>NC_053391.1:303663234-304277297 GCF_905171765.1 Bufo bufo
CGGCTGAGGATGGGGGAAATCCTCAGCCGTGTTGAGCCAGGTGATGTTATGGCTGCTTGACCAAGAAGACAGGATTAGGGAGCAGGTCACCTCCTAAACGCATCCCTAACCTGACCCTGACTCCTAGCTACATGAGCCAACCTTGATGGTAGGAGGGCTCATGCTCCGGAACCTAGAAGTCCCTGCTAGCCCTCAAGATGGCCCTAAGCTAGGAGCTGAGTAAGACAACCCACTCCTCCTAAGCACGGAGGAGCAGGAGTCTCAACGGCCAAGCTGCTGGAAAAGGGGAAACATAAACAGCCTATGTATATGGCAGGTGCTGCACTAGTTCCAGCCACCTGCCACAGCCCTGCTGACTGGATCCGTGTGCAGGAAAGCTGAAGTCCACAAATAGCAGACAGACGTCAGCACAAACTCATCCACACACCGGAACCCAGATACATGGCAGCACTAAATAGTACAGGAAAACATAAACATAAACATAAACTTAGCTAAACTTAAACTTATGACCACAGTGGTGGCTCTCACAGGCGGATAGAAAAGACAGGAGGCTGCTCCAGCTAGCAAGACTGAAACAACCTACTGAGCTCTGCTAAAGAGAGGGTCTATAAAGGGCCAAAGTGGCCACACCCAAGGGTTGGACACACCCAGTGACATCACACACACACTGGGAAGGAAGTTAACCCTTCCAGTACCACAGAAGGGAAAGACACAAAGGGGAAGTGCACACAATACAAAATATACCATGCACACAACACACACACCTAACATAAAGAAAGTCAGGTGAGACCGCATGCCAGGGCAGCAAGCTGCCTAGCGACGCTCAGGCTGCTCTGCTGCAAAATACAACACTAGTTGCCCGCGGCAACCACAAGTGAGGCCACAAACAAGCGGCCCTCACCCGTGGTTGAACACCCATACAAAACCGCAGGCAACTGCATGCGGTAAAGAAGTCACGGTCATGGGCATGGCCGTGACACCCACCCACCCACAGGCCATAGCACTAAATGCGCAGCTTTTCAAATTACTGGCCCTGGAAATGTTGCCATTTAGGCTAGTGGAAACTGAGGCCTTCCGCAGCCTGATATCGGTGGCCATCCCACGTCATGCAGTCCTCATCCGCCACTATTTTTCAAGGTGTGCCATGCCCGCCTTACAACAACATGTGTCCCGTAAAGATCACACGTGCCCTGACCAACGCAGTTACTGGGAAGGTCCACTTAACCACGGACACCCATGCCTTGTCCACGTCTTCAACCTTGTGGTTCAAACAGTTTCTCAAAACCCACCCCAATTTGCCTAAGATACTGGTGAAGGTGCGCAGCGTGTGTGCACATTTCCGCAAGTCACCAACAGCTTCAGCCAGTATGTCAACGCTGCAGCAGCACTTGAAATTGTCAGCTCACCGGCTGTTGTGCGACTAAAGCACACACTGGAACTCCACATTTTACATGTTGGCCAGGCTTTGTGAGCAGCAGAGGGCAGTAGTGGAATACCAGCTGCAACATGGTGGTCACCTTTCCAGTCAGTTTTCGCTATTCACAAGCGAGGAGTGGGCATGGATGTCTGACCTCTGTGAGGTTTTAAGAAACTTTGAGGAATCAACACAGATGGTGAGCGGTGATAACGCTATTTTCAGCGTATCCATCCCACCTCTGTGTCTACTCAAATGCTCGCTGCTCACAATTAAGGATGATTTGCATGTGGAAGAGGTGGAAATGGGGGAAGACATTACATAGCCAGACCACCCTCAGTTAGTCTTCCCAGCGCGAATTGGACATTGAAGAGGAGGAGCAGGAGACGGTTGCTTCCGCTACAGAGGGTAGTACCCAAGTTTCATTCCATCTGTTCAGCGTGGGTGGGCAGAAGAGGAAGAAGAGGATGAGGAGATTGAGAGTGATCCTCCTGATGACGACAGCGAAGTCTTGCCTGTTGGGACTCTGGCACACATGGCTGACTTCATGTTAGGCTGCCTTTCCAGGGACCTGCGCGTTATACGCATTTTAAACAACATGGATTACTGGTTGTTCACCCTTTGGTACAAAGAGAACTTCTCATTTCTCATTCCTCTGGTGGAGAGGACGAGCAAAACTGCGCAATACCAGAAGATCCTTGTTAAAAAATTGCTCCAAAAGTTTCCATCTGACAACGCTGGCGGCAGAGTTCGTAGTTCCTTGGCCAACCGAGGAGGGGAGACAAGGGGAATAGAGTTGAGCGAACCTGAACTGTAAAGTTCGGGTTCATACTGAACTTTAGGGTTTTCGGCACCCGGACCCGAACCCGAACATTTACGTAAAAGTTTGGGTTCGGTGTTCAGCGACTTTTATGGCGCTTTTTGAAAGGCTGCAAAGCAGCCAATCAACAAGCGTCATACTACTTGCCCCAAAAGGCCATCACAGCCATGCCTACTATTGGCATGGCTGTGATTGGCCAACTGCAGCATGTGACCCAGCCTCTATTTAAGCTGGAGTCACGTAGCGCCGCCCACAATTTTTTTAAGCCTGCCCTGAGCCAACTACTACTGAAAACAAACTTTTTTTTCTTCAGTTAGTCAAAATCAATACATAATCGGCAGCCATTTTATGAAATGATAGTGCACCAGCACAGGCTATCTGCATGTCTGCAAGTCCAGAAATACAGCTTTTTGCTTACTGTGGTTAAAAAAAATACATCTGTTAAACATAGTGCACATCTGGGAATACACGTGCATAAGTGATTGTCACATTTAGGCCAGAAATACGGCTTTGGCATACTGGGGTGAAAAAAGCCTCTGATATACTGCACATCTGGGATAAGACGTGCATAAGTAAGTGTCACATTTAGGCCAGAAATACGGCTTTTTGGTTACTTAGGTGAAAAAACCCTCTAATATACTGCACATCTAGGATTAGACAAGCATAAGTGACTGTCACATTTAGGCCAGAAATACGGCTTTTTGGTTACTGGGGTGAAAAAACCCTCTAATATACTGCACATCTAGGATTAGACAAGCATAAGTGACTGTCACATTTAGGCCAGAAATACGGCTTTATGGTTACTGGGGTGAAAAAACCCTCTAATATACTGCACATCTGGGATAAGACGTGCATAAGTGACTGTCACATTTAGGCCAGAAATACGGCTTTGGCATACTGTGGTGAAAAAACCCTCTAATATATTGCACATCTGGGATTACACGTGCATAAGTGACTGTCACATTTAGGCCAGAAATACGGCTTTCTGGTTACTGGGGTGAAAAAACCCTCTAATATACTGCACATCTGGGATTAGACAAGCATAAGTGACTGTCACATTTAGGCCAGAAATACGGCTTTTTGGTTACTGGGGTGGAAAAAACCCTCTAATATATTGCACATCTGGGATTACACGTGCATAGTGACTGTCACATTTAGGGCAGAAATACGGCTTTTTGGTTACTGGGGTGAAAAACCCTCTAATATACTGCACATCTGGGATTAGACAAGCATAAGTGAGTGTCACATTTAGGCCACAAATACCGCTGTCATATAGAGTTAGAAAAAAATAATTGAGTGCAATACCCTACATCAGGGTTTTTATTGGCAGTTAATTATTTTTAACAGACTTAACCACTTTTTACTTTGCTTTGTAAACGCTAACTATGAGGCAAACATCTAATAAGGGACCCGGTCGTGGTGGTGGTGTTGGTGGAGCCTCTGGTGCAGGGAGAGGACGTGGCCGTTCTGCCACAGCTACACGTCCTACTGAACCTACTACCTCAGGTCCCAGTAGCCGCCAGAATCTACAGCGATATTTGGTCGGGCCTAATGGCGTTCTAAGGATGGTAAGGTCTGAGCAAGTACAGGTGCTAGTCAATTTGGTGGCCGACAGTGTATCCAGCACGTTCACATTATCTCCCACCCAGTCTTCTGCAGAAAGCGCACAGGTGGCGCCTGAAACCCATGCCCATCAGTCTGTCACATAACCCCCGTGCATATCGGGGAACCTGTCTGAGCCTCAAGTCATGCAGCAGTCTCTTATGCTGTTTGAAGACTCTTCTGGCAGGGTTTCCCAAGGACATCCACCTAGCCCTTCCCCAGGGGTGGAAGACATAGAATGCACTGACGCACAATTACTTATGTTTCCTGATGAGGACATGGGAATACCACCTCAGCACGTCTCTGATGATGACGAAACACAGGTGCCAACTGATGCGTCTTTCTGCAGTGTGCAGACCGAAAAGGAGGTCAGGGAGGAAGACTGGCTGGAAGACGATGCAGGGGACGATGATGTCCTAGACCCCACATAGAATGAACGTTGTGCCACTGACTTTCAGAGTTTGGAGGAAGAGGCAGTGGTGTGACCAAGCCAACAGCGTAGCAAAAGCGGGAGCAGGGTGCAAAAGCAGCAGCCGTCGGCAAAACAGTTCGTCCGCTACTGGCCACCGTCACCAGGGACCGAGCACACCAAAGGCAGCTTCAAGGAGTTCCCTGGCATGGCACTTCTTCACACAATGTGCTGACGACAAGACCCGAGTGGTTTGCACGCTGTGCCATCAGAGCATGAAGCGAGGCATTAACGTTCTGAACCTTAGCACAACCTGCATGACCAGGCATCTACATGCGAGACACGGGCTGCAGTGGAGTAAGCACCTTCAAAACCAAGAAAGGGCTCAGGCCCCTCCTGCTCCCTCTTCTGCTGCTGCCTCGGCCTCTTCCTCTGCCTCTGGAGGAACGTTGGCACCTGCCGCCCAGCAAACAGAGGATGTGCCACCAACAACACCACCTCCGTCACCAAGCATCTCCACCATGTCACACGGAAGCGTTCAGCTCTCCATCTCACAAACCTTTGAGAGAAAGCGTAAATTCCCACCTAGCCACCCTCTATCCCTGGCCCTGAATGCCAGCATTTCTGAACTGCTGGCCTTTGAAATGCTGTCATTCAGGCTGGTGGAGACGGACAGCTTCAAACAGCTCATGTCGCTTGCTGTCCCACAGTACGTCGTTCCCAGCCGCCACTACTTCTCCAGGAAAGCCGTGCCCTCCCTGCACAACCAAGTACCGGATAAAATCAAGTGTGCACTGCGCAACACCACCTGTGGCAAAGTCCACCTAAGCACAGATACGTGGACCAGTAAGCACGGCCAGGGACGCTATATCTCCCTAACTGCACACTGGGTAAATGTAGTGGCGGCTGGGCCCCAGGCGGAGAGCTGTTTGTCGCACGTCCTTTCCGCCACCATGGATCGAAGGGCATCATTCTTTGCCTCCTGTTGCCTCCTCTTCCTACTCGGCTTCCTCCTCCTCTTCTACCACCTCCTCATCCGGTCAGCGACAGACCTTCACCACCAACTTCAGCACAGCCAGGGGTAAACATCAGCAGGCCGTTCTGAAACTAATGTGTTTGGGGGACAGGCCCCACACCGCGCAGGAGTTGTGGCGGGGCATAGAAAAACATCCCTTGCCTGGCGCATGTGCTGAATTTGGTGGTGCAGAAATTCATTCACAAATACCCTAACATGGGTGAGCTGCTGCATAAAGTGTGGGCCGTCTGTGCGCGCTTCCGGCGGTCTCATCCTGCCGCTGCTCGACTGTCTGCTCTACAGCGTAACTTTGGCCTTCCCGCTCACCGCCTCATATGCGACGTGCCCACCAGGTGGAACTCCAACTTGCACATGCTGGAGAGACTGTGCGAGCAGCAGCAGGCCATAGTGGAGTTTCAGCTGCAGCACGCACGGGTGAGTCGCACTGCGGAACAGCACCACCTCACCACCAATGACTGGGCCTCCATGCGAGACCTGTGTGCCCTGTTGTGCTGTTTCGAGTACTCCACCAACATGGCCAGTGGCGATGACGCTGTTATCAGCCTTACAATACCACTTCTATGTCTCCTTGAGAAAACACTTAGGGCGATGATGGAAGAGGATGTGGGCTAGGACGAGGAGGAGGAAGAGGGGTCATCTCTACCACTTTCAGGACAGTCTTTTAGAAGTGGCTCAGAAAGAGTATTTTTGCAACAGCAGAGGCCAGGTACAAATTTGGCCAGCCAGGGCCCACTACTGGAGGACGAAGAGGATGAGGAGGAGGAGGAGAAGGATGGAGATGAAGCATGTTCACAGCGGGGTGGCATCCAACGCAGCTCGGGCCCATCACTGGTGCGTGGCTGGGGGGATACGGAGGACGCAGACGATACGCCTCCCACAGAGGTCAGCTTGTCCTTACCTCTGGGCAGCCTGGCACATATGAGCGACTACATGTCACATACAAAGACAATGTGCCGTCCTTAATTCCCTCACTGGAGCGTGATCGGAAGATGCGCGACTACAGGCGCATGCTGGTAGACACGCTCCTGAGAGCATTCCCGACTGACGCCGGGGGACAAGTGGAAGCACAAGGCGAAGGCAGGGGAGGAGGAAGAGGTCGCCAACGCATCTGTGTCAGCGCCAGCACCTCAGAAGGCAGGGTTAGCATGGCTGACATGTGGAAAAGCTTTGTCACCTCGCCGCAACAACCGGCCCCAACTGCTGATTTGGAGAGTGTTAGCAGGAGGCAGCATTTGAACAACATGGTGGAACAGTACCTGTGCACACGCCTACACGTACTGACTGATGGTTCTGCCCCATTCAACTTCTGGGTCTCCAAATTGTCCACATGGCCAGAGCTTGCCCTGTATGCCTTGGAGGTGCTGGCCTGCCCTGCAGCCGGTGTACTCTCTGAACGTGTATTTAGCACGGCATGAGGCGTCATTACAGACAGACGCAGCCGCCTGTCCACAGCCAATGTGGACAAGCTCACGTCCATTAAAATGAACCAGGCTTGGATCCCACAAGACTTGTCTGTACCTTGTGCAGAATAGACATTTATACCACCATCAAACATACATTCTTGTACTCAAGTCAAGTGCAATGATTCTTTGTTTTCTTTTTTTTTTATTTGTCCCAATATTTTGGGGCTACCTACACCAATAAAAAATAAAAAAAACATTGTTGGCTACCTCCTCCTCCTCCATTGCTGCCTCCACCTACAACACCACATTCACCGCCTCCTCAACCTCCGACTCCATATCCACCTCCTTTGGAGTTGCAGGTTAATAATTTGTAATTTTCTGTTATTTTATTTCATTTTAAGTTATTTCCCTATCCACATTTGTTTGCAGAGCAGTTGCCATGCTCTTAAGCACATTTTACTGCCTTTTACATCCCTCTAGCCTTATCAAGGACTATTTTAGAGCCATTTTAATGCAAAAAAGTGCCAATTTTAGTGCCCTAAATTGAAAAAATTCTTATTTTCAATTGTCGGGTGACATTTTACCATTTTTGGCGTATACAAACCCCTATTGTGCCTGGGTGACAGGGGCCTAAATCTCTCAAAATCCTCTGTTCTATTGCTGGCTGACAAGAACCCACTTTTGCCGTGAATGAACCCCTGCTGTGCCTGGGTGACAGGGGCCTAAATCTCTCAAAATCCTCTGTTCTATTGCTGGGTGACATGAAGCCCCTTTTGCCGTGAATGAACCCCTGCTGTGCCTGGGTGACAGGGGCCTAAATCTCTCAAAATACTCTGTTCTATTGCTCGGTGACAAGAACCCCCTTTTACCGTGAATGAACCCCTGCTGTGCCTGGGTGACAGGGGTCTAAATCTCTCAAAACCCTCTGTTCTATTGCTGGGTGACATGAACCCCCTTTTGCCGTGAATGAACCCCTGCTATGCCTGGGTGACATGGGCCTAAATCTCTCAATATCATCTGTTCTATTTCTGTGTGACATGAACTACCTTTTGCCGTGAATGAACCCCTGCTCTGCATTGCTGACAGGGGCCTAAATCTCTCAAAATCCTCTGTTCTATTGCTGGGTGACATGAACCCCCTTTTGCTGTGAATGAACCCCTGCTCTGCATTGCTGACAGGGAACTAAATTTAGTGAAAACATCTGTTACTGATCGGAAGATGCGCGACTACAAGCGCACGCTGATGATAGCATTCCCACCTGACAGCGGGGGCACAGTGGAAGCACAAGGCGAAGGCAGAGGAGGAGGAAGAGGTCGCCAACGCAGCTGGGGCACCGCCAGCACCTGAGAAGGCAGGGTTAGCATGGCCCAAATGTGGAAAAGCTTTGTCAGCCTTGGAGGTGCTGACCTGCCCTGCAGCCACTGTATAGTGTGAACGTGTGTTTAGCACGGCAGAGAGCATTATCACAGGCCGCAGCCAATATGGATGAGCTTACGTTTATTAAAATGAACCAGGCATGGATCCCACAGGACTTGTCCGTACCTTGTGCAGAATAGACATTTATACCAGCCTCAACCATCCATTCTTGTACTCAAGTGCACTTATTCTTTGTTTTATTTTGTTATATGTCCCAATATTTTGGGGGATACCCCAAATAAAAAATAAAAAATAACACAAATCAGTGTTGGCTACCTATTCCTCCTTCACCGCCGCTTCCACCTACACCGCCACATCAACCTACACCGCCACATCCACCCATCCACCGCCTCCTCAACCTCCTACTCCTAGATCCAGATTGTTATTTTGAATTTTTCAGTATTTTATGTTATTTTAAGTCATTTCCCTATCCACATTTGTTTGCATTTTTATGCCTTTTGCAGCCCTCTAGCCCTTTCCAGGACTATTTTAGAGCCATTTTAGTGCCGAAAAGTTCGGGTCCCCATTGACTTCAATGGGGTTCGGGTTCGGGGTCAAGTTCGGGTCCAGAACGCAAACTTTTTTTTCAAGTTCGGCCGAACTCGTCGAACCCGAACATCCAAGTGTCCGCTCAACTCTAAAGGGGAACACACAGCAGTTTCAACAGAGGCAGGGCAACACTCTCCAAATCCTGGGACAGCTTCATGACACCCCACCAGCACCCTCACCCTGATGCGCAGCCTACTGTCACAAGGAGAGAAAAATTTTGGAAGATGGTGAAGGAGTACATAGCAGACCGTGTCAGCGCCCCAATGATCCCTCAGTGCCTTACAACTACTGGATGTCCAAGCTGGACACGTGGCACGAACTGGCGCTCTATGCTTTGGAGGTGCTGGTCTGCCCTGCCGTCAGCGTTTTGTCTGAGCAGGTATTTAGTGCTGCTGGGGGCATAATAACTGATAAGCACATCCGCCTCTCAACTGAAAATGCTAACAGGTTGACTCTTATAAAAATGAACAAGGCCTGGATTGACCATGACTTCTCGACTCCACCAGAGGAAAGCGGCTGAACATAAAGGCACTTTAATTAGTTGCTTATAATGTACTGAATACACTGTATTCCCATGCACACCTTCCACCAGAAAAAAGGGTATATGGTTGAATCTTCCTTTTCTCATCCTCCTCCTCCTCTTCCATCATATCAACATGCTTATTCGTCACATTCAAATATAATGTTTTACAGAGTTAGCTCACCTGCAGGCCCTCGCATATTATTTTTTACAGGGTCAGCTCAGCTGCAGGCCCTCGCATGTAATTTTTATGAGGGTCAGCTCAGCTGCAGGCACTCGCATATACTTTTTTTGAGGGTCATCTCAGCTGCAGGCACTCGCATATAATTTTTTAGAGGGTCAGCTCAGCTGCAGGCCCTCACATATACTTTTTTTGAGGGTCAGCTCAGCTGCAGGCCCTCGCATATACTTTTTTAGAGGGTCAGCTCAGCTGCAGGCCCTCGCATATAATTTTTTAAAGGGTCAGCTCACCAGCAGGCCTTCACCTATAATCTTTTACTGCGTCAGCTCACCAGCAGGCCCGCACCTCATATCTTTTACAGGGTCAGCTCACCTGAAGGCCCTCGCATTTAATTTTTTAGAGGGTCAGCTTACCAGCAGACCGTCACCTACAATCTTTTACAGGGTCAGCTCACCAGCAGGCTCGCACCTCAAATCTTTTACAGGGTCAGCTCACCAGCAGGCCCGCAACTCAAATCTTTTACAGGGTCAGCTCACCTGAAGGCCCTCGCATATAATTTTTTAGAGGGTCAGCTCACCTGCAGGCCCGCACCTCAAATATTTTACAGGGTCAGCTCACCTGAAGGCCCTTGAATATAATTTTTTAGAGGGTCAGCTCACCTGCAGGCCCTTGCATGTAATGTTTTACAGGGTCAGCTCACCAGCAGGCACTCGCATATAATTTTTACAGGGTCAGCTCACCTGCAGGCCCGCACCTAATATATTTTGCTGGGTCAGTTTACCTGTAGGGCCTCACCTAATTATACCTAATAGGTAATTTGTGCACATGCTGCCTTGCTTGGATGTGGTAGCCGTAGCCGTTTCTTAGGCTCCCTCTCCTGAATCAAACACTGATTCCCCGTTACCCATAGTTACAATTGTTTGCGCTGACAATAACATCGAAAGTTGATAGTCCAAACTTCTAAATGGATCGTCGCTGTCACGGGACATGCGATTGGCCCCAGGTTAACTAAAGTCACCAAAGCGGCAGCAGGCCCTCACCCATAGTGTTTTAGATGGCCAGATCAGCAGGACCTTGGTCCAAATGTTTTTGAGGGTCATCAGCAAGCAATCAATCATAATTTTTCAAGGGTGTGTATGATGCTCTCTTTTATCTGTAATAAAGTTTGTATTGAAGTGTTGGTTCCTTGTAATTTTTGGCAGCCCTTTCACTTAGTGCATAGGCCCTCCTTTATGTGATATACAGGTTGTATCGGAGTGCCTCTTCCTTGTAATTTTTGCCAGCACTTGCACTTTATATACAAGTCAATATATAGGAAAGAATGTTTCCTATAAATTTTTCCTCTAAAATCGATTTTTTTATTCGGTTTTGTGCGTATTATTGTCAGTCTGTAAAAGTGGCATACTATTCGGACAACATCATTCCCAGCAGCCGATCAACACTACTGAGAGACTGTTAGGACTTTGATTGAGAAGCTGGTAATTTTCCACAGCTAATCAAACAACGATTTCAATAGCGCTAATAGCTTGATCCTCTTTGTAAATAGCTGCGATGCCTCAGCAGAACCACACATAACTGCTGCATAAATATAAGTAATACATATCAATATATCTGGTACCGTGCTCTCCCTATTTAAGAAATGCATACACACACCCCTGCTAAGAAAGTGCCCGCAATGCTGTGATCAGCCTAAAATACCTTACTAATGTCTTCACTCTTTGCAGGATCTAAATTCTTTTCTTGCGCAGTATGGGGGTGTCGCAGGCACAGGTAAAGTATCTAGACTTGGGAATCGCGCCCCGGCCGGTGGCACGACTCCGTGAGTGCAAGTTTGTGGTTCGCACTCGCACGGAGCAGCCAGTGACGTCACTTCTACAACTACAGATAGTTGCAGACACCACAATACCTCTCCCTCTATCACTTAAAAAGTTTTTGGGTGTAACGTGTTAAAATGTGAAAAAGTTCAAGGTGTATGAATACTTTTTCAAGGCACTGTTATCTATGTATAACATATACTGTATATATAACCATTTTATTATTTTAAGTACAAAAGACTCCAAGTCATGAAAGAGTTAAATTGCATTTGCCAGCTTTCCAATCAAACTAAATCCCCCTGTAATACAATATTATCCTTTTCAGTGTTGATTACTCTATAGAGCTTACTATCAGCAGCAAATATTGACATTTTTATCCTTAACCCATATGCAAGGTCATTTGAGAACATACTAAAAGGAGAGGCTCCTATAAATACCTCACTTAAGGACTGTTAGAGCAGTATCACACTGCCCAATCTTCAGGCAGTGCGAGTGCCCATGGATGACATCCATTGGCACTCGTTTGTAGTGGCTCGTTTTAGCAGAATGTGTGAGAAACTTGGTACTGCAGTCGTTCCTAACTCATGAGTAGGGTTATTGGCTACGCTCGGGTCCACTACCCCATCATTTAGCTAACTAACCTTCCCCATTTCCTCTCCCAATAACCACACACAGCCACTGTTTGGATTAAATCGGCCACAGCAGCCGTCTTTTATTAAATAATATAAATAACATGAATAAACATAACACTTGATATAACAATGACATATATATATAAATATATACATGTCTAACTGACGAGGGAGGTCCTAGAAGCCGCCTAACTGCACCTTAAACGACCACAAACCACCACGGCAATTCCATCTTGCCCCCAGCCGCGTACCACAAGCTCGGGGACACCAACTGACGGACGCCATACCAAGCCAACCAGGTGCCCCAACTCTGAGAGTCCAGCCCCACCATTGAGGCCCTCTCATTCACCGTTACCATCCAGTAGCCCCAGCTTCTATGACCTCCCCCCGCCACGACTGCTGCGACAAACGCAACACTTAACGACACACTCCGTCCACCACCCCTTGTCCATTTTTTTTTTTTTTTTTTTTTTTTATACATTTATTTATTTATAAAATACACATTTTTTTTTTTTTTTTTTTTTTTATATATGCATCCCCTCTATAATATACCGTTGCCGCCCTGAAACATCCAAGTACACACTACGGGAGGGAGGGAGGGAGATGCTGGCTCTCTGCTCCTAAAATGGCGGGCGCTGACCTGCCTCACCACTACTTCAGCCTGCCGCTCCCCGCCCCTTTCTAGCTCCTCCCCCCTTTTCCTGCACTCATCCACTTAACCCTTACCTTCCCTGACCCTTGCTCACAAAACCCCTCATGCCGGCCTCCCCTGAAGCGTGCCGCTTCGTCCGGCCTCACTTGAGTAGGGTTATTGGCTACGCTCGGGTCCACTACCCCATCATTTAGCTAACTAACCTTCCCCATTTCCTCTCCCAATAACCACACACAGCCACTGTTTGGATTAAATCGGCCACAGCAGCCGTCTTTTATTAAATAATATAAATAACATGAATAAACATAACACTTGATATAACAATGACATATATATATAAATATATACATGTCTAACTGACGAGGGAGGTCCTAGAAGCCGCCTAACTGCACCTTAAACGACCACAAACCACCACGGCAATTCCATCTTGCCCCCAGCCGCGTACCACAAGCTCGGGGACACCAACTGACGGACGCCATACCAAGCCAACCAGGTGCCCCAACTCTGAGAGTCCAGCCCCACCATTGAGGCCCTCTCATTCACCGTTACCATCCAGTAGCCCCAGCTTCTATGACCTCCCCCCGCCAACAACGCGCAGCTTGACAGCCCTTAAGCTCGCGCGTTCCGCCACACCCGGAGGGCTGTTTCAATACCTCCCTGCAAGTCCAGTGACCACAAATCAATGCCCACCGCATTGAGGTGGACTCCATCCTGTCTCCAAAAGCCTCCTGTTCCTGCTTCCAACTCGGGGTGCCTCACCACCACCGCCCCATGTTTGGCACAGAACCGCCCAATCACCCTGTTCAGCTTAATCCTAGCCTTATTCAGCCTTTCAACCGATCTCGCCTCCCTCCAGACCTTCCTGGGGACAATATCCGACCACACAGTGACAACTGACGGGAAGAGGGACCACAAACGCAAAAAATCAAAACGTATATCCCTGATCAACTCTCTGCAAGGTCGGACCCCTAGGTCATTTCCCCCAACATGCAACACCAAGATATCTGGGACTCTATCTAACCTGGCTTGCCGATGAACCTCCTGCAAAACACTACCCCACACCATACCTCTGCGTCCGATCCATCTTACTATGGCTGTCCCCCGATCAAACCCCAGCTGCCGCCCATTCTGCCGAACATCCGCTCGTAATGCCCCCCAGAACACGAACGAATGGCCCAGGATCCAAACTAATAACGGGGCATCACCTGAAAAAAGAACGAGACAAACATGGTTAGACACAGCCTTAAACTGCCCCTAAACGCACATACAGCCGAAAACGCTCCGACTCCCACCTCCCAATACGCTTAATCACTTCATCTCGCACCCCCAAGCGAGCAGCCTCCGTGGCAGCACCTATCCTGAAGGAATGACCCGTAAACTTGCCAGAGTCCATTCCTAGATTACGCAAACATTTCTTGAATACCGCTATAAATTGAAATCGCGATAAAAAGGAGCCATCCTCATGTCTGAGAATCGGGCCTGCCGCGACCCCTGCCCTTCCTTGAAAATCACGCAAACACCGTACTGGACACACTAGACATCCCGGCACCTCAAACAATGAGACTAAATGACCCCTCCCCTCCTGATCCGTCTTTGAAAATCTCAGATAAATCAGCACCCTGTCGTCATATAACGTTACATCCTCACTCCTCAGACCCCCTTCCCGCTGCACACTTGCACACACTAACTCCCCTAAACGAAAGGCTCCGAAAAAAGCCAGAGCAAAGGCTAGTCTAAATAAGCTCACCTCCCAAGCCGAGCGACACACTCCAGCTACCTGCTCCCCTAACTGTAACAATAACGAAAAGGACACCGGTAGGCGGGAATCTTTGACACGCTGAAACCTTCTATAACCCTTCAAAATTTGTCGGACCAAAAAGGACTTAGTAATGTCCGGGGAATTCCGCAACTTGAATCCGAAAGCCAAGCCCGCCATGCAACCATTGATCTTGGCAACCGACCAACCTTGATCCTTCACGTGGCCAATGAACAGTAACAACGGAATTTCCCCGTCCAGTACCTCGACCCCTAGGTCATTACACCACTGCTGCCACCTACTCCAAGCCCTATCGTACATCCTCCACGTGCCTTCACTCAATGATGCCTGCAACAGACAAGCTACGGTACCTCCAGGATCTCCCACAACGACTCTGGACACACCAATCCGACCTGACTCGCCTCCGGGGCCAGCTGGCGAAACCGCTCCCACTGAAAACGAGAAAGTGCGTCAGCTATACAGTTAGAGGAACCAGGCACATGCACCGCAAACACCCAAGCATTAAGGGACAAGCACCGGAGAACCAACTGCTGCAATAGGCAAATAACTGGGGGGGAAGAAGCCGTTACACTGTTGATGGCTTGCACAACTCCCAAGTTGTCACAATGGAAACGAACCTTCTTGTGCCGAAACTTCTCCCCCCAGAGCGTGACTGCCAACACAATGGGGAAGAGTTCCAACAATGCCACGTTTTTTACCCACCCTTTTCGTACCCAGGACTCAGGCCACCGACCCGCACACCACTGCCCTTCACAGTACGCCCCAAAACCCGCTCCACCCGCAGCATCCGTAAACAATTCGCAATCAAACGCATCAACCACCCCCCCCATAACTAATGCTCTGCCATTAAACTGTTTTAAAAAGGAATCCCAAACTTTCAAATCCCCTTTCAACTCACTGCCTAGTCTAATAAAATGGTGGGGAGACACCACCCCTCCTGTCGCCGAAGCCAACCTCCTACTAAAAATGCGGCCCATAGGTAGGATTCTGCATGCAAAATTTAATTTGCCCAACAAAGACTGCAGGTCCCGCAGACGAATCTTTTTTGCTGTCAATGCCGCCGCCACCTCTGTTCTTAAATCTGACACTTTGTCTACTGGTAGCCTACACTCCATCCGCTGTGTATCTATGACAATACCCAAAAAGCTTAGCTCAGTAGCCGGCCCCACCGTTTTGTCCACCGCTAACGGGACTCCAAAACACTCAAAAACAGACTGTAATGTGGATAACAACAACGAACAAACCCTAGATCCCCCCGGCCCCAAACACAGGAAATCATCCAAATAATGAATGACAGAGTGACAACCTGATTCCTGAACCACCACCCACTCCAGAAAAGAACTAAAACGCTCAAAATATGCACACGATATTGAACAGCCCATTGGCAAACACCTATCCACAAAATATGCGCCATTCCAAAAACAACCCAGTAAATACAAACTATCCGGGTGAACTGGCAACAACCGAAATGCCGCTTCAATGTCACATTTTGCCAACAGGGTACCCGGACCCAGCTTCCTTACCCATTCCACAGCCGCATCAAAGGAAGCATAAACCACAGAACAAAGTTCCGGGTCAATGCCCTCATTGACCGACGCACCCTTAGGGAATGATAAATGGTGGATGAGCCTAAATTTATTAGGCTCCTTCTTAGGGATCAAACCCAAAGGGGAAACTCGCAAGTTACTGATGGGTGATGTAACAAACGGACCATCCATCCTCCCTAGGGAAACCTCTTTAGCTAACTTTCCTGTCACTATGTCCGGGAACTGCAATGCCGAGCGCAAATTCTTCCGCTTCTCTAAGACTGGTAACGGGTGTGAAGGTATATGAAAACCGAACTTAAACCCTGAATACAAAAATTCAGCTAACTCCTGGTTCGGATATCTATTTAGATGCCCCACCATCCTTTCCACTCGCACTGGGGTCTGCCCCTTTTGCAAAACTATCCCCCCCCCTTTGTCTACCCCCTCTAAAACATCTGCTAGCCCCATGGCCCCCGCCACACACGGAACATTCATGCCTAAATTTGCATTTTTGGCCGAATTTGCAACTTCCCTCATTGAAAAGGAAGCAGTATCCTCTTCCAACTGGGGGCGTCCCTGTACCTTGCTGTACCCCAACCCCTGACTCACTCCGAAAGGACTGACCACTCCTACCTGGCGCTGTCACCCTCATCCATAACGCAATGTCCTTATGGTCCCATCTCATATTAGGACGGACTGCTTTCCTCTGACGAAACTGCTCGTCATACCGTAACCACCCGGAACCCCCATACACTCTATAGGCTTCCCCAATAGCATCCAGATAGCAAAATAAAGGGGAACAGCATTCCGGACTCTTCTCCCCAATCACACTTGCCAAAATAGCAAAGGCCTGTAGCCAATTACTAAATGACCTAGGGATAAGGCGATAGCGACGCTTATCATCATCCTCCTTTCTTACTCCGTCCTTTTTTACCACATCAAGGTTGAACCGCTCCAACGGAAGCAGCGAAAAAATTTCTATATACTCTCCCTTCCAAATTTTCTCACGCACCTCCGTTTTCAAATGCGCTCCCAGGGGACCCTCAAAGCAAACATACACCTCCCCTTTTGCGGCGTCATCTAATCTGGGCCTATCCTCCTCACCTCCCGCCTGCGTCTGCACTGACACTGATTCGGCTACACCTGTGCTATTGGCCACTGCTACATTACTATTGTTAGCGGTCGCCGGTACATTGCTATTTTCTGCCCCCAACCCCCACGCTGCTAAGGGGGTAGCCCCCATTGCCCCCCTATCCTGACTAACCCCAGCTAAACCACACAGCAAGCGCCCCAAACCACCGATAATAGCACTATTGCTCCCCCCCGCCCCAGGCGCCACATTAAATATAGATAACAGCGTTCCCAGTGATGTCTCACCTAACTGCCCGGGTGCTGTGAACCCGGCAGCCGCAGGTCCTGATTCCTGACGGACGACTCCTGGATCCACGACGTTCCTTTGATGGGTACTTGCGCTGTTCGACGGCAGCACCCCAGGCGGATCACTGCTGGGTGCGTTAGGAATGGCTCTGGGACGCACTCTGTCTTCCACGGTGTCAGGACCAGTAGCAAACTGTCCGCCCTCAGGAAATGGCCTGCGCAACTCCCTGTCCTCCATATAAGCATCTGCACGCCTGTCTTCATGCCCAAGAGGCCTGCTCTGGGGCGGGGAGCCGTCCAGAACAGCCTCGTCCTCCTCCTCTGTAAGAAGCGCATCATGGCAAGGCCTGCGCCCGTCCCTGGCACCTACAGGCGCAGCCTCGTGTGCCACTGAAAGGGGCTCATCCTGTAAGGGCCTGCGCCGGGCCGCCCTGGCCGACCGCGCAGCCCCGCTGCTGCCTCTGCTGCCACTACCTCTCCCACGCTGAGCAGGCCTCCGACTCCTGGGGACAGGAGGGGATCCTGCAGAACCAGGTCCTGACTCCCCTGTTGCTGCCGCGATGGGCTGAGGGGAAGGCCCCACAGCCTCTGGAGGGTCCCGCCGGACATATGGATTCCTCCCACGCCGGGAGGTCGCAGTAGCCTTAGAATGCTCCCGGCGTGGAGGGTCCCTTGTGGGGCTCCTGACACGGCGCCGGACCCGGGGGGGTAAATCAGGGCTCAGGCGCGCCGGCGGCCGTACCCGCCGCGGCCGTGTAGCTGCTGGAGTAGGGCTAGACGTACCCACCTCCGCCCCCCCTAGCAATGCGGTCACCTGCTGCTCCAGCCAGTCGCTGCCCCTGGTGTCCGCCGCTTCCCTCAAGCGCCGCAGCATCACCTCCACTGCTTCTGCCATTGCTGAATCCGATGCTGCAGTTCAGAAGATGCTGGCTCTCTGCCAGATGCTGGCTCTCTGCTCCTAAAATGGCGGGCGCTGACCTGCCTCACCACTACTTCAGCCTGCCGCTCCCCGCCCCTTTCTAGCTCCTCCCCCCTTTTCCTGCACTCATCCACTTAACCCTTACCTTCCCTGACCCTTGCTCACAAAACCCCTCATGCCGGCCTCCCCTGAAGCGTGCCGCTTCGTCCGGCCTCACTTTCTGTTCAATTCATTATTGGCAGCACATCCCTGATTATACAGGGAGATGTGTTGCTGATAATCGGGCATCTGTCCATCAGTCAATAAACGAGTATTTGCATGTTCTTGGCTGATCAGTTACATGAGACGATTATCGGAAACGGGGATTTCTATAAAAGCTCATTCTCAATAGTTGGTCAGAAACGATGTTCCTGCTGTTCATCGCCAGCAGTTGGCACCAAAACTACAAAGAACCATCAACTTTGTAGTGGAGGAAGCTCATTATTACAGTGCTACTTTCAATGAAGTCAACTGGAGCAGATCTGTGTTGAGTTCTGTCCACTACACAGTTGTAGCTCCAGCACCAACTTTTGGTGATGGAGCTACAACTGAACAGCTTATTAGCATGGATGTGGGGTGTTAAAAACCCACCGAGTAAGGGCCTATCCTAAGGATATGCCATTACTTTAAAGCTGGACAACCCCTTTAAGCTATATGGAATAATGGCTTCTACAGTATTATAAGTTAAATAACTGTTAATATCGACCCTTATGTAGTGAGTTTTGGAAGCTATTGAATTATCTTCTTGTTTAAAAATAATTAAATCAAGAAACGCAATAGAAGATCTAGAGTAAGTCAAAGTGATATTCAGTCCCAAATCATCAGAATTCAGGGTATTAACAAGATCAGATGCATCCTCCTCCATACCTGACCATATAAAAAAGCATATCTTCTGTAATGTACCAAATTCAATTTGAAAAGAAGGGCCACTCCAATGTGCAGGGACGCCCATGAACAAGTTAGCACGTACAGCATCTCAGCTGTTTCTAAATGTCATTCTTAAAGAAGCTGTAGTTGTGAAAAAAAAACTGAATAAAACTGATTTGCTTTATTAATGAAATGTTAGCTGTGTAAAAGTTTGTTCAATAGCATTTATTCCCAATTCATGTTGAATGTTCAAGTACAACAATGTAACATCAAGCATCAAAAAGTCAAAATTAGAGGGGAGATAGTGAGCGTTTAACTTAGATATTAGCAGGGGAGATGTGGGTTTTATGAATTTTGGATAATAAAATATAAGAAGCTGACAGTTCTGTATAAAAAGGATTTGGTTTTCTTTTTTATCCAATAGTTCATCTGCAACACTCAAATCAAATCACTATATTTCTCTGAAATGGAGCAGGAGGGATCGTTAATTTTTCATAATAGTCAATATCAGGTAAAATACGTATATGGCTTCATTAATGTAAGCTGTTCTCTTGAGAACCACTGTAACCTCCCTTGTCAATGGGGTGGATTACAATTTAATCGTTTTTCTTGAGTGTCTGTATTGCTATTCTTTCACCCTTGGTCAATTTATCAGGTTATCACAGGATGTGAACTGATTCATTGGCATGGAAAGTTCCAAATAACTATCTTTTATATGTTACTAATTACCCATTATGGTATAATGGGTAGAAGTTAGATGATGGCTTTACCTGTATATGTTTTATTAAATCACTGATGGTATAAGACAAGGATCAGCAACCTTCGGCACTCCAAGTGCTGTCAAACTACAATTCCCAGCATGCACACTTACTCGGCTATTCTTATAACTTCCATAGAAGTGAAAGGAGGATTCCAGGAGTTGTAGTTTCAGAACAGCTGGAGTGCCGGAGGTTGCTGATCCCTGGTATAAGAGATTGTTAGGGGGATTTTCATCAGTTTGAAGAATGCCTGAAGTTAATTTTCTGATATAGTCATTAAAGGGGTTTTCCAGGTTCAGGGCCGAACACCTATCTGTGCCGGTGACATCCCCAGGCTTAGTGCTGGGCAGAAGTCTCAGCTTACCATGATGATAAGCCAGGTATATCTCAAAAGGAGAAAAATAACTAAATCGCACATCCACATGCTATGATCTCATGACTGGTACGTGTACCGCCTCTTATACTACATTCAAACTTGAGGCATTAGTGTACATTTTGATCAAAGGGCATAAGCCCACTCACCACACCAAGGTTGCCTCTATGAGTAGGACCTACTCTAAATTTGGCGCCACGACCACTGACACCGCAGCACTGACCCGGCAGGACCCAGCCACCAAACAGCACCCCTGCTGCTTTACAATGCCAACCCTAGCACTGGGCCCCACCAACCCATCAGCACAGCACCACAACGACCACCACGCAGCCCCGCTCCATGTGAACAGTTGTCAAAGCTCACCTTATGCTCTGCTCCCAGGAACTCCAACTGAGAGCATGG
Organism: Bufo bufo; assembly: GCF_905171765.1. Classification (NCBI taxonomy): domain Eukaryota; kingdom Metazoa; phylum Chordata; class Amphibia; order Anura; family Bufonidae; genus Bufo; species Bufo bufo. Next base: position 303,683,721 of record NC_053391.1, read on the forward strand.
TAGGTTCATTTAAACCCTCATGTAGACCTCTGCTGATTAAAATCACCTGGACTGAATGGGAGGAGTGCTGATACCAGAATAAAAGAGGGAAAGACTGTATGTACATATCTCAAAAGGAGAAAAATAACTGCTTTGCTTTGATCTCATAACTGCTACTAGCAGAAATTTAGAGTAGATACCCACTCAAAGAGGCAACCTTGGAGTGGTGAGTGGGCTTATACCTTTTGATCAAAATGTACACTAATGCCCCAAGTTTGAATGTAGTATAGGAGGCGGTACACGTGCACTAAGTAGCTGTGTTTTCTGCTGAGTAGATCAAAGCATAGCATGTGGATGTGCGATCCAGTTCTTTTTCTCCTTTTGAGATGAGAAGCCAGGTATGTCACTGCACAATGAAAAAACATCTTTGCGCTGGGCGATTGCAGTGCGACAAGGGGGAGCATCGGAGCAAGTAAAAGCTTGTATGCTCCACTCATATGTGGGCTAGAAATAAAGAGCAGCATATTACCAAGATCGGCCCTGAACCTGGAACACCCCTTTGAGGGTAAGAAATAACTGCCATGTATCAGGAGAATGGACAAAAGACACCCCTTTCTATTTTATCTGATCTCTGATACAATATACAACACGTTGTCACATTCTGGAGACTGTATTTGATCATTCACTCTCATTGTAGGTACCATAATGCACACAAACAACCTTCCTATATAGACAATTAAAAAAGTGTGTATTCCTACTATGTTAGTCCCTAAAAAGGTTTGTAACCCATTTACGCATCCAAATATACATGTACATGATGGTGATTGAGCAGGGCGTATAAATTGTGACTTGCCTTCATCTGTTGCCCTTTTACAACTAAAAATCCAGCCAGATAAATACAATATCTTAAATTTAGCCATATTAAAATGCATTTCTGACAAAGCAAGTGTGCTCCTCACCACCAGCGCCGTCTTTAATATTGATTGGACCATGGGCAAAAATTTACTTGGTCCCCCCTGGATCCCACCTTCCCACACCTTAGCAGGCAATCACGCCCTCCAACACACACACATAAAATCCACACATCTGGTAGAGTACAGTGAATGACTGTAAATACTTCCAGTTCTGAAGACTCCAGCGGCTCAGGATCAGTGCTCTGGGCAGCTGGGCTCAGGCTGGAAGTGGGCACCGCTCTGCAGGAAGGAGACCAGGGCTCGGCTCACCCTAGCGTTACAGTGCACCCCAGCACCCCACAGTATGCAGTATAGCACCCTATAGAATACAGCAACCCACAGTATGCAGTATAGCACCCTATAGTATACAGCACCACACACTATGCAGTATAGCACCCCACACTATACAGTACCCCACAGTATATAGTAGAGCAGTATAGCAGCCCACAGTATACAGAACCCCACAGTATACAACTCCTCACAGTATACAGTAGAGCAGTATAGCACCTCACCGTATACAGCACCCCAAACTATACACGATACAGCCCCCCACACTATACAGCCCCCCACACTATACAGTACAGCAGTATAGCACTCTACAATATACAGCACCCACAGTATACAGTATACAGGTCCCCACAGTATACAGTACAGCAGTATAGCACTCCACAATATACAGCACCCACAGTATACAGTATACAGCTCCCCACACTATACAGTACAGCAGTATCACACTCCACAATATACAGCACCCACAGTATACAGCCTCCCACACTATACAGTACAGCAGTATAGCACTCCACAATATACAGCACCCACAGTATACAGTATACGGCACCCCACAGTATACAGTACAGCAGTATAGCACTCCACAATATACAGAACCCACACTATACAGCCCCCCACAGTATACAGCCCCCCACAGTATACAGCACCCCACTATACAGTAGTTTACAGTATATTAGCATAACAGCCCCTGTCACCTTTTTCTGATGTAATCTTCACAAAAAAAGATCCACAGTTAAGGCAAACTTCTACAGCAACACTCCTGGTAGGACCTTGATGACCTCATAGCCATGTGACCAGTAATATTGCTAGGTTACTGGTCACATGGTGATGATGTCATCTAAGGTCCTAGAGAATCACAGCTCTCACAGCACGCTGCCTGGAGTGCCGGTAGGCAGGCATGGCAGCACCCCCTGTGTAGCTGACAGCCTGACACCCGGGGCAGTGGCTAGCAGGGCTCAAGAGGCAGCTGCCTTGGGCCCCCCAGGAGCAACTGGGCCAGGGGCAGCTGCCCCTTTTGCCTCTTGTTAAAGACGGTCCTGCTCACCACAACCCACAGCATTGCAACTGCCAGATCTAATGGCTTCACATTGTCAGCCTGGGGCCTAACAAAGTTCCTTACTGTTGTCTGGTGTAATCTCTAGAGCTTAACCAATATTTTCCAAGGTGTATAACAGATGTCTGTGCATTTTACATACAAAAGCTGTAATGCAATGTTATATAGACATTACATTATAGAAAAAAAAAATGTGAAAAAGTTTAAAAGTTCCCTAATGGGACCACAAAAACATTAAAAAATAATAAAAATTTACAATTAACTCCTTAAGGACCAGGCCATCTTTTGCAGATCTGACCAGTGTCACTTTATGTGGTGATAACTTTAAAACACTTTGACTTATCCAAGCCATTCTGAGATTGTTTTTTCGTCACATATTGTACCTCATGACACTGGTAAAATGGACGTCCTTTATATAAAAAAACGCAGCACTCACTTGTCTTCAATTATGCAGGATTTATTCACCATCACAATGCAACGTTTCGACCAACATGGTCTTTCTCAAGCAACCAGGTTGCTTGAGAAAGACCAAGTCGGTCGAAATGTCGCATTGTGTTGGTGAATAAATCCTGCATAATTGAAGACAAGTGAGTGCTGCGTTTTTTTATATAAACGACGTGTTGAAGGGGGAGCTTCAGACTGGCTCCCAACACTGCTGGCACCACCACTAGAAAGGTTCCGTATTTACTATTTTTTTATTGTGCTGCTACAAACTTTTCATTTTTTCTATGACTGGTAAAATGGAGTAAAAAAAATTCATTTTTATTTTTTAAACAAATACCAAATTTACTCCAAAATTGCAAAAATTAGCAAATTTCCAAGTTTGAATTTCTCTACTTCTATAATACATAGTAATACCTACAAAAATAGTTATTAATTTACATTCCCCATATGTCTACTTCATGTTTGGATCATTTTGGGAATGAGATTTTCTTTTGGGGGACGTTACAAGGCTTAGAAGTTTAGAAGCAAATCTTGAAATTTTTCTGAAATTTTCAAAAACCCACTTTTAACCACCTCAGCCCCCAGTGCTTAAACACCCTGAAAGACCAGGCCACTTTTTACACTTCTGACCTACACTACTTTTACCGTTTATTGCTCGGTCATGCAACTTACCACCCAAATGAATTTTACCTCCTTTTCTTCTCACTAATAGAGCTTTCATTTGGTAGTATTTCATTGCTGCTGACATTTTTACTTTTTTTGTTATTAATCGAAATTTAATGTTTTTTTTGCAAAAAAATGACATTTTTCACTTTCAGTTGTAAAATTTTGCAAAAAAAAACGAGATCCATATATAAATTTTGCTCTAAATTTATTGTTCTACATGTCTTTGATAAAAAAAAAAATGTTTGGGTAAAAAAAAAAATGGTTTGGGTAAAAGTTATAGCGTTTACAAACTATGGTACAAAAATGTGAATTTCCGCTTTTTGAAGCAGCTCTGACTTTCTGAGCACCTGTCATGTTTCCTGAGGTTCTACAATGGCCAGACAGTACAAACACCCCACAAATGACCCCATTTCGGAAAGTACACACCCTAAGGTATTCGCTGATGGGCATAGTGAGTTCATAGAACTTTTTATTTTTTGTCACAAGTTAGCGGAAAATGATGATTTTTTTTTTTTTTTTCTTACAAAGTCTCATATTCCACTAACTTGTGACAAAAAATAAAAAGTTCTATGAACTCACTATGCCCATCACGAAATACCTTGGGGTGTCTTCTTTCCAAAATGGGGTCACTTGTGGGGTAGTTATACTGCCCCGGCATTCTAGGGGCCCAAATGTGTGGTAAGGAGTTTGAAATCAAATTCTGTAAAAAATGACCTGTGAAATCCGAAAGGTGCTCTTTGGAATATGGGCCCCTTTGCCCACCTAGGCTGCAAAAAAGTGTCACACATCTGGTATCTCCGTACTCAGGAGAAGTTGGGGAATGTGTTTTGGGGTGTCATTTTACATATACCCATGCTGGGTGAGAGAAATATCTTGGCAAAAGACAACTTTTCCCATTTTTTTATACAAAGTTGGCATTTGGCCAAGATATTTATCTCACCCAGCATGGGTATATGTAAAAAGACACCCCAAAACACATTCCTCAACTTCTCCTGAATACAGAGATACCAGATGTGTGACACTTTTTTGCAGCCTAGGTGGGCAAAGGGGCCCACATTCCAAAGAGCACCTTTCGGATTTCACTGGTCATTTTTTACAGAATTTGATTTCAAACTCCTTACCACACATTTGGGCCCCTAGAATGCCAGGGCAGTATAACTACCCCACAAGTGACCCCATTTTGGAAAGAAGAGACCCCAAGGTATTCGCTGATGGGCATAGTGAGTTCATGGAAGTTTTTATTTTTTGTCACAAGTTAGTGGAATATGAGACTTTGTATGAAAAAAAAATCAAAAAAAAAAATCATCATTTTCCACTAACTTGTGACAAAAAATAAAAAATTCTAGGAACTCGCCATGCCCCTCACGGAATACCTTGGGGTGTCTTCTTTCCAAAATGGGGTCACTTGTGGGGTAGTTATACTGCCCTGGCATTTTCCGGGGGGCCTAATGTGTGGTAAGTAGGTAAATGACCTGTGAAATCCTAAAGGTGCTCTTTGGAATATGGGCCCCTTTGCCCACCTAGGCTGCAAAAAAGTGTCACACATGTGGTATCGCTGTATTCAGGAGAAGTTGGGGAATGTGTTTTGGGGTGTCATTTTACATATACCCATGCTGGGTGAGAGAAATATCTTGGCAAAAGACAACTTTTCCCATTTTTTTATACAAAGTTGGCATGTGACCAAGATATTTCTCTCACCCAGCATGGGTATATGTAAAATGACACCCCAAAACACATTCCCCAACTTCTCCTGAGTATGGCGATACCAGATGTATGACACTTTTTTGCAGCCTAGATGCGCAAAGGTGCCCAAATTCCTTTTAGGAGGGCATTTTTAGACATTTGGATACCAGACTTCTTCTCACGCTTTGGGGCCCCTAGAATGCCAGGGCAGTATAAATACCCCACATGTGACCCCATTTTGGAAAGAAGACACCCCAAGGTATTCAATGAGGGGCATGGCGAGTTCATAGAAATTTTTTTTTTTTGGCACAAGTTAGCGGAAATTGATATTTTTTATTTTTTTCTCACAAAGTCTCCCGTTCCGCTAACTTGGGACAAAAATTTCAATCTTTCATGGACTCAATATGCCCCTCACGGAATACCTGGGGGTGTCTTCTTTCCGAAATGGGGTCACATGTGGGGTATTTATACTGCCCTGGCATTCTAGGGGCCCTAAAGTGTGAGAAGAAGTCTGGAATATAAATGTCTAAAAAATTTTACGCATTTGGATTCCGTGAGGGGTATGGTGAGTTCATGTGAGATTTTATTTTTTGACACAAGTTAGTGGAATATGAGACTTTGTAAGAAAAAAAAAAATAATTCCGCTAACTTGGGCCAAAAAAATGTCTGAATGGAGCCTTACAGAGGGTGATCAATGACAGGGGGGTGATCAATGACAGGGGGAGTGATCAATGACAGGGGTGGTGATCAATGACAGGGGGGTGATCAGGGAGTCTATATGGGGTGATAACCACAGTCATTGATCACGCCCCTGTAAGGCTTCATTCAGACGTCCGTATGCGTTTTGCGGATCCGATCCATCTATCAGTGGATCCGTAAAAATCATGCGGACATCTGAATGGAGCTTTACAGGGGGTTGATCAATGACAGGGGTGTAATCAATGACAGGGGGGTGATCAGGGAGTCTATATGGGGTGATCACCACAGTCATTGATCACGCCCCTTTAAGGCTTCATTCAGACGTCCATATACGTTTTTGCGGATCCGATCCATCTATCAGTGGATCCGTAAAAATCATGCGGACATCTGAATGGAGCTTTACAGGGGGTTGATCAATGACAGGGGTGTAATCAATGACAGGGGGGTGATCAGGGAATCTATATGGGGTGATAACCACAGTCATTGATCAAGCCCCTGTAAGGCTTCATTCAGACGTCCGTATGCGTTTTGCGGATCCGATCCATCTATCAGTGGATCCGTAAAAATCATGCGGACATCTGAATGGAGCTTTACAGAGGGTTGATCAATGACAGGGGTGTAATCAATGACAGGGGGGTGATCAGGGAGTCTATATGGGGTGATCACCACAGTCATTGATCACGCCCCTGTAAGGCTTCATTCAGACGTCCGTATACGTTTTTGCGGATCCGATCCATCTATCAGTGGATCCGTAAAAATCATGCGGACATCTGAATGGAGCTTTACAGGGGGTTGATCAATGACAGGGGTGTAATCAATGACAGGGGGGTGATCAGGGAGTCTATATGGGGTGATAACCACAGTCATTGATCACGCCCCTGTAAGGCTTCATTCAGACGTCCGTATGCGTTTTGCGGATCCGATCCATCTATCAGTGGATCCGTAAAAATCATGCGGACATCTGAATGGAGCTTTACAGGGGGTTGATCAATGACAGGGGTGTAATCAATGACAGGGGGGTGATCAGGAAGTCTATATGGGGTGATCAGGGGTGATCAGGGGCTAATAAGGGGTTAATAAGTGACGGGGGGGTGTAGTGTAGTGTAGTGGTCTAATATACCTGTTAGGGGTTAAAAAAAACACATCTCCAGCCTGCCAGCGAACGATCGCCGCTGGCAGGCTGGAGATCCACTCTCTTACCTTCCGTTCCTGTGAGCGCGCGCGCCTGTGTGCGCGCGTTCACAGGAAGTCTCGGCTCGCGCGAGATGACGCGTATATGCGTGACTCTGCGCAGGGCTGCCACCTCCGGAACGCGAATCTGCGTTAGGCGGTCCGGAGGTGGTTAAGACCAGTTCAAGTCTGAAATCACTTTGTGAGGCTTACATAATAGAAACCACCAAAAAAATTACCCATTCTAGAGACTACACCCTTTAAGGTATTCAAAACTGATTTTACAAACGTCGTTAACCCTTTAGGTGTTCCACAAGAGTTAATGGCAAATGGAGATTAAATTTCAGAATTTCGATTTTTGGGCAAATTTTCCATTTTAATGCATTTTTTCCAGTAACAAAGCAAGGGTTAACAGCCAAACAAAACTCAATATTTATTGCCCTAATTCTGTAGTTTGCAGAAACACCCCATATGTGGCCGTAAACTACTGTAAGGGCACACGGTAGGGCGTAGAGGGAAAGGAGCGCCGTGTGGTTTTTGAAAGGCAGATTTTGCTGGACTGGTTTATTTACACCATGTACCATTTGAAGCCCCCCTGATGCACCCCTAGAGTAGAAACTCCATAAAAGTGACCCCATTTTGGAAACTACGGGATAAGTTGGCAGTTTTGTTGGGACTATTTTTAGGGTACATATGATTTTTGGTTGCTCTATATTACATTTTAGTGAGGCAAAGTTACCAAAAATAGAAATTCTGAAATTTCATCTCCATTTGCCATAAACTGTTGAGGAACACCTAAAGGGTTAATAAAGTTAGTAAAATCAGTTTTGAATACCTTGAGGGGTGTAGTTTCTTATATGGGGCCACTTTTATAGAGTTTCTACTCTAGGGGTGCATCAGGGGTTCTTCAAATGGGACATGGTGCCAAAAAAAAAAAGGCCATCAAAATCTGCCTTCCATAAACCATACGGCGTTCCTTTCCTTCTGCGCCCTGCCGTTTGGTCATACAGCAGTTTAAGACAACATATGGGGTGTTTCTGTAAACTTCAGAATCAGGGTAATAAATATTAAGTTTTGTTTGGCTGTTAACCCTTGCTTTGTTACTGGAAAAAATGGATTAAAATTGAAAATTTGCCCAAAAATAGCTATTTTGGCATTGTTTTTATTTTATTGTTTTGACCGTGTTCATCTGAGGGGTTAGGTCATGGAGTATTTTTATAGAGCAGATTATTACGGACGCGCCGATACCTAATATGTCTACTTTTTAAAATTTATTTAGGCTTTTCACTATATTATCCTTTTATAAACAAAAAACAAAAACATTTTAGTATCTCCATAGTCGAGTGTTTTTTTTGCCGATTTTCTTAGGCAGGGGCTCATTTTTTGCGGGATGAGAGGACGGTTTTATTGGTACTATTTTGGGGGGCATATGACTTTTTGATCGCTTGCTATTACACTTTTTGTGATGTAAGGTGACAAAAAATACCTTTTTTTGCACAGTTTTTACTTTATTTTTTTGGCTGTGTTCATCTGAGGGGTTAGGTTATGGGGTATTTTTATAGAGAAGATTCTTATGGACGCGGCGATACTTAATATGTCTACTTTTTTTTATTTATTTAAGATTTACAAAATATTAAAAAAAAATATATGTTTTTTGTTTTAGTGTCTCATGTCTGAAAACCATAGTTTTTTTTATTGTCAGTGGCTAAATGGAATAAAAAAAAAAAATTGTACTCCATGGAAGTGTAGTACTCCCTGAAGCGTAGTACTCCCTGAAGCAACCAATAATGCAGAGGCCCGGATGATCGGGGAACGTGTCACACTGAGTGGTGGTGTCCTTTCGTATCTCCCCTCCTGTGACACACTCTGCACTTTTTTGGGGTCCGTTGCTTCTTTCCAGTATGGGGGACCACACCTGGAAAGTGTTGGCCAGGGACGATCTGGGCGCCTCCAGTTCCTGAGGTACTCCGGCCTGCTCTTTCCCATTCAGAAAAGATCAGGGCCTTGAGGATTGCCTCATAGAACTTGAGGAATTTCCCTGTGTTGCCAGCGCTCCAGGACAGCACAAAAGAGTTGTACAAGGCAACCTGTACCAAGTAGACCACAACTTTTTTGTACCATGCCCGGGTTTTGCGCATGGCGTTATATGGATTGAGGACTTGATCAGAGAGATCAACTCCTCCCATATAGTCGACGATACAATCGGACTTGAGGACCGTTGCCGCGGTACCTCGCACAGGGACAGGGGTGATGCCGTTACAGTGAATTGTGGACAGTACAAAGACATCCCTCTTGTCCTTATATCTGACCAGCAACAGGTTTCCATTGGTGAGGGCATGGGTCTCACCCCTGGGGATAGGTACCTGGAGGGGGTGGGTAGGGAGGCCGCGTCAATTTTTCCGCATGGTCCCACAAGCGGACGTGGATCTGGCGGCGAGGGACTGGAATAAGGGGATACTAGTACGAGCTGCTAGTACTAGTGTGGGCCACAGGGTCCCTGGCATGGCGGTCCCCTTGCTCCGCCTGGCGGTGTCTCCGCCGCCTTGGGGGCTCATCATCATCGCTAGATGATGAGGACGCGGATGACAAAAGGAAAGTGGGGTCATCCTCGTCCTCACTAGGGCTCGCGGAGTCGGAGGCAAGCTGGGCGTATGCCTCCTCGGCTGAGAACATCCGATGGGCCATAGGAGAGTGTGTGTGTGTGCCTGTGTGGAAATCTTTATTTAGTGTGCTTGTGTGTGGGGGCACGGGTGTTCGCGTACTTATCCCTAAAACTAACAGAAAAAAATAAAACTAAATTTAAAAAAAACCCAAAAATATGAAAAAAATATTAAAATGATTCAAACTCGCTGATCAGCCATCCGAAGCTGATTAGCGGTGCGGTGTGCAATGTGCTAACAGTGGTCGGACGCTAAGAGTGCCGGCCACAGTCAGCGTACGCAGAAAAAAAAATAATGCTTGCTCCCAAAAAAATGTGTGTGGGGGGGGGGAGGGGGGCAAGCTGCAGCACCTCTGGGGGGTCTAGGGTCACACAGATGTGCTGTGGACCCCAGACACCGAATCAGACCCCAGACACCCTAAACTTTCCCTGACTATCCCTACCTATCTAAGCTCTCCCTGAATTGACCTGCGGTTTGCCGCGATCGCCGATACGGGGGGGGGGTCACAGGACCCCCCCACGCATTGTCCCAGGGTGCCTGCTGATTGATTTCAGCAGGCACCCAGTTCCGATCACCGCCCGCCGCGCGGCGGTGATCAGAAATACACATGACGTACCGGTACGTCATATGTCCTTAAGTACCAGGACATCATGACGTACCAGTACGTGATATGTCCCTTAGAGGTTAAAGGGAACTTGTCAGTAGCTTCATGAAATACTGACAGGATCCCTGGTTAGAAACGTAACTTAACAGCATTAGAGAGAAAACAGACATAAAAAATGAGCTGGGAATGGGAAGAAGTATCACAGAATGCAACTTGGCTTAATTGGCCAATTTCTAGCTTTTTGTGAATAAGAAGAGACCTGTCAATCAAGCCAAACTGAGAGAGGAGAAGCAGGAGGAGAACCTCTCTGTGAGTCTTCTCTCTGTTTCCAGCTCACTTGGTTTCTCTGAAACACTGCAGCATTTCAGAGCAAAATAGTTGTTTATAACCAGGTATCCTGTTTATGTAAAACAAACAAAGATAATAAAACAAATCTTTTTTTCTTTTTTAATTTCAGTGAATAAAATGTTATGTAATAGCAAAAATACATACATATACAGTATTAATGACGTACAGTAAAGTTATCTCTTCAATTATGGTAAATGGTGTAAAAAACTATTATGTACCTGCATTTTGTGCATTCCTACCACGCTAAATGTACATTTAAACATTAACTTATATATACCCCAGAATAATTTGTAAAAAATAAAATCCACAACTTCTGATAATTTAAGGTCCTAACAGCTATATAGATTAAAAAACATTATGGCTGATAGACTGCAGGAAGGCAAAAATGAAGACATTTCCTTGGTTCTTAAAAGGGTTGTCTAGTATTATGAAATTGATATCCTAGCCTCAGGATAGGCCATCAATACCAGACTGCCAGGGGTCTGACACCCTGCACCCCTCCCAATTAGTTTTTACCTTGTAGCTCTGATGCCAGAAGTCAGCATTGGAACTACACAGTTCCATCCATTGTGCAGTAGACTGAACTGGTAACTGCTCCCAATTAACCACTTCCAGATCAGGCCATTTACCCCCTTCCTGACCATAACATAGTAACATAGTACATAAGGCCGAAAAAAGACATTTGTCCATCCAGTTCGGCCTGTTATCCTGCAAGTTGATCCAGAGGAAGGCAAAAAACCCTGTGAGGTAGAAGCCAATTTTCTCCACTTTAGGGGAATAAAAAATTTCTTCCCGACTCCAATCAGAATAACTCCCTGGATCAACGACCCCTCTCTAGTAGCTATAGCCTGTAATATTATTACGCTCTAGAAACACATCTAGGCCCCTCTTGAATTCCTTTATTGTACTCACCATCACCACCTCCTCAGGCAGAGAGTTCCATAGTCTCACTGCTCTTACCGTAAAGAATCCTCTTCTATGTTTGTGTACAAACCTTCTTTCCTCCAGACGCAGAGGATGTCCCCTCGTCACCATGTGTCCCTTTATGTGGTAATAACTTTGGAATGCTTTTACTTAACCAAGCCTTTCTAAGATTGTTCTTTTATGACACATTATATGCCATGCTAATGGTAAATTTGAGTCAATATGTCCAAAATTACCTTTTATAAAAAAAATTTTTTTTTTTTTTACTGAAAATTTGAAAAATTCACTACTTTCAAAATTTTTATTTCTCTGTTTTTAAGACAGATAGTGATACATCATAAAATACTTATTAATTAACATTCCCCATGTGTCTACTTTATATTGGCATCATTTTGGTAATATAATATTATTTTTGTTAGGGCGTTAAAAGGTTTAGAACAGAGATGCTCAACCTGCGGCCCTCCAGCTGTTGCAAAACTACAACTCCCAGCATGCCCTAATAGCTGTAGGCTGTCTAAGCATGCTGGCAGTTGTAGTTTTGTAACAGCTGGAGGACTACAGGTTGGGCATCCCTGGTTTAGAATTTTTTAAGTATAAATTCAGTTCTGAAGTCACTTTGTATGGCTTACATAATAGAAACCACCCATAAATTATCCCATTATATAAACTACCCCTCAAGCTATTAAAAACTGATTTTTAAAAATGTTGTTAACCCTTAAAATATTCAACAGAAATGAAAGCAAAATGGAGGTGAAATTTCACTTTTTGGCAGATTTCCCATTTTAATCCAGTTTTTTCCTGTAACACATAAAGGTTTAACAACAAAAGAAACCTCAATATGTATTACCTTGATTCTTTGGTTTACATGAACACCCCATATGTGGTCATAAACTGCTGTATAGGCAGACAGCAGGGCTCATAGTGGTCTCTGGGTGCCATGTTGTGTTTGAAGAGACTCTGAGGCCCCCCTACAGTAAAAATCCCCCAAAAATTACTACATTTTGGAAACTACACCACCCAAGGAATTTTAAGGAGTGTAGTGAGTACTTAGACCCAACAGGCATTTCATAGAACAGGCTGTGAAAATAAAAAATGTGATATTTTATTAAATTTTTTTACAAAAAAATGGTGCTTTAGGCCCAAACTTTTTTTTTACAAAGGAATAACAGGAGAATATCACCCCACAATTTCTTATACATTTTCTCCTGAATACAGAAACACCCAATTTGTGGTCGTAAACTGTTTTAGGGATACGCCAGGCCTCAGAAGGAAAGGAGTGGGATCTGGATTTTATAACATGGAATTTGCTGAAATGGTTTTTAATAGAGTTGAGCGAACCTGAACTGTAAAGTTCGGGTTCGTACCGAACTTTAGGGTTTTCGGCACCCGGACCCAAACATTTACGTAAAAGTTCGGGTTCGGTGTTCAGCGATTTTTATGGCGCTTTTTGAAAGGCTGCACAGCAGCCATTCAACAAGCGTCATACTACTTGCCCCAAAAGGCCATCACAGCCATGCCTACTATTTGCATGGCTTTGATTGGCCAACTGCAGCATGTGACCCAGCCTCTATTTAAGCTGGAGTCATGTAGCGCCACCCGTCACTCTGCTAGGATTAGTGTAGGGAGAGGCTGCAGCTGCTGTGAGGGAGAGATCAGGGAGAAATCATATCAAGAACTGTTTTTTGTACTCAGCGATCTACAGCAAATGTGTTTTGTGGGTGCAGTGCACAATTTTTTTAGGCCTGCCCTGAGCCAACTACTGCTGAAAACGAACTTTTTTTTCTTCAGTTAGTCAATATCAATACATGATCGGCAGCCATTTTATGCAACGATAGTGCACCAGCACAGGCTATCTGCATGTCTGCAAGTCCAGAAATACAGCTTTGGCATACTGGGGTGAAAAAAGCCTCTGATATACTGCACATCTGGGATTAGACAAGCATAAGTGACTGTCACATTTAGGACAGAAATACAGCTTTTTGGTTAGGGTGAAAAAACCCTCTAATACAGTGTTTCCCAACAAGTGTGCCTCCAGCTGTTGCAAAACTACAACTCCCAGCATGCCCACACAGCCAAAGGCTCTCCAGGCATGCTGGGAGTTGTAGTTTTGCAACAGCTGGAGGCACACTGGTTGGGAAATCATGGTTTGTAGAGTGAAACTAAATCGCACCTCCTCATTCCTATACTATTGACTACTGTATGTAATAAGCAGCATTTCTTATGATAAAACATGGCTATACAGCGGTTATATCAATCATTTGCTGTGCACTATTAAGAGGCAATTAGTATACAGTTTGATCAAAGAGCATAGGCCCACTTACCGCGACAAGGTTGCCTCTTGTTAAGTGGGAACCTACTCTAACCGTAGCGCAGTGCCGTGTGGCGACCACCGCGTCTCCACACTGCTCCAGCAGGCAATGGGATCCAGCAGCCAACCAGTTACCCCGCTGTACAGCGGAGCCACCTAGGCCTCGGATCCCACAGCTCCAACAGCACAGCAACAGCGACGGCCGCCATCCAGCGCCGCATGTGAACTGGTGCTAAAGGATCACCTGTTCACAGCTTCTCAGGAACTCCAACTGAGATGTGGTAGGAATTAAAACCCTGTGCAGACTTCTGCTAATTTGGGTAAAGAGCACCTGTGCCACATGGGGAGGAGTGCTGACTTAGTATGGGGGAGAAAAGACTATAGAGCAATGAAATCACTGGTTGGGAAACACTGCTCTAATATACTGCACATCTGGGATTAGACAAGCATAAGTGACTGCAACATTTAGGACAGAAATACAGCTTTTTGGTTAGGGTGAAAAAAAACTCTAATATACTGCATATCTGGTATAGACAAGCATAAGTGACTATCACATTTAGGCCATGAATACGGCTTTTTGGTTACTGGGGTGAAAAAACCCTCTAATATACTGCACATCTGGGATTAGACAAGCATAAGTGAGTGTCACATTTAGGACAGAAATACAGCTTTTTGGTTAGGGTGAAAAAACCTTCTAATATACTGCACATCTGGGATTAGACAAGCATAAGTGACTGTCACATTTAGGACAGAAATACCGCTTTTTGGTTACTGGGGTGAAAAAAGCCTCTGATATAATGCACATCTGGGATAAGACATGCATAAGTGAGTGTCACATTTAGGCCACAAATACTGCTGTCATATAGAGTTTAAAAAAAAAATATTGAGTGCAATACCCTACATCAGGGTTTTTATTGGCGGTTAATTATTTTCAACAGACTTAACTTTTTACTTTGCTTTGTAAACGCTAACTATGAGGAAAACATCTAATAAGGGACGCGGTCATGGTCATGGTGGTGGTGTTGGTGGAGCCTCTGTTGCAGGGAGAGGACGTGGCCGTTCTGCCACAGCTACACGTCCTACTGAACCTACTACCTCAGGTCCCAGTAGCCGCCAGAATCTACAGCGAAATTTTGGTCGGGCATAATGCTGTTCTAAGGATGGTAAGGCCTGAGCAAGTACAGGCGCTAGTCAATTGGGTGGCCGACAGTGGATCCAGCACCTTCACATTATCTCCCACCCAGTCTTCTGCAGAAAGCGCACAGGTGGCAACTGAAACCCATGCCCATCAGTCTGTCACATCACACCCGTGCATATCGGGGAACCTGTCTGAGCCTCAAGTCATGCAGCAGTCTCTTATGCTGTTTGAAGACTCTGCTGGCAGGGTTTCCCAGGGGCATCCACCTAGCCCTTCCCCAGGGGTGGAAGACATAGAATGCACTGACGCACAACCACTTATGTTTCCTGATGAGGACATGGGAATACCACCTCAGCAAGTCTCTGATGATGACGAAACACAGGTGCCAACTGCTGCGTCTTTTTGCAGAGTGCAGACCGAAAAGGAGGTCAGGGAGGAAGACTGGGTGAAAGACGATGCAGGGGACGATGAGGTCCTAGACCCCACATGGAATGAAGGTCGTGCCACTGACTTTCAGAGTTCGGAGGAAGAGGCAGTGGTGAGACCGAGCCAACAGCGTAGCAAAAGCGGGAGCAGGGTGCAAAAGCAGAGCAGCCGTCGCCAAAACAGTTTGTCTGCTACTGGTCACCGTCACCAGGGACCAAGCACACCAAAGGCAGCTTCAAGGAGTTCCCTGGCATGGCACTTCTTCACACAATGTGCTGACGACAAGACCCGAGTGGTTTGCACGCTGTGCCATCAGAGCCTGAAGCGAGGCATTAACGTTCTGAACCTTAGCACAACCTGCATGACCAGGCATCTACATGCGAGACACGGGCTGCAGTGGAGTAAGCACCTTCAAAACCAAGACCCTCGGCCTCTTCCTCCGCCTTGGGAGGAACGTTGGCACCTGCCACCCAGCAAACAGAGGATGTGCCACCAACAACACCATCTCCGTCACCAAGCATGTCCACCATGTCACACGGAAGCGTTCAGCTCTCCATCTCACAAACCTTTGAGAGAAATCGTAAATTGCCACCTAGCCACCCTCTATCCCTGGCCCTGAATGCCAGCATTTCTAAACTGCTGGCCTTTGAAATGCTGTCATTCAGGCTGGTGGAGACGGACAGCTTCAAACAGCTCATGTTGCTTGCTGTCCCACAGTATGTCGTTCCCAGCCGCCACTACTTCTCCAGGAGAGCCGTGCCCTCCCTGCACAACCAAGTATCGGATAAAATCAAGTGTGCACTGCCCAACGCCATCTGTGGCAAGGTCCACCTAACCACAGATACGTGGACCAGTAAGCACGGCCAGGGACACTATATATCTCCCTAACTGTACACTGGGTAAATGTAGCGGCGTCTGGGCCCCAGGTGGAGAGCTGTTTGGCGCACGTCCTTCCACCGCCAAGGATCGCAGGGCATCATTCTTTGCCTCCTGTTGCCTCCTCTTCCTACTCGGCTTCGTCCTCCTTTTCTACCACCTCCTCATCCGGTCAGCGACAGACCTTCACCACCAACTTCAGCACAGCCAGGGGTAAACGTCAGCAGGCCGTTCTGAAACTAATGTGTTTGGGGGACAGGCCCCACACCGTGCAGGAGTTGTGGCGGGGTATAGAACAACAGACCGACGAGTGGTTGCTGCCAGTGAGCCTCAAACCCGGCCTGGTGGTGTGCGATAATGGGCGAAATCTCGTTGCAGCTCTGGGACTAGCCGGTTTGACGCACATCCCTTGACTGGCGCATGTGCTGAATTTGGTGGTGCAGAAATTCATTCACAACTACCTCAAAATTTCTGGGCTGCTGCATAAAGTGCGGGCCGTCTGTGCGCGCTTCCGGCGTTATCATCCTGCCGCCACTCGGCTGTCTGCTCTACAGCGTAACTTTGGCCTTCCCGCTCACCACCTCATATGCGACGCGCCCAGCAGGTGGAACTCCACCTTGCACATGCTGGAGAGACTATGCGAGCAGCAGCAGGCCATAGTGGAGTTTCAGCTGCAGCACGCACGGGTGAGTCGCACTGCGGACCAGCACCACTTCACCACCAATGACTGGGCCTCCATGCGAGACCTGTGTGCCCTGTTGTGCTGTTTCGAGTAGGAGGAAGAGGGGTCATCTCTAACACTTTCAGGCCAGTCTTTTAGAAGTGGCTCAGAAAGAGGATTTTTGCAACAGCAGAGGCCAGGTACAAATTTGGCCAGCCAGGGCCCACTACTGGAGGACGAGGAGGAGGAGGAGGATAGGGATGAAGCATGTTCACAGCGGTGTGCCATCCAACGCAGCTCGGGCCCATCACTGGTGCGTGGCTGGGGGGATACGGAGGACGCAAACGATACGCCTCCCACAGAGGACAGCTTGTCCTTACCTCTGGGCAACCTGGCACACATGAGCGACTACATGCTGCAGTGCCTGCGGAACGACTGCAGAGTTGCCCACATTTTAACGTGTGCTGACTACTGGGTGGCCACCCTGCTGGATCCCCGTTACAAGGACATTGTGCCGTCCTTAATTCCCTCACTGGAGCGTGATCGGAAGATGCGCGACTACAGGCGCACGCTGGTAGACGCGCTCCTGAGAGCATTCCCGACTGACGCCGGGGGACAAGTGGAAGCACAAGGTGAAGGCAGGGGAGGAGGAAGAGGTCGCCAACGCAGCTGTGTCAGCGCCAGCACCTCAGAAGGCAGGGTTAGCATGGCCGACATGTGAAAAAGCTTTGTCACCTCGCCGCAACAACCGGCCCCAACTGCTGATATGGAGCGTGTTAGCAGGAGGCAGCATTTCACCAACATGGTGGAGCAGTATGTGTGCACACGCCTACACGTACTGCCTCCTTCAACTTCTGGGTCTCCAAATTGGACACATGGCCTAAGCTTGCCCTTTACGCCTTGGAGGTGCTGGCCTGCCCTGCAGCCAGTGTATTATCTGAACGTGTGTTTAGCACGGCAGGGGGTGTCATTACAGACAAGCACAGCCGCCTGTCCACAGCCAACGTGGACAAGCTCACATTCATTAAAATGAACCAGGCTTGGATCCCACAAGACTTGTCTGTACCTTGTGCAGAATAGACATTTATACCACCATCAAACATACATTCTTGTACTCAAGTCAAGTGCAATGATTCTTTGTTTTCATTTTTTTATTTGTCCCAATATTTTGGGGGCTACCTACCCCAATAAAAAATAAACATTACCACTGAGGAAGGGGTGTAGAACGCCCCGAAACGCGTCTGGTGACTGGAAGAGGCGCCCACCTTACCCACTGGATTCTGATGGAATACATTGCATGGCCATGCGATAAGGAATCTTACTAACACATTACCAGGACACAGGAGCTAAATACAGGTTCCAACAACGATCTACCATCCATACCAGCCAAATTTTCTGTTCCCGCGATACTGTGACGTCAGCGACTCGAGATCTGTGACGTGAGACGCCGAAGCGGCCGGCATCACTCGCTGCTCGTGGCAGGACGGCCCAGCGGAGAACAGTTTGGTGAATCTTGGGATAAGGTAGGAACCTGAACTGGGCACGCATTACCTATAGCCCTGTGCGGGTATACCGGAACAATTGTGGAGAGACTGCTATATTGAGAGACATTTCTATGCACGTGGACACTTTAATCCGGAGCCATACGAATTTGTACCGGGACACTAAAGCTGCTATTTGCGGCCTGCGGTTTCATTGTCACCATATAACCTTATGTGGTGTCAAGTGTGAATTGTGAATATTTATTACGCAAGGTTTACGCAACTATCACTCGTCAGTGTGATTTTATGTTGGTACCATTTATCATTTTATGTGATTTTATTGTATTTGAGTGTTGATACAAATTACCATTTATTAAATACCATTTATTCCCCATGGTCCAGATAGTGTGAGTGCTCACTCCTTTCTTCTTTTTAAAAAATAAACATTGTTGGCTACCTCCTCCTCCTCCATTGCTGCCTCCACCTACAACACCACATTCACCGCCTGTAATGGGGTTCCGAAGGTGCACTCGGTCCCCCATTACCCGCAGACCTGTTGCTTAGCTTTGGGAATGTGGATCTGTGTTTGACCTCATTCCCAGGGCGGCTTTACTGCTGGGTGGCTCCCTGCTCCTAAGTCTGCCTTGAGCGCCGAGTGATCACTCGGTGCTCAACTGGTTGGTCTGTCGGTCATGTGACGCTGGCCACGTCACATGACCCTCACTCCCCACTATAAATACAGGCAGCCTGCTAGTCACAGGTTGCCTGTTCATTTCTAGGTTCCTGGCTATTTGTTGGACTACTGATTACTCACCTGATTTCGTTCTCTGACGATCCTTTGCCTGCTCCTCCTGTACTGCTCATCCGTCCTGGTATTGTGACCTCGGCTCCCACCTGACTACTCTCTTAGGACTCCTCTGGTACTTCTCTGCTCTCCTGGTATTTGACCCCGGCTTCTCCTGACCATTCTTTGCTTAACCCTTTTGTACTGCGTAGCTCTCTTGGTTCTGACCCGGTCTGTTCATGTTCCGTATTTTGTCTTGTCTGTCTTCCCTGCACGTATCCTAAGTTAGGGACTGTCGTCCAGTTGTCCCCTGTCATCAGTACTCGTGAGGCAAGTAGGCAGGGCCAGGGGTGAGGGTGGAGCGCCGTGGTCACTATCCCTCCCCCTGTGTGTGTGTGGACGTGACCGTTACACTCCATATCCACCTCCTTCTCTGAGTTGCAGGTTAATAATTTGTAATTTTTAGTTATTTATATTCTCCTATCCACATTTGTTTGCAGAGCAGTTGCCATGCTCTTAAGCACATTTTACTGCCTTTTAGATCCCTATAGCCTTTTCAAGGACTATTTTAGAGGCATTTTAATTAAAAAAAGTGACAATTTTAGTGCCCTAAATTGAAAAAAATCTTATTTTCAATTGTCGGGTGACATTTTACCATTTTTGGCGTATGCAAACCCCTGCTGTGCCTGGGTGACAGGGACCTAAATCTCTCAAAATCCTCTGTTGTATTGCTGGGAGACATGAACCCCCTTTTCCCGTGAATGAACCCCTGCTGTGCCTGGGTGACATGGGACTAAATCTCTCAAAATCCTCTGTTCTATTGCTGGGTTACAAGAACCCCCTTTTGCCGTGAATGAACCCTTGCTGTGCCTGGGTGACAGGGGCCTAAATCTCTCAAAATCCTCTGTTCTATTGCTGGGTGACATGAACCCCCTTTTGCCGTGAATGAACCCCTGCTGTGCCTGGGTGACAGGGGCCTAAATCTCTCAAAATCCTCTGTTCTATTGCTGGGTGACAAGAACCCCCTTTGCAGTGAATGAACCCCTGCTGTGCCTGGGTGACAGGGGCCTAAATCTCTCAAAATCCTCTGTTCTATTGCTGGGTGACAAGAACCCACTTTTGCCGTGAATGAACCCCTGCTGTGCCTGGATGACAGGGGCCTAAATCTCTCAAAATCCTCTGTTCTATTGCTGGGTGACATGAACCCCCTTTAGCCGTGAATGAACCCCTGCTGTGCCTGGGTGACAGAGGCCTAAATCTTTCAAAATCCTCTGTTCTATTGCTGGGTGACAAGAACCCCCTTTTGCCATGAATGAACCCCTGCTGTGCCTGTGTGACAGGGGCCTAAATCTCTCAAAATCCTCTGTTCTATTGCTGGATGACATGAACCCCCTTTTGCCGTGATTGAACCCCTGCTCTGCATTGCTGACAGGGAACTAAATTTAGTGAAAACATCTGTTACTGATCGGAAGATCCGCGACTAGAAGCGCACGCTGATGATAGCATTCCCACCTGACAGCGGGGGCACAGTGGAGCCCTCTAGCGCTTTCCAGGACAATTTAGAGCCATTTTAGTGCCCAAAAGTTCGGTTCCCCATTGACTTCAATGGGGTTCGGGGTCAAGTTCGGGTCTAGTTCGGGTCCCGAACCCGAACTTTTTTTTCAAGTTTGGCCGAACCTGCCGAACCCGAACATCCAGGTGTCCGCTCAACTCTAGTTTTTAAGAGCCATATCTTTTTTATTTTTTTGTTTACTTTGCTGTATGAGGGCTTATTTTTTGCAAGACAAGCTGTAGTTTTCAGTGGCACTATTTTATGGTACATTCTGATTTCTGATCGCTTTTTCTATAATTTTTTTTGGGAGATGAGATGGGCAAAAATTGTAATTCTGTTGGGGTTTTTTTTTTGAGGATCACCATGTGGTATATAAGATATGATAACTTTATTCTACAGTTTGCTACAATTATGGCGATACCAAATTTATAAAGAGGGTCATTTATTATACTGAAATACGCCTAAATTAGGTGTATTTCAGGCGCAGATGGTGGCACAACGGTTAGTTGTGCCGCTATCTGTGACTTCTCCCCTCTCATGCCGGATCTAAAATTGTGAGCGTGGTGTGGGTGGGGAAGGGGCCGGAACGGCGTGTCATTTACCATTTTCTACTCCTGTTTTAGAAAGCTAGAATACTGTCTTACATTTAGAACTGGCACTGGATGCGCTGATGTTATGGAGAGCCCTGCACATCTTCATAACTTCGGCAGATCCAACGCCAGCTATGGGGCTTTATGAAGACCGGCGTCTAAAATGCTGGTCTTAAAGGGAACCTGTCATCAACTTTATGCTGCCCATACTATCGGCAGTATAAAGTAAAGACAGGTGAGTTGATTTCAGCGGTCTATCATTTAAAAGTTTAAAAGTTTAAAGTAAGTGGTTGCCGAGAACCAACATCTCAATCAATGCAGACTGGACCTGGAAAAAATCATGGATAGGGGATAAGTTGCCTTCATGGAACAGATCCTTTAAGGCCATAAGAGCACAAAGCCTGTTCCAAAGGTGATGGCATACTCTTCTAACCAACTGAAAAGTAAGCTAATACTTAAAAGCTATGGACACCTTTGAATGCATTTTTTTTTTATTGAACTGTACTTATTTTGGTGTCATAAATTAAAGGTCTTTTATTTTTAATTCTGCACAATTTTCTTCTGTAGCATGCATGTTTTCACATAAAATGCATTTGGAAAGTCTTCACCCTTTCACCTTTTCACATTTTGTTATGTTGTGACCTTGTGCTAATATAAAATAGTATGTATAAAAGTCAAGTTTCCCCGATCATTCTGCACTCAATACCCCATAATGAGAAAGTAAATTTATTAAAAGGGAAATACTAACATTTTGCATGGACATAAATATTCAGACCCTTTACAATGACACTTGAAATTTAGCTCTGAAGGCCTCCTATTTCTCTTGATCATCTTGATATGTTTCTACACCTCATTGTGTGGAGGCACAGATCTGGAGAAGGGTACAAAGTTTTTATGCTACACCAAAAGTTCCCAACAGCACAGTAGCTCCATAATTTCTGCATGGAATAACTTTGGAACAACCAGGACTCTTCCTAGAGCTAGGTTCCCCACAAAACTAAGTAATCAACAGAGAACAAAGTAATCAAGAGAGAAGGTCCATGGTAAGAGTAGTGAACAAAAACCTAATGGTCACTCTGGCTGAGTTCCATAGATCCTGTACGCAGATGGTAGAACCTTACAGAAGATCAATCATCACTGCAACACTGCACTCCATTCCACCAATCCGTACTTTATGCAGAGTGTACAGTAAGAAGCCTCTCCTTAGCAAAACACACATGAAAGCCTTTTTGGAGTTTACACAAAAGCACCTTAAGGACTCTCAGACTGTGAGAAACAAAGACTGAACTGTTTGGCCTCAATTATAATGTTTGGAGGAAATATGCACTGCTCAATACCATCCCTACAGTGAAGCATGGTGGTGGTGGTGGTGCGGCAGCATCATGCTGTGTGTGTGTTTTTTCAGCGGCTGGGACAGGGAGACTGGTCAGGGTTGAGGGGAAGCTGAAGGGAGAAAAGTATAGAGATATTCTTAATAAAAATCTGATCCACTGTGCGCTGGACCTCAGACTGGCCTGAAGGTTTACCTTCCAATAAAACAATAACCCTAAGCACAAGGGCAACACTTTGAATGTTCTTGAGTTGCCCAGCCAATGCCACAGCATAACAAAATGTGAAAAGAGTGAAAGGGTGTGAAGACTTTCCAAATATATGTACATTGTAGACATGTATGATGTTTCTCTGACCATTTGTAGCTATTAGTGTATCTCTGAGAAATCATAAACCTTAATTTTAGTTGAAATCTGATCATAGGCAGCAAATAGTCCCTCAGAAACCCTGTGGTATCCTGTGCATTTCCCTGCCAATAGGGATGTCTCATCAGGGGTCAAAATGCACCAGCAGATATACATGTTTTTCAGACTATAAGAAGCACTGGACCATAAGACACTTCCTCAACTAGAAGCATAAAAATTTAAAGTACAATTTTTACTGTATATATCCTGAGGGTGGT
Source organism: Bufo bufo (assembly GCF_905171765.1). Taxonomy (NCBI): domain Eukaryota; kingdom Metazoa; phylum Chordata; class Amphibia; order Anura; family Bufonidae; genus Bufo; species Bufo bufo. The sequence goes on from NC_053391.1 coordinate 303,706,960, forward strand.
ATACAGTTGATACAGTACAGACACAGTAAAAAATCCAATACCTCATAACATTGCCAGCCACAATGCCCCCTGACTATGCCAGCCACACTTAACAGTCACACGTTACAGAAATGTGTGCAAAATGTGACAGTTCAGTGAGCAGATAACACACCGATTATGTAAACAGAGCATAGTACATGCTGTGTCCTCACAACTGCACTGCCAAGACATGTCTTTTAGTACAGAGCTCAGAATCTCCTGCTTGCAATGCCAGCATTTGCACTATTAGACGCACCAGTAGATAGATGCACAAGATAGAGGAGGAAATTAGTTTAATGAGTCTAATAGTCCAGAAAATACAGTAATTAAAAATCTCTGTAAACCCCTACAATATAAAAAAAAAAATTAAATGACACACTGACTCGTTTCTCCAGCATTGTTCTCTGTGACGCTGGTACAGTACTCCCACCACTGTTTGTTTTCAAAATAAGCAGAAGAAGCTACGGCACTCACCATAAATAGTCCCTCATTGCATGTACAACATGACAATAGGGACAGTAGGGGATGTAAGTCCACTGGCAATGGCACGTGTGATGTACCATAAATTTAACCCTTTAAGTACCGGGCACATTTTTTGTTTTGCATTTTCGTTTTTTTCCTCTCCATATTTCAATAGCCATAACATTATAATTTTCCATTCATATAGCCATATGAAGGCTTATTTTTTGCAGGATAATTTTTTAAGGGCACTATATATTTTACCATGTCTGTTAAGCCTCATTACACGTCAGTGTTTCACGGACATGTGCTGTACGTGTTCTCCACAGACAACATATTTCCCCATTCATTTATTGTGTGTATTCAGACATCAGTGTTTACCACGTACGTGGGTCAGTGTTTTAGCACGGATGCATGCTCTATTTTGTCCGTGTTCACGGATCCATCATGTCCAATACAGTCTATAGGTCCGTGAAAACCACGGATGCAACACGGATGCCATCCGTGTTGCATCCGTATTTCACGGATCATTAAGAAGAGATGCTTTGAAAATTATTTTTGAGCTGTGCAGTGTCAGTGAAACACGGATGCAATACAGACAGCAAAAAACGGACACACGGACCAAACACGGATCCTTCACGGATAGCTTCACGGATGCATCACTGACCACCTGCTCACGGATTTGAGCACGGACATGTGAATGAGGCATTATTGGAAAACAGGAAAAAAAAAAGTGGGGTTAAAGAGGACTGTTCAGCAGTTTAGGCCCTAGTCTAATTATGGTCTTACCTTATAGGGCGGCCCCACTGATGTCATGGGGAATTTTTTTTTTCCAAAGAACCCCCTTCCCCCTCCATTCGTCCGCTGTTGGCCCAGTTGATTTCAGTGCCTTATATTATAATGAGCCGACTCGGTTATACTAGGCGGAGACTCGCAGTTTCGCTGGGGGCGGTTCTCTTCTCCCTGGCTGTGGGCGCATCCAATCAGAGCGCACCGCTCTTAGCCAGGGAGAATGAGCTGCTCCATAGCTAAGAGCAGTGTGCTCTGATTGGATGCGCTCATAGCCAGGGGAGAAGAGAACCGCCCCCAACTAAACTGCGAGTCTCCGCCTAGTATAACCGAGTCTGCTCATTATAATATAAGGCGCCAAATCATCTTGGGCCAACAGCGGACGAACAGGGGAGTCTTTGGGGGAAAAAAAGTGCCATGGCATCAGTGGGGGCCGCAAGACTAGGGCTAAACTAGTTAAAGATCCTCTTTTAAATTGAAAAAAACATAAACAAAATTCTGCCAAGGTTTTGGGGGTTTTCTGACAGCCATAACTTTTTTATATTTCGGCTTTTTTTTTTTGCAGAACGAACTGTAGGTTTTATTGGTACCATTTTTGTGGTGCGTACCACTTTTTGATCACTGTTACTGAATTTTTGGGGGGTAAAAGATGACAAAAAAATTGTAAATTGTGTGGTTTTCATGTTTTCATGGCATTCACTGTACAGGAATTTTTTTTGTTTATTTTCATAGCTCAGACATTATCAGACGGTGGCGACTAGGGATGAGCGAATTGACTTCGGATTAAATATCCAAAGTCGATTCACATAAAAACTTCGTTCTAATACTGTACGGAGCAGGAGCTCAGTACAGTATTAGAATGTATTGGCTCCTATGAGCCGAAGTTATTGCTTTGTGAAGTCTCGTGAGACTTCGCGCAATAACTTTATAAATAAATTTGTACTGTAAAAAAAACATTTCCAGAACTCGGGTTCGGTTCCAAGTGGTACCTTGGTGGTAAAATGGTAATCTTTTAATCCCTTGTCCTATTTCACACTAATAGAGATCTATTAGAGTGAATATGATTTTCAAATACTCCCTTGCTGACCTTCAGAAGCGTCCAGGCTGCCATGGTAACCTGTCATAACCCTGTGATTTCACTGCGGAGGGCTCTGATCGGAAGGCAGAGGAAGCTGCATTCCTCTGTCTTGCCTCACACAAACGTTGCGATCTGTGTTGATCGCTGGCATCTGAATGGGTTCAATCAGGGGGTTTGACGGGATCACCTGTCTGCATAATACAGCCAGAATGTTATCAGTATCTGGAGGGGGGTTCTGACACCCGATCAGAGATCAGATACTGATGACCCAGATGACCCAAGGATAGGGTCATCGGGTAAAAAAAAACCTTTAAAGAGGCAGCCGGCCCCATGTCATTTCATATACCGTATTTTCGCCCCATAAGACGCACTTTTTCTCCCCCCAAAATGGGGGAAAATGCCCCTGCTCTTATGGGGCGAATGCTGGCAGTTTTACATCGCTGGCTGCGATGTATGTGATAGCGGGGGTAGGGACTGGGAGGAGGAGCTGTGGGCCGGCAATAGCGCGGGGCGTGCAGTCGGTGTACTATAGTCCCACCCCGCCGCTCCGGTATACTAATATAAAAATGTCTTATTCAATTAATAGTTATTAAACATGCCCCCTCACTCCTAATAGTACCTTACATCCTAACCGCTTCAGTAGAATGCAAGCAGGCAGGCCCGGGTGGGCGGAAACGTAGACTCCCTGATGTCACGTGCCTGCGCCGCCTACTTTATGAATGAAGGCAGGCGGCGCAGGCAAGTAACGTCAGTGAGTGACGCGCCGGCCGCCCGGCCTGCCTGCCGGCATTGTACAGAGCATTAGGGTGTACGGTACTATTAGGAGTAAGGGGGCATGTGTAATCACTTTTAATTAATAAGACATTTTATATTTGTATACTGGGGGGGGGGAGGAATCTGTGGATGACATTTTTTATGGGGACATCTGTGGATGGAACTGTTATGGGCTGGGGGTCTGTGGATGGCACTGTTATGGGCTGGGGGGGTCTGTGGATGGCACTGTTATGGGGTGGGGGGGTCTGTGGATGGTGGGGGGGGGGGGGGGGTGGGTGGGGGGGGGGGATGGCACTGTTATGGGGGGGGGGTCTGTGGATGGCACTGTTATGGGTGGGGGATCTGTGGATGGCACATATATAACAGTGCCACCCACAGATCCCCCCTCTAACAGTGCCATCCACAGATCCCCCTGTAACAGTGCAAGCCACAGATCCCCCATGAACAGTGTCCGTCACAGATCCCCCCATAACAGTGTCCGTCATCCACAGATCCCCCATAACAGTGTCCGTCATCCACAGATCCCCCCATAACAGTGTCTGTCATCCACAGATCCCCCATAAGTGTCCGTCATCCACAGATCCCCCCATAACAGTGTCCGTCATCACAGATCCCCCCATAACAGTGTCCGTCATCCACAGATCCCCCCATAACAGTGTCCGTCATCCACAGATCCCCCCATAACAGTGTCCGTCATCCACAGATCCCCCCATAACGTGTCCGTCATCCACAGATCCCCCCATAACAGTGTCCGTCATCCACAGATCCCCCCCATAACAGTGTCCGTCATCCACAGATCCCCCATAACAGCGCCCTCCACAGATCCCCAGTAATAGTGCCATCCACAGACCATCATTAGTTCCAAACCCACCAAAAGCACAACCTTTTGGTTAAAAATATTTTTTTCTTATTTTCCTCCCCAAAAAACCTAGGTGCGTCCTTATGGGCCGGTGCGTCTTATAGGGCGAAAAATACGGGGTATCACTTTGATAGCACTTAAAAAAATAAAATAAATAAATAAATAAAACAAGAATAATATATTACAGATCCAACAAAGTATACACCAATTATCATAGCAAGGTCATGAGCCAACATGTAATATTTAAAAAAATTGACTCAAAGTCATTGAGGCCCATTGGACCCAGGGCTTCACAGCACAGTATCCACTTTGCCTCATGCTGCTGCAGAATAATTATGTCTATCTCTTCCCATTAATGGACCTGTAATATGTTCAATTCCAGCAAATTTCAAAACATGAGTGTTGACCATCATGACAATCCCTTATATTGTTAAAAGATTCATGAAGCAACCTTCCCTTGTTTAAATTGATCTCAATGCTCTCTGAAATTACAACATTGATCTATTTCCCCATATAAAAGAAGTTACACAAACTAAAAATTACTTAGACAACAAATTTAGTTTTTTTTGCATTATTTTTTCAAAATTAATTAATACATTTTTATTGGATTTTCATCAAAATGACCAGAGGCCAGTACATACAGTTGCGAGATAAATGGTGATACAGGTGACAAAATTGTACATCATAGACAGGTATTATGAAATGCAAAGGATCTAAAATGAAGATACGTTTTATGGATCAGAATGAGTGAAATAATAAAACAAACATATCCTGACAGTAGAACAGTAAAAAATTGATTTCTTGAAACCATCCTCTTAAGTATAGTTGAGCGGACACCTAGATGTTCGGGTTCGACGAGTTCGGCCGAACTTGAAAAAAAATATTCAGGTTCGGGACCCGAACTTGACCTGAACTTGACCCCCGAACCCGAACCCGAACCCGAACCCCATTGAAGTCAATCTGGGGACCCGAACTTTTTGGGCTCTAAAATGGCTCTAAAATAGTCCTGGAAAGGGCTAGAGGGCTGCAAAAGGCATCAAAATGTGCTTACGAGCATGGCAACTGTTCTGCGAACAAATGTGGATAGGGAAATTGACAAAATAACATAAAATACAGAAAAATAAAAAATAACAATCTGGATCTAGGGAGTAGGAGGTTGAGGAGGCGGTGGATGTGTGCGGTGTAGTTGACGTGCCGGTTGTAGGTGGAAGCGCTGTGAAGGAGGAATAGGTAGCCAACACTGATTTGTGTTATTTTTATTTTTAAATTGGGGTAATCCCCCAAAATATAGTGGACATATAACAAAATAAAACAAAGAATAGTGCACTTGAGTACAAGAATGGATGGTTGAGGGCTGTATAATGTCTATTCTGCACAAGTACGGACAAGTCCTTGGGATCCATGCCTGGTTCATTTTAATAAACGTAAGCTTGTCCACATTGGCTGTGGCCTGTGATAATGCTCTCTGCCGTGCTAAACATACGTTCACACTATACACTGCTGCAGGGGCAGGTCAGCACCTCCAAGGCTGACAAAGCTTTCCACATTTTGCCATGCTAACCTTGCCTTCTCAGGTGCTGGCGGTGCACGAGCTGCGTTGGCAGGGCCGGGCGCCACCCATAAGCAAAGAAGGCCACCGCGTAGAGCGCACTCTTGCTGGGGGCAACCGCTCTCCACTCTGATGCTCGGCAGCAGCATTAATCTCCCCGCAGAGCCGCACACAAGCTCCATTGTCTTTTTTTTTTTTCCTCTCTCCCCTCATTCAGCACCTTCTCCTACCTCCTCCCCTTTGCGGTTCCTGCAAGTGGTGCCTTCTTCTCCTCGCCTCGCCGCCGACAAAACCACACCCTGTCCACTCTCAGCAGACACGCCCCCGCCATTCCCAACACTTACCACTGCTTCTTATGACACTGGAAACACGCCTACCTCAACAACTGAGACCACGCCTCCTCAATTCCACACTAAATGCTTTGGTGAGAAATCAGAGATGCCCACTGATGACAAACCACAACCCAGCCCGTCTGCCTGGGTCTTCCTTTCTCTCTCACCAGAGGAACGTTCCACTCCTAACTGCCTCCCCCCTCCTGCCTGTGAAGAGGTTGCCAGCCGCCCCGATCCTTACCCCTGGTCCCGCTCCATTACTCGCCCCCCCTCCTTCCTTATAAGTCACGTTGCCTCCACATCTCATAATGGCATGGCTCAGCTGCTTGCAGAACCTCTTTTAGCTTTGTGTCTGTTCATCAGACATTTATCTCACAATTCGTCTTCCAAAAGAGTTCTGCAGCAGCTGAGGCATGTATTATCAATTATATTCCCAGCACAGCTCCGAGACCTACTAATACAAGCCTCAGCATGCTGCAGAACCTCTTTGAGCTTTATGTCTGTCATCAGTGATTGACATTTAGCTCCCAGGCCCTCTTCAAAAAGAGTTCTGCAGCGGCTGTGGTATGCTCTAGAACTGCAGCATCAAACAATAGGGGCTGCGAGGTAAATGTCCATCATTGATGAACAGACATTGAGTTCAAAGAGGTTCTGCAGCAGCTGATGCGTGCATTATCAATGATATATAAAGGGCGGATCAATGGGAGGAGTCAAGGGGCGGAAAAATTAGCTTTTGCCTAGGGTGGCAAAAATCCTTGCACCAGCTCTGTGTGTTGGCGATCTCTTCCTCCTCCTCTGCCTTCGCCTTCCGCTTCCACTGTGCCCCCGTCAGGTGGGAATGCCATCAGCAGCGCGCTTGTAGTCGCGCATCTTCAGATTTTGAGAGATTTGGATTTTGAGAGATTTAGGCCCCTGTCACCGAGGCACAGCAGGGGTTCATTTACGGTAAAAGGTGCTTCTTGTCACCCAGCAATAGAACAGAGGATTTTGAGAGATTTAGGCCCCTGTCACCCAGGCACAGCAGGGTTCATTCACGGTAAAAGGTGCTTCTTGTCACCCAGCAATAGAACAGAGGATTTTGAGAGATTTAGGCCCCTGTGACCCAGGCACAGCAGGGGTTCATTCACGGCAAAAGGGGGTCCATGTCACCCAGCAATAGAACAGAGGATTTTGAGATATTTAGGCTCCTGTCACCCAGGCACAGCAGGGGTTCATTCACGGCAAAATGGGCTTCATGTCACCCAGCAATAGAACAGAGGATTTTGAGAGATTTAGGCCCCTGTCACCCAGGCACAGCAGGGGTTCATTCACGGCAAAAGGGGGTTCTTGTCACCCAGCAATAGAACAGAGGATTTTGAGAGATTTGGGCCCCTGTCACCCAGGCACAGCAGGGGTTCATTCACGGTAAAAGGGGGTTCTTGTCACCCAGCAATAGAACAGAGGATTTTGAGAGATTTAGGCCCCTGTCACCCAGGCACAGCAGGGGTTTGTATACGCCACAAATGGTAAAATGTCACCCGACAATTGAAAATAAGAATTTTTTCAATTTAGGGCACTAAAATTGGCACTTTTTTGCATTAAAATGGCTCTAAAATAGTCATTGAAAAGGCTAGAGGGATGTAAAAGGCAGTAAAATGTGCTTAAGAGCATGGCAACTGCTCTGCAAACAAATGTGGATAGGGAAATAACTTAAAATAAAATAACTAAAAATTACAATATATTAACCTGCAACTCAGAGAAGGAGGTGGATATGGAGTAGGAGGTTGAGGAGGCGATGAATGTGGTGTTGTAGGAGGCAGCAATGGAGGAGGAGTAGGTAGCCAACATTTTTTATTTTTTATTGGGGTAGGTAGCCCCCAAAATATTGGAACAAAAAAAAAAAGAAAACAAAGAATCATTGCACTTGACTTGAGTACAAGAATGTATGTTTGATGGTGGTATAAATGTCTATTCTGCACAAGGTACAGACAAGTCTTGTGGGATCCAAGCCTGGTTAATTTTAATGAACGTGAGCTTGTCCACGTTGGCTGTGGACGGGCGGCTGCGCTTGTCTGTAATGACGCCGCCTGCAAGACATCACACAACTCAAGAGGAGCAAGACATCACACAACTCAAGACCTTAGCTAGACACTTCAAAGAGAGACATGACTCAGACGGTACCTTACTTAGGATTAGGGGTGTCGATCGAGTACTTATCTCCCCAAGAGGAGGAGATTGGAAGAAAACATTAGCTCAAGAAGAAGCTAAATGGATTTTTCTGTTAAACACAGTTACACCACTGGGTTTGAATGAGGGCAACAGTTTTGCGCCATTTATCTAGATGGTGTTTGAAATAATTCCATCAGTATCCTCTTCCTCCCTTCATTTCCCTCTCCCATTCCCCCCTCCCCTCCTCTTTTCCCTCCCCTATCCTCCCTCCTCCCCTTTCCCCTCCCCCCGCAAAAGGGGGTCCAACACCGTATTAGTATGGTGTTCCTAATAATTCTTTAGGTGAGTGTATGTTGTAACATTGATGTATCATCCAGGGGCGTAGCTAGAAATGCATGGGCCCCATAGCAAAAAAAATTTATGGGCCCCCCCCTGTGCCATCCACAGATCCCCCTCCCCTAAATAGTGCCATCAACAGATCCCCCTCCCCTAAATAATGGCATCCACAGATCCCCCTCCCCTAAATAGTGCCATCAACAGATCTCCCTCCCCTAAATAGTGCTATCCACAGATCCCCCTCCCCTAAATAGTGCCATCCACAGATCCCCCCCTAAACAGTGCCATCCACAGATCCCCCTCCCCTAAACAGTGCCATCCACAGATCCCCCTCCCCTAAATAGTGCCATCCACAGATCCCCCTCCCCTAAATAGTGCCATCAACAGATCCCCCTCCCCTAAATAGTGCCATCCACAGATCCCCCTCCCCTAAATAGTGCCATCCACAGATCCCCCTCCCCTAAATAGTGCCATCCACAGATCCCCCTCCCCTAAATAGTGCCATCCACAGATCCCCTCCCCTAAATAGTGCCATCCACAGATCCCCCTCCCCTAAATAGTGCCATCCAAAGATCCCCCTCCCCTAAATAGTGCCATCTACAGATCCCCCTCCCCTAAACAGTGCCATCCACAGATCCCCCTCCCCTAAATAGTGCCATCAACAGATCCCCTTCCCCTAAATAGTGCCATCAACAGATCCCCCTCCCCTAAATAGTGCCATCCACAGATCCCCCTCCCCTAAATAGTGCCATCCACAGATCCCCCTCCCCTAAATAGTGCCATCAACAGATCCGCCTCCCCTAAATAGTGCCATCCACAGATCCCTCTCCCCTAAACAGTGCCATCAACAGATCCCCCTCCCCTAAATAGTGCCATACACAGATCCCTCTCCCCTAAACAGTGCAATCCACAGATCCCCCTCCCCTAAATAGTGCCATCCACAGATCCCCCTCCCCAAAATAGTGCCATCCACAGATCCCTCTCCCCTAAATAGTGCCATCCACAGATACCTCTCCCCTAAATAGTGCCATCCACAGATCCCCCTCCCCTAAATAGTGCCATCCACAGATCCCCCTCCCCTAAATAGTGCCATCCACAGATCCCTCTCCCCTGAACAGTGCCATCCATAGATCCCCCTCCCCTAATCAGTGCCATCAACAGATCCCCCTCCCCTAAACAGTGCCATCCACAGATCCCCCTCCCCTAAACAGTGCCATCCACAGTATCAGGTGCCTCTCTCCCCTCCCATGTGCCAGTATCAGGTGCCAACCCCCCCCAGGTGCCAGTATCAGGTGCCAACCCCCCCCCCCCCCGTGCCAGTATCAAGTGCCCCCCCGCTCCCCCCATGGCAGTAACAGTCGGGTATTAAAAAAAAAAAAAATAAACACTTCTACTTACCTCCATGTCAGCGATGCGATGCAGCCTCTTCCTGTGTCCCGCCCTGTATGTCCATATATGGAGTCAGTGCTTGTATTTCAGAAAAGTTTCTGCTTGGATTCGAACCCACGACCTTCTGTATCAGAGGCAAAGCATCTAATCACAAGACCATAAGAGATGCCTTGCTGCTGACTGAAAAAATATGAGACTTCTACTGTTATAGCTGGCTAAGTGTACATCTATACACATGACAGCTTCTCATATATAGAGATATAGCAGAGCTGAATGTGCTGGGACAGCTGTCATATAGAGATATAGCTGTGCTGGGTGTGTTGGGGCAGCTGTCATGTGTATAGATGTACACTTAGCCAGCTATAACAGTAGAAGTCTCATATTTTTTCAGTTGCATGTTTAATCAGTTGCAATGCCTCCTTTATGGCTGTGAGGGTAAATGCTTTGCCTCTAATACACTGATACATTGGAGGTTGTGGGTTCAAATCCCAGACACATCAGAAGACTTTAGGAGACAGTAAGATTAGATCACATTAGCGAGGGGGCCTGAACATTAAGACTGCTGTTCTTAAGACAAGAATTGATATTTAACTAACTTGAAAATAAACTGTCGGGCCCCGAAGCAGCTGCTTCCCCGGTAGTTACGCCGCTGCCTGTGTGTAGTGTCTGTGTGTGTTAATAAAAAAAAAAAAAAACTGAATTCGGTCCGGACGGGCCCCATAGCCACTGCTATGGTTGCAATGGCGATCCCTACGCCACTGGTATCATCTATGTATTTATTCACAGCCATTTGACTATGGCATAATTCTAATAATTTTATTGTTCTAATTTGCACATACATCTGGTTATGTATAAACTTCCAGTCCATTTAGGCACATAATTTGTATTTATAGTTAGGGATTAATAATGGCCCTTCAGTTGGCTTATTACTATAAAATTTTCTTTTCTTTTTGCTATGTTTTCACTGCACGAGCAATGAGCACTTGCACTTTTGCACATTTTGCACTTTAATCATGGGATTCTTCCTGCTAATCTAGAATATTAATGTTTGCTTAGATTAAGTCTAATGGGTTTTATACCCATATACTCATTAATTCATGAATTGTACTGTTTTTTCACTTTTTTGGTCTGGACTGTGGGTATTGCTAGCAATACGAATGCATATAGATATATGTATACATGGTATTTTAATGAGGTTGAATATATATGTGCATGTGATGTAATTTTTAATGATGTATAATGATGGATTGAATGTAATCATGTACTGTAGGATAGTATTATATGAATAGATATATGGATCAACTTATGTATTTATCGATTAATTACTGATATATTTTATAATGCGGCCTCTTATGGTTCACATTGTCATATTTATTTTGCGTATATGGATGTTGGGTGTTAACTCCTGCCCCCCGCCCGTTCCCCTTCTCCCCATCTTATGTTTGTATAACTGCCCTTTCTTTTTTTGTTCATCCCACTTCCCATTGTGTTGCTGTGATGTTGACGTTGGAAATCTGCAGTGCTGAGACGAGTGAAGTATGTGTATAACTTTGGGATTATGGAGCTGACCTCGGTCACTGTGGACAGACGTAACGGTTTATATTGAAGTTAGACTATCATAATGGGAGAGTGATAGTGCCCATTGCCATAGCCTTAGTAATCGCTATAGGACTTGTGAAGATGGATTCGGATCATGTGATGAGGGATCGACGGAGCTTACGTGTAAGAATATCTCCTGACTGTGGTGAGGGCGGAAGTGACGTTGTGGATCCTGCTTCCGGACTCTGGTATGGGCGGATGTGACGTATCGGGGTCGACAGCGCAGTAGATGGTGCGATGCGGGCGGAGGTGACGGTATGGGTCCTACTTCCGGGTTCCAGTACGGGCGGATGTGACGTAGCTGGTTTGACAGCGAGGCATATGGTGTTATGCGATTGGTTGATTCTCTCAGCTGCTGCTCTATTTAAGTTGAGTCTGGAGGCAGGATAGATACGCCCCTTTGAAAAAGCTGAGCGAAACGCGCGTCGGGGTGGGCTCCCCGAGGCTCTGAGGTTTGTTTCCTATTATACTTTTTAGACTGGTGTTTTACATGCCTGTTGTGGTTATTTGGATGTCGGAAGGATGTGGCACAACAGTGTGTCCTACGACTTGGACATCATGCTCACACATTATGTTCATTAACCATTTCAATTTGACTGGCATGGCATCACCTGTATGACCACTTTTGTGCATGTTTCCCTTTGCCTGTGTGTGATAAATTTATCTCTGTACAGCTTATTCAGGTCATTGGGAGGTGTGCACTAAGGGGGTACAGCGATCCGGTGTAGCCTTGGTGAAGCGCTGAGTCGTAGCGCCACCACATTACTGCTATTTATTTACCATAACTGCCAATGTTTATAGAAGGAGCATGAGGAGGAAGAACTCCTTTGGTGTGATAGTACTCTTTCAGATATATAGTTTTGGATCACTTTTGAGTGTATATAGTGTTTGTATATAGTAGGTATATCCGATGATATCCATCTCCTGGCTATGAGGAGTCTAGCTAAATGTTACACATGGCAGATAATTTTGGAAAAGGCATCTATATCAACAGGAGTGCTAACTCCGGTGTCACTCTCGGAGAAAATGTGCCCAGTCACTGAATTAATGAGGTCATATATCCCCAAAAGGAGGTCAGTTGTGGGCATTTCCAGAAGATGTGCAGCAGGGAACCAACATTACTGTAATTCCTCAAACAGTAAGGCGAAGATGTGGGGAAAATTTGGGAAAGGTATTGAGGGGTATAATACCATTGAAGAAGCAGTTTATGATACTACTCTCAGCGTAATGCACATGAAGTAGCTTTATGTGCCCATGAAATTTTAGATTCCCAATCTCGAGAAGTGAAAATTTTAGAGAAGTCTTTTTCACACAGTAGTGGGAAAACTTTGAAAAAGAAATATCATGAGATAGTAGGGAATAGATTGGTCTAATTCCTGATTAGCTGTGTTGGGTATTGTGTTGGATGCCAGTGCAGAAGACACAAGGGATATCTGCAAGAGTTGTTCGATGAGAAATTAAGAAGGAGCAGACTTGAGAATACTTTTATTGTTCTGAGAGTGAGTGAAGGTACTTGGATTTATTTGAAAGTCATTAGTTTTTCTTGTAAATAGGCATCAGTAATGTGGCCATAGAGCAAGATTTAAGTCTGGAACGTGGCTGCACCAGGCCTCTATTGGGATTGAAAATTTAGTATGGGGTGCAATGTCCTTACGGACATTGCATCCTGTACTAAACTTCCAATGTGCATCCAAGGTTCCATGCCTTTAGGGTAGCCTTTACGGTTGGAGGAAAACAGGCAGGCAATGTAGAAATGAGGCAGAGGAGGTAAAGCAGAACTTCGAGGTGTGGCACCTGAGAAATATGAGCCTCCAGTTCTGGTCACAATTTGTCCATATTAGGGGTGGACTAGAATTTGGACTGTTGTATTAGGAAAGATGAATGATAGAGAGAGAGGTTAGGAGTGCCCATACTGCCATGTGCCACACGCTTAGATAAAACCGAAGATGCTAGCCCATTTTTATTTTTATTCCAGATAAAAGAGGACATATGATTCCGGAATAATTTAAATGTAGCTGCAGTGAAAGGGATAGGTAGGGTGCGTAAGACGTTGTGGGAATTGGCTCTGGTAGTTAGGACTAGCAGATGCAGTATAGAAGCAAAGTACACAGTTCTTGAATCAAACAGCAGTGTTTACTCACACATTGGTGTATAACAAAATGCAGATAAGCTGTATCACAGGTGGCTTGTTTTTTTTTCACACACAAGGAAAGTCCATAAACAATAAAAGTCACCTTTTCTCCTGGGTGTTAATTCACACCCTGTTAGCAGTTCAGCCTCATCAAGTCCTCCAGCCCGGCTGAGTCCCCCAGCCCGGCTCAAACTTCAAATCCCAGCACAGCCCTCAGTTCACAGCACACAGACTCCTGAGCTCCACTGTTAGAGGGAAGTAAATCAACACACCTGGCAGTGCTGGCTGGTTTTTATGCCTGGCAAAACCCGGCCTGGAACATGGGGAGTAGTCACCCACCCAGCACTTTGACTACTCCCAGTAAGAGCCGTCCCGGATCAGCTATGACAGCCATGCTAACTCTCAAGGTGTCAATTAGCAATAGCTGCTGCTGACATATAAAATACCAGCTTTTACTTCACCGAGGCCAGGAACCTCGGTGACACATACCTTCCATCCACGATGATTCCAGGTACCTTCTTACATACCCCCCTTGCGCCATACAGTATACCCAGGACAATGCATCCGTGTTTTCCTGCAACCGGCCTGCCCTGTGTTCCACGGAGAACTTAAAGTTCTGTAAGGACAGGAACCACCTGGTGACTTGGGCATTTCTCTCTTTGGCCTGGCTCATCCACTTGAGAGGGGAGTGGTCAGTCACCAGGCGGAACTTTCTCCCTAACAAATAGTAGCAGAGAGACTTGAGTGCCCACTTGATAGCCAGGCACTCTCTTTTGACTATACTATACCTGGTTTCAGCTGGGGTGAGCTTGCGGCTTAAAAAGACAACAGGATGCTCCCCCCTATTGACTTCCTGAGAGAGTACAGCACCGAGGCCTACTTCAGAGGCATCTGTCTGTACCACGAACTCCCTATTAAAGTCGGGCGTCACCAAAACCGTTGACCCGCACAGGGCCGACTTCAAAATGTAAAAAGCCTCTTCCGCCCGCTCATCCCAGCGAACCATCACTGATTTTTGTCCCTTCAAGAGCTCTGTCAAGGGTGCGGCTATTGTGGCAAAGTGGGGAACAAATCTCATGTAATAGTCTATCATTTCTAGGAACGACTTGTTTGGTGGTGACAGGTCGGGGTCAATTTTTTATCGCCTCTATTTTCTTTACTTGGGGTTTGATCACTCCACGCCCAATGACATACCTCAGGTATTTTGTCTCCTCTAACCCTATCGCGCATTTTTTTGGGTTAGCGGTTAGTCCAGCTTTTCAAAGGGTGTCTAATACAGGCTGCACTTTGGGCAGGTGACTTTCCCAGTCGGTACTGTGGATGACAATATCGTCTAGGTAAGCTGAAGTGTACCGACGATGTGGTCGCAGCACAATGTCCATTAGCCTTTGGAAAGTGGCAGGGGCACCATGCAGACCAAAGGGTAACACCTTATACTGGTACAGCCCCTCCAGTGTGATGAAGGCCGTTTTTTTTTTTGGCCTCCGTACCTGTCAGTACCTTTTGATGAGGTCCAAAACAGAAAAATACCAGGCTTGTCCTAACCTCTCAATAAGCTCGTCTACCCGGGTCATGGTATACGCGTCGAACTTAGATACCTCGTTAAATTTTTTTAAATCATTACAAAACCGCAAAGTCCCGTCCGGTTTGGGTATCAGTACTATAGGGCTAGCCCACTCACTTCTAGACTCCTCGATGATGTCTAGTTGCCGCTTTAGTTGTACTTCCTCAGAGATGGCCTGTCGCCGAGCCTCAGGTACCCGGTATGGTTTCAACCGGATTTTGGCCTGAGGCTCAGTGACAATGTCATGCTGGATTATGGAGGTGCGTCCAGGGAGGTCTGAGAACACATCCGTGTTCCTGCTGACGAACTCCCTGGCCTCCTGAGTCTGTTTAGAGGAGAGGCTGTCAGCAATCTTCACTGTGGCAACTGCTTCCCTTACATCAGACTTAGGGGCCGGAACCTCTCCCCCTAGAAAACTCGGCCGCAGGCTATTGTCAATACTGGTCTCCCTATCCTTCTACAGTCTGAGTAAATTCACATGGTACACCTGCTCCGGCTTCCACCGCCCTGGCTGGTGTAGCTTGTAGTTTACTTCTCCAAACTTTTTGAGTACCTCGTAGGGTCCCTGCCACCTAGCCAGTAACTTACTGTCCATTGTCAGTACCAGAACCAAAACACGATTTCCTGGGTAAAAGATCCGGACCCGAGCATGACGATTATACACCCGATTTTTTATCTCGCTGAGCTGCCTCTATATGTTCCTTTACCAGGCAGCAACAACTCGGTTTCCATACGTTCCCTGCATCTTGGGTGACGTATTCAACAACACTTTTATATGGCTGTGGGTTGTTGCTCCCACGCCTCTTTGGCTATGTCCAACAGACCACGTGGATGTCTGCCATATAGTAGTTTGAAGGGCGAAGAACCCAGTAGAAGGCCTTGGGCACTTCTTGGCACTGCAAACATAAGATAGGGCAGAAGGAGGTCCCAGTCCTTTCCATCCTTAGTATACTACTCATTTTAACATAGCTTTTAACATTTGATTAAACCTTTGTCCATATCTGTTTTGATATTCAGCAACTTACAGAAGCTCCCGCATGAGCTTGGACATAAAAGGCGTCCCCTGGTCAGTCAGAACCTCTTTGGGTATCCCCACTCGGGAAAACATCTCCTTAAATCTTTTTTGCTATGAGTTTGGCCGATGTATGTTGCAGTGCACCGCCTCTGGGTACCAAGTGGCGTAGTTGCAGGACGACCAAGATGTGTTGGTGCCTCTTGGCGGACGAGATCCATAGCGATTCTCTCAACTGGTACCTCGATATCGAGAGGGGTACTAGGGACCTGCGGAAAAGACTTTACAAAAGTCATCCACCTCTCTAAAGACATTGGGCCAGTTAAAAACCATTGTAGTAGCGGTCCTGTGTCTTCTGCAATCCCAGATGAACCCCGAGAACATGTTGGTTAGGCTAACTCTAACACGAGTTTTAGAAAGGCCCTGGGCACCACCAACTGTTAAACAAGTTCACCCCGCAGCTGGTTAACCCCGATATAGCATATTCTGGTTGGACCCCAAAACGGGAAAACATGGACTTGGCCCCAGGTTGTTGGGAGTACACCATCAAGTATTACCACATTCTCCCAGGCCCGGGATAGGGCGGGGTCTCAGCGTTGGGCTGTACCAAAATTCTCTCCGGGGACCAGGACCCGGTGGCAACTCCTCTACATCTCACACCATTACCTTACACGGGGTTGTCTCCCCCTCTTCCACCGAAGTGGCGGTCACCCCTACCGCTGGCCCTTTGGCCTCAGGTTCCCTGGGTTCTGGCCGTCCCCCTGAACAAGGCCAAACTCCTGGGCTTATTCCTGTCTCAGGGGTATCTGTAACTCTTACAACCGGCCAGGGCAGGGAAACCTGGAAAGTCTCTCCCTATATTGAGTTCATAGTGGAGATTTGTGGCAACTGCCACTTCGTGGGTCCTTCTACCAGCCACCGTGGTTAGATACACCAGCGCGGTGGGGGTAGTCTTTCAAGTGTCCATGAATACACATCACCTCAACTTTCCGGCCAGTATACTCAGCAGACCACAGCAGGGTAGCCCTTACCAGGGTCACCAAGCTCCTGAGTCCAGCAGCCACCTCTGCTTGAGTGTCTCCCACTTCCACCTGACACAAGTGGTCTAGAGCCTCGGTGTACCTGTGGCAACACAGTTTGCTAGCATATAGCAATTGTCGGTTAACCACAATTAGTGTCCATGGGCTCAACCCGATTAGGACACTCAGTCCCTGGTGTGGCCAGGTTCCTGACACCGCCAGCAGGATTAACTGGTTCCGGTCATATGGGGGAACCTCCCGGGGGGTTTCATTTGGCTCATACCGGTGGGCCTAGGGTGGGGAGTTCTGGAGTTTTCCTGCCCTCCTCCCAAAAGAACCCCCCTTGAGATTTTTGGTGGCTTCATAGTGTTC
Source organism: Bufo bufo (assembly GCF_905171765.1). Classification (NCBI taxonomy): domain Eukaryota; kingdom Metazoa; phylum Chordata; class Amphibia; order Anura; family Bufonidae; genus Bufo; species Bufo bufo. The sequence continues at coordinate 303,724,388 of NC_053391.1, forward strand.
CACCAGGTCCACCATTTCCAGGAGATACCTGGCCGATCCAGTGCTGGAGAGGGGGTGGCAGTGCCCTCCAGTGTATGTCAGCCAATAGTTTATCCAGCATAGCCGTGGGACTCAGCACATCAGGCTGTAGCCACTTTTGCAAGAGGTGGAGTAAGTCATAATACTGGGTCCTCGCAGGCTCAGCTGGCTTAAACCCACACTGATGTACCCGCTGGGCCCGGACCAACACATTCACCCCCAGTCTTGCCAAAATCTCACCCTTTACTTTTTGGTAGTCGGCCGCTTGATCATCCGGCAAGTCGAAATACACCCGCTAGGAATCGGATGCCAGGAATGGAGCTACGACCTCAGCCCACTGGTCACGGTGTAGCTTTTCCCTGATGACCACTTTCTCGTACATCGCCAGGTAGGTTTTGATGTCGTCTGCGGGTGTCATCTGAGGGATGGCTGCACGGACTGCTTTCCGGGCATCGTGGACGCTTGGGGTTGCTCCTGCTGTCTGCAAAGTCAACACGTGTTGTAGCAGCAACTGGTTGGTCTCTTGCTGCTGCTTATTAGCCTCCTGTTGGTGCAGGTTGGTCTCTTGCTGCTGCAAATTAGCCTGTGAAGGTCAAAAAAGTAAGCCAGCACTCCCCAATATTACCTCTCGTGCAAGGACCTGGTCCAGTCCGTAGTATAATCCAGGAAAACAATGAAAAATGTCCAGCACTGAGATGAATATAAGTCTTCAATCTTTATTTCATAAATTTAAAAGAATACAATTCTTCATATGGACAACGCACTTCGATCTATCAGATCTTAATCATGGTATGGGTCAAATGCAAGTATAGTAGACTTATATACCTGTAATGAAAATGGCTCCACCGACAAGGTTGGAATTTCCATTACCACAGAGGTGGTTGTGATATCAGCCATTCTTTGCATTTAACCCCTGCTGTTCACAATTACACATAAAAACTATGTAATATAAAATAAATGTGCAACAGAACATCTGACACCCAGTTAAACTTTGATGAAGCAAATCCAAACATCCACAACTCAGTATAAAAAGAAAATTGCCCTTTATAAATGGGAATATTGCATGAGCATATATAAACATGCATAGCTTCGGGAAATGACATTTGTGAGGGATACCATACCTCGTGCCCCGACTGACACCGGACGTAAACTACATCGAGCTCACGAGGTACGGTATGGTCACTGGTTACCAAGGTGTGACGTTACACCCTCCTGGAGAAATGGGTAAGGTCAGTCTTGGTACAGTTTTCACAGACTCCTCCTGTCCACACGAGCACAGAGAGGCAACAAGCTGAGAGAGCCTTTTCACTGCCCCAGTGAAACAGCGCGTTCTCAGCCAGTTTTTTGTTTGATATAAGCCCGGTCCACTATCGGGATTATATAGGGTAAGAAACCAACCCGCGGTAGTGTATTGCTGGGCCAAAACACGGACGTGGGGATTCGTGATCGAGATACAAGACAGCACAAGATTAAATTATATATTTAATCACCTTAAGGGCTCACTAGAAATGACACTATACACACTAAGAATATATACAGTGGTCTGAGGTTACAAATATAGGTAATAGGGTACAACAGGGTTAAGCAGAACAATAAGTCAGTTTACCAGATATATGAGTTCTTTGGGTTGTGATGAGTTCTTAGCTGTATTCACATCGGAGGCAGTGATGTCAGCAGGTTGCAGGTCCCTCTAAACACATGACACGATGTGACCCCCTTTCAGAAAAAAGACACGCCCGCTTGCTGGCACAAGCCTTTTAAATTGTAGCCCCTCCTCTTCCCGCCTCTCGGAAGGGTCCCCCTCTCCCTGCTGATCCTTGCAGCTCAATGACCCACAAAACCCTTTAGGGTTCATAGCTCCAGACCAGAAGGTCACAGGGAGATGGTTCTGGGACCAACAGACCAGCCTGAGTTCCAGCTACAAGTAGAGTCCAAGCATGTTACTGTTATTTAGTTTCTGTGGGGAGATATGTATATCTCACTTTCCTGGCATCCCACCGCCAGACTATGACCACAGGCCTGTTTATCGTGGCCACAGGGACACAAATATGTATCCGGTTTGTGCCTGGGATGGCCGGGCGATTCATAATTCCTTATAAACTGCTGGCCTCATTAAACCGGGGAATGGACTAGACCAGTGATGGTGAACCTTTTAGAGACCGAGTGCCCAAAATGCAACCGAAAACTCACTTATTTATCGCGAAGTGCCAACATGGCCATTTACCCTGAATACTAATATAACATATCTTTCATGTACTTTATCATTTATCTATAATAGCCTGCCTACATTCAGTGAGCTGTCTGTGCCATTCATAGCATGCCCTGTGCTGATGAATGGCAGAAAAAGTCTAAGGCATAGTGTTACACCTTGGACTTCTTCCAGGGTTCGGGTGCCCACAGAGAGGGCACTGAGTGCCACCTCTGGTACCCGTGCCATAGGTTCGCCATCACTGGACTAGACCTTCTGCAGAGAGGTATTTCCTGTTCTATTAGCTGGGGTTCCTGGCTGGCTGAATGGAGGTGAGAAATTGTAAACAACGGTGGTCTGCTAGAGGTTTTCTGCCAGATGGCTGGGCTTTGATGCAGGGCCCCCCTGTGGAGTTCACTACCTATGCTACCTTTCAGCAAATGGTGGGTGTGGGCACATAACTGACAGTAAATAATAATCCATATTCCTCACAACATTATTTCTCTGACTCAAGCAGGGTCCACTGAGGCACAAAGGGCATATCAGGTCCACTATATTGAATTCCTTGACATTGTACAGCAATTCATCTATACCCCATACATTTTTCACAAAATGCATTCCAAAACTAAATTATGTGTCATGTACACCTCAGGGTGTTTAAAATATTATATTTTATTTTTGTGGGCCAATCGAGTTAGTAGTGATACATTATTTCACACTTCATAATTAGACCGTTAGGGGTTATTGTGTTGCATTGAAATATCCAATATGCCTCCCTATTATGCAGTAGATCTTTGACATTGCTCCCCCCCCCCAACGCTTTTTTTTTTATTTTTTCCATACCAATCATTTGCAGCCCCATTAGTGAACCTTTATGTGCCTGTAAAAAATGTTTGGATACACTTGATATGTTCCTATTTGTTTTTGGATTAGTGATGTCATTAAGATGTTCTAAAATACGGGTTTTTAGTTTTCGTGATGTGCAGGATCATGTAAATGACAAATGTAGTATTGCAATTGATATAATTCCTAATTGTAAAAGATGCAGTGTCATCTGCGTTTGAAAACTGTTTACTAAACCCTCTTAAGGACCCTGGGATTTTCCATTTTTGCGTTTTCATTTTTCACTCCCCGCCTTCCCATAGTCCTAACTTTTTTATTTTTCCATTCACATAGCCTTATGAAGACTTATTTTTTGCGGGACAAGTTGTATTTCTAATGGCACCATTTACGGTTGCATACCATGTAATAGGGAGCGGGAAAAAAATTCCAAATGGGGTATAATTGGGAAAAATTATATCTATACACATTTAATAGTGGTCAAGGGTTAGGTCGTCGTGACCCACTATTTGAAAACTCAGTGGTGTCTACAATTTTCTGCTACTGAACTGAGTGTACCTTGTTGTATTTCTTAAAACATAACGTTTATTTTTGCTTCTTTAAGATAATGAGACACTTAGTATAAAACAATGCTGGTGGTGCACTGCTTATCTGGAAGGAGGTCAGGTATCTGTTACAGCTATAAATCCGTATGTGTAATGCTAAAGGGGGCACTTTGTATTTACTTGTCATAGTGGGGGTGCTCAGCCAAAGTTCTATCCCTATATGCACTAAATCTGGACGCTGGGAGAACCCTGACAGGCTGTGATCGGAGCACCAGCCCTGAAAAGGGCGACCCCCGGCCGCTGGAACCTCAGGTCTAAGACTGTCAAGCCCTAACAAGGATCCTTCCTAAACATTTAAATATCCGACGCGTTTCACCATAAAAGGTTATGGTTCTTCAGGGACAAAAAATATAACGTTGGAGCGCCAAGTGCAGTGGCAGCGCTCCCGCACGTATAGTAAGGCAGTGGCAACATATAGGTCTATGTGTCTCCTTTTTCAAGCGCTTTCAACCCTGCCCATTCGATTAATTAACCAATGGGCATCATGCGAGTGCTCCAAACTACCCTCCCACTTACTTGTCAAAGCAATCCGGAGCGAGGGCGCGCGATCCTAGAGCCGCTGTAGACAACTATGCCTAGTCCACAGCGCTTCGCTCGTAGCCGGAAGTGACGTCAGTGGTGGGCGTTTTAGTTGCTATAGGGATCTAACACCGCGTCCCCGGCAGGTCCTTGCAGGGCAAAGTATTTGTGTACATTTGCGATCAAAGGCAAGTGTATAGCGATCGGCAACAATTATCAAGAATCTGCTAAGTGGGCACATACATTTTAAGCCCTTCTTAGCAGACACAGACACGATTCTCTGAAAACTACATTAAGATAGAAATATTAGCACACTGTTATGTGAGTCATCTATGCGATGTCATATAAGGGTGTTAGGATATTTGTAGGAGGCCAACAGGTTCAAATCAGATACATAGGGCAGATGTCTTGTTTGGGCCGGACAGATGTGGATGTCAATTACAGAAATGGCTTATATGAAATATACTTATTCAGACCCTTCGGTGTCACAGAATTTAATCTCTATATCCACTTAGTTTCAGCCCTCAGGATCACCTTGTCCCAATCTCCATCTCTCTTTGGTTTGGGGACATGTTGTATCACTACAAATTTGAGACAGTTAACCCCTTTAGGACACAGCCTTATTTCACCTTAAAGGGCTTCTATCACCCCACTAAAGTCATAATTTTTTTTTGGGCTAGTTAAATTCCTTATACTGCGATATATGAATATATAATGCTCTTACTCACTTTCCTTCAGCAGTTTCTTAAAAAAAAAAAAACACAAATGCAATAGCACTCTGCAACCAGCACTCCGCCCTGCCTCCATGCTGGATGTTGAATGAGGCATTGGTGTACATTTTGGCCAAAGCGTAATAAGCCACTCACCACGTCAAGGTCACCTCTATGAGTGGTCCCTAACACTAGTTCCTACCTGTTTATGGGCCATGACAGCCATTTCGCCATAGCGATGTGCACCTGCATATAGGGTTGTGCTGACTGAATCCCCCACATTTTTTCTTTGTAGTATACACTCACCTAAAGAATTATTAGGAACACCATACTAATACGGTGTTGGACCCCCTTTTGCCTTCAGAACTACCTTAATTCTACGTGGCATTTATTCAACAAGGTGCTCATAGCATTCTTTAGAAATGTTGGCCCATATTGATAGGATAGCATCTTGCAGTTGATGGAGATTTGAGGGATGCACATCCAGGGCACAAAGCTCCCGTTCCACCACATCCCAAAGATGCTCTATTGGGTTGAGATCTGGTAACTGTGGGGCCATTTAGTACAGTGAACTTATTGTCATGTTCAAGAAACCATTTGAAATGATTCGAGCTTTGTGACATGGTGCATTATCCTGCTGGAAGTAGCCATCAGAGGATGGGTACATGGTGGTCATGAAGGATGGACATGGTCAGAAACAATGCTCAGGTAGCCCGTGGCATTTAAATGATGCCCAATTGGCACTAAGGGGCCTAAAGTGTGCCCAGAAAACATCCCCTACACCATTACACCACCACCACCAGCCTGCACAGTGGTAACAAGGCATGATGGATACATGTTCTCATTCTGTTTACGCCCAAATTTGTACTCTACCATTTGAATGTCTCAACAGAAATCGAGGACTCATCAGGACCAGGCAACATTTTTCCAGTCTTTCAACAGTCCAATTTTGGTGAGCTCGTGCAAATTGTAGCCTCTTTTTCCTATTTGTAGTGGAGATGAGTGGTTGTAGCCCATCCGCCTCAAGGTTGTGCGTGTTGTGGCTTCACAAATGCTTTGCTGCATACCTCGGTTGTAACGAGTGGTTATTTCAGTCAACGTTGCTCTTCTATCAGCTTGAATCAGTCGGCCCATTCTCCTCTGACCTCTAGCATCAACAAGGCATTTTTGCCCACAGGACTGCCGCATACTGGATGTTTTTCCCTTTTCACACCATTTTTGTAAACCCTAGAAATGGTTGTGCGTGAAAATCCCAGTAACTGAGCAGATTGTGAAATACTCAGAACGGCCTGTCTGGCATCAACAACCATGCCATGCTCAAAATTGCTTAAATCACCTTTCTTTCCCATTCTGACATTCAGTTTGGAGTTCAGGAGATTGTCTTGACCAGGACCACACCCTTAAATGCATTGAAGCAACTGCCATGTGATTGGTTGACTAGATAATTGCATTAATGAGAAATAGAACAGGTGTTCCTAATAATTCTTTAGGTGAGTGTATATTGGAGGCGTGGCGATCTCCATGCAGTCATGCACACCTGACCAGTTAGTCTGCCCTGGAGGCTGGTTTTAAAGTCAGTATAAAACTGAGTCTGCTTATATAGCGCCTACCAGTAGCCATTTGGCTCCAGGAGAAGTATATAGTGGGCTCAGCATGCATGTTGGTACTTGCATCCCTGGATCCGATGAAAGCTGTAACGGCACCGGACTGGGTTAGAAGCAGAGTGTGCCTGGCGTTCATGCTGTACCTGCGCTCCCTGGACTTTGTGTGGCTGTCATGGCCCATAAACAGGTAGGAACTAGTGTTAGGGACCACTCATAGAGGCGACCTTGACGTGGTGAGTGGCTTATTACGCTTTGGCCAAAATGTACACCAATGCCTCATTCAACATCCAGCATGGAGGCAGGGCGGAGTGCTGGTTGCAGAGTGCTATTGCATTTGTGTTTTTTTCTTTGAATATGTATTTTGCCATAGCGATGTGCACCTGCATATAGGGTTGTGCTGACTGAATCCCCCACATAGTTTCTTCAAAAAACTGACTTTTATAATATGTAAATGAGCTCTCTACCAGCAAGTAGGGCGGCTACTTGCTGGTAGCAGCCGCATCCTCCTTTCATAATGACGCCCCCTCCTCATGTTGATTGACAGGGCCAGCGAACGTGCTCGTCCTCTGGCTGGCCCTGTCTGCGTTCAAAATCTGGCGCCTGCGCCGTACCTGTCTTCAGTCGGCGCAGGCGCGCTGAGAGGAGGACGCTCGCTCGGCCGCTCCTTCCTCAGTGCGCCTGCGCCGGGTGTAGATGTGACGTCAATGGCGTCGGCGCATTGAGGATGGAGCGGCCGAGCAAGCGTCCTCCTCTCAGTGCGCCTGCGCCGACTGAAGACAGGTACGGCGCAGGCGCCAGATTTTTTAACGCAGACAGGGCTGCCTGTCAATCAACATGAGGAGGGGGCGTCATTATGAAAGGAGGATGCGGCGTGCTACCAGCAAGTAGGGCGGCTACTTGCTGGTAGAGAGCTCATTTACATATTATAAAAGTCAGGTTTTTTAAGAAACTGATGAAGGAAAGTGAGTAAGAGCATTATATATTCATATATCGCAGTATAAGGAATTTAACTAGCCCAAAAAAATAAAATGACTTTAGTGGGGTGACAGAAGCCCTTTAAGGACCAGGCCATTCTTTGCAAATCTGACCAGTGTCACTTTAAAGGGCTTCTGTCACCCCACTAAACTTTTTTTTTTTTTTTTTGTGTAATTATAATCCCTATCCTGCCATATTGCCATACATTATGTTATTAATAATTTTCGTTCAGTAGATTTAGCAAAAACGTACTTTTATCATATGCTAATTACCTTTTCTTACCAGCAAGTAGGGCGTTCTACTTGCTGGTAGCAGCCGCAGAAAACCGCCCCCTTCTCTTGTTGATTGACAGGGCCAGCCGCGATCTCCTCCTCCGGCCAGCCCTGTAAGCATTTCAAAAATCGCGCGCCTGTGTTGATTCGGTGCAGGCGCTCTGAGATAAGGAGGCTCACCTCCTCAGCACTCCCTCAGTGCGCCTGCGCCGATGACGTCACCGAAAGAGAAGTAAACCGCAACCGCAAGTAAAAGCTGCAAACCGCAGGTCTGAATTGACGGGACCCCCCCCCCCCCCCCCCCCCCCCCGCATTTAGCCATGGTGCCTGCTCAATGATTTGAGCAGGCACCTTGTTCCGATCACCACCCACCGGGTGGCGGTGATCGGAAATACACATGACATACCGGTACGTCATGTGTCCTAAGTACCAGGACAACATGCCGTACCGGTACGTCATGTGTCCTGAAGAGGTTAATATCACCTCCATGACATTGCAGAATGTGGTGTGCCACCGACGTATCCTTGTCTTTAAGGACATCATTGACATGGTCTCCTATACGTCGCCTGAATTCCCTCTTGGTTTTGCCCACATAATCTAGTGGGCAAGTGCATTGGGCCAGGTACACCACACCAGTTGTGAGACAGTTTACAAAGTCTCTGATGGTGTATTCCTTGTTAGTATAGGAGCATACAAATGTTTTGGCTTTTCGTACCTGGCTACATGCTGTGCAGCTTCCACATTTAAATGTCCCTAAAGGTTTTCTAGAGAGCCAGTTGCCAGGTCTCTCAGGTGGCTGGAAATGACTATTAGCTAATCTGTCCCTCAGACTGCGTCCCTTTCTAAATGTTATCTGAGGATATGACCCCAGCACCTTGTCCAAATCTGGGTCAGCTTTTAATATGTCCCAGTGTCTGGAGATGACTCGCTTTACTTCAGACCTGAGAATGAGGTTTAGGGAGAGAGGCTATCCCGACTGAGTTTTACGTACGGCCTATGATATTTTTTTTTTTGGAGACTGTCAATTTCCTTTTTTTATACTGAGTTGTGGATGTTTGGATTTGCTTCATCAAAGTTTAACTGGGCGTCAGATGTTCTGTTGCACATTTATTTTATTTTATATTACATTGTTTTTATGTGTAATTGCGAACAACAGGGGTTAAATGCAAGGAATGGCTGATATCTCAACCACCTGTGTGGTAATAGCAATTCCAACCTGGTTGGTGAAGCCATTTTCTATCTAGGTATATAAGAGTACTATACTTGCATTTGACCCATACCATGATTAAGATCTAATAGATCGAAGCGCGTTGGTAGCGTTACCGCTGTCCATGTGAAGAATTGTATTCTTTTACAATTATGGAAAAAAGATTGAACACTTTTATTCATCTCAGTGCTGGACATTTTTTGTTGTTTTCCTGCAAATTAGCCTCCATGAGGGCCTTCACAACAGCCTCCATTTTATTGTGGGGCATGGGTTGAAATACAGCTGGATTGATGTACGACATACAACTGTGCCCAAAAATATATCAGCGTTCATGCCAGCCTCACTGCGTTTGCCCGCATCCTCCACCAATTGTGGGGATTCGCTCTGGTAGTTAGGACTAGCGGATGCAGTATAGAGCCAAAGTACACAGTTCTTAAATCAAACAGCAGTGTTTATTCACACATTGGTGTATAACAAAATAAGCTGTACCACAAAACGCAGGTGGCTTGGTGTTTGTTCACACACAAGGAAAGTCCATAAACAATAAAAGTCACCTTTTCTCCTGGGTGTTAATTCACACAGTTCAGCCTCATCAAGTCCATAGGCGGCCTGTTCGCCTTTAGAGGGGCCTGAGTCCTCCAGTCCGGCTCAAACCTCATATCCCAGCACAGCCCTCAGTTTACAGCACACAGATCCTGAGATCCACTGTCAGAGGGAGGTAAATCCACACACCTGACAGTGCTGGCTGGTTTTTATGCCTGGCAAAACCCTGCCTGGAACATGGGGAGTAGTCACCCACCCAGCACTTTGACTACTCCCAGTAAGAGCTGTTCCGGATCAGCTATGACAGCCATGCTAACTCTCAAGGTGTCAATTAGCAATAGCTGCTGCTCACACATAAAATACTTGCTCTTACTTTGCTGAGGCCAGGAACCTCGGTGACACATACCTTCCATCCACGATGATTCCAGGTACCTTCTTACAGCATATAAAAACCTAGGCAAAATTTGCATTTTATAAAGGACAAACCTGCCCATCCAATTCAATACGGCAAAGCAATCCAATTCATTTTGAACTGGTCAAAGGAGGGTAGGGAAATTTGCTGAGATTAATTGTTCCGGAACCGAATAACCACAACACCAGACACAGGTGTCATCGTCTTGCATGGGCCAGGGAGCATCTACACTAGAAAAGGGACCAGTGGGCCTCAGTGCTGTTCACTGATAAAAATCGATTGATGCTGAGCAGAAATTATGGCTGCCAACGATATTGGAGATGTCAAGGAGAGCACTAACTGTTGTCACCAGACGAGCCTTTGGTTGTGGTGGTGTTACAATGTGGGCACTTGTGTCTAGTCAATACTGAACAACACAGGCCTAATTTCATCTTTATGGACGACAATATGCCAGCTCATCGAGGTCACATCCTTAGGGCACGGCTGTTGGAGACTGGGGTACCTCAAATGGAGTATCCTGAACTTTCTCCAGACCTGAATGCCATTGAAAACATATCGGATCAACTAAATCACTGTGTAGAGGATGGTAACCTCAATGACCTCAGGGCCGTCCTTCAAGAAGAGTGGGATGCCATGCCTCAGCAGATAATAAGTCGACTTGTGAACAGCATGAGACGTCGCTGTCAAGCTGTAGTTGATGCTCAATACCACATGACAAGTTATTGAGACATTCACATTTTTTGTGGGAGTATACCCGCCACTTCCATGATATAATATCATTGTAGTGTGACCTTTTTACATTTTCCCTAAATTTCACCTGAAAGCCCAATATCCCTAACATTTTGTGAGTAGTGTATTTGAGAACAATGTTTATTAATAACTTCAGCAGATTAGACCTTTTAAAGTGGGTTTCCTGAAAGCAGAATACATTTTCGCATTGAGCGTCTTAGCGTCTTTCCAGACAAGAAAGCAATTAAAAGGACTGTTAAGGCCCTTGACATTAAAGGGAACCTGTCACCTGGAAAAGACAATTTACACTAATCACAGTACCTTAAAGTATCTCTCATAGTGTGCCCAAAGATGTATTCATATCTTCTTTCTGCGTTGTGCTGTCTCATAAAATCGACTTATAAAACTGTTTGGCACCTTTTTGAAGTTGTGCTGAAGACACGGGGGCAGCGGCCTTCTTGACTCAACCGTCGGATAAGCCCGCCCCTATGCCGCACCTCCGTATATTGATGGACATTTTTCCCTGTAGCCGTGATCGCGCTCTTCTCGCGCATGCGTCGTGCGTGTCCTGCAACAGCATGATCCCGGCTATGGCTCCCTCCCTGGCATCTTCTTGTTCACTGCGCCTGCGCCGTTCCTATACAGCAAGCCCGCGCCCATCGCTTCTCCCCTGCGGCGTGAGCACGATCACTGTCTGCTTGCACTGCAGCGCAGGCGCAGTGAACATGCAGATGCCAGGGAGGGAGCCGTAGCCGGGATCGCGCTGCGGCAGGACGTGCACGGCGCATGCGCGAGAAGAGCGCGGTCACGGCTACAGGGAAAAATGTCCATCAATATGCGGAGGAGCAGCATAGGGACGGGCTTATCCGACGGTTGAGTCAAGGAGGCCGCTGCCCCCGTGACTTCAGCACGACTTCAAAAAGGTGCCAAACACAGTTTTATAAGTCGATTTTATGAGACAGCACAACGCAGAAAGAAGATATGAATACATCTTTGGGCACACTATGAGAGATACTTTAAGGTACTGTGATTAGTGTAAATTGTCTTTTCCAGGGGACAGGTTCCCTTTAAGCAAATTTAACCGCCATGATGATAGAAAGATATGATGCCATGTGACAGCAAAGACTTAGTACGCCAAGAGAACCAGGTTTGTAATCCGCGACAGCTATCCAGAGGATCAGTTTCCAGTGGACCATAATAGAAAGTGAAGATTTCAGTGTTCTACATATAAAGGGCCAACAAGGCCAGAGCATATGGGGGATGGTTCAAAGAAGAAAACATAAAGTTTTCTGCAAATGAAAAGTGCTGATTCAAAACCTCATTTGGTCTTAGCTGTAGAGATCCACTCTGGGCGAAGCTTTGGAAGCCTGGTAGATAGTCTGTGCAGATGGAGGTGGTGTAGATGGGAGGCCCCACACTGCTGTATAATGTTGATGCTAGTTTCCACAGAAGATACCATGTGAACTCTGCCATTCCTAGAGATAATTATTTTTGTGGGGAAGCCCCATTTGTATGGGATGTCGTAATGTCGCAATTATTGAGTGATTGGTAGAAGTTTCTTTCTTGCTTGTAAAGTTATTTCAGATAAGTCGGCAAACAGGAAAATTGCTTGGTATGGTTCAGGGAGTTTTTGCAGATTCCTAGATACTTGTATAAGTTGTTCTTTAATATGACTGAAAGCTTTTTCAGACACATTCTTGGGGCTAGGCAGCTTATATGCTCGGTCTATAATGAGATCCGTTTTTGTGGCATGGTAAGAGTTGCTGGAGATATTTAGGGAGCTTCACTGGAGAGACATGTTCAGCGATGCCCCAAAACTTGACATAGTTTCTGCGATTCCTGTCTTCCAGGTCCGCCATCTTTAGTTTGACCGTCTCTAGTTCATCCGCTAAGGTGTTGTGGGCATCCACTAGTTCATTATGGGCTGAGGAAAATTTGCCCATTTTCCTTCCATATAATCTCACCCTTCAATAGTGGAAGTAAAATTGGTAATGGGCTATGTAATATCCTTTTATATAGACCGGCGCAGTACCAGCATGGTGTCTTTGAGAAACTATTCAGTGGCTGCTTGATTTTTAGTAGGTATGGCAGTTAGAGCATCATCTGCCACTAAAACATCATCTGATTCAGAGTTAGCAATAAAGGACAAAGTAGTGTCCCACCTCGACTTCTCCTTGGCTGGATTTGAGGAATCTGAGGTAAGTATGTATGAGCTGTGCTGATGACCTTTTGCCGGTGCCTCAGTCTGCGAATGCAGGGAGGAGGCTGCAGAGCTTCTTGTGGAGGTGTGTGGGGCTTGGAGCAAAGCAGGAAATGAGCTGGTCAGCTCTTTGGTTGCATTGACCTGAGAAAGATCTGCCACATTAGGGCTCTTTCACACCTGCGTTATTGTCTTCCGGCATAGAGTTCCGTCGTCGGGGCTCTATGCCGGAAGAATCCTGATCAGGATTATCCTAATGCATTCTGAATGGAGAGTAATCCGTTCAGGATGCATCAGGATGTCTTCAGTTCCGGTACGGAACGTTTGTTGGCCGGAGAAAATACCGCAGCATGCTGCGCTTTTGCTCCGGCCAAAAATCCGGAACACTTGCCGCAAGGCCGGATCCGGAATTAATGCCCATTGGAAGGCATTGATCCGGATCCGGCCTTAAGCTAAACGTCGTTTCGGCGCATTGCCGGAGCCGACATTTAGCTTTTTCAGAGTGGTTACCATGGCTGCCGGGACGCTAAAGTCCTGACAGCCATGGTAAGTGTAGCGGGGAGCGGGGGAGCAGTGTACTTACCGTCCGTGCGGCTCCCCGGGCGCTCCAGAGTGACGTCAGAGCGCCCCAAGCGCATGGATCACGTGATCGCATGGATCACGTCATCCATGCGCATGGGGCGCTCTGACGTCATTCTGGAGCGCCCCGGGAGCCGCACGGACTGTAAGTATACCGCTCCCCCGCTCCCCGCTCCTACTATGGCAACCAGGACTTTAATAGCGTCCTGGGTGCCATAGTAACACTGAAAGCATTTGGAAGACGGTTCCGTCTTCAAATGCTTTCAGTACACTTGCGTTTTTCCGGATCCGGAGTGTAATTCCGGCAAGTGGAGTACACGCCGGATCCGGACAACGCAAGTGTGAAAGAGGCCTAAGTGGCTGTTCCAGAGGCCTTGCATGAGAGACATTGCATCTGCCATTGCTGGAGGGTGAGTGCGCTCCAAAGAAGTCTGTTAGAAGCGTTGGTGCCTCTTTTTTGCTCCTTATTGTCATCCCAGGAGGGAGAAGTGTCCCTAGAGGGGGTTTCATTTGGTTTTTGATGGAAGGGTCATGATGGTTTAGTTCCTATGCAGGTTGTATTAGAGGAGCGAGTGAATCAAGCAGCCATGGCGCTCCAAGGCCATGCTAACTGATTTACCACATATTTGATGCCCCACAACTGCAAGATGCAAGAACTCAAGAAATATCTACAATACGCACAGTGATTGCATTTGAAGTTCCCTGCTTGGGAAAAACCATGTAGCCATTTACTGGATTCATGTGTTAACCTGGTTCTAACTAAATAATCCCGCCGGTCCAGCACCTCTTGAATGCAATAATAGGTTTATGGTCAGGGCTAGGACAACGTCGGCGTACGCAGAGAAACCTGCCCTGAACATAGTGGCTGAATTGTGCCGGAAGCCACGGGCGCGGGTACACCAGTGAGGAAAAGGGGGCATACCTGATGGAAACCTGAGAAAAAGGGCGGGAGGGAGGGGCGTGAGGCTCGGGCGCCTGGCTGAACGGAGGTAGGGTGACTAAATAGCCAGACGCCCCTCCCACAAATGCAGGCTGGTAACAGCCTTACAATTTATGGTCAGGGCTAGGACAACGTCGGCGTACGCAGAGAAACCTGCCCTGAACATAGTGGCTGAATTGTGCCGGAAGCCACGGGCGCGGGTACACCAGTGAGGAAAAGGGGGCAAAAACAACAGGTAGGTACAACACTTTTATTTACAAATTACAAAGCCAGAGAACGAAAGGCATGAGATATCTCGGTTTGAGGATTGGGTATATACCTGGAGAAGCAGGAGGATCGCCACCGCCCCATGGACCGGATGACGTGAGCCGGCACCTGATGACGGGAAGCAGCGGAGGCTGCCCCTATACGAAATGAGTGCCCTGAAATTACCTTGGGGTGATAGCCTAAACCCTGGGCGAGGCCGCGGATATACAGTAGGTGTTTCTGACATTGTGTTTTTAGCACGACAGCGTCGCGCTGATACTCGGCAACATGGTGCCGAGATCTCGCACTCACTGGGATAGTGACAGCACATCCCAGCAAGCGCGTCATAGAAGCGACGGGAGATCCGACTTGGATTCCCGCCAATTCTACACGTGTGCGGCGTTTGTTATGAATCCTGAGGGGGAAGTCCCCGCCGGATTTTAAATAAAAATCCGGCCTGGGTCCCGCCCTCAGGAGCATACCGGGCCCTTAGGTCTGTTATGGGTTGTAAGGAGAGCCCCCCCTACGCCGAAAAAAACGGCGTAGGGGGTCCCCCTACAATCCATACCAGACCCGTATCCAAAGCACGCTACCCCGGCCAGCCAGGAAGGGAGTGGGGACGAGCGAGCGCCCCCCCCCCCTCCTGAGCCGTACCAGGCTGCATGCCCTCAACATGGGGGGTTGGGTGCTCTGGGGCAGGGGGCGCACTGCGGCCCCCCCACCTCAGAGCACCCTGTCCCCATGTTGATGAGGACAGGGCCCCTTCCCGACAACCCTGGCCGTTGGTTGTCGGGGTATGCGGGCGGGAGGCTTATCGGAATCTGGGAGCCCCCTTTAATAAGGGGGCCCCCAGATACCGGCCCCCCACCCTAAGTAAATGAGTATGGGGTACATCGTACCCCTACCCATTCACCTGCAAGAAAAGTGGTAAAAACACAAATAAACCACACAGTGTATTAAAATATTTTATTTTTCTGCTCCGGAGGCCGCCCCCTGTCTTCTTTATTAGCTCTTTTACCAGGGGGGGGCTCTTCTTCTTCCGATATCCCGTCCCGACGGGTCTTCTCCGCTATCCGGGGGGGTCTTCTCAACTCTCCGGGGTTCTCCTTCTGTCTTCTCCTTCTGTCTTGTTGTCTCCTTCTGTCTTCTCCTTCTGTCTTGTTGTCTCCTTCTGTCTTCTGTCTCCGGGGTTCTCCTTCTGTTTTCGCCTCTCTCTGTTGTTGACTCGGCGCACCCCGGTTCTTCGTCTCGCGAGACGTCTCGCGAGACGAAGAATCGGGGTGCGCCGAGTCTCGCGAGACGAAGAACCGGGGTGCGCCGAGTCAACAACAGAGAGAGGCGAAAACAGAAGGAGAACCCCGGAGACAGAAGACAGAAGGAGACAACAAGACAGAAGGAGGAGACAGAAGGAGACAACAAGACAGAAGGAGAAGACAGAAGGAGAACCCCGGAGAGTTGAGAAGACCCCCCCGGATAGCGGAGAAGACAGAAGGAGAACCCCGGAGACAGAAGACAGAAGGAGACAACAAGACAGAAGGAGAAGACAGAAGGAGAACCCCGGAGAGTTGAGAAGACCCCCCCGGATAGCGGAGAAGACCCGTCGGGATATCGGAAGAAGAAGAGCCCCCCCCTGGTAAAAGAGCTAATAAAGAAGACAGGGGGCGGCCTCCGGAGCAGAAAAATAAAATATTTTAATACACTGTGTGGTTTATTTGTGTTTTTACCACTTTTCTTGCAGGTGAATGGGTAGGGGTACGATGTACCCCATACTCATTCACTTAGGGTGGGGGGCCGGTATCTGGGGGCCCCCTTATTAAAGGGGCTCCCAGATTCCGATAAGCCTCCCGCCCGCATACCCCGACAACCAACGGCCAGGGTTGTCGGGAAGGGGCCCTGTCCTCATCAACATGGGGACAGGGTGCTCTGAGGTGGGGGGGCCGCAGTGCGCCCCCTGCCCCAGAGCACCCAACCCCCCATGTTGAGGGCATGCAGCCTGGTACGGCTCAGGAGGGGGGGGGGGCGCTCGCTCGTCCCCACTCCCTTCCTGGCTGGCCGGGTAGCGTGCTTTGGATACGGGTCTGGTATGGATTGTAGGGGGACCCCCTACGCCGTTTTTTTCGGCGTAGGGGGGGCTCTCCTTACAACCCATAACAGACCTAAGGGCCCGGTATGCTCCTGAGGGCGGGACCCAGGCTGGATTTTTATTTAAAATCCGGCGGGGACTTCCCCCTCAGGATTCATAACAAACGCCGCACACGTGTAGAATTGGCGGGAATCCAAGTCGGATCTCCCGTCGCTTCTATGACGGCTCTGTCTCCATCGCGGCAAGCCAGCTCGGCGCTGGCTCCCGCGATGGGGCTCGTATGTGCTCAATCTCGCCGAGAAATACAGCGAGATTGACACAAAATCGGGTTCACCTACTGTAAGCGATGAATTGCGAGGTGCTGAGAGGCTTGCCTGCATGCGGCAAGAGTGGACTGTCGGGCAATGAACTTTGGATGAGTGCTGTCAGTTGATGCAGCACTTGAACTGGGCACCAATTGTTCAAGGTCGGGTAGAACTTGATTTCAGAGGGAGGACCCGTCTGATTGGTTTTGGTGGAGGGTAGAAGCAGAGTGTAATGGCCCTGGCCCCATGACAGATGTTGCTTCAGAGGATGATTTTTTCGATTTGGACCAGCCAGAACCTCTCCGGGCCGGAGGAACCCATAAAAAGCGAGATACATAGCCGCTTTCAGAATCAGGCTAGTGGAGGGCCCAAAAGGATTACCATCCAATGACGAGGAGAGATCCCTGAACAACTGGCCGGATACTGGCTGCCTATGGCTCACGGATCCCTTCCCTTTCTTTTGAATGCCCCGAAGAGTGGCTTTAATAGCTTGGATGGAAAAATAGGACCTGTGACGAGGATTGGCCAGCATAGCGTGATGTTGAAGTCCGGCCAAATAAAGTCTGATGGTACCATACGACAGAGAGAGATGCGAGTGACAATAGGCCAGGAAGGCCATGATGTAGGAGATCTCGGAGTGTTGACCCCTCGGATGATTCCTAGAGAATTTATCAAACGCCCTTAGGCCAGCCTGATAATTCCTCGCCGTATTACGTGACAACGATTTGGCGACCAGGCCCTTGGCCTCCTCTAAGAGCGAATCTAAACCAGAATGAGGGTGCTGAATTGGGGCACCGGGGTACCTGACCGATCCGCGTCGGGCATTTCCTGAAAGAAAATTGGAAAGTTAGCACGGGAAAGCGCGTCCGCAGCCCTATTCTGCTCGCCTGAGATGTGTACGCAGCGCATGTGAAAATTATGGTGGAGGGATAACCACACTAACTTGCGCAATAACGCCATGATCCTGAGGGACTGGGCTCTGCCCTTGTTGACGATGTCCACCAAGGTCTGGCTATCCGTAACGAACGTCACGGAAGAGTTAGACCAGAGGTAACCCCAGGCCTGAGCAGCCGCCACTATGGGATATAGTTCCAAAAGGGGGGAAGATTTTAGAGCTGCAGAGTCCGAGACTAATTCTGGCGGCCATCCGGCAGCCAGCCAATGAGATCTGAAAATGGCAGCAAACCCGGAGGAACCGGCGGCGTCGGAGAAAACCATGGGGGAAGAGGAATCCCACTGCGGAACGAACAAGGAAATGCCGTTCCAGTTAGCGAGAAAACTGCTCCACATGTCGAGATCTGCAATGGCCTGGCTGTCCAAATGGACGACAGAATCTTGTTCCGGGGCCGAGGGCAGGAGACATAGCAACCTGGAAAGGAAGGCCCTGCCTTGAGGCATAATTCTGGTGGCGAAATTAAGCATCCCCAGCAAGGATTGGAGCTCCGCCCTGGTCA
This sequence comes from Bufo bufo, assembly GCF_905171765.1. Taxonomy (NCBI): domain Eukaryota; kingdom Metazoa; phylum Chordata; class Amphibia; order Anura; family Bufonidae; genus Bufo; species Bufo bufo. The sequence continues at coordinate 303,742,817 of NC_053391.1, forward strand.
GCGAGTGAGACTGGACTGCCCGGGAGATGGCTGAGCGGATCCTGACTGGGGAGGCTAGGTTCCATTCTAACGGTATCTAGAATAATGCCCAGGAAGGTGACTGTAGTGGCCGGACCCTCAGTCTTGGCCGTGGCCACGGGGACCTGGAGTCGGGAAAAATATCCAGAAGTGAATGGGGAATGGAAGGGACCTGACTGGGCCTTTCAATGAGAAGAAAGTCGTCCAAGTAGTGAACGACCATGGATAAGCCACCGTGATGGTTGAGAATCCAGTGCAGGGCTTTAGCAAGCTGTTCAAAAAGCCAAGGACTGCTCTTGGAGCCAAAAGTAAGCCGGTTGGCAAAATAAAATTTATCTGCCCACTGGATGCCGTAGTACTTCCAAAGCTGCGGGTGTATTGGAAGCAGCTTAAAAGCGTCGGCAATATCCACCTTGGCCAACCAAGCCCCGACACCTGCTTGAAGAATGTACTGGATGGCCTCGTCAACTGAGGAATATTGCATGGAATATTCCTCAGACGGAATGAATGAATTAAGACTGGGGATGGAGGACATATGAGGCGCGGAGAGATCATAAATGAGACGTTTTTTAAGATGACTTCGTGACCAGGCCGATAGGGTTGATGCGCCACGACCGGAATGGGATCTGAAGGAAAGGACCAATGACGAACCCTTTGTCGACCTCTGCCTGAATGAGAGTGGTCACCGCCTCAGGGTCACTGGAGGCGGATAGCAGATTGGGGCCCAACCAGCAGCCCTGAGGGAGCGTGATAATGCCGGTGTGAAACCCCTCTCTGCACCCATCCAATAAGAAGGCGACAAAGGAACGATCTGGGTGGTCCTGCAGGAGTGCAGCCAGTAACTGCAAGTTGAGGTCGGCTAGTCAGGAGTCCCTGGCTGACTTCCTGGGACAGGAAGGACGAGGGTGGGCCCGAAAACAAAGGGAGCAGATGTGCAGTGCCCGGCACGCATTGAAAGCACAGCCCTTGGCATTAAAATTATTGCACACCTGGCTACTGCCAAGGTACACAATGGGCCTACCCAGTTTATCTAATGATGAGGAAGACCTTGAGGACCCGGACGGACCTGGAGTGGGCGCTGACTGAGGATCTTGCACCGGATTAGGGCACCATTCCGTGGAATGAAAGATGGACTGGCAGATGGCACACAGGGGAGCCTTCAGCCCTGCGAAGTGCCGGCAGAATAACTCCATGTCCAAGTCGGCCCAGTTGGACATGAACTGAAATTGATTCAGGGCTGCGGCGGCTTTGGCAGAAAACGAATGATGATAATCGTAAAATGCCGAGCCGCCGTACTTGTGCCCCAAATCCGTAATCCGGTACAAGTAAGTATCTAATTCTTCCCTGCGATTGGGATGGGCAGAGCATATTACATCCCTGTAGAGGCTGAAGGCCAGGACGAACTCGGAAACCGACAGCTTCCTATTTAACCGAGCATCCTTGGCCTTCAACACCACGGAAACCTCTCCGCAATTAATCACCCGGTTTTCGGAGATATCCTGGGAGGCAATCAAAATGGATGCTAAATTAACGTCCTTGCCTGCCAAGATATCCTTCTTAATATGCTCCGGAACGAAATGGGAAGGAGCAATTTGGGGGGTGGCAGAAGGCCTACCTGCAACGTCCGGAGGAAAGGCAGGAATGACTGCCGAACCCGGATATTGCGGTGAGGCTGCTGGTCTGGATTCTAAAACCGCGACCCTATTCTGGATGTCCGTGACGGAGCTAACGAGTCTGGTGATGGATGACTGGATCTGAGCTAGAGCCAGCCGGATGGAGTCGCTATTGGACTGCTCAGCTGTCGGACCCGGAGTGGTCATCAGGAGCCGGTATAATTCGGCCTTGCGGGCAGTCGCGGGATGCCGGATCCCCCTGCGATTGAGTTCGGCGATTAACTTTGGCACAGTCCAGCTCCTTAGAGATGTGTTGCTGAAATGCCCCGAGACGGATGATCCTGGCATGGAGAGGTTGTCCTCCATATCGGACATGTGAGACATGATAACCTGGGAAAAGAAGGGGAACTTCAGTCTACCGGAAAACGAAAAAGAAGCACAGATGGAAGTGGTAGTAGCGGCCGAAAGAAAGTGAGAGACTGAAGCGTGTAAACGTGACCAACGAAAGAACCTACCTGACGGAATGTGAACGGATTTGGAAAGACGACTTCCAAAAACCCTGATCGATTAAGTGGAAACTAATAAAAAGAACGGACTTGAGTATCAAACTGACAGTTAACCCTACCCCAGTGACCGTCTCTGAGCTGACTTACCTGGAATTGCCTCGAAATTCCTAGATGAAAACGAAGGAGAGAAGGAAAATAACAACTGCCCAATCTAAAGGAAGGAACAACCGACATCAGAATAGATGTAAAACCCTAAGAAAATGCAGACAAAACCTGGCCGATCCAGGAACATTGACATCCTGGGCGATCCAGGAACATTGACAACCTGGCCGATCCAAGAACATTGACATCTTGGGCGATCCAGGAACATTGGCAACCTGGCCGATCCAGGAACATTGACATCCTGGCCGATCCAGGAACATTGACAACCTGGGCGATCCAGGAACATTGATGTCCTGGGCGATCCAGGAACATTGATGTCCTGGCCGATCCAGGAACATTGATGTCCTGGCCGATCCAGGAACATTGACGTCCTGGCCGATCCAGAAGCATTGACGACCTGGCCGATCCAGGAATATTGACAACCTGGCCGATCCAGGAACATTGACATCCTGGTCGATCCAGGAACATTGACAACCTGGGCGATCCAGGAACATTGACAACCTGGGCGATCCAGGAACATTGACAACCTGGGCGATCCAGGAACATTGACAACCTGGGCGATCCAGGAACATTGACAACCTGGGCGATCCAGGAACATTGACAACCTGGGCGATCCAGGAACATTGACAACCTGGGCGATCCAGGAACATTGACAACCTGGGCGATCCAGGAACATTGACAACCTGGGCGATCCAGGAACATTGACAACCTGGGCGATCCAGGAACATTGACAACCTGGGCGATCCAGGAACATTGACAACCTGGGCGATCCAGGAACATTGACAACCTGGGCGATCCAGGAACATTGACAACCTGGGCGATCCAGGAACATTGACAACCTGGGCGATCCAGGAACATTGACAACCTGGGCGATCCAGGAACATTGACAACCTGGGCGATCCAGGAACATTGACAACCTGGGCGATCCAGGAACATTGACAACCTGGGCGATCCAGGAACATTGACAACCTGGGCGATCCAGGAACATTGACAACCTGGGCGATCCAGGAACATTGACAACCTGGGCGATCCAGGAACATTGACAACCTGGGTGATCCAGGAACATTGACAACCTGGGCGATCCAGGAACATTGACAACCTGGGCGATCCAGGAACATTGACAACCTGGGCGATCCAGGAACATTGACAACCTGGGCGATCCAGGAATACTGACAACCTGGGCGATCCAGGAACATTGAAAATATGGGTGAACCAAGGACCCTGGAAAATGAAAAGACCATGGGACAGAAGTAGATTGAGACGACAAAACCCGCTGTCAAAAACAGTAAATTGAAAACATCCCTTGCACCTAAACTGCAAATTCTGGTATTATGATGCTGCCCCTTTTTTTTTTTTTTTCTTTTTGTACAGCCTAAGTATAGCTGCTCTGAGTTTAAATGGGCATGTATATTAAGGGCTGTGCTTGTTTTTTTTTTTTTTAATACCGCAGATGAACTGTTGTGGGTTGTGAACTGTTGTGGGTTGTGGAGCACTAATGAAGCTGCGCCCCCCCTGGGACACAGGAATACTGCCTGCATCATAAAACCACAATTTGAGAACACCTCCTGAGCTGGAAGCCCTAGTAGCATAACTGGATTCCAGGTAAGATTTAGGAATCAGACCATGCTGAAGGAGCGTGTTTATAAAACTCATCCTGAGCCGGCATGTGACCGGCAGATCGCAGAAGCTAAGATGCCGCTCCCCCCAACCCAGCCGCCCGCAGTTCTGAGAGCGGAACATACTGGGGGAGAGCGGCATCACAACCCCGCACCCAGGGCTGGAGACCAGGACGGGCGTGAGGCACAGCTGGAACGGAGCCGGCTGAGCCCCGATTACCTGGCAGGCTGGCGTGTAGCGATGCGGACGTCGGCGGCACGTGACCCAGAATACCGGAAGTGAAGACCCTGGTCGGAGGAAGGAGCGCGATACGCTGATGATGCGTGAGGCTCGGGCGCCTGGCTGAACGGAGGTAGGGTGACTAAATAGCCAGACGCCCCTCCCACAAATGCAGGCTGGTAACAGCCTTACAATTTGGTCAATTCTACCTCTCAATGCTGGATCAGATTGAATTATTTGCCAATTCATATGTATAGTTGTTCTTACCACAGAGGCAAAGATGCTATGTTGGAAAGAAAAGACAAATCTTTTGATTTTCTCCTCCTTTTACAAAGTAGAGAACTGCCTTTCCTTTTCGCAGATCTTTTTGGTTAACCTTGTGCCATCAATCTAAATTTCAGTTCTTCTGCTTGTGCCATAAGCCCTTATCAGGGGATACAATCTCTCCTTGGGGAGAGAGCGCCTTAATCACCATGAGGAGACTTATAGGCCATACATGCTCCTCTGGAATTCTGGGAAGAAAGGGATGCAAAAGACCTCTTAACAGGCTCTGCCTTTGATGACACCAGATGTAAGGCAGCTATCCTATAAGTCAATGTTCAACCCTTTAAATTGGCCTTGAGACATGACTCAGATATTAAGTAAGCCAGCACCTCACCTGCTGATAGCTCTTTCGAGGTGATTGCCCCTCATCAGTGTAGAGCAGAGAGTATTGGCTTAACTGGGCGAGGGGCCTAAGTCAGTATTTGGGGGGTACTATCTCTCCTTGGGGACAGAGCGCCTTAATCAGCATGACGAGACTCATAGGCCATACATGCTCCTCTGGGAAGAAAGTGATGAAAATAAGCTCTTAACAGGCTCTGCCTCTAATGCCACCAAATGTAATAAGCCCTTATTATTGCTATTAATTCTTATAATTAATTATAAAGAAACCGGGAATTTGTTGCTGTTGGTTTTCAACATTTCCCAGTTGCTGTATCGTTCTTCATCATCATGATACATACATCAAGAAAATCTAATTGGGTAATACGAAAATTGGTTGTGAATCGCACATTTAAATCATTCTTGTGCAAATAATCCATGAATCCATCAACTCTAATGAGCTTCCCTGTCCCTGCTGAAGAAAAAAATCACATACTTGCTACTTTGAGTTGGTCTAGCACATAAAATCCCAATAAAATACATTTAAGTTTGTGATTGTAAGTGGAAAAGTTCAAGGGGTATGAATACTTTTTCAAGGCACTGTAGTACAAATGGTAGTCCATCCACAATAAAGTCAATTCAAGCGTTCTCTTTTTCAGTATGTTCCAACATACATCTCACTCATCTTATATAGAGGCTTTCCACATCTGTGGTAGCTAACTTGTACCTCTCTTGCCAATCCGGTAAATTAATGGCTTGCAAAAAGAAATTTGCACCAGTTATCAAATCCCATTTAGTAAAAGTCTTAAACACCAATCAACATATGAGAACAGAAGCTCGGTTGTAGAGGCTATGCCTGATACGACTGGATCAAGCAGTCTTGTCAAGAGAGTATATAAGTGTTAAGGCTGGCCGCAGGCTAGCCTGGATTTGTGGGAGGGGCCGGTACCTGTCTTAAGCAGTCTGGCTCTCCCAGGCAGCACGTCGGCATTCGGACGTCTGCTACTTCCGGGTGTGACGTCATCAGCAAGCGTCCTGCACGAGTCGGATCTCAGAGAAGCCGGGTGTACCTTTCCCTTCAGTCTGCAAGCTGTTCAGGTCGTTTTCCAAGATAACTGGTTTGTTTGGGGAGCGTGGCAACGTGGAGGAGGGTAGGAGGGTGTGTAGAGAGGGGGAAGTGTGCCGGAGGATTGCTTCTCCTCACTGCGTTCAGGCACATGCAATTCAAGTTTTGGCACCAATGGGCAGCATTGTCACATAGTTGGAGCTCATTGCCTGTCTCAGCATAACCTGTATCTAAGTTCATACAGGGGCTGCGAGTCATCTGGGCTCAGCAGGTTAAACTCTGGCAGCTGGGTCCTGGTGCCATTACTGAGTTGATTACTTACAAGGTTGCTGCTTGTGCACATGTTTGACACTCATCACATACACTACATACATACCTTAGACACATAGTTCGCACATCAGGCAGTTTGACCAAAAAAAAAAAAAGGGTACAAGTGGATTGTTAAATAAAGTTAAAAAAAAAAAAAGGAAAAAAAAAGAGTGGGTTGTTCAAATAAAGAAAAAAAAAAAAAAAAAGGGTACAAGTGGATTGTTAAATAAAGTAAAAAAAAAAAAAAAAAAAAGAGTGGGTTGTTCAAATAAAGAAAATAAAAAAAAAAAAATTTTTTGGGATAAAAAAAAATAAAAAATTTATCCACCAAGCTTCATCCATACACCTCTAGCATAGGTACATCCGCCAATACAGCTACACGCTCGCACGACATACACACCCCGTTTCATCTCGTAGACTAGTGTCATACGTCATACGGTCTGTTTTCCACAAATCCTATACTTACATACATCACCTACCACATCTGTAGGTTCTTTAGCCCGCAGTATTCGTGTTTAATTTATCTGCCACGTCACAGATTCACACAAACTCGGGCTCGCTTCATACGTCAGTGGAAACGACTATCATACTCCCTGTCAGTCTCGAAGGCTTTTCGTTCAATCGTTTCACGCTGCTGGGGGGGGAAGGGGAGGGGCTTAGATTCCGTCATCTTGTTTGTCAGCTTACGGGCAGCAGGTCGTAGGGTTAACAGGTTGTTTTTTTTATTCTCTTCTCTTTTTCTTTCTTCGTTTTTTTTTTTTTTGTTGTTGTTGTTTTGTGGTGTTTGTTGTGTTGTTTGCAGTGGTCTACGCCATCTGCAACTTCAGCCAGTGCAGGCTCCTGCATGTCTGTGCCACATGTTTTAGGGCACATCCGGTCACGGTCTGCACATTGAAGCCGGCGTGACTGAGCCGGGTGAATGTGGAGGCACTAGACCAGCTGCTGCGGCTTCATCCGGTTCAGCCGTTCCGTACATTCCTGGTGGAAGGGTTTTCACTGGGGTTTCACACTGGGCTCATCACCTTGCCCCAGCAGACTCATGAATGCCCCAACTTGCAGTCGGCTTCTAAACATGCTGGTCTGGTGGATTCACTCTTGGCAGTTGAGCTGGACAAGGGTTTCATCATTGTCCTTTCCAGTCCCCTCCTTTCTGCACTTGGAGGGTGAGCCCGGTGGGGGTGGTGCAGGGAAAATATTCCAATAAATTTCGTTTGATTTATGATTTGTCTGCTCCACATTCTTCCCACGTTCCTAGTCTCAACTCGTTGATTCCGTCCGAGGAATTTCCTTGAAGTATACTTCCGTAGACCAGGCTATCCAGGTCATTCTTCAGACAGGCATGGGGGCTTGGCTGTCTAAAGCAGATGTCTCTGATGCGTTCAAACTGCTGCCCATTAGCCCATCTCTCTGGCAGTGGCATGGCATCAAATGGAGAGATGCGTACTATTTCGCCACCAAGTTGACGTTTGGTTCCTAGAGCAGCCCCAGTCTGTTTGACAGGTTAGCGCAGGCACTGGAATGGATTTTGTTGGAACAGGGTTGCCAGAATGTCATTCACTACCTGGATGATTTTCTGTTGATCGAAGAACCCTCACAGGCACCTGTTGACTTGCAGGTTCTCTTTCAGGTCTTCAAGGAGTTAAACATTCCAGTGGCCGAACACAAAACAGAAGGGCCTGCGCAGGTTGTCACGTTCTTGGGGATCTCTCTGGATTCACGTGCCATGTCAGCCAGTCTGCCACAAGACAAACTCGACAGAATCAAATCAGGTGTCCGTTCCTTGCTAATGTCTCAGGTTTGCACCAAGAGAGAATTGCAGTCTCTGTTGGGCATGTTATACTTTGCCATGAGGATCATTCCTCAGGGTAGATCATTCATTTCAAGATTGCTAGTCTTATTACAACAGACCAGTGATTTGGACGCATCAGTGCATCTTAATGCGAACGCCCGAGCAGATCTGTTCATGTGGGACAGATTTCTCAGTGGGTGGAACGGCATTTCCATGTTTATTCCGAGGGCCACTTCTGATTCTCCACACGTATTTTCAGACGCGGCTGCCTCGGTAGGTTTCGCGGCCATATTTTGCTCACATTGGTTCGCCGGCTCATGGCCCACACACGTGCTACAGTTGCCGGGGTTTTCTCAGATGTCGGCATTGTTCGAGATCTATCCTATCGTAGCAGCGGCTATAGTCTGGGGGCATAGGTGGTCGGGTCACACGGTGGTTTTCCACACTGACAACATGGCGACCGCAGAGATCATTAACAAGGGCAGATCTAAATCGTTACTCATCATGTCTTTCATGCGTAGATTGACCTGGATAGCTCTGGAACAGGGGTTTCATTTTCATGCCCTGTTTTTGGACGGGGTCAGCAACGTTGCAGCTGATGCTTTATCTCGTTTTGATTTTTCTCGCTTTTTCTTACAGAACCCAGAAGCAGACTCAGTGGGCACCCCGGTACCGGACTGGCAGCTGCTGGTCTTGGATTAGACTCTCTGATGGTGGTCGCCAGTTCACTCATTACCAAGTCTTTGTCGGCCCGTACGTTGCGGTCGTACCGCCGAGCGTGGGTGGTTTTTTCGAACTTTAAGTTGGCATATCCTAGAGGTGACACAGGTCAGGTCAAGTATATATATAGGGTTCGGACCGCGCTTCTGGTCCAGGTCAGTATGCAAGTTCTTTAATCCTTCTCACTTCCTCGTTTGCAGAGAGAGCCTGAGGGCTGCAAATATGCCTCAAGTAGATATCCTGCAACCAATGGAATTATAATAGTGTAAATCCGTATGTAACAATAACCTGCATTGCACTGATTATACTCACACACTGCGTATCACACAAGGCGTAAATGTAATGTCTCCGTGGTAGGTTGCTCTTATTCTGTCGAAACAGCCACGTTTCCATACAATCTGGTTCAGTCCCCACACGGACTCAAATGGTATATACCACAGACAAATCTGTATTTCTTTTCTTCAGATTCCTGGAAGTATTCTGTGGACAAGAATGGCTTCTGCAATAGTGAAGCTCCGTAATACTTCTTTAAAACTTTTTATTTGTCCATACTCACAAGACAACTTTCTTAAAACAGCTTTTAAAACACATAAAATTCCCAGCGTCTGCTGCTTCTGCCCGACCCGGGTTTCACTCCTAGAGCTTCGTCAGGGGCACACTTGTTTTCTCCCTCCCCCACCTTCTTATTCCTTCCTTGCAACTAATCAGGAATCAGGTGTATTCTTCCACAGTATTTTCCTATCCTGCTATTAACCCTATACTGGACTCCCCTCATCCCCAGGGGAAAGAAGACGCAAGTAGTTACGTCCCCATTCACATGAGCATGCTTTTTAGTATAACGTTTTTTCACTAATTCAATACAGCCTGCAGGTCAAAATCTACATTTAGACCTCCCGGCTGTAGTGTACCTAATTCGTATATCCACTTGGTTTCCTGCCTATTGATTTTTTCCAAAAGACTGCCTCCCCTCCAATGGTTTTGTACGGATTCCACTCCCATAAACTTTAGACCCTCTGGGTTTTTTTGGTGGTATTTTTTATAATGGGCCGATACTCCATGACTTTCAAGACCTTTTTTTATATTTCTTATGTGTTCCTGTATGCGGACTTTTAGAGGTCTAATAGTCCGTCCAACATACTGGAGGCCACAAGGGCACTCCAGTACATATACAACCCCTTTACTATGACAAGTCATCTCACCTACTACTTCTAATTTTTTATCTTTATTGGTGCTTTTGATTAGCGTACTCTTTGTAATTTTTCTGTTCTTTTTCTGTTCTTGCATGGAATGCAAAAACCACACCAATTAAAGCTATTTTTCGTTTTTTTATTTTTATATTTATTTTCAGAACGATTGGCGCTGTGTACCAATTTATTTTTTAGGTTGGGAGCCTTTTTATAGATGACTGTCGGTTGCTCAGGAATAACACGTCCCAAAATTGGGTCATTTTTTAAAATCGACCAGTTTTTTCTGATTGCGTTTTTCAGTTCACCAGAACACTGTGTGAACTGGGTTATAAATGAAAAGCGAAAATCCATGGTCTTCTCTATTTTTTTAGGTTTACTATTGGGAGTTCTCTCTTGCTGTTCTGTTATATCTTTTATACACCTCTCCAGGTCTTCATTTTTATAGCCATTTTCAACAAAGCGCTCCTTTATTACATTGCTCTGTTTTTTAAAAATCGCCGAATCAGTGCAGTTGCGGTGGATTCGCTGGACCTGTCCCTTCGGTACATTAAGTAACCAAGGGGCATAGTGACAGCTCGTTAAATCTATATAGCCGTTTACATCAGTTGGTTTAAAAAAGGTCTTGGTTTTGAGCCGTCCTTCTTCGGCATATATAGTAAGGTCCAGGAAATCCACAGCAACCGCGCTGATCGTACTGGTAAAGCTAAGATTCCATTCTTTATTTTCCAAATTGGCAATGAAGATCTCAAGTAGGTTCTTTTCCCCTTCCCATATCACCAGGCAATCGTCTATATATCTTTTCCAGGTTTTTAGGGATCCCCTTTTACTGGATTTTTTTAGCTCGGGGTCAATGAACTGCTTTTCCCACCTGGTCATGAAGATGTTAGCGAAACTGGGGGCGAATTTCGCCCCCATCGCCGTCCCGACCTTCTGTAGGTAAAACTGATCCTTGAACCAGAAGTAGTTATGTTCTAAACAGAATTCAACACATCGTACTATAAAGTCCGCTTGTGTCAGGGTCACTGTACAGGGTTTCTCTTATTGCTTGCAATCCTAGTTTTTTCGGGATGATGGTGTATAGGGACGATACATCGATGGTGGCCATCCATGTATTGTCCCCAATTCCCTGTAATTCCTTTATTATTTCAACCACACTCCCGCTATTTTTCAAATAGGAAGGTGCTATTGGTACATACTTTTGCAGGAAATTATCTATATACTCTGTCAATCTACTAGTAAGAGAATTGATCCCCGAAACTATCGGTCTCCCGGGGGGATTCGTAATACTCTTATGTATTTTCGGCAGTATATAGATAATTGGGGTCATTGGTTCTTTTATATTTAAATAATCCATCTCTTTTTTGCTCAGGATGCCTTTTTCACCACCATATTTCACCAGAGTTTGTAGTTTGTTTTTATATTCTAGGAGGGGGTCTTTTTTCAGCACGGTATATGTCTTATTATCTCCCAACTGTCTTAGGACCTCTGCTTCGTAGTCCTCAATATTCATAACTACTACCCCACCCCCTTTATCCGCAGGTTTTATTATTATATCTGAATTTTCCTGTAACGTTTTTAGTGCATCTTTTTCTTTTTTGGTTAGATTGCCCCTTTTCTTTTTTGCATCTATTTTTTCCAATTCATTCAAGATGCTTCTCTTAAAGGCATCTATACATTCATTATTTCTGTTTTTCGGATAAAATTTTGACTTATCTTTTAATTTTGTATGTATATATTCCTGTTTCTCTTCTATATTATTCTGGTTATTAGTTGACTCCTTTCCTGCGAAAAATTTGGCTATATTCAACTTCCTGATATACTTATGGATGTCTACAAAGGCATCAAATTTATTTAAACTTTTCGATGGCGCGAATTTTAACCCTTTTCTAAGTACCGCTTTTTCGGGTTCTGACAAGGTGTGTCTGCTGAGATTAAATATCCCATCATTCACACCTTGCTTTTTATGTTCGCGGATTTTGTGTTTTTTCCCCCCTCTTTTTCCTCTGTGAACCTTCTCTTTTGCTGTGTATTTATATTCGGTGTGGTTGTATTTATTTTTTCTTTTACTTTCTCGAGTTTTTCTTGTTCCTCCCTCTGTACACCCTTGATCGCTTGGTGTGGAAAATTCTGTTGATCTAACTTCCTCTCTTCTTGTACTTTAACTCTAGGCTCTTCCCCCCTTTCCATAGGTCTTGCCCTATTAACCTGCCTATCTATAATATCCTCTTTTACTAATTTATAAGGATTACTGTTATATCGCCCATATTGTTGGTATGGTTTCCTTACATTAGGCCATTGGTAATGGTTGGCATTCCTCCCATACCCATTGTTATTTCTGCCATACTGTTGCATGCCCCATGTATCAGTGGGTCGATCCCCATAATGTTCCTTTCTTCTGCTGACATCCCATTCCCCCCACTGTTGTCCGGGATAACCATTAGTTCTCATGTTGACACTATATTTCCTTTCCTCTACTCCTCTCTGCTAACCCATTTCCAAATAATTGGTCTTCCCATTTGCTTCTGACCTGAATCTCCATTTATATATTTTCTTATTCTCGTATTCTTCACATGTTTTGCGATATTTTTTCTGTTTTTTTTCTTTTATTTCTTTGTCTACTACTGTAATATTAACTTGACATTTTTCACTTTGCTTAATTTATTCTTTATTTGTTTTGAAGGGTTTTAGTTTTTCTTGTAATTTTTCTATATTCTGTCCTATATTTTTTAGTTTTTGTCTGCGTATTTTTATAATGAATTCCATGGCTTTGAAGCCACAGAAATCCATTAGTTTTTCCCAATCATCTATGTCCTTAGGATCTTCTGTATTCAGGGGGAGCTGCCATCGTAAACCCTCTGGGATCTTACCCTCCGCAAGATATTTCTCCAAGGATAAGACTTCCCAGGTGGTTCTGATCTCTTTACACAAATCTTTTTCTAGTTCTACGAACAATCCCCCCATCATTTTTTCTTCCTTCATTCCTTCATTTACAGTAAATATACTTTCAACATCGCATACCATATTGGCTCTAAAATCAAAAATATCCATAATTGCTGGACTCGGCGTGTGTCCCACCAAGATACAATAAAGAAATAAAAATATCACCAGTCCGCAATAATGTTATGCAGCAGGTCCGAAAAGTGATGTGGGTTCAATCACGTTATAAACAGGTACAATATATAGGGTTCGGACCGCGCTTCTGGTCCAGGTCAGTATGCAAGTTCTTTAATCCTTCTCACTTCCTCGTTTGCAGAGAGAGCCTGAGGGCTGCAAATATCCCTCAAGTAGATATCCTGCAACCAATGGAATTATAATAGTGTAAATCCGTATGTAACAATAACCTGCATTGCACTGATTGTACTCACACACTGCGTATCACACAAGGCGTAAATGTAATCTCTCCGTGGTAGGTTGCTCTTATTCTGTCGAAACAGCCACGTTTCCATACAATCTGGTTCAGTCCCCACACGGACTCAAATGGTATATACCACAGACAAATCTGTATTTCTTTTCTTCAGATTCCTGGAAGTATTCTGTGGACAAGAATGGCTTCTGCAATAGTGAAGCTCCGTAATACTTCTTTAAAACTTTTTATTTGTCCATACTCACAAGACAACTTTCTTAAAACAGCTTTTAAAATACTTCCAGGAATCTGAAGAAAAGAAATACAGATTTGTCTGTGGTATATACCATTTGAGTCCGTGTGGGGACTGAACCAGATTGTATGGAAACGTGGCTGTTTCGACAGAATAAGAGCAACCTACCACGGAGAGATTACATTTACGCCTTGTGTGATACGCAGTGTGTGAGTACAATCAGTGCAATGCAGGTTATTGTTACATACGGATTTACACTATTATAATTCCATTGGTTGCAGGATATCTACTTGAGGGATATTTGCAGCCCTCAGGCTCTCTCTGCAAACGAGGAAGTGAGAAGGATTAAAGAACTTGCATACTGACCTGGACCAGAAGCGCGGTCCGAACCCTATATATTGTACCTGTTTATAACGTGATTGAACCCACATCACTTTTCGGACCTGCTGCATAACATTATTGCGGACTGGTGATATTTTTATTTCTTTATTGTATCTTGGTGGGACACACGCCGAGTCCAGCAATTATGGATATTTTTGATTTTAGAGCCAATATGGTATGCGATGTTGAAAGTATATTTACTGTAAATGAAGGAATGAAGGAAGAAAAAATGATGGGGGGATGGTTCGTAGAACTAGAAAAAGATTTGTGTAAAGAGATCAGAACCACCTGGGAAGTCTTATCCTTGGAGAAATATCTTGCGGAGGGTAAGATCCCAGAGGGTTTACGATGGCAGCTCCCCCTGAATACAGAAGATCCTAAGGACATAGATGATTGGGAAAAACTAATGGATTTCTGTGGCTTCAAAGCCATGGAATTCATTATAAAAATACGCAGACAAAAACTAAAAAATATAGGACAGAATATAGAAAAATTACAAGAAAACCCTTCAAAACAAATAAAGAATACATTAAGCAAAGTGAAAAATGTCAAGTTAATATTACAGTAGTAGACAAAGAAATAAAAGAAAAAAAACAGAAAAAATATCGCAAAACATGTGAAGAATACGAGAATAAGAAAATATATAAATGGAGATTCAGGTCAGAAGCAAATGGGAAGACCAATTATTTGGAAATGGGTGAGCAGAGAGGAGTAGAGGAAAGGAAATATAGTGTCAACATGAGAACTAATGGTTATCCCGGACAACAGTGGGGGGAATGGGATGTCAGCAGAAGAAAGGAACATTATGGGGATCGACCCACTGATACATGGGGCATGCAACAGTATGGCAGAAATAACAATGGGTATGGGAGGAATGCCAACCATTACCAATGGCCTAATGTAAGGAAACCATACCAACAATATGGGCGATATAACAGTAATCCTTATAAATTAGTAAAAGAGGATATTATAGATAGGCAGGTTAATAGGGCAAGACCTATGGAAAGGGGGGAAGAGCCTAGAGTTAAAGTACAAGAAGAGAGGAAGTTAGATCAACAGAATTTTCCACACCAAGCGATCAAGGGTGTACAGAGGGAGGAACAAGAAAAACTCGAGAAAGTAAAAGAAAAAATAAATACAACCACACCGAATATAAATACACCGCAAAAGAGAAGGTTCACAGAGGAAAAAGAGGGGGGAAAAAACACAAAATCCGCGAACAAAAAAAGCAAGGTGTGAATGATGGGATATTTAATCTCAGCAGACACACCTTGTCGGAACCCGAAAAAGCGGTACTTAGAAAAGGGTTAAAATTCGCGCCATCGAAAAGTTTAAATAAATTTGATGCCTTTGTAGACATCCATAAGTATATCAGGAAGTTGAATATAGCCAAATTTTTCGCAGGAAAGGAGTCAACTAATAACCAGAATAATATAGAAGAGAAACAGGAATATATACATACAAAATTAAAAGATAAGTCAAAATTTTATCCGAAAAACAGAAATAATGAATGTATAGATGCCTTTAAGAGAAGCATCTTGAATGAATTGGAAAAAATAGATGCAAAAAAGAAAAGGGGCAATCTAACCAAAAAAGAAAAAGATGCACTAAAAACGTTACAGGAAAATTCAGATATAATAATAAAACCTGCGGATAAAGGGGGTGGGGTAGTAGTTATGAATATTGAGGACTACGAAGCAGAGGTCCTAAGACAGTTGGGAGATAATAAGACCTATACCGTGCTGAAAAAAGACCCCCTCCTAGAATATAAAAACAAACTACAAACTCTGGTGAAATATGGTGGTGAAAAAGGCATCCTGAGCAAAAAAGAGATGGATTATTTAAATATAAAAGAACCAATGACCCCAATTATCTATATACTGCCGAAAATACATAAGAGTATTACGAATCCCCCCGGGAGACCGATAGTTTCGGGGATCAATTCTCTTACTAGTAGATTGACGGAGTATATAGATAATTTCCTGCAAAAGTATGTACCAATAGCACCTTCCTATTTGAAAAATAGCGGGAGTGTGGTTGAAATAATAAAGGAATTACAGGGAATTGGGGACAATACATGGATGGCCACCATCGATGTATCGTCCCTATACACCATCATCCCGAAAAAACTAGGATTGCAAGCAATAAGAGAAACCCTGTACAGTGACCCTGACACAAGCGGACTTTATAGTACGATGTGTTGAATTCTGTTTAGAACATAACTACTTCTGGTTCAAGGATCAGTTTTACCTACAGAAGGTCGGGACGGCGATGGGGGCGAAATTCGCCCCCAGTTTCGCTAACATCTTCATGACCAGGTGGGAAAAGCAGTTCATTGACCCCGAGCTAAACAAATCCAGTAAAAGGGGATCCCTAAAAACCTGGAAAAGATATATAGACGATTGCCTGGTGATATGGGAAGGGGAAAAGAACCTACTTGAGATCTTCATTGCCAATTTGGAAAATAAAGAATGGAATCTTAGCTTTACCAGTACGATCAGTGCGGTTGCTGTGGATTTCCTGGACCTTACTATATATGCCGAAGAAGGACGGCTCAAAACCAAGACCTTTTTTAAACCAACTGATGTAAACGGCTATATAGATTTAACGAGCTGTCACTATGCCCCTTGGTTACTTAATGTACCGAAGGGACAGGTCCAGCGAATCCACCGCAACTGCACTGATTCGGCGATTTTTAAAAAACAGAGCAATGTAATAAAGGAGCGCTTTGTTGAAAAGGGCTATAAAAATGAAGACCTGGAGAGGTGTATAAAAGATATAACAGAACAGCAAGAGAGAACTCCCAATAGTAAACCTAAAAAAATAGAGAAGACCATGGATTTTCGCTTTTCATTTATAACCCAGTTCACACAGTGTTCTGGTGAACTGAAAAACGCAATCAGAAAAAACTGGTCGATTTTAAAAAATGACCCAATTTTGGGACGTGTTATTCCTGAGCAACCGACAGTCATCTATAAAAAGGCTTCCAACCTAAAAAATAAATTGGTACACAGCGCCAATCGTTCTGAAAATAAATATAAAAATAAAAAAACGAAAAATAGCTTTAATTGGTGTGGTTTTTGCATTCCATGCAAGAACAGAAAAAGAACAGAAAAATTACAAAAGAGTACGCTAATCAAAAGCACCAATAAAGATAAAAAATTAGAAGTAGTAGGTGAGATGACTTGTCATAGTAAAGGGGTTGTATATGTACTGGAGTGCCCTTGTGGCCTCCAGTATGTTGGACGGACTATTAGACCTCTAAAAGTCCGCATACAGGAACACATAAGAAATATAAAAAAAGGTCTTGAAAGTCATGGAGTATCGGCCCATTATAAAAAATACCACCAAAAAAACCCAGAGGGTCTAAAGTTTATGGGAGTGGAATCCGTACAAAACCATTGGAGGGGAGGCAGTCTTTTGGAAAAAATCAATAGGCAGGAAACCAAGTGGATATACGAATTAGGTACACTACAGCCGGGAGGTCTAAATGTAGATTTTGACCTGCAGGCTGTATTGAATTAGTGAAAAAACGTTATACTAAAAAGCATGCTCATGTGAATGGGGACGTAACTACTTGCGTCTTCTTTCCCCTGGGGATGAGGAGAGTCCAGTATAGGGTTAATAGCAGGATAGGAAAATACTGTGGAAGAATACACCTGATTCCTGATTAGTTGCAAGGAAGGAATAAGAAGGTGGGGGAGGGAGAAAACAAGTGTGCCCCTGACGAAGCTCTAGGAGTGAAACCCGGGTCGGGCAGAAGCAGCAGACGCTGGGAATTTTATGTGTTTTAAAAGCTGTTTTAAGAAAGTTGTCTTGTGAGTATGGACAAATAAAATGTTTTAAAGAAGTATTACGGAGCTTCACTATTGCAGAAGCCATTCTTGTCCACAGAATACTTCCAGGAATCTGAAGAAAAGAAATACAGATTTGTCTGTGGTATATACCATTTGAGTCCGTGTGGGGACTGAACCAGATTGTATGGAAACGTGGCTGTTTCGACAGAATAAGAGCAACCTACCACGGAGAGATTACATTTACGCCTTGTGTGATACGCAGTGTGTGAGTATAATCAGTGCAATGCAGGTTATTGTTACATACGGATTTACACTATTATAATTCCATTGGTTGCAGGATATCTACTTGAGGCATATTTGCAGCCCTCAGGCTCTCTCTGCAAACGAGGAAGTGAGAAGGATTAAAGAACTTGCATACTGACCTGGACCAGAAACGCGGTCCGAACCCTATATATTGTACCTGTTTATAACGTGATTGAACCCACATCACTTTTCGGACCTGCTGCATAACATTATTGCGGACTAGTGATATTTTTATTTCTTTATCAGGTCAAGTATATGGTGGCTTTCATGTCTTATTGTCATTCGGTATTGGCTTTATCCTACAACACCATTAGGCTATATTTGGCTGGGGTGCAGCATTTTTTGGCACTTCAAGAGCCAGACAGACCCTCTATATTTTCAGCTCACCCGATCAAGGCCATCCTCAGAGGCATTCAAAAAAGCCAGGTCACGGTCAAGTCGGTCCGTCGACCTATTAAGGGGTACACGTTTCGTAGCCTGTCGGAAGTTCTCACATTGTCACCATTCGGAGTCCTTCCCAGCCTGGTGATCAAGGCGGCGATGTACTTGGCGTTTTACGGGTTTTTAAGACCAGGTGAAGTGACACAGGCCAGACAAGGGGCGGTGGCTCTCCGCAAGGGAGATTTAGTCAGGATGGGCAGTAACTCATTCGCAGTTGCCTCACAACAAAACAAGGCAGGTAGGTCCCGGCCATGTAGTTAAGTTCTTCCAGACCACAAACGCATGGTGTCCAGTGACAGTCTTGGACAACCTCTTGCTAGCCCTTAGTCTTCACAGCCCCACCGACCCATTACTTCCATTCCCTGTTGGTCCACTGACGTCCAGCCAGTTCATCAAACATATTCGCATCCTGTTGACCAGTGTAGGATTGAATCCGGCTCAATTCTCGGGGCATTCTTTCCGCATCGGTGCGGCATCCGCAGCGTCCAAGCATGGAGTCCCTGTGCATATCATTAAACACTTGGGGCGCTGGCGCTCGGGGTGCTTTGTACGGTATATCCCGGAGCCACAAGCGGAGCTGGTCCAAGCATTCAGTACATTGGCAGAGTAGCACCTCAGGCCAATCCTTCCCTCACTGGTGGGTTTTGCCCCCTTTTTCAGGCATACCGACCTAGTGAGGCCAAGGCACACCTCAGGCCAATTAGGTAGGGGGGTGGTGGTTGGGCATCTTCCACTCGTTTAGGTCCTGACCACAAGTGTTAAGGCTGGCCGCAGGCTAGCCTGGATTTGTGGGAGGGGCCGGTACCTGTCTTAAGCAGTCTGACTCTCCCAGGCAGCACGTCGGCATTCGGACGTCCCCTGCCCACCCATTCCCATTCTTCATTCAGTCATTCAACCATCACATTCAGGGTATGCCCCCATTTTCAGGCATACCGACCTAGTGAGGCCAAGGCACACCTCAGGCCAATTAGGTAGGGGGGTGGTGGTTGGGCATCTTCCACTCGTTTAGGTCCTGACCACAATTGTTTTTAAGCCATTGCATTGATGTTTTAATTATCCCTTTAAAGTCCATTCCCTAGGCAAGTCCAATATGACTATGAGGGGAAGGGGTTGTGAACCACATAGTTCTCAACCTACAGTACACTGTTCCTAGCAAACCACCCATTCCCTTACAGGGGTTGTCCGAGTTATGAAAAAAAAATAATATAGCACTGAAAATCTGATGGGTAGCAATATATAACTAAGCTAAGCAAGTTTTATGCAAAAAAAATATATATATATACAGTGGGATGCAAAAGTTTGGGCAACCTTGTTAATCGTCATGATTTTCCTGTATAAATCGTTGGTTGTTACGATAAAAAATGTCAGTTAAATATATCATATAGGAGACACACACAGTGATATTTGAGAAGTGAAATGAAGTTTATTGGATTTACAGAAAGTGTGCTATAATTGTTTAAACAAAATTAGGCAGGTGCATAAATTTGGGCACCACAAAAAAGAAATGAAATCAATATTTAGTAGATCCTCCTTTTGCAGAAATTACAGCCTCTAAACGCTTCCTGTAGGTTCCAATGAGAGTCTGGACTCTGGTTGAAGGTATTTTGGACCATTCCTCTTTACAAAACATCTTTAGTTCATTCAGGTTTGATGGCTTCCGAGCATGGACAGCTCTCTTTAAGTCACACCACAGATTTTCAATTATATTCAGGTCTGGGGACTGAGATGGCCATTCCAGAACGTTGTACTTGTTCCTCTGCATAAATGCCTTAGTGGATTTTGAGCAGTGTTTAGGGTCATTGTCTTGTTGAAAGATCCAGCCCCGGCGCAGCTTCAGCTTTGTCACTGATTCCTGGACATTGGTCTCCAGAATCTGCTGATACTGAGTGGAATCCATGCGTCCCTCAACTTTGACAAGATTCCCAGTCCCTGCACTGGCCACACAGCCCCACAGCATGATGGAACCACCACCATATTTTACTGTAGGTAGCAGGTGTTTTTCTTGGAATGCTGTGTTCTTTTTCCTCCATGCATAACGCCCCTTGTTATGGCCAAATAACTAAATTTTAGTTTCATCAGTCCACAGCACCTTATTCCAAAATGAAGCTGGCTTGTCCAAATGTGCTTTATCCCACCTCAAGTGGCACTTTTTTTACTGCTGTGGGCGGAGAAAAGGCTTCCTCTGCATCACTCTCGCATACAGCATCTCCTTGTGTAAAGTGCGCCGAATGGTTGAACGATGCACAGTGACTCCATCTGCAGCAAGATGATGTTGTAGGTCTTTGGTGCTGGTCTGTGGGTTGACTCTGACTGTTCTCACCATTCGTTGCTTCTGTCTATCCGAGATTTTTCGTGGTCTGCCACTTCGAGCCTTAACTTGAACTGAGCCTGTGGTCTTCCATTTCCTCAATATGTTCCTAACTGTGGAAACAGAAGCTGAAATCTCTGAGACAGCTTTCTGTATCCTTCCCCTAAACCATGATGGTGAACAATCTTTGTCTTCAGGTCATTTGAGAGTTGTTTTGAGACCCCCATGTTGCTACTCTTCAGAGAAAATTAAAAGAGGAGGGAAACTTACAATTGACCCCCTTAAATACTCTTTCTCATAATTGGATTCACATGTGTATGTAGGTCAGGGGACACTGAGCTTACCAAGCCAATTTGAGTTCCAATAATTAGTTCTAAAGGTTTTGGAATCAATAAAAGGACAACAGTTCCCAAATTTATGCACCTGACAAATTTTGTTTAAACAATTATAGCACACTTTCTGTAAAGCCAATAAACTTCATTTCACTTCTCAAATATCACTGTGTGTGTCTCCTATATGATATATTTAACTGACATTTTTTATCATAACAACCAATGATTTATACAGGAAAATCATGACGATTAACAAGGTTGCCCAAACTTTTGCATCCCACTGTATATTTCCTCATTTCCCTGGTTCTTTTCTGGCCCTTTGTTTACATGCAATAAAAACACTCTCTGCCCCTCCTCCTGCACTGCTAAGGGAGTGAATACAAGAGCTGCCCTGAGTGACATGTCTGCCTGCTGGGAGACTCTGCAGCTTGTTGTATGTGTAGGACTACAAGTCCCAGCTGTATAATGACACTGCTAAGGGAGTGGATACAAGAGCTGCCCTGAGTGCTGGGAGAATCAGCAGCACGTTGTATGTGTAGGACTACAAGTCCCAGCTGTATAATGACACTGCTAAGGGAGTGGATACAAGTGCTGCTCGGAGTGCTGGGAGAATCAACAGCAACTTGTATGTGTAGAACTACAAGTCCCAGCTGTATAATGACACTGCTAATACACACAGGATCTTCCCCCTACCTTCTTGTGCAATGCTCTCTCTAGTCTGTCAGCTCCTGTGCCCAGAATCGTCACTGCTGCAGCTACACAGTCTGTGCAGCTGAAGGGGTTAAGAATCCTAGGAGAGAGCAGACGGCAGTGAAGGGGGGCGTTGCCAGCACAGTGTTTACAGGCTTGTAAACTAACTTTATCAGAGCAGGGAGAGAAGCTGACATCACAGGTCATGTGACCCTGAGAAACCAGGCACTGCAGATAAAGTGAGTTAGGCTACTTTCACACTTGCGTTAGGAGCGGATCCGTCTGGTATCTGCACAGACGGATCCGCTCCTATAATGCAAACGCTTGCATCCGTTCAGAACGGATCCGTTTGCATAACCATGAACAAAAAAAAATAATAATAATAATTTTTTTTTTTTGTTCATGATAATGCAAACGGATCCGTTTTGACTTTACATTGAAAGTCAATGGGGGACGGATCCGTTTGAAAATTGAGCCATACTGTGTCATCTTCAAACGGATCCGTCCCCATTGACTTCCATTATAAGTCTAGACGGATCCGTTCGCCTTCGCACGGCCAGGCGGACACCCAAACGCTGCAAGCAGCGTTCAGGTGTCCGCTCACTGAGCGGAGCGGAGGCTGAGCGCTGGCAGGCGGATGCATTCTCAGTGGATCCGCCTCCATTGAGAATGCATCAGGGCTGGACGGCTGCGTTCGGGACCGCTCGTGAGCCCCTTCAAACGGAACTCACGAGCGGACACCTGAACGCAGGTGTGAAAGTAGCCTAAATTGGAAAGCTGTTACATTTTCTTAGTTAGGAACATAGAAAGAACAAAAAAATAACTTGGACAACCCCTTTAATTAGCTCAGTCACTCTCCTCTGCAGTTAAGGCCTCATGCACACAACCGTTGTTTTGGTCCGCATCCGAGCCGCAGTATTTGCAGCTTGGATGCGGACCCATTCACTTCAATGGGGCCGCAAAAGATGCGGACAGCACTCTGTGTGCTTTCCACATCCGTTGCTCCGTTCCGTGGTCCACAAAAAAAATATAACCTATTCTTGTCCGTTTTGCAAACAAGAATAGGCAGTTATAATAATGGCTGTCGGCTCCGTTCCGCAAATTGCGGAACGCACACGGACACCATCTGTGTTTTGTGGATCCGCAATTTGTGAACCGCAAAACACACAACGGCCTAAGCCTCATTCACATGTCAGTGTTTTCCCATCAGTGATTGTGAGCCAAAACCAGGATGGAGCCTCCACAGACATAGGGTATAAGGGAAAGATCTGTTGCTGTTCTGTGTTTAGAGCCGCACCTGGTTTTGGCTCAAAATCACTGATGGAAATCACTGACCGAACACTGACGTGTGAATAAGGCCTCTTTCACACGTGCGAGATTTCCGCGCGGATGCAATGCGTGAGGTGAACGCATTGCACCCGCACTGAATCAGGACCCATTCATTTCTATGGGGCTGTGCACATGAGCAGTGATTTTCACGCATCACTTGTGCGTTGCGTGAAAATCGCAGCATGCTCTATTTTGTGCATTTTTCACGCAACGCAGGCCCCATAGAAGTGAATAGGGCTGCGTGAAAATCGCAAGCATCCACAAGCAAGTGCAGATGCGATGCGATTTTCACGCATGGTTGCTAGGAGATGATCAGGATGGGGACCCGACCATTATTATTTTCCCTTATAACATGGTTATAAGGGAAAATAATAGCATTCTTAATACAGAATGCTTAGTAAAATAGTGATGGAGGGGTTAAAAAAAAATTATAATAATTTAACTCACCTCATCCACTTGTTCGCACAGCCCGGCTTCTCTTCTTTCTTCTTCTTTGATGATTTGTGAGGAAAAGCACCTGTGGTAACGTCACTGAGCTTATCACATGGTCTGTCACATGAGCCATCACCATGGTGATGGATCATGTGACGGACCATGTGATGAGCGCAGTGACGTCACCACAGGTCCTTTTCCTCCTGGGCATCAAAGAAGAAGACAGAAGAGAAGTTGGGCTGCGCGAACAAGTGGATGAGGTGAGTTAAATTATTATTTTTAAAAAATTAACCCCTCCAGCCCTATTTTACTATGCATTCTGTATTAAGAATGCTATTATTTTCCCTTATAACCATGTTATAAGGGAAAAGAATAAAATCTACACACCTAACCCAAACCCGAACTTCTGTGAAGAAGTCCGGGTTCGGGTACCAAACATGCACGATTTTTCTCACGCGCTTGCAAAACGCATTAAAATGCTTTGCACTCGCGTGGAAAAATTGTGCGTTTTCCCGCAACGCACCCGCATCTTATCCGGCCCTCAAACGCGACGCCCGTGTGAAAGAGGCCTAGGGCTTTACTCTAGTTCAGCTGCTTCCTTCTTATAGACAGGTTAATCATCTATGATGTATATGTTTACCAAGGGAAATTGTCTATTCCTTAATTTTCTTTATAAATTACTTTTTTGAATATTGATTGTACCACCAGATTTGTTTTGCAATCACTAAAAAAAACACTGCAGTTAACAGCATTATTTTAATCCAGAAGGTAGATCCTTCTCCTTGCCAGCAAGATTTGAAATTTTGCTTGTCCTTCCATGCCCTTCATCCGTGCAGAATGCAGAACTATAACCGTGAAGATGCAGGCAATACCCACCGACTACCTGACCGGCCATGTGCATCTTACGAAGCTTTACAGTGCTGCTATGCCAGTTGCATCAGAATGAATTGGCATGGGGTAATGCACTGAATTCCCTCTCCAGTAATACAGGCCCATGTCTGGAGCGTTTTCTTTATCTGCTTGGGACATGTACATGGTCATAGAAATAATCCTGTTCCCTTCAGTCAAATACTAACCAAAATGCAGTTCATACTAACTAAGGGTCAAAACATGCAAAAGTAAACTTGATTGATACTGATTTTTAGATCACCAGTCATTATGATCTCAGAAGGCAGCGTAGGGTAAGGAAGAGAACATTTTATTTGGGGATGTTTTCTACTCCCCTGTGCTGGGATCCCTCCCTGGCTTTGGTGAATAAAGACAACCCGTGTGAATACATCTCATGACCCCATACTGCTGACACTTGAACAATCCTGACATATAATGTTAATTCTACATGTGGGCAGGTGGCTGGCTGGCTGGTGAAACAGTATCTGCGTTTGAGGCTACATTTATGAAACCAGGCCCAAAAATGGGAAAAGTGATATCCTTCTGCTCAGCAGGTGGGTAACTGTGTGGAGACAGTCTATTCATTTAGCCTCTTGATGGCTTTTGATGTGCCATTCTAAGCCTATAGGATGTTGCATCTATGTGCTTGTAACCTAGCGTTGGGTTCAGTCAACGTGAATTATTTCTAGAGAAACATCTATGACTGCTACAGTTTGAGATCCGCAACCAATGACTGGCCACAGAGGTGACGTGTCTGCATTCTGTCACGTTGGGTTAGATGACACACGTTTGCTAACATGTTCTGTACAATGTGTTAGAGGTGTAAAAGTACGTCTCGCCCCCCGTTCGTATAGTGCTTTATGTAAAGGGTAGTGCAGGGTGTTCTCTTTTCTGTTCTTTCTTATGAGCTCCGTTATGACCCGCTGTTAAACTATGTTACCCACCCACTTTGATCACTTGAATTCTACAGCGCCTGCTGTGTGAACTGTGCAATCCAACAACAGCCTCAATACAACTCTCATAGGAATGCATAGACATACTGACTTCTCCTTCAAAAAGCTGTCACAGTAGGATTCGGGTGGTCACATTTAAGGCTCGCGTGAAATAAATGGAAGCCCAAAATGCCTTGCACTATTTTTCATTTGCTTGTGCAGGCAGTATATATTGATGACCTATCCTCAGAATAGGTCATCAATATCTGAACGGCAGCCCTGTCAATCATCTGTTTGAAGAGGAGGTGGTGATCCATGTGAGCACTACTTCCTTTTCATTAGGGCTCCTGCACATGACCGTGTGCCGGCCGGGCCTGTGCTGCGGACTGCAATGCACGGGCACTCACTGTAGGGCCGCCGCATGTGAACGCAGGACCCATTCACTTGAATGGGGTCCACGATCCACATCCAAAGGTCCGCACCGCAAAGAAGTAGTGCATGCATCTGTTCCGCACCGGACCTTCCGGATTGCGGACCAATTTAAGTGAATGGGTCCGGCCGAGGCCTGTATATTGCAGACCCGCTGTTTGCGTGCCACAATACGGGCCCGGCCGGCACACGATCTTGTACATGAGCCCTTCCAATGCACATCGTCTCCCTTGACAAAGTGAATTGAGCAAGTACTGGCAAGATGACGGGCAGTTTAATGAAGAGAAAGTAACGCTCACGTGGAGCACTGCCTCCTCTTCAAAAAGTTGAATGATGGGGGTGCCGGATGTCGTACCCACTGATCAAATATTGATGACCTATACTGAGTATAGGTCGCCAATATACTATATACTGACTATACAATCCCTTTAATGCATATTACAAACAGATGGGAAAATATTTTTCCACGGTGTGCATCTTTAAAGGGGTTTTTGTCTGAGTTGAATAAAACTTTGGGCAGCCTCTAACATGTGGTAAAATAACAAAAGAAGTGATACTTACCCCTTTTCTCCCCTGCCATTTCCAGCGCTGTACTCCATTCCTCCTTGGTTTTTTGTGACTTTTTCAAAAGCTGCAAATCATAAATCTGCCTTACAAATGGTGTAAGCAGAAAACACAGATACGTTTGTACTCCAAACCCAAAAGTGACGCCACAAAGCGCCTAGATCAAAACATCACATTTTGCACAAGTACTGCATGTAACATCACTTGCAACATTTTTATGCCAAAATACTGGCACATCAGACTTCATATATATCCTCCATACAGTGGAGGTGATTGCTATATGTAAATGCAGCTCTCCGCTACTTTGAAGAGGAGGCAGTTTTTGGGAAGGAATGGTTCCTTTCCGATAATTCCCTGCTCAGTCGGTGTGTAGAAATGTGCCATTAGAGAAACAAACGGATAAAATAAGTAGTCATACATAAAACTGCACTCTTACATTGCACTTTCCATCATTGGAATATAAGATATTACTAATCATTCCTTATGTATAAAATTGACAGTTGAGGGCTGGCAGGCGATGTGGCCTTTGATTAAGGCCTCCTACACACGAACGTATGGCTTTTTCAGTGTTTTGCGGTCCATTTTAAACAGATCCGTTTTTCCATTTTTTTGTTTCAGTAGTGTTTCCGTTCCGTTCCATTTTTCCGTTTGGTTTGCGTTTTTTGCGGATCGGAAACGGAAGCATTGCATATACAGTAATTACAAAAATTGGGTTGGGCATAACATTTTCAATAGATGGTTCCACAAAAACGGAATGGATACGGAAGACATACGTTTTTTTTACAGCCCCATTGACTTGAATGGAGCCACGGAACGTGATTTGTGGGCAATAATAAGGCATGTTCTATCTTTGTACGGAACGGAATCAGTCTAATGCCATGTGCTCCTGAGAAACTAGCAGTGTCCATAACGGGGGCTCACGCTCACACACGGAGCCTGTATTCTGCACTGGATGTCTGAAGCTACCCTAAAGAGTGCAGTCTTCATCCTGTATGTGACACAGCCGCACCGTGTGGCCGGGCCCTAATCCTGGATAAGGCTACATGTACACAACCGTATGTGTTTTGCGGTTCTATTTATTTTTTTTTTGCGGGGCTACAGAACGGACATGCTTATGCGGACAGCACACGGTGTGCTGTCCGCATTTTTTGCGGACCCGCTGAACTGAATGGGTCTGCATCCTATCCGCGAAAAAAACAGAACGGACATGGAAACAAACAACGTTCATGTGCATGTAGCCTAAATGGCACAAGAACCTAATCCTTCATATGTAGCCATCATAGAACATAAGCCTTTTGCACATTTTATGGCATTGAAGCGTTTTCCCAGTAAGCATCCTTGCTTGGACACAAATGTCATCAACTTGGGATCACTGGATACGGATGACTTGCTTAGTCTTTGTAGAATGACAAAAGCTGTGGAAAGCTTCTCATTGGTTCCTTGAGGATAATGTGGGTCAGTGATATAGTGAGGAGATGTGTTGAAATCTGCATCATCAAGATGATAAACATTTAGGTATCACCAGAACAATGAGAAATGTCAATGCCCCATTCTACTGAACGTCTTATCTCTGAAGTGCTCAGCTATTTATGGCAGGAAGGTGGTATACAAGCTACAAGTAAAAGATATCCCAGGGAGACTTTACAACTACCTACAGCAGCTGATTGAAATGTTGTAACTATATTAATAGAATAGCTTGCTGCTTGTATAGCAGACATTGATATCTGGATATGCTTTAGCTATGCTGACTTTAAAGAAAATTGCTGTTATCCACAGTGGATTACTCGGTCACATTTTGGTGACTTTCTGAATTCTCTAGCTGGATCTCAACCACCTGGTACTGAACCCAGAATGAATGGCATGTCTTAACCTGGACAATATGCACTATCCCTCCTCCTTGTTTATAAGGCTATGGTTACATGCACACAACCGTTTGTGTTTTGCGGCCCGCAAGAAAAAAAAACGGATGACATCCGTTTGCCAGCCGTTTTTTTTTTTGCGGATCCATTGTAACAATGCCTAAAACGGACAAGAATAGGACATGTTTTTGCGGGGCTAAGGAACAGGCATACGGATGTGGATAGCACACGGTGTGCTGCCCGCATTTTTTGCGGACCCATTGAAATAAATGGGTCTGTAGCCTATCCGCAAAAAAAACAGAACGGATACGGAAACAAAATACGTTTGTGTGCATGAGGTTTATGTCTAAGGTTTTATTTTTCTTACACATCCCCCCTTACCTTGCCTATTTTCTTTTATGCTAGTGCTAATGCTAGTTGAGATGACATTAGCACTGTTTGGCTGTGCCTTGATTTATATCTGTAAATCTTGTGATTTTTTTTTGCATTGATGTGGTGTATTTGTTCCATTGTTTTCTTTTTTTATATACACTCACCTAAAGAATTATTAGGAACACCATACTAATACGGTGTTGGACCCCCTTTTGCCTTCAGAACTGCCTTAATTCTACGTGGCATTGATTCAACAAGGTGCTGATAGCATTCTTTAGAAATGTTGGCCCATATTGATAGGATAGCATCTTGCAGTTGATGGAGATTTGAGGGATGCACATCCAGGGCACGAAGCTCCTGTTCCACCACATCCCAAAGATGCTCTATTGGGTTGAGATCTGGTGACTGTGTGGGCCATTTTAGTACAGTGAACTCATTGTCATGTTCAAGAAACCAATTTGAAATGATTCGAGCTTTGTGACATGGTGCATTATCCTGCTGGAAGTAGCCATCAGAGGATGGATACATGTTCTCATTCTGTTTACGCCAAATTCTGACTCTACCATTTGAATGTCTCAACAGAAATCGAGACTCATCAGACCAGGCAACATTTTTCCAGTCTTCAACAGTCCAATTTTGGTGAGCTCGTGCAAATTGTAGCCTCTCTTTCCTATTTGTAGTGGAGATGAGTGGTACCCGGTGGGGTCTTCTGCTGTTGTAGCCCATCCGCCTCAAGGTTGTGCGTGTTGTGGCTTCACAAATGCTTTGCTGCATACCTCGGTTGTAACGAGTGGTTATTTCAGTCAACGTTGCTCTTCTATCAGCTTGAATCAGTCGGCCCATTCTCCTCTGACCTCTAGCATCCACAAGGCATTTTTGCCCACAGGACTGCCGAATACTGGATGTTTTTCCCTTTTCACGCCATTCTTTGTAAACCCTAGAAATGCTTGTGCGTGAAAATCCCAGTAACTGAGCAGATTGTGAAATACTCAGACCGGCCTGTCTGGCACCAACAACCATGTCACGCTCAAAATTGCTTAAATCACCTTTCTTTCCCATTCTGACATTCAGTTTGGAGTTCAGGAGATTGTCTTGACCAGGACCACACCCCTAAATGCATTGAAGCAACTGCCATGTGATTGGTTGACTAGATAATTGCATTAATGAGAAATAGAACAGGTGTTCCTAATAATTCTTTAGGTGAGTGTATACTCTACTTCAATAAAAACCTACTTAACCAGAAACCATTACTGTTATCCAAACCGACTTGTCTGCATTGGCATCCTGGGCAGTGATGGTCAGTTCGCAGTGTTCGCCAGCGAACACATGCGGGCTGCCATCTTTAGTAAGGTAGACTCACCCGTTCAGCGATGCACAGGTAAGCCCTTACTTGTGCTGGGAGCCGGTCTGAAATCAAATGCAGTCACCGGGAGGCCTTCATCACTCTCAAATATTGTTCACAAATCTGTCTAAATCTGTGTTAGTGAGCAATTTTTCTTTGCCGAGATAATCCATCCCACCTCACAGGTGTGGCATATAAAAGGCCACTCTGAAATGTGCACAGTTTTGCCTTACTGGGGGATGACAGAAAACCAGTCAGTATCTGTTGTGGCCACCATTTGCCTCACACATCTCCGTCACATAGAGTTGATCAGGTTGTTGATTGTGGCCTGTGGGAAGTTGGTCCATTCCTCTTCAATAGCTGTGCGAAGTTGCAGAATATTGGCAGGAACTGAAACACGCTGTCGTATACGCCGATCCAGAGCATCCCAAACATGCTGAATGGGTGACATGTCCGGTGAGTATGCTGGCCATGCAAGAACTGGGATGTTTTCAGCTTCCAGGAATTGTGTACAGATCCTTGCAATATGGTGCCGTGCATTATCATGATGCAACATGAGGTGATGGTCATGGATGAATGGCACAACAATGGGCCTCAGGATCTCGTCATGGTATCTCTGTGCATTCAAAATGCCATCAATAAAATGCACCTGTTTGTTGTCCATAACATACGCCTGCCCATACCATAACCCCACCGCCACCATGGGCCACTCTATCCACAACGTTGACGTCAGCAAACCCCTCACCCACACACGCTGTCTGCCCTGAACAGTGAAAACCGGGACTTATCCGTGAACAGAACGCCTCTCCAACGTGCCAGACGCCATAGAATGTGAGCATTTGCCCACTCAAGTCGGTTACGACGACAAACTGCAGTCAGGTCCAGACCCCGATGAGGACGACGAGCATGCAGATGAGCTTCCCTGAGACGGTTTCTGACAGTTTGTGCAGAAAATCTTTGGTTATGCAAACCGACTGTTGATGAAGCTGTCTGGGTGGCTGGTCTTAGACGACCATGGTGGTGTACATACTGGATGTGGAGGTCCTGGGCTGGTGTGGTTACACATGGTCTGCGGTTGTGAGGACGGTTGGATGTACTGCCAAATTCTCTGAAACGCCTTTGGAGATGGCTTATGGTAGAGAAATAAACATTTATTGCATGGGCAACAGCTCTGGTAGACATTCCTGCAGTCAGCATGCCAATTGCATGCTCCCTCAAAAGTTGCGACATCTGTGGTGCTGTGTGATCAAACTGCACATTTCAGAGTGGAATTTTATTGTGGGCAGTCTAAGGCACACCTGTGCGAAATTCATGCTGTCTAATCAGCACCTTGATATGCCACACCTGTGAGGTGGAATGGATTATCTCGGCAAAAGAGAAGTGCTCACTAATACAGATTTAGACAGATTTGTGAACAATATTTGAGAGTAATGGGTCTTTTGTGTATGTAGAAAATGTTTCAGATCTATGAGTTCAGCTCATGCAAAATGGGAGCAAAACCGAAAGTGTTGTGTTCAATGTAATTCATGGGAATGGTCAGATTGCTTTTGTGGGGTCAGAAAGGAGTCTCTTTTGTTTTTATGAGGCAAAATTGTCTACAATCACCCAGAAGATTGTTTCTTGCTTTTCTGTGGATCAATTAGGTCTGGAAAAGGTTGAACTAGACGGATATGAGTCTTTTTACTTATTAAAAAACATATCATATGAGATAACGACTGCACTACTGAGGTAGGTAGTAAGCAGCTTTAGGGGTCTGTGCCGTTTCTCTTTGAAACAGACAAGGAGATATGGGCTTAGGAATGGCTCCAGGGGAGAAGGTGCTGGATCACCTTTCTGTACCAATAAAGCCTGTTTCACATGTTCATGTCTGTGATGACATCCATGAAAAGATGGTCGGTGAATTCATTAAGATGTCTATGAAGGATCTGTGTTTGGTCCGTGTGTCCATTTTTTGCCCTCCATGTGTTATCCATATTTCATGTACACTGCTAGGCTTAAAATTTGTTTCCAGAGCATCTCCTAGCAATGGTCCGTGAAAGCCACTGAACACTGATGCCAAAATAAATGGGTACCTGTGAAAGAGGCCTAACAGATAAAGTGGTAAGATGGCCAGCAGTCTTGTTCTCTGCTCATAACGGCCAACAATGATAAATCTGGGTTTTGGGGGGTGACAGGCACTGCAGCAATGCATGGATTTATTGATAGATAAGTTTGTAGAAGCAAAGGTGGCCGTCCATCCACATCACCTGATCATGTTCATGAATTTGAAGATGATGTGTGTGATCGAATTCAATCTTGTACATACAGGCAGATATCTGCTGTCCAAGAGTGCGAATGTCAGGGAAAGCTTTTTCTCTTACACTGACGACATTTGCCATGGAGACGAAGCTTACCTGATGGTGCCTGTCACACTAAGATACAACCTGATCCTATGCAATGTGAATGCACAATAAACCAACCAACAGTGAGAGACACAATGGTCACTGCGATTCCAAGATGGCAGACTCAATGTAGCAATGAAGGAAAGAAGTTCACTAGCTTTGCACAGCTATCCGTGTGAGGTCCAATATCACTGCCTTTTATAACAGCAGTTCATTGTCTGTCTATCCATATCATATCTATCTATCTATCTCATATCTATCCATCTCATATCTATCTATGTATCCATCTATCTATCCATCCATCTCATATCTATCTATGTATCCATCTATCTATCCATCCCATATCTATCCATCCATCTCATATCTATGTATCTATCTCATATCTATCCATCCATCTCATATCTATGGCATATCTATCCATCTCACATATATCTATCCATCCCATATCTATGTATCTCATATCTATGTATCCATCTCATATCTATCCATCCCATATCTATGTATCTATCACATATCTATCCATCTCATATCTATGTATCTATCACATATCTATGTATCTATCTCATATCTATCCATCCATCTCATATCTATGGCATATCTATCCATCTCACATATATCTATCCATCCCATATCTATGTATCTCATATCTATCTATCCATCTCATATATATCTATCCATCCATCCATCTCATATCTATCCATCCTATCTATCTCATATCTATCCATCTCATATCTATCCATCCTATCTATCTCATATCTATCCATCTCACATATATCTATCCATCTCATATCTATGTATCTATCTCATATCTATCCATCTCATTTCTATCCATACATCTCACATATATCTATCCATTTCATTATCTATCTCACATATATTTATCCATCCCATATGTATCTATCCATTCATCCCATATCTATCCATCCATCAATCTCATACCTATCTAATATATATCTATCCATCAATCTCATATCCATCTAATAGCTATGGATCTATCCATCTCATGTATGGGTCTCCCTTCCTCTCCCTGTGTCCAGTGACTCTGGAGAGTGGACTTCGGAGCCTGTTGCCAGTGCAGATGGCAGACCTCTACCCAGCAGGGTGAGTGTTCCGGGGACACCGGGGGACGTGTGGAGCATACGTAACCAGCGAGCCCTCACACTTCGGACTGAGATTTGTACACGCCGCCTCCTCTCTGCTCTACAGCAGCCGCTTCTCCCCTGAATGCAGGGCGGATCTCTCCGGTTGCCAGGGGCTGGCGGGGGTCACACATGGTCATTCCAGGGGTCCCCAGCAGCTCTCGGGTGACCTCTGAGATCTGTCTGGCCTAGCCCCTCCCAGTCGGCTCGGGTTCTGCGGCGCATCCCAGCCGCCACCCCCCTCCATGCTCCTAGCATTGTGAGGCTGGGACTAGGAACCGCGTTGTGTTCCATTACAGCAGCTGCGATTCGGGGAGAGGAGGGCAGGCGGCATTCCGCGCACAATCATGGCGCGGAGAAGAGGCTGTGCTGCGGGACTGGCGCGCTCTGCCCTCGCCTGGCTGCTGCTCTGCAGGGTGTACGGTGAGTAGAGTTCGGGCAGGGGGCGGGGTTGATTGCTGGAGGGGAGCACAGCTCTGTGGTGAGGTGCCCGGCTTGTGTCACTCATCTCCCACAACTTTTCCATGCACCGTCATGCTGTCCAGGGCTCACCCCACCCTGTGACCGGTCCCCGGGGACGAGCCGTGCCCTGCGGCGGTTGTCACTTGCCCCTGCCTGAGGACCGTTACTTGCAGGGCAGGAAGTCCTCGTCTGATTGAAGAGCCCACATTCCTTCACAAAGTCCGAGGCATCCCTGCCCGCCCCGTCCATGTTTCCATGCCTCGTTCTATTCTTCCTTTTAAACTTTGGAGTTTGGAGAGCGCTCCCCTCCCCCTATGCAGGCAATTGTCTGCCATGGGCTGAGCCTCCCCTCACAATGTCTGTGATACGGGCCTGTTCTCGGTGCTGGCTCCCGTTCTGTGCCAAGGACCGGCCACCTCGCTGTGACCTGGGAGACCATGGCTGATGTCACAGGGAAGGAGGCGGCTGGAACCTGTGTGCAGTGACAATGGGGATTAACCTTCGCTTTGGTTACCACCTGTGCGTGCATAGGCATTGTCAAGGCTTTCCATCTTCTCCCGGTCTCTGAGGGGAAGGATTCGTATGGCTGCAATGTGAGCACGGTCCTGTCAGTCAGATATTCCCTCATGGACATGACGTTGGAGTCAGACCTTCATGTTCTCCATCACCTCTGGTTTCCCCAGAGGGGAAATTACCTCAGCCCTGCGAGCTGTGCTGCATTTACCTCAGTCTTCTGTGTCATATCCTATATCTACATGTGTATATATATATATATATATATATATATATATATATATATTAGACATTAGGTGGTGGCTCTCTGGCTTTAGTGACTGAGGCTTATCAGCTGTTTTTTAACTCCAACTCCCCTCATGTCCTGACAGAAACGGGCTGTCGGGGAATTGGAGATCCAGAGGTTGGTTAGGTTGAGCAGTTGGCATTGGCATATTCACCTCATGTTTGTGTGGGTACACTCACCGTCTCACTCTTAAACTTCACTGTTGCATACCCTCCAACATTTGTAACGTTATACAAAAGATTCACCCCAAAACGCCAGCAGCAGTGATGCCCCCCACACGAGTGCCCTACTTGTCACGTTGTACAATGGAGCTCGGTGAATTCTTTGGTACATTTTACAGGGAAATATTTCAAGCAATTCTTGGATTCTGTCTGCAGGCACAGACTTCGAACTTCTGCGGAATATAGGCTGCCATAAACACGCATGGTAAACCGATGGACATTACATGGGATTGTGTGATTGCCACAAACTAAAGTGAGAAGCAGTCCCAATTCAGCGTAGCCGAGCGTCGCCCGTCCCTGGGGGTAGTGTGTATAGTAGGGTGCTGTTTGCAGCGTTACATTAGGCACATTGAGTCGACAACACCTCGGAATCTGATTACATGTTTGCTTGTGAAATCTATTAACAGCCTAGATCCACATTTCCCTTTAGAAAACGGAGTATCTTCAGTTTCGTGTATGAGGTCCTCCTGATCGTCGTAATAATGAGATAAAAAGCCAGCCCACCCCTCGTCTGTGTGCAGCACCAAGGATAAAAGTCACTTCAACTTCACTTCAATGCTATAGAATAAAATCACAGCCAAGGGATGAGTTGTAATGAAAAGTAGGAACCACTTATACGTTTTCAGCACAACACGCCCTCTTATTTATAGATTGACCTTCGGCAGTAGTTTGGGGAGGGGTGAAATAAACTTACATGCTCAGCCAAGTTACGGTACAACCACGCGGCACAGTCGGTTGTGGCACAGCCAAGCTGCCGTTGGGTACCGCACTGCCGTACAAGTTGCAGAGGTCTGTGATTAAATTTGCGGTCCACAGCACGGGCACGGAGGGGCAACGGTCGCGTGAACAAGCCATTATACTGTGTGTCTGTGTCCAACCTTGCATCTACTAAATTGGGCCTCATGCACACGACAGTATTTTTTTGCGGTCCGCAAAAAGCTGTTCCCTTGTTCCGTGATCCGTTTCCGTTTTTGTTTCCGTGTGTCTTCCTTGATTTTTGGAGGATCACCAGACATGAAAAGTGAAAAAAAAAAATCTAAGTCAAGTTTGCCTTGCAAATGATAGGAAAAAAAACGGACGCGGATGACAATCTTGTGTGCCTCCGTGTTTTTTCACAGACCCATTGACTTGAATGGGTCCGCGAACCGTTGTCCGTGAAAAAAATAGGACAGGTCATATTTTTTTGACCGACTGGAAACACCGATCACGGACGCGAATGACAAACGGTGCATTATCCGAGTTTTCAACAGACCCATTGAGAGTCAATGGGTCCGCAGAAAATCACGGAAAACAGAACAACGGACACGGAACACAACAACGGTCGTGTGCATGAGGCCTTGTACTGACATAATGCTGCAGAGACATACAGCATTAGGCCTCCTGCACCCGACCGTATGGTTTTGCGGTCCGTTTTAAACGGATCAGTTTTTTCAGCTTTTTTTGTTTCAGTATTGTTACCGTTCCGTTTTCCCTTTTGGTTTCAATTTGTGATCCATTTTTTGCGGATCGGAAACGGAAGCATACAATAAGGCCTCATGCACATGAATGTATTTTCTTTCTGTGTCTGTTCCGTTTTTTTTCCAGACCGTATGTGGAACCATTCATTTCAATGGGTCCGCAAAAAAAATGGAAGGCACACCGTTTCCGTATTTCCGTTCCGCAAAAAAAATAGAACATGTCCTATTATTATCCGCATTACGGACAAGGATAGTACTGTTCTATTAGGGGCCAGCTGTTCCGTTACGCAAAATACGGAATGCACACAGACGTAATCCGTATTTTTTTGCGGACTGCAAAATACATATGGTCGTGTGCATAATGCCTAATGTTTAGGGTCCATTCAGACGTCCTTAGTGTTTTGAGCTCCGCAAATTGCGAATCGCAAAACACTGACGCCGCACATTGCTGGCAGCTGCGGACAAGAATAGGACATGCTCTATTTTTTTTGCGGAGCCGCGGACCGGAAATGCGGATGCGGACAGCACACAGTGTGCTGTCTGCATCTCTTCCGTCCCCGTTGAAAATGAATGGGTCTGGATCCGTTCCGCAACGTTGCGGAACGGATCCGGACCATTCTACGGACGTCTGAATGGACCCTTAAACAGTAAGTGCATAAAAAAATTGGGCTGGGCATAAAAGTTTCAATAGATGGTTACTCAAAAACGGAACGGATACGGAAGACATATGGAGTAAATTCCGTATGCATTCAGTTTTTTTTGTGGAACCATTGACTTGAATGGAGCCATGGAACGTGATTTGCAGGCAATAATAGGACATGTTCTATCTTTGAACGGAAATATGGAAACGGAAGGCATATGGAGTACCTTCTGTTTTTTTGGGGGATCCATTGAAATGAATGGTTCCGTATATGGAACGCAAAAAACGGAACGTAAACGGAAAAAAAAACGTTTGTGTGCAGGAGGCCTAATGCCATGTGCTCCTGAGAAACTAGCAGTGCCCATAACGGGGGCTCACGCTCGCACACGGAGCCTGTTTTCCGCACTGGATGTCTGAAGCTCCCCTAAAGACAACAGAATTTGGTGCAAAATTGCTCAGCTTAGGTCATGCTTCCTTTAAACGAAGCAAGTCGAAAAAAGTGTAGCATGTGTAATTGCGCCACAGTATTTGGCGTTTATAAGGCCTGCTGAATGTACGCCATACATGGTTAAAAAAAAAGTACAGTTGGGGCTGGCAATTGTGTGCAAGGCAAAGGGCACTGTTTTGGCATACAGGTTTGCCTACTAGTGTCTATGGGCACGTCAGCGTATACCTGGGAAATACACCATAGACCATGGATGCTCAACCTGCGGCCCCTCCAGCTGTTGTAAAACTGTAACTCCCACCATGCCCTGCAGTAGGCCGATAGCTGTAGGTTGTCCAGGCATGCTGGGATTTGTAGTTTTGCAACAGCTGGAGGGCCGCAGACGTATGTGGCATGAATGGAGGCTGTCTTCTGCATGTAGGCAGGGTAGTGGTATGGGAATATTTTCACATTTTCCACCCTGTTTGTGTGCGGCGCCCGGTCAGCGGTCACCACCTTGCAGTCTTGGTTAATCATAAATGAGCTCAGGTATGTGAACTGTGATTACCTACTTCCTGCTTTCACTTAGAGACGCTGGCTGTCAGGCCGCTTGTTTACTCGGTGACATCTTGCTTTGTCAGGTTGTGTACTAGGGCGTTGTGCCACTACATTCAAGAGGTGCACTAGCAATATGGGAGCAGGACTAGACCAACAAAAGACGGGCGCTTCTCACATGCCTTAACACTGCATGGACTCTGATCTCACAAACCTGATGATGGGGGTGCTGCCCCCTCCTGACTTGTCTCTATAACAATTCTGGAGCATCTTCTCTTACAGTTGTTATTCCTCATATCACTGTATGAATAATTTGACACTTGGTTGGTACCAGTCAGGGGTGGATCCCTGCATACTCTCATATAGTCCAATCAGTGTGGTCTGCCAGTCATTGTAGACAGACACTGCCTTGGCAAGGAGAATGATGGCACAAATGTCTGATAGTTGCGGCTGGAACCCTCACCTATCGCTGGAACGGAGCCCGCAAAGTGAAGGAGAGCGGACTGCACATGTGCGGTTATTTCTGTGATCCTGCTGAAAATAGCTGAGCAGCGCTGGGCTATTTTCGAACGTCCATTGTGCAAGCATGGCCATAATTCCATTCACTTCTATGGGACAGATGGAAATTTTCATCAGTCCCATAAAAATGAATGGAGGGTGGCTGGGCGGGCACGGTGTGCTCTCCTTCACTTTGCGGGTTCCATTCTAGAGATAGACATTTAGTGATATATCCTAGCGATATGCCACCAATGTGTCAGTCTATTCATGATTTTCTAGAAGGAATAAAAGAGGAACAGTACAGTTGACAGTTTGGATAAAAGGTGCTCCTATGATAATGACAGGACCGTCTTTAACAAGGGGCAAAAGGGGCAGCTGCCCCTGGCCCAGTTGCTCCTGGGGGGCCCAAGGCAGCTGCCTCTTGAGCCCTGCTAGCCACTGCCCCGGGTGTCAGGCTGTCAGCTACACAGGGGGTGCTGCCATGCCTGCCTGCCGGCACTCCAGGCAGCGTACTGTGAGAGCTGTGATTCTCTAGGACCTTAGATGACATCACCATGTGACCAGTAACCTAGCAATATTACTGGTCACATGGCTATGAGGTTATCAAGGTCCTACCAGGAGTGTTGCTGTAGAAGTTTGCCTTAACTGTGGAGCTTTTTTTGTGAAGATTACATCAGAAAAAGGTGACCGGGGCTATTATGCTAATTAGGGATGTCCCGATACCAGTATCGGTATCGGGACCGATACCGGGCATTTGCACGAGTACATGTACTCGTGCAAATGTCCCCGATACCACTGCCGATACCTGTGCGCTGCTTCTGTGTCCGTCCACGGCCCCTGCACCTCGCACAGCTAACAGCTTCAGAGGCAACAGCAGGCAGTGTAATAGGAGCCTACAGTGGAAGCTAGCTCCGCCCCGCCCCTCCCCGCCCTCCAACCAATCAGAGGCAACCAGCACTGACTCACAGCACAGGGAGCGTAGTGCAGGGACTCAGAGAATCGTCTGACAGTTTATTAGTTAAAAGAATCGCCACCGAGTCCCTGCCAGCCGTCCTGCTCTGCGGCTCCCTGTAAGTCCGTCCGGGGGGAAGAGGGGGTGGGGGGGGGGCATTATTAGCATAGCATGTAGTGGAGCTGTGTGTGTACAGGGTGCATGTAGCAGAGCAGGAAGCCTGGCAGGGACTCGGTGACACAGTCTCTGACTCATTCGATTCTTTTAACTAATAAACTCTCAGACGATTCTCTGAGTCCCTGCAATAACTATACATTGTAATTACATCAGTCTGCTCCACTGCATTCACTGCAGCAGAGCTGTGTTTGCCAGGAGCGAGTCCCTCTAAGGCTACTTTCACACTAGCGTTTGGGTGTCCGCTCGTGCGCACCGTTTGAAGGGGCTCACGAGCGGCCCCGAACGCATCCGTCTGGCCCCAATGCATTCTCAGTGGAGGCGGATCCACTGAGAATGCATCCGCCTGCCAGCGTTCAGCCTCCGCTCCGTTCAGTGAGCGGACACCTGAACGCTGCTTGCAGCGTTCGGGTGTCCGCCTGGCCGTGCGGAGGCGAGCGGATCCGTCCACACTTACAATGTAAGTCAATGGGGACGGATCCGCTTGAAGATGACACAATATGGCTCAATCTTCAAGCGGATCCGTTCCCCATTGACTTTCAATGTAAAGTCTGAACGGATCCGCTCAGACAACTTTCACACTTAGAAAATTTTCTAAGTTTTAATGCAGACACATCCGTTCTGAACGGATGCGAACGTCTGCATTATCGGAGCGGATCCGTCTGATGAAACATCAGACGGATCCGCTCCGAACGCTAGTGTGAAAGGAGCCTAAAGGTGATAGTGTCTGTCTTCTATGGCCCTGGTCCTTCCCTTCCTGCAAGCTGCACATTGATCTCTAAAAGCAGGCATTAGGGCAAGAAGAAATATACATTACTGTATGATGGCCACAAGACTATTATACTGAGGAGGGGCTTCAAAAATTGTTGTCCTGACTCCTTACAGTAGCGTCTCCTTGTGGCCGTCCCATACAGTGTAACGTCTCCTTGTGGCCGTCCCATACAGTATAACGTCTCCTTGTGGCTGCCCCCATACAGTATAACGTCTCCTTGTGGCTGCCCCCATACAGTGTAACGTCTCCTTGTGGCTGCCCCCATACAGTATAACGTCTCCTTGTGGCTGCCCCCATACAGTATAACGTCTCCTTGTGGCTGCCCCCATACAGTATAACGTACCCTTGTGGCTGCCCCCATACAGTATAACGTCTCCTTGTGGCCGCCCCATACAGTATAACGTCTCCTTGTAGCTGCCCCCCATACAGTATAATGTCTCCTTGTAGCTGCCCCCATACAGTATAATGTCTCCTTGTAGCTGCCCCCATACAGTGTAACATCTCCTTGTGGCTGCCCCCATACAGTATAACGTCTCCTTGTGGCTGCCCCCATACAGTGTAACGTCTCCTTGTGGCTGCCCCCATACAGTATAACGTCTCCTTGTGGCTGCCCCATACAGTATAACGTACCCTTGTGGCTGCCCCCATACAGTATAACGTCTCCTTGTGGCCGCCCCATACAGTATAACGTCTCCTTGTAGCTGCCCCCCATACAGTATAATGTCTCCTTGTAGCTGCCCCCCATACAGTATAATGTCTCCTTGTAGCTGCCCCCATACAGTGTAACATCTCCTTGTGGCTGCCCCCATACAGTATAATGTCTCCTTGTAGCTGCCCCATACAGTATAACGTCTCCTTGTAGCTGCCCCCATACAGTATAACGTCTCCTTGTAGCTGCCCCCCATACAGTATAACGTCTCCTTGTAGCTGCCCCATACAGTATAATGTCTCCTTGTAGCTGCCCCATACAGTATAACGTCTCCTTGTGGCTGCCCCCATACAGTATAACATCTCCTTGTGGCTGCCCCCATACAGTATAACATCTCCTTGTAGCTGCCCCCCATACAGTATAATGTCTCCTTGTAGCTGCCCCCATACAGTATAACGTCTCCTTGTAGCTGCCCCCATACAATATAACGTCTCCTTGTGGCTGCCCCCATACAGTATAACGTCTCCTTGAAATGTTATAGTTCTGTTTTTGGGCCTTTTGGTTGGTCAGTGGTCAGAAAATACATGTGTGTGTATTTTATTGTTAAAATTTGTATCGGTAATTGGTATCGGTGAGTACTT
Organism: Bufo bufo; assembly: GCF_905171765.1. Lineage (NCBI taxonomy): Eukaryota > Metazoa > Chordata > Amphibia > Anura > Bufonidae > Bufo > Bufo bufo. Next base: position 303,784,424 of record NC_053391.1, read on the forward strand.
AAATAAAAGTATCGGTACTCGTACTCAGTCTTAAAAAAATGGTATCGGGACATCCCTAATGCTAATATACTGTAAACTGCTGTATACTGTGGGGGCCTGTATAGTGTGGGGGGCTGTATACTGTGGGTGCTGTATATTGTGGAGTGCTATACTGCTGTACTGTATACTGTGGGGGGCTGTATACTGTGGGTGCTGTATATTGTGGAGTGCTATACTGCTGTACTGTATACTGTGGGTGCTGTATATTGTGGAGTGCTATACTGCTGTACTGTATAGTGTGGGGGACTATATACTGTGGGTGCTGTATATTGTGGAGTGCTATACTGCTGTACTGTATAGTGTGGGGGACTGTATACTGTGGGTGCTGTATATTGTGGAGTGCTATACTGCTGTACTGTATAGTGTGGGGGACTGTATACTGTGGGTGCTGTATATTGTGGAGTGCTATACTGCTGTACTGTATAGTGTGGGGGGCTGTATACTGTGGGTGCTGTATATTGTGGAGTGCTATACTGCTGTACTGTATACTGTGGGTGCTGTATATTGTGAAGTGCTATACTGCTGTACTGTATACTGTGGGTGCTGTATATTGTGGAGTGCTATACTGCTGTACTGTATAGTGTGGGGGGCTGTATACCAGGGCTGTGGAGTCGGTAGATAAATGTTCCGACTCCGACTCCTCAGTTTTATGTACTTCCGACTCCCCGACTCCGACTCCTCTGTATTAATATGCAAATGTATTTTATACATTCCTTGAGGGAAAGAAACGCAGCCTACCACAGGACTACTGGCTGGGAAGCTGCTTTCTCCTTTGTGTGCTGATCTTCTGCTGAAGATAGGGCAGTGGGAGGATCCAGGAAGGGGCATTTATTCTAAAACATGATTTTCCTAGGAGAATCCCATAGTCATGTTTAAAGTTTAAGCTAACAATCAGAGTTTACAAGTTTTTATAGCCTTGGCTAAATGACAGCAGTTTTTCCAATGGTTTACAGCTTCAGTCTTGAGCTATTGGCCCTTCATTCCCTTCACTTATACAAGTGTCTCACTCTCTAGTCCTGCAAAAAACATATTTTTTTAATCCCTTATCAGTGAGAGGCTAGGTTACACATGGACGCTGCGTTCCCTGTAAAAGCAGAACACAACATTATGGAAAGTATAAGTATTGCAGCTCCTAATTGTGCGTTGCGTGCCATATAGTGAAGCACATGAAAAGCATGCTTCTTCACGGTCACTTAACGTGTTTGTTTTGCGGTTACGTGAGGCACTGCATGCATTGGTCTTTATTCTTACAGTAGAGAAGTCATTAATTATAACTTTTTGTGAATTGGGACATTTAAACTTGCTTTTTTTTTTTTTATTGAAATCTAAATTTTGTAGGAGTAGGAGTCGGAGTCGGTGCATTGTTTGCCGACTCCGACTCCAGGTACCCAAAATTTCCCCCGACTCCGACTCCTCGACTCCGACTCCACAGCCCTGCTGTATACTGTGGGTGCTGTATATTGTGGAGTGCTATACTGCTGTACTGTATACTGTGGGTGCTGTATATTGTAGAGTGCTATACTCCTGTACTGTATAGTGTGGGGGGCTGTATAGTGTGGGGTGCTGTATTGTGTATAGTTTGGGGTGCTGTATACGGTGAGGTGCTATACTGCTCTACTGTATACTGTGAGGTGATGTATACTGTGGGATGCTGTATACTGGGGGCTGCTATACTGCTCTACTATATACTGTGGGGTACTGTATAGTGTGGGGTGCTATACTGCATACTGTGTGGTGCTGTATACTATAGGGTGCTATACTGCATACTGTGGGGTGCTGGGGTGCACTGTAACACTAGGGTGAGCCGAGCCCTGGTCTCCTTCCTGCAGAGCGGTGCCTACTTCCAGCCTGAGCCCAGCTGCCCAGAGCACTGATCATGAGCCGCTGGAGTCTTCAGAACTGGAAGTATTTACAGTCATTCACTGTACTCTACCAGATGTGTGGATTTTTTGTGTGTGTGTTGTGATGGAGGGCGTGATTGCCTGCTAGGTTGTGGGAAGGCGGGATCCAGGGGGGACCAAGTAAATTTTTGCCCAGGGTCCAATCAATATTAAAGACGGCCCTGGATAATGATACATCCTGTCCATATTATAGGACATGTCTCCTGACATAACAATTCTAGATCTTCTTTCCATAGAGCTCTGCATTGTTCCATTCCATATTATTCCTCCTAAAAATGTATGAATAAATTGAGAAGAAGGATACCATAACTATCGAGTCAGTGCTGACAGTGTCACATTCTGCAGGGACACACCCTTTTTGACAAGGATACTGGTATCACCCAACAGTCCGTTTATTCACACATTTCTCGGAGGAATAATTACAGAACTGCACAATAAGAAAATATTCTCCAGAATTTTAACATTAAAAAGATACGTTATTGCATATCTGTACATGACCCATAATTTCATACGGACGTGTGAAGGAGCCCAAAGGCTTGTTCCCTTGACCAGCAGCGTCTTGGTTAGGCCTCTTTTACATGGCCGTGTGCTGGCCAGGCCTGTGCTGCGGACCGCAAATTGAATGGGGTCACTTGAATGGGGTCCACGATCCATCCGTTCCGCAAAAAGATAGAACAAGTTCTATATTTTTGCACAACGAAAGCACGGAACGGAACAAGCCGTAGTGCTTCCGTGGGGTTCCGTTCCGTGCTTCCGTTCCGCACCGCATCTCCGGATTTGCGGACCAATTCAAGTGAATGGTTCTGCATCCGTGATGCGGAATGCACACGGCTGGTGACCCGTGTATTGCGGAACCGCCGTTTGCAGGAGCACTACGGCCGTGTGAAAGAGGCCTTAATGTTAGGCCTCTTGCACACAAAGTTTTTTTTTTTTTTTTTCTGTTTTTTTTTATTTGAATGGTTCCGCAAAAAAAACAGAATGTACACCTAATGGGCGTTCTTATGTTTTTTTTTTTTTTTGTACCAGACGTGAAAAACAGATGACATAGGGCTCATGCACACGACCATTGGCTGTTTTGTGGTCTGCAAATTGCGCATCCGCAAAACACTGTACGTGTGCATTCCGCATTTTGCAGAACGGAGCGGTCAGCCCCTGACAGAACAGTCCTATCCTTGTTCGGAATATGGACAATAATAGGACATGTTCTATTTTTTATTTTTTTTGCAGCATAGACATACGGACATGGAAGGTACATGTCATTTCCGTTAGTTTTTTTTCACGGCCCAATTGAAGTGAATGGTTCTGCATACGGGCCGCAAAAAAGTGGACATGGAAAAAAAATAAGTTTGTGTGCATGAGCCCATACCACACGGACGGGAATAAACGCACAACAGAACGCAGGCTGAGACCAAACTGATTCAACCTGATGGAAAACTGCCTCTTTTTACCGCCAGAATCCAAACTATCCCTAGACTGGCATCAAACGGCCATGTGTGTTGTGTGAAAAATGGCTCTTGTGTCAGCTGCATCTCCCGGACTGACCGCAGCTCTTCTGGCATGATAATATGTGATGTCCGCTTTATGTCAGACATGTGCACTCATTGGTGGCATTTCTGTTTGCCATGCTGAGGTTTCCTGTCATAGATTCCTGTACTTCCTATTACCTACAGGACATCCCGTGATGAGCCGTCCGCTATCAGATGTGGCGCTGATTCCTCTTCTGATGCCTTCTGTTATCAGGTTACTAGTAATACATATTCAATGGACAACGTAAAGGTCGTTATAATGTCTTTACGATTGTTATTGTTAATATCGGTATAATGGTGGTTTTTATGCTATTATTCTTCTAGATCTTGGGAACAGTAACTAATGACAGAAGTAGAATTTAAAGGGGTATTCCCATTTCAGACGATGGCATATTGCTAGGATATGCCATCAATGTCTGATAGGTTCGGCTCCCACCTCTGTCTCCAGAACAGGTCCCCCAAAGTTAAAGAGGTGACACCACATTTGCAACTGCTATGGGAATTCCAAAAATAGAATGCGCACCACCTCTCCATTTACCACTATGGGACTGCCTGATTTTGGGCCTCCCATAGCAGGGACAAGGATAGCTTTGCATACATGGCTGCACTCCCTTCACATACGGGGGCCCCTTTCTGGAGGTAGGGGCAGGTCTATTGATGCCATATCCTAGCGCTATGCCTTCAGTGTTTGAGATTGGAATACCCCTTTAACGTCTATAGTACAGTACTAAACTTTAGCGTTAACCCTGGGAGTTACTTACATTGCCAGTGTTTTGGTCACACTAATAGGATTAAACGGGGTTGTTCGCCAATAGACATCTATCACCTATCCAGGATAGATGTAAAATCTCTGATCACAGGGGGCCCCACTGCTAGGACCCCACTGATCACTGCTCAATTCTTTCATTGCTATTTATTTCTTATAATCTAATTTAGATGCCTTCCTATTATGAAAAACAAAAATTATTGACACTCCGTCTTCAAGTCATTTTCAAAAATATAGCGAGGTTAGAGATTACAGTCCATAATTCAACTGCTGGCTATTGTGCTGATCAGTGATAGTGCTCAGTGTAGGGCTGTCCATGGCAAGATTTACTAATGTGTACGTGCCAAAAATCTGTCTAAAAAGTGGCGCAATTTGGAGCAGCTAGGATTTCTACATTTTGAGACATGTTTGATAGGGGGTTGGACTAAGTGGAAAGGGTGGAGCTTATTAGGAAGCTAGGTGGCCTTAAGATAGTGTAGATTTGAACTCTAATCTATGCTGCTTTCCGATGTAAATAAAGTGAATCTGATGGGCCACGAGAAGCCACACCCTCTCCCACTTTTCCACCCACCTTTCTCACCACTTTTGAAAAATGGTGAGAACAATGAAAAGTCAAAAAATGATGCCACAATTATGGCGTGCAGCATTGTTTGCGACTTTTTGTACTCCACAAAATTGGTGTAAAAAGCTTAGTAAATGTGCCCCATAAGCCTTTCTGAGAGGTGTCACTTTAAAGAATTTAGAAGCCTATTTTCATCACATGGTAAAGCAGCCTACTGTTCTTCATTCATAGGCCTCATGCACACTGCCATTGTGCAGACGTTACGTGCATTGAGGACTGCAATTTTTGGTCCCCAATGCACAGGCAACATCCGTGCGGCGGCCGGGACGGATTCAGACCCATTCAACTTGAATGGGTCCGTGATCCGTCCACACCGTAAAAAAAATAGAACATGTTCTATTTTTCTGCGGTGCAGAGGCACCTCTCCCGGATTGCGGACCCATTCAGGTAAATGGGTCTGCATCCGTGATGCGGGGTGCACACGGCCGGTGCCCGTGTATTGCGGACCCCCTATATGTGGGTCGCAATACAGCCACGGCCGGGCAACAACCGTGTGCATGAGGCCATAGGCAAACCTTTGGAGGGGGCTGTTCAACTCCAGAGACTGTGACACTATAACTCTCAGCATACCATTTCGAAAAAGTCATTTAAAAACAAGGGGGATTTGCACTTTATTCATTACTTCATCTCCAAACAAAAATTTTATACAAAATTATCAAAAAGTCATACACAACCAAGTGGTATCAATGAAAACTACAGATCGCCCAGCAAAAAAGGAGCCTTCACACAGTTCCGTAGAGATAAATATAAAAAAGTTATGGCCTCAGAATATGGTGATGACAAAAAATTATAATAGTTTTTATTTTTTTAAAGTATTAAAACATAAGAAAAACTATACAAATGTAGTATTTCTTTAATTGTACTGATCCAGAGAATGAAGGGAACAGGTCTGTTTTACCTCATAGGGAACGCTGTAAGAACAAAACGTAAAAATCTGTGGTGGAATAATTTTTTTCCCCAGTTTTATCCTATTTGGAGTTTTTCTTCCAGCTTCCCACTGCATCATATGCAATAATAAATGGTTCTATTAGAGAGTACAACAAGTCCTGCAAAAAACAAGCCATCATACAGCTATGTGCATGGAAAAGTAAAAGGTTACGGCTCTGGTAATGCAGGAGGTGAAAAATGAAAGTGTAAAAACAGAAAATTGCTATCTCAGGAACTACGAGAAGTTTTAATTAGTAGAAAATATTAATTTTCTAATTTCCTGGTGTCTAAACCTTGGGAGAAGCTTATGTTCAGGTGCGTCTTATCGTCTTAAAAACACAGTAATTTATAAGAAATTGAGGAAAACTGTGCAGTGGGTTTGCCCTACCACAGTGGCACACGTGTTGGCTGGATTTAGAAGCGAGGACCCCTGCACCTGTTATGCTTTTTTTTATAGTTGGAACTGTAGCTTTTGGTCTTTGTTGTAACAGTTGCTCTTAGATGTTGGTTGCACGCTTGCACAGTAATAACACACCCTCTGGTGTGCAGTCATTTTCCTAAAAGTCATGACCTGTCATGTGCCAGGACATTTTCTAACTTGTTGTAACATTTCAACAGATGGCCATATAAAGGTTAAAGGTTAGCCATTCCTTGGACATGATGTTAGAAGATCTAGAAGAAGAGGTGGAGTAGGATATGTGATTCCAGAGTAAGTGCATTGAAGGTATCTGAACCATACCATACACAGGCATGCTTGCAGTTTATTTTGTTTGGTAAAATGAGAGCCTATGGGTGACAGATGCACCGAAATCCTCCTGACTTATACACACATCCTTCTGATGGAAAGTGGAAATGCCGGGTGACACCGGCCTAGGCATCTCTGTTTTTTGCATGAAAATGAGATTCCAGCTGTTTGATCAGCTGTTGTGTTCTGTGAGGTTGACTTCTAATAAGCGCTGAAAGGAGAATCCAGCCACAAACATCTGTGACCTGTCCAGCACGGGGAGTCCCCCTATCCGCATTGCTGTGAATGGAGCACTCATCACCTGTGGGGCTGAAATACCCCTGAGTCAGATGTCTCATCAGCCCCTTTAATGACTGTTTTTAATAACTTTCCTATGTATTTTGTCTGTCACCATTTCAAGATCTGTTTGCTGTAAGTGAATGTGGACATTTTCATTTACATCTTGAGGCTAGACTCTAGTACAGACCTCAGCCTTTTCACAGCTGACAGCCTGATAACATTGTATTCAGTAGTAATCTATCACCAGACACCTCTGGTGGTGGCATACTGAAATTCATCCTGGTCCTGCCCAGTCCTTTCTCCCCCTGAGATATGCCGAATGAGCGTCACTGGACCATTAAATGGTCGGCTGGTGTTACTGTAATTGGTCGGTTCGGTTGACCTGAATTTACTGTGTGAGCTAAACCAATACATTTAGTCACCACTGCCATGGTTCGCCCAGGAGATGGGCGTCCTGTGTGAGTCCTGCATGTAGACCATGGTCTGAATGTGGGGCAGATCATGAATACATTTCTCTCCATTGTTGTCTTCAGTTTCTATTATGATGTCTCCTTTTTTCTCGTAAGGCAAAAACAAAGATTACTTATGGTGCAGCAGCTTGTACCTCCATCTGTACCGACAAGTACTTGGACTGACTGTAACCATACAGATTGTATTTATACAGTAGGTTCTTCACATCGTCTGTCTGGTCCTAATGAATTCTGCTTCTCATTGTATCACATTATGTACGTTTCCTGTAACTTATATAGTGAGGTCACCCTCGCCAGTCCCTGGCAGTACTCCTGATAGCTGTCATTCAGACTCTCATTCAGCCGACAACTACTCCTCCCAGCCTTCCATAGGGGAGAGGAGAATGAGCCTCTGCTAGACATCTCTGGGTAGGGCATATTGACTGCCCAATCCTTATTTTTCTTCGCACGGACAGAAGCTAATGCTTCCTGCCATTATCATGGTGATATGGTGAGCGGTTTTCTTCTTATGGTCAATAGAAAGTATATCAGTTAGGGTACACTGTAATATCATGTATAATAATAGAAAGGTGATACATAGCTCTTCAAATATTTCATCTCCGCAGATGATTAAAATGATAGGTTTTCGCAGCATTGGAGACATTGCCCAGAAAACAGATGGATCATTACTGTTCCTGTTTAAGTCACAAGATATGAAGGCTGGAGGATGAGGAAGAGAATTAATTAGTTACAGGAAACTATAAGCTTATGATGGGGGCTACATCTGTTCCATTCTGGAGAAAAAGATCCATATTACATATTGGAGCGCTGCCTCATGTTATTACAGATCCTCAGGAACTATGATTTTATTGAACCTTAAAATTCCCTGGGGATTCAGGTAAATGAATCCTGTATGTGCGGTACTATACTGAAATGGCAAGCATGTTCTACAATCCTGACGCTACGTCTCGCCAAGGAAACTTCCTTCCTTATTTCCCGCTCGTTAATTATAACTTGCCATACCGTTAGACATAAGATAAATGACTATTCCTTTTTTCAGTTTTGCTATTGATTTTACTGTCTCTTGTGAAAGGGCATTCCACAGTTTAACCACATTTACAGTAAAGGTTCCCCTCCTCATGTTGATGATGGGAATTCCTGTTCTGCCCACAAATAACCTGTGTTATTCTGTTGTACACATCTTGTGATGAAAAGCTCTGTATTGCTATTCCTCATATTCTTAGTTTTTTTTTCTTCTTCTCCCGTTTTACAGCCCGAACCGCTTAACGTACAGACTCTGTTCAAACTGCGTTTCAAAGCTTTTATTGCTGAGAGGTGTTCCGGAGTTGTCATTTTTAATACATTTTAATACACGGCACCTCTAGTATTACAGTCAGGCCCTTAAATATTGGGGCATCTACACAATTCTAAAATTTTTGGCTCTATACACCACCACAATGGATTTGAAATGAAACGAACTAGATGTGCTTTAACTGCAGACTGTCAGCTTTAATTTGAGGGTATTTACATCTAAATCAGGTGAACGGTGTAGGAATTACAACAGTTTGCATATGTGCCTCCCACTTGTTAAGGAACCAAAAGTAATGGGACAATTGGCTTCTCAGCGGTTCCATGGTCAGGTGTGTGTTATTCCCTCATTATCCCAATTACAATGAGCAGATAAAAGGTCCAGAGTTAATTTCAAGTGTGCTATTTGCATTTGGAATCTGTTGCTGTCAACTCTCAAAATGAGATCCAAAGAGCTGTCACTATCAGTGAAGCAAGCCATCATTAGGCTGAAAAAACAAAACAAACCTCTCAGAGAGATAGCAAAAACATTAGGCGTGGCCAAAAAAACTGTTTGGAACATTCTTAAAAAGAAGGAACGCACCGGTGAGCTCAGCAACACCAAAAGACCCGGAAGACCACGGAAAACAACTGTGGTGGATGACCGAAGAATTCTTTCCCTGGTGAAGAAAACACCCTTCACAACAGTTGGCCAGATCAAGAACACTCTCCAGGAGGTAGGTGTATGTGTGTCAAAGTCAACAATCAAGAGAAGACTTCACCAGAGTGAATACAGAGGGTTCACCACAAGATGTAAACCATTAGTGAGCCTCAAAAACAGGAAGGCCAGATTAGAGTTTGCCAAACGACTTCTAAAAAAAGCCTTCACAGTTCTTGAACAACATCCTATGGATGAGTGATGGGAAGAGAAGAGTATGGAGAAGGAAAGGAACTGGTCCTGATCCTAAGCATACCACCTCATCAATGAAGCATGGTGGTGGAAGTGTCATGGAGTGGACATGTATGGCTGCCAATGTAACTGGTTCGCTTGTATTTATTGATGTTTTGACTGCTGAGAAAAGCAGCAGGATGAATTCTGAAGTGTTTCGGGCAATATTATCTTCTCATATTCAGCCAAATGCTTCAGAACTAATTAGACGGCACTTCACAGTGCAGATGGACTATGACCCAATTCATACTGAAAAAGCAACCAAAGAGTTTTTTTTTCAGGGAAAGAAGTGGAATGTTATGCAATGGCCAAGTCAATCACCTGAGCTGAATCCGATTGAGCATGCATTTCACTTGCTGAAGACAAAACTGAAGGGAAATTGCCCCAAGAACAAGCAGGAACTGAAAACCGTTGCAGTAGACGCCTGGCAGATCATCACCAGGGATGAAACCCAGCGTCTGGTGATGTCTATGCGTTCTAGACTTCAGGCTGTAACTGACTGCAAAGGATTTGTAACCAAGTATTAAAAAGTGAAAGTTTGATTTATGATTATTATTCTGTCCCATTACTTTTGGTCCCTTAACAAGTGGGAGGCACATATGCAAACTGTTGTAATTCCTACACCGTTCACCTGATTTGGATGTAAATACCCTCAAATTAAAGCTGACAGTCTGCAGTTAAAGCACATCTTTTTCATTTCAAATCCATTGTGGTGGTGTATAGAGCCAAAAATGTTAGAATTGTTTTGATGTCCCAATATTTATGGACCTGACTGTATATTCATTATATTCAAAGTAACACTCACAACCACAGTATTATGCAGAGCTTACTATGTACTTTGAACTGTTCTCTCTCTCTCTCTCTCTCTCTCTCTCTCTCTCACACACATACTCTTTCAGCTCTTTTCAAGCACTAGGTATTTCCTTATTTCCTTCAGGAAATGCACATGTAGTTTGTGCTTAAAATCTTTATGTGGTCCCTTTATATGTTTGTTCATAATACAATATGGCTAGATAGGTGAAAAGGAGCTTATTCTGAATGTCATTTTTACCTTGCTGCCCTCTGGCATTCCCCCACATTCAGCTCACAAAATGGGCCTGTATGCTTTATGGTGAGCGTGATTACGTCAGCGCAGGTCCTGCAAGAAGAAGAAAGAAGACGATAACGTGGATGAGGTGAGTAATTTTTTTTAAATTATTTTTTAACCCTCAAGGGACATTTTACTTAGCATTCTGTATTAAAGAATGCTATTATTTTACATTATAACCATGTTATAATGGAAAACAATAAAATCTACAGAACACCAAACCCGAACTTCAGTAAAGAAGTCTGGGTACCACATTCAGTTTTTTATTACGCGCATGCAAAACGCATTAAAGCGCTTTGCACTCACGCGGAAAAAACTGAGCAACGCAAACGCAGACAAAACTGACTAAAATTGCGTGCGCACTCGCGCGGGTTTCCTGCAATGCACCCGCAACGCATCCGGACAAAATTCGTGACGCCTGTGTGAAAAGGGCCTAAGGGTTGTTTCACACGAGCGATTCCACTGCGGGAATCGCGCTCCGTGTGTAGCATGATCATCCGTTCTGAACTTGCAGGAACGCATGGCATTATACTGATTTATAATGCTATGTGACTCTGCTTGACCTTACTGCTACAGAGTCATACTGACAGCTTTATGTCACTGATTCTGTAGCAGTAAGATCAAGCAGAGTCACATAGCATTATAAATCAGTATAATGCCATGCGCTCCAGAACAGGGGATCATGCTACACACTGCATGATTCCCGCAGTGGACTTGCTCGTGTGAAACAACCCTAAGTGACCCATTCCAGCCATTACTTGAGTTAGTCGGAATAACTGCGGGGCCGCAATGGAACGGAAGTGCGGATGCGGACAGCACACGGTGTGCTGTCTGCATCTTTTGCGGCCCCATTGAAAATGAATAGGTTCGCACCCGTTCCGCAAAATTGCGGAATGGATGCGGGCGCATTTTGTGGACGTGTTAATGGACCCTGTCAGCTCTCCTGACATGGTTGCTGTTGTCTTTATTCACACACACCACTGTGCAGTAGCAGAATCTGCCACAGAGGACCTGACAAAGATATGAACATATTCTAATTACTCACTTGTATTCCCCATTAAATAATTCTGAATCATTTTTCCATAGAACTGTACTTTGTAGTGTCCCTCTGTTATTCCTTATATAAATGTCTGAATAAATTGACAACTGGGTACTACCATTCCTTGTGCGAACATGATGTACCCCTATAACATCAACTTCAACTTGGCCACACTGTGTGCAGGGACATGCCACTTTGAGTGACAGCGACAAGTTGTCAGTTTATTCATACATTTTCAATAGGAAAAACAGAAGAAGGTACAACACAGCATTCTGAAATGAGAAATACGAATATTTACTAAAATAGTCAGGAGAGCTTACAGATTCTCTTTCTTCCCCAGCAACCTGTTTCTGCTTCTTATAGGGGCTGCCAGCAATATCTGATAGGCGGTGGTCCAGCTCCTCGCACCCGCAGTGATCAGCTGTTTCAGCAGCGGAACAAAGCAGCTCCATCCATTGTGTAGTAGATATTTCTCATTACTGCAGCAAAGTGAATGGGGCAGTGCTCCATCCGCTGCAAAATAGACGGAGCTGTATAGTCCCGATGCTGGCGTTAACCCAAGATAGCTGATCATTGGGGGTGCCATAAGATATTGCTGGCCAAGTCCGTATATTTCTCCAATTCTGTCTTCCATGTAATGCTAACTATTTTTACCAGTTTGTCCCTTTTTGTAGGGATGGTATTTTCTGAAACTCTTTTTTACAGTGTGACCCACATAGATTAAAAATAAAATGTTTATTTAACCTTTATTTTTCTGCTTAAAGAGCTATTTATAAGTTTGGGGTTGAAATATTTTTAGACGTGCATTACGTTGCAGAATTTGCAAGTGTTATGTGAACTCCTTTTAATGGACGCTGCTTGATCAGCAAGAACTCATTCTGGAATAATGGACTCAAGTTTAGATGCTAGAGTTTAGTCAAGACGTTTGTACTCTTAATTAGAGAGACGGTTTCCTAGTTAATTCAAAAATGAAGACCCCCTTTCCTTGTGTAACTACAGCAGAACACTAATGATGTACTAAATGAAGATGTAATTCACCCAATTATGGGGAAGATCATTTAGAGCTGTAGTGTGCTAGAAATAAATGCAGCGCCCTGGAAGTGAAGATGGAGTGTCTTGTGAAGACGCATACATCATTTATGTTCTCACAAGCTGATAGGAAACTGAAGGACTCGGTAGCTTTGTCTCTCTCGTATTGCTCTGACAGCAACTAGAGTACAGGGTTATGTAAAAGTAGTAACAGGTTACCGGTTCCTTTACCATCTTGAGTGTGTGTGTGTGTGTGTGTATATATATATATAATATAATATATATATATATATATATATATATATAAAATTTGTGGTCCTGGCTACGGCACAAAGCCTGGTGTGTGAGTCTGAACCTAATCTAACTAGGTGGCTAGTGGTGTGCCTTTAGCCACGTGACGAGGGTAGGCCAAATAAAGGGGGCATACCCTGAAGGAGATGTATGAAGAAGGGCTGGGAGGGTGGGGCGAGAGAGGACGTGCACCAGGTAAGCTGGGCGGCGGAGCTTAAGAAGCCCCTTACGCCCCTCCCACAAAAGCAGGCTGAGTTTAGCCTGCTGAATTTGTGGTCCTGGCTACGGCACGAAGCCTGGTGTGTGAGTCTGAACCTAATCTAACTAGGTGGCTAGTGGTATGCCTTTAGCCACGTGACGAGGGTAGGCCAAATAAAGGGGGCAAAAATACGAGTAGGAATGGTTAGGATACAATTCTTTTATTGTGGATGGTAGTATTACAATACTAAGTCAGAGAAAGCTCTGGCGATTTCGGCTTTTGGATGCGGGATGTATTGCGAGAAACAAGATTACTTCCATCGACCCATTTTGCGTATGATATGGGCCGGGACTCCGTGTTTGGATGCAGCGGAGGCGGCTCCGATCCGGAATGAATGGCCCGGTGGTCGAACCATAACCCTGATGCGAGGCTGCGCATGTGTTTAATGAACTAGGAGGACGAAAGTGGCCGTGACGGGAAAGGAAGGAGAGGGCTGGCAGGAGCCCGGTCGCCCAGGGTGGTTAGTAACCTGTTGAGGACGGTCACAGGGCACCAAAGGTTAGTAGTGGGGAAATATTCTATGCACACAGGGGGCCCTGTTTGCGAGGTTTTGGAGATGGGTAAGGTGAAAATAAAATGCTTGTGTCTGCGGGTGAGTTGGCTTAGGGCAGGGCCTGTGTTGTGAGGAGAGGTGCCGGTGAATTCCCCGGGCTGGAGAAAGCCGTAGAAACTTGGGTAGAGGGCAGCTTTGAGAATGCAGCTTCTGAATGGGCCAAAAGAACTGCCGTCTAGGGAGGATGAGAGTTTCCTGAACAGGTCCCCTGAGATTGGTTGCCTGGAGGGTTCGGACTTGTTTGAGCTCTTTTGAATACCCCGCAATGTGGCTTTTATGGCATAGGAAGAAAAAATGGAGTTGCTGTCCGGATGACGGATCATGAGGTGATGCTGGACCCCTGACAAATACAACCTAATGGTGCTGTACGAAAGGTGTAGGTCTTTGTGGCAGTATGCCAGGAAAGCCATGATGAATGTGACTTCGCTCGCGTTGCCCCTAGGATGAAGGTGAGAAAAAACCTTAAAAGCCTTCCAACCTGACTGGTAGTTCCTGGTGGAGTTTTCGGACAGGGACTTGCGGATGAGAGACTGAGCCACTAATATGTGCCTGTCTAGTCCAGGATCAGGGAGCTGAAATCCGGGGGAAGGGGGGGGGGGGGTATCCCGATTCTCTCGGCTTGTGGCATGACCTGGAAAAAAAGGTTTCGATTTAGGCGAGACAAGGCGTCTGCTGCAACGTTCCTGATGCCCTGGATGTGGGTACAAGAAATATGGAAGTTGTATTTTAGGGCTAGCCAAGTGAGTTTGCGTAGGAAGCGCATGACCTTGGGCGAGCTGGGACCTGCCTTTGGCGAGGATGTCGACTACCGTGCGGTTGTCAGTGATGAAACATACCGGCATGTTGCTCCATTCTTCGCCCCAGACTTGTGCGGCCGCCACGATGGGATACAACTCTAGGAGAGGAGAGGACTGAATGGCCTGGGGGCCCGAGTGGATTTGGGAGGGCCAGGAGTCCGCGAACCACTGGTGGCCGAATAAGGCACCGAACCCGACGGATGCGGCTGCATCGGAATACACGGTCGGACAGGTGGGACTCCAGTGAGGGACGAACAGGGAGATGCCATTCCATTCTGACAGGAAGACCCTCCACATGGCTAGGTCGGCCAGGGCTTCTCGGTCCAGCTGAATCAGTGAGTCTTGCGTTGTGGCTGTAGGCAACAATTGGAGGAGTCTTGTCGTGAAGGATCGACCCTGTGGCATGATACGGGTGGCGAAATTGAGAGAGCCCAGCAATGACTGAAGGTCGCCCTTAGACATGGTCCTGGATCCTACGTGAGTGGAAATGGACGTTTGGGGTCTGACTAATATGTCCTCTGGGAGTCTGGCCTCCATTCTGCGGGTATCTAAAGAGATGCCCAAGAAAGTGATGACCGTGGAAGGGCCATCAACCTTTGGCGCCACTGGGACCTGTAAAGCGGTGAAAATGCTGAGGAGACTTTCCAACCTGTCGGGCACATGGTTGGGGTTCTCGACCAGTAAGAAGTCATCCAAGTAATTACTCTGGGACAGTTGCCGTGGTTTACCAGAATCCAATGGAGGGCCTGTGCGAACTGATCAAAGAGCCAGGGACTGCTCTTTGACCCGAACGTGAGGTGGGTGGCAAAATAGTACTGGTCCCTCCATTTGATTCCGTGAAACCTCCAAAGGTGAGGTTGGATTGGCAACAGCTTGAAGGCGTCCGAGATGTCCGCCTTTGAGAGCCAAGCGCCCGCCCCCACCTGTAAGATCAGTTGAATGGCTTCATCCAGGGAAGAGTAGTGCATCGAATTTTCTTCAGACGGGATCAAAGAGTTGAGACACTGGATGCATGAGGCGCTGACAAATTGTAAATCAAACGCTTTTTATTGGTGTTTTTTTTGCTGACCAGACCGATGGGGCTTACCCTGTAGACCTGAAAAGGAGGTTGGGAAAAAGGGCCTATGACGAATCCCTTCTGCAGCTCGACCTGCAGAAGAGAATCCACCGAGGCCTGGTCCTCCATGGCTGACATGAGGTTGGGGGCCTCCCATGAACACCCGGGCAAGGTGACTAGACCGGTGTGGAAGCCTACGGAAAAAACAGATTGCAGAAATTTGACGAGGCCGGGGTTGTGGTGGGTTTTGAGGAGGGAGACAAGAAGGGGGACATTGATGTCGGCTAGTCAGCTTTTTGCCGAGCGCTGGGAGCAGGAGGATTGGGGATGGGCCCAGAAGCAGGTAGAACAGATGTGGAGTGCCTTACACTTGTTGTAATTGCAGAAGCTGGTGTTAAAGTTGTTGCACAATATATTTTTCCCTAGATACACAATGGGGCGACCTAATTTATCCAGGAGCGGACCCGGCTTTTGAGGGGCTGAAGTGCTGGGCTGCTGTTTGGGCTGGGAGGTGACGTGCGAGTTTGGGCACCAGTCGGACGCGTGCAGTACTGACTGGCAGTTGGAGCAATATGGGGACCTGAGACCGGCAAAATGTCTGCAGAATAGTTCCATGTCTAAAGATGCCCAGTTGGTGACATGCTGGAACTGGGCGAGGGCTGCGGCTGCCTTCGCCGAGAATGACCGATGGTAGTCGTAATAGGCGAATCCTCCGTATTTGCGTCAAGCATCTCCCTTCTCGCTGGCTGTGCAGAGCAGATGATGTCCCGATACAGGCTGAACGCAAGCACAAACTCTGGGATGGAGAGTTTTTTGTTGAGGCAAGTGTCTTTGGCCTTCAGTACCACAGACACATCCCCGCATGCGATGGTCCTGTTTTCCACAGTGTCATGGGTGGAGATGAGGACCGCCGCCAAATTGACATCCTTGCCTGCAAGTATATCTCGGCGCAGGTTTTCGGGTACAAAAAAGGAAGGAGCAATCTCGGCGGCCCCGGAAAACCTACCTGGGGAAGAAGGCCGGGCAGTGGAAGGACCAGGAGAGGGACTGGTGGGAGCGGAGGGAGACGCGTCCCTGCTTTCGACTGCCTGGAGTCCATGTCGCAGATGGAACTGGACAGGTTGTTGATGGTGGCGTGCCGTTGTGTTAGAGACAACTGTATGGTCAACATGGAGACTTGCTCCATGGACCCCGTGGATGGCTCTGGAAACAAAAGGCGATATAGTTCGGCCTTACGGGCTGTGGCCGAATGGCGGATCCCTCGCTTGTTCAGCTCGGCGATCATCTTGGGGATTGTCCAAGTTCGGTAAGATGACCGGCTTGCTCGCTCCAACGCCGCGGACTCTACGGTCGACAGAGTGTCCTCTAGGTCGGAAACGTGAGACCTGTTTTGAGCTGAAAAACGAAGAGGGACATGACAGAAGCTGGAGGGGGAAGAATGTGGGATGGGCGCGGGTGGTGCTACCGGAGAACGCTCGTGGTGGGGTGGTGGGTCTTTCGTCTGGATGGCGACCAGAGAACGCGTAGTCCCCTTGCTGGGGGTGTTTTGTCAACTTACCTTAATTCACCAGAGCCGATTGCGCCGTGATTTAATGGGACTTCACCTAAAAAAAACGGTATATGATGCCACGATTGGCTATGCCGGGAGGCCGAAATAACGAATCGTGTCTTATACTTACCTGGAAAAAGAAGAATAAATTCTAACGGGTACACACGGGGGAGCTTAGCACCTGAAAGAACAAGACCGTACATGTTGACTTCATGAACCGTGACAGGGACGTGACCAGATGTTCATGGGGTATGATGGTGCTGGTACCGGAACCGAAACGTGTGACTGCTGCGGAGGCAGGCCCGGCATGGGGGGTGCGTGAAATGAGCAGAACCGGCAGCATGGAGGGGGTAATTGAGCATGGACCATGACCCGTTGACTGGTGGAAAGACTAGCAACGAGGGGTCTGCTGAGTGGAACGTGTACCAGGGCGATCCTGGGGGTCGGAGACGGAGACCTGTGAACAAGGGCAAGGTATGGTCCAGGGCGTACCTGGTAAGGGTGACTGTTAGGAAACGTGGGCCCTGGGCGTACCAGGCTAGGAGGTTGGCGTGAGAATGTGTGGTGCGGCGCACCAGCGTGAAAAGACATGGGTTGCGTGAACCGAGGAGAAGACAAAGAGAGAGGGATAGGACACAAGAGATAGCAACGACATATGGAAGGAAGGAATACAGGGCGTACCTGTAAGGTTCGAAGAAAGAGAGAGGAAAGTAATGTGAAGAAGGCAGGGCGTTCCTGCGGACAGGAGAATCATGAATGATGGACGTGTTTAAAACCTGAGCGTATCCTCATTTTTTTTTTTTTTTTTTTTTTTTTTTTGAGGTCCACTGTGCTGGGTCAACAAGCGATGGGGGTTTGCGAATCATCGATGCTGGCCAGACTGGGACGGGATGGTCATGGCCGCGGCGGAACCCTGGGGCCGCTAGGGCCGTCCCTCCGTCACAAAAGCCCGGCGGCCACCACGCAACCGGAATGGGTGACGGCAGCCACGCGGACCTACCGCGTGGCAACCATGACCCTGGCGTAATCACCACTGACTGGTGTGACAGAGGGCCATGGACAGTACCCTGGCGTGGGACGCATGCACGCGGAGTGCACCGCTTGACGACAGGTGCACTGACCATCATTTTACACCTGAATTGATTGGTTTATCTGGACTGAACATGTGCTGAAGGGCGCGGGAACGCTCACCAACAGTGGGGCCCCAGGTAAGATCTGGAAAGCTGAATGGCGCGCCAGGAGGGAAGGGACGCCGGACCGGAAAAGCAGCAGCACCCTCCCGTGATGCCGGCGCACGTATGCAGCTGTGTGTCCGTGAGCATGTAACTGGTGGATTTATTGTGCCCTGTGCCAAAATGATTGTATGTTTAAATTTGAGGATCGTGAACCTCATGAATGTATGTATGGGTCTGTATTACTGCTACTCTTTGTTATGTACTTTTTTTTATTTTGAGCCGGTGCCCGGCCGCCGACTTCCTGGTCACTGCCGCGGTCAAGTGATGCGCGCCACGCTGGAGCGCATGGCGGCAGGCGGAAGCGGCGAGCGGCAGGGGACTGATTGCGGGGCATGGCAGTGATGGTTGTGGTGCGGGAAGCGCGGCCGGTGGTCACGCTGGAGCGCAAGACGGCAGGCGGAAGAGGCAGGACCGGGCAGTGGGAGACAGCGTGGGGCCGGGCGGAGCTACTGTGGGTGCCGGGAGTGGCGGCGGACAGTGCCGGCGTTCCCTCCCTCCCCCCCCCCCCCCGGCGGCAGGTCGAAGCGGCGAGGGAGGGAGGGAGAGGACAGGCGGGTGAGGGATAATGGGAGCGGGGAGGGAAGAAATAAACCTGGAGGTGGTTGATGAAGAGACCGGAGCGACTTACCTATGAGGCGGCGGGTTCTGGCGCACAGAATCGCCGTACGTGTGGGCAGCTCGGCCGGAAATAGGATGCTGACCGGTGCAACTCCTCCTACCAAGGAAAGGCGAGAGGACGTTCACCAGGTGAGCTGGGTGGCGAAGCTTAAGAAGCCCCCTACGCCCCTCCCACAAAAGCAGGCTGAGTTCAGCCTGCTGAATATATATATATATATATATATATATATATATATCTCGATTCCACGCCCAAAAAATAAAACACTAAAAAAAGCTGCGTGCATTCCGCATTTTTTTTGGAACGTCCGGCCCATAATAAAACAGTCTGATCCTATTTTTTTGGGGGGACAAGGTGACAAAAAAAATGGCGAATCATGCAGTTTTTTTTTTTTTCTGTTACGGCGCTCACTGCATAGGAAATTTTTTAAATATTTTAATAGTTTGGACTTTTCAGACGTGGCAATATGTGATATGTTTATTTATTTATTTATTTATTGTTTATATATTTTATATGTAAAATTGGGAAAGGGGGTGAATTATACTTAATATTTTGATGTTTTTTTTTATTAAGGGCTCTTTCACACTTGCGTTGTTCTTTTCCGGCATAGAGTTCCGTCGTCGGGGCTCTATGCCGGAAAAATCCTGATCAAGATTATCCCAATGCATTCTGAATAGAGAGAAATCCGTTCAGGATGTCTTCAGTTCAGGACCGGAACGTTTTTTGGCCGGAGAAAATACCGCAGCATGCTGCGCTTTTTGCTCCGGCCAAAAATCCTGAACACTTGCCGCAAGGCCGGATCTGGAATTAATGCCCATTGAAAGGCATTAATCCGGATCCGGCCTTAACTAAATGTCGTTTCGGCGCATTACCGGATCCGACGTTTAGCTTTTTCTGAATGGTTACCATGGCTGCCAGGACGCTAAAGTCCTGTTTGCCATGGTAAAGTGTAGTGGGGAGCGGGGGAGCAGTATACTTACCGTCCGTGCGGCTCCCGGGGCGCTTCAGAGTGACGTCAGGGTGCCCCACGCGCATAAATAACGTGATCGCATGGATCACGTCATCCATGCGCATGAGGCGCTCTGACGTCATTCTGGAGCGCCCCGGGAGCCGCACGGACGGTAAGTATACTGCTCCCCCGCTCCCCACTACTACTATGGCAACCAGGACTTTAATAGCGTCCTGGCTGCCATAGTAACACTGAACGCATTTTGAAGACGGATCAGTCTTCAAATGCTCTCAGTTCACTTGCGGTGTTACGGATCCGGCGGCACTTCCGGCAAATGGAGTACACGACGGATCCGGACAACGCAAGTGTGAAAGAGCCCTTAATAACTATTTCCCCCCTTAGGGATAGAACCTGGGATCTTTTAATCCCTTGTCCTATTCACCCTGATATATACAATATACCTTTGTACTTTATTTGGTTTGTAGAGTGCTGTTGCACTATGTGTTTGATATGTATTTTCAGCCATAGCAACGTGCACCTGCACATTGGGATGTGCTTACCCTCCCCCCCTTTTTTTTGTTTTGTAGTTTGTATGGGAGTTGTGGCTGACTCCTATTGGGTCGTGCACTCCTGTAGCCTGTGTTGCGTCATGGGCTGATTTTAATTAGCATGAGTACTTAGTTGGCTCAGCATGCATGCTGGTATTTATAGTCCCTGGATTTAATGGAGGCCATTTTGGCACCATAATGAACCAAAAGGGTTCCAGCATGCATGTGGGTCCTGCACTTCTTGAATTTCAAGGTCGCTGTTATGACACCCAACAGGTGAGCTTTAGTGTTAGGACCCGTCTGATTAGAGATCGCCTTGGCGTGCGGCAGACGGGCTCAAATAATTTTGTACAAAAAGTATTTGCAAATCATCTCTAAGTTATTAGCATAGCATTGGCAATATAATATACCTTTGTACTTTATTTGGTTTGTAGAGTGCTGTTGCACTATGTGTTTGATATTAGGGTGAATAGGATCTCACACTCTCCCTGCTGCCCTGTGCATAGTACACACAGCAGCAGAGAGCTTACCATGGCAGCCAGGGCGTCAGTAGCGTCCTGGCTGCCATGGTAACCGATCGGAGCCCCAGGATTACACTGCTGGGGCTTCGATCGGAACTGCCACCAATGAGGAGGAGGGGAGGGGACCCTGTGGCTACTGCCTCCAATGATTTTAATACTGGGGGGGTTGGGTGGGCGCACTGCGCCACCAATGATTTTAATGCTGGGGGGTTGAAGTGAGGGGGCGCACTGCACCACCAATGATTGAAATACAGGGGGGGGGTGCACTGCGCCACCAATGATTATATAATTAGCATTTAATACAGGAGGCGGGTGCGGCACCTGAGGGGTTAACTGCCGCTGATCGCAGCTCCCCGCCAGCACCCGCCTCCGCCTCCTGGATTTGTATTAAACATTTACTTTCATTGGCGCCTGCCCCTCTCTCCTCATTAGTGGCAGCAGCACAGGGGGAGGGAGAGACTGCTTCCTTCTCCCCTGTGCTGCTGAGGAGAACACGAGCACGCTGAGAGCAGCGCGCTCCTTGTTCTCTGATGCTAGACTGCGCAATAGAGAAGCCTAGTATCGAAAAAAGGCAAATCGAGGTCGATACCAGGCAAAAGTATCGATTGAGTATTGAAAATTCGATACCCAAAACAACCCTAATATATATATATATCAGTACAGACCAAAAGTTTGGACACACCTTCTCATTCAAAGAGTTTTCTTTATTTTCATGACTATGAAAATTGTAGATTCACACTGAAGGCATCAAAACTATGAATTAACACATGTGGAATTATATACATAACAAACAAGTGTGAAACAACTGAAAATATGTCATATTCTAGGTTCTTCAAAGTAGCCACCTTTTGCTTTGATTACTGCTTTGCACACTCTTGGCATTCTCTTGATGAGCTTCAAGAGGTAGTCCCCTGAAATGGTTTTCACTTCACAGGTGTGCCCTGTCAGGTTTAATAAGTGGGATTTCTTGCCTTATAAATGGGGTTGGGACCATCAGTGGCATTGAGGAGAAGTTAGGTGGATGAACAGCTGATAGTCCTACTGAATAGTAAAAAGCAGCTAAGTAAAGAAAAACGAGTGGCCATCATTACTTTAAGAAATGAAGGTGAGTCAGTCAGCCGAAAAATTGGGAAAACTTTGAAAGTAAGGGCTATTTGACCATGAAGGAGAGTGATGGGGTGCTGCGCCAGATGACCTGGCCTCCACAGTCACCGGACCTGAACCCAATCGAGATGGTTTGGGGTGAGCTGGACCGCAGAGTGAAGGCAAAAGGGCCAACAAGTGCTAAGCATCTCTGGTAACTGTGTCTATCTCAGCAGAGCACCACCGTATCCATTTGCTGAATCGCATCTCCTGTGTCTTCCCTGCAATCCTGCATATTGGTCAGGTGTAGCAGTGCCGGCAGCGCTTTCTCCTCTTGATTGTTTTCCTTCAAGACTGTTGGAAGACCATTTCAGGGGACTACCTCTTGAAGCTCATCAAGAGAATGCCAAGAGTGTGCAAAGCAGTAATCCAAGCAAAAGGTGGCTACTTTGAAGAACCTAGAATATGACATATTTTCAGTTGTTTCACACTTGTTTGTTATGTATATAATTCCACATGTGTTAATTCATAGTTTTGATGCCTTCATAGTCATGAAAATAAAGAAAACTCTTTGAAGGAGTAGGTGTGTCCAAACGTTTGGTCTGTAGTGTATATATATGTGTGTGTGTGTGTGTGTGTGTGTGTGTGTGTGTGTATATATATATATATATATATATATATATATATATATTTATTGTGGGGGTTTGCTCTGGAGACAGGCTTTGTGTCCAAACCGTGCTCTTTTATTCACTCCTGTGCATCACATCAAAACTGTGCAATTCACACAACAGCAATGTTCATAAACCCCACCTCCCACAACGGATCCCCAAACGCTGCAGGCGTCTTGGTGCCTGTTCACACAGTCTCTCACATCCGTGATCAGTACTACACCTTGTTGTGGGGCGGGTTTGTCCAAGTTCGTGCAAGTTAGACAGGCCACGTGTCGGCCTGGACAAGGGATTGGCTCCGGCCACAGGATCCCTTCTTTTGGTCCTTCGCTGAGCCTGCAGCAATTGGGCAGTCTTTGTTAGACGAGCGGACTACAGAGCTCAGCCCGACCGTGCGATCAGCCTCCCGTACAGCTTCCTGCAGTGAGACAGGAGACCACACTTCATCAGCCCCACAGTCAGTGAGCATCAAACCTATATTCACAGCCCTGGGTGTAGCAGGCAGACCACACCCACCGAGCATAGTGAAGGATTAACTCCTTCCCTACCCAACTAAGGCCAGAGATAACCAACCTGCCAGGATCAGTGTAGACTGACAAAACACAAAAGACCCGGCTCTTACTCCACCGGGGCCACGACCCCCGGTGGCACGTATCTTCCATCCACTACAACTCCAGACACTCTCTTACAATATATTATATATATATATATATATACAGTTGCAAGAAAAAGTATGTGAACCCTTTGGAATGATATGGATTTCTGCACAAATTGGTCATAAAATGTGATCTGATCTTCATCTAAGTCGCAACAATAGACAATCACAGTCTGCTTAAACTAATAACACACAAAGAATTTAATGTTACCATGTTTTTATTGAACACACCATGTAAACATTCACAGTTCAGGTGGAAAAAGTATGTGAACACTTGGATTCAATAACTGTTTGAACCTCCTTTGGCAGCAATAACTTCAACCAAACGTTTCCTGTAGTTGCAGATCAGACGTGCACAATGGTCAGGAGTAATTCTTGACCATTCCTCTTTACAGAACTGTTTCAGTTCAGCAATATTCTTGGGATGTCTGGTGTGAATCGCTTTCTTGAGGTCATGCCACAGCATCTCAATCGGGTTGAGGTCAGGACTCTGACTGGGCCACTCCAGAAGGCGTATTTTCTTCTGTTTAAGCCATTCTGTTGTTGATTTACTTCTATGCTTTGGGTCGTTGTCCTGTTGCAACACCCATCTTCTGTTGAGCTTCAGCTGGTGGACAGATGGCCTTAAGTGCTCCTGCAAAATGTCTTGATAAACTTGGGAATTCATTTTCCTTTCGATGATAGCAATCCGTCCAGGCCCTGACGCAGCAAAGCAGCCCCAAACCATGATGCCCCCACCACCATACTTCACAGTTGGGATGAGGTTTTGATGTTGGTGTGCTGTGCCTCTTTTTCTCCACATAGTGTTGTGTGTTTCTTCCAAACAACTCAACTTTGGTTTCATCTGTCCACAGAATATTTTGCCAGTACTGCTGTGGAACATCCAGGTGCTCTTGTGCAAACGTGTAGCAATGTTTTTTTGGACAGCAGTGGCTTCCTCTGTGGTATCCTCCCATGAAATCTATTCTTGTTTAGTGTTTTACGTATCGTAGATTCGCTAACAGGGATGTTAGCATATGCCAGAGACTTTTGTAAGTCTTTAGCTGACACTCTAGGATTCTTCTTCACCTCATTGAGCAGTCTGCGCTGTGCTCCTTACAGTCATCTTGTACAAAAAAAGAGCAAGGATTTTTGCAAGGTAAATATAAATCACATGATCATTACAGGTAATGCTCAAAAGGGACAGGACATGGAGACTGAGCCACAAAGGGCTATACAATGTGGAGAATCACAATGGGGGATAATGTGACCATAAACAGCAGGGAACAACAATTTACCAGAGGCCGTGAACAAAGGTGTAGTTGCAGGTGCAATTGCTAATCCCTAGTGTAAAACAACTACCTAACTATTGTTCACAACATCTGTCCAAGGATGCTGTAAGGTGTCAATGGACAGTGCAGTACTACTAATGAAGATGGCATATAACAATGAACTGCAAGCCTCTCGTCCCACCCTGATCGAGCTGCCAAGTTACCTACCCATGTTGCTGCTGTAGAATGGTAACACGATTCCCCCACTGCTTCAACCTCGACACGTGTTTCGCCACGTAGGCTTCGTCAGGACGGCCACTCCTAGGGAGAGTAGCAGCAGTGCTGAACTTTCTCCATTTATAGACAATTTGTCTTACCGTGGACCGATGAACAGCAAGGCTTTTGGAGATACTTTTATAACCCTTTCCAGCTTTATGCAAGTCAACAATTCTTAATCGTAGGTCTTCTGAGAGCTCTTTTGTGCGAGGCATCATTCACATCAGGCAAAGCTTCTTGTGAAAAGCAAACCCAGAACTGGTGTGTGTGTTTTTTTTTTTTATAGGGCAGGGCAGCTGTAACCAACACCTCCAATCTAATCTCATTGATTGGACTCCAGTTGGCTGACACCTCACTACAATTAGCTCTTGGAGATGTCATTAGTCTAGGGGTTCACATACTTTTTCCACCTGCACTGTGAATGTTTACATGGTGTGTTCAATAAAAACATAGTAACATTTTAATTCTTTGTGTGTTATTAGTTTAAACAGACTGTGATTGTCTATTGTTGTGACTTAGATGAAGATCAGATCACATTTTATGACCAATTTGTGCAGAAATCCATATAATTCCAAAGGGTTCACATACTTTTTCTTGCAACTGTGTATATACACTCACCTAAAGAATTATTAGGAACACCATACTAATACGTGTTGGACCCCCTTTTGCCTTCAGAACTGCCTTAATTCTACGTGGCATTGATTCAACAAGGTGCTGATAGCATTCTTTAGAAATGTTGGCCCATATTGATAGGATAGCATCTTCCAGTTGATGGAGATTTGAGGGATGCACATCCAGGGCACGAAGCTCCCGTTTAACCATATCCCAAAGATGCTCTATTGGGTTGAGATCTGGTGACTGTAGGGGCCATTTTAGTACAGTGAACTCATTGTCATGTTCAAGAAACTAATTTGAAATGATTCGAGCTTTGTGACATGGTGCATTATCCTGCTGGAAGTAGCCATTAGAGGATGGGTACATGGTGGTCATGAAGGGATGGACATGGTCAGAAACAATGCTCAGGTAGCCCGTGGCATTTAAACTATGCCCAATTGGCACTAAGGGGCCTAAAGTGTGCCCAGAAAACATCCCCCACACCATTACACCACCACCACCAGCCTGCACAGTGGTAACAAGGCATGATGGATACATGTTCTCATTCTGTTTACGCCAAATTCGGACTCTACCATTTGAATGTCTCAACAGAAATCGAGACTCATCGGACCAGGCAACATTTTTCCAGTCTTCAACAGTCCAATTTTGGTGAGCTCGTGCAAATTGTAGCCTCTTTTTCCTATTTGTAGTGGAGATGAGTGGTACCCGGTGGGGTCTTCTGCTGTTGTAGCCCATCCGCCTCAAGGTTGTGCGTGTTGTGGCTTCACAAATGCTTTGCTGCATACCTCGGTTGTAACGAGTGGTTATTTCAGTCAACGTTGCTCTTCTATCAGCTTGAATCAGTCGGCCCATTCTCCTCTGACCTCTAGCATCCACAAGGCATTTTCGCCCACAGGACTGCCGCATACTGGATGTTTTTCCCTTTTCACACCATTCTTTGTAAACCCTAGAAATGGTTGTGCGTGAAAATCCCAGTAACTGAGCAGATTGTGAAATACTCAGACCGGCCCATCTGCCACCAACAACCATTCCACGCTCAAAATTGCTTGAATCACCTTTCTTTCCCATTCTGACATTCAGTTTGGAGTTCAGGAGATTGTCTTGACCAGGACCACACCCCTAAATGCATTGAAGCAACTGCCATGTGATTGGTTGACTAGATAATTGCATTAATGAGAAATAGAACAGGTGTTCCTAATAATTCTTTAGGTGAGTGTATATATATATACACACACACACACACACAGGTGAAACTCGAAAAATTGGAATATCGTGCTAAAGTCCATTTATTTCAGTAATGCAAATTAAAAGTAATTGCATTAATGCAGCTTAAAATTAGGATTTTGTGAAAAGGTTCAATATTCTAGGTCACACTCTAGTCAGCTAATTAATCCATATGCAAAGGGTACCTCAAAATTGTGACTTTGGGGTTTCATAAGCCATAATCATCCAAATTTATAACAAATAAAGTCTTGAAATATCTCGCTTTGCATGTAATGAGTCTATTTCATATGTTAGTTTCACCTTTTAAGTTGCATTACAGAAATAAATGAACTTTGCACGATATTCAAATTTTTCGAGTTTCACCTGTGTGTGTGTGTGTGTGTGTGTGTGTATATATATATATATATATATATATATATATATATATATATATATATACACACTGCTCAAAAGAATAAAGGGAACACAAAAATAACACATCCTAGATCTGAGTTAATTAAAAATTCTTCTGAAATACTTTGTTCTTTACATAGTTGAATGTGCTGACAACAAAATCACACAAAAATAAAAAAAGTGGAAATCAAATTTTTAACCCATGGAGGTCTGGATTTGGAGTCACACTTAAAATTAAAGTGGAGAAACACACTACAGGCTGATCCAATTTTGATGTAATGTCCTTAAAACAAGTCAAAATGAGGCTCAGTAGTGTGTGTGGCCTCCACGTGCCTGTATGACCTCCCTACAACGCCTGTGCATGCTCCTGATGAGGTGGCGGATGGTCTCCTGAGGGATCTCCTCCCAGACCTGGACTAAAGCATCTGCCAACTCCTGGACAGTCTGTGGTGCAACGTGACATTGGTGGATAGAGCGAGACTTGATGTGCTCAATTGGATTCAGGTCTGGGGAACGGGCGGGCCAGTCCATAGCATCAATGCCTTCGTCTTGCAGGAATTGCTGACACACTCCAGCCACATGAGGTCTAGCATTGTCTTGCATTAGGAGGAACCCAGGGCCAACCGCACCAGCATATGGTCTCACAAGGGGTCTGAGGATCTCATCTCGGTACCTAATGGCAGTCAGGCTACCTCTGGCGAGCACATGGAGGGCTGTGCGGCCCTCCAAAGAAATGCCACCCCACACCATTACTGACCCAATGCCAAACCGGTCATGCTGGAGGATGTTGCAGGCAGCAGAATGTTCTCCACGGCGTCTCCAGACTCTGTCACATCTGTCACATGTGCTCAGTGTGAACCTGCTTTCATCTGTGAAGAGCACAGGGCGCCAGTGGCGAATTTGCCAATCTTGGTGTTCTCTGGCAAATGCCAAACGTCCTGCACGGTGTTGGGCTGTAAGCACAACCCCCACCTGTGGACGTCGGGCCCTCATATCACCCTCATGGAGTCTGTTTCTGACCGTTTGAGTAGACACATGCACATTTGTGGCCTGCTGGAGGTCATTTTGCAGGGCTCTGGCAGTGCTCCTCCTGTTCCTTCTTGCACAAAGGCGGAGGTAGCGGTCCTGCTGCTGGGTTGTTGCCCTCCTACGTCCTCCTCCACGTCTCCTGATGTACTGGCCTGTCTCCTGGTAGCGCCTCCATGCTCTGGACACTACGCTGACAGACACAGCAAACCTTCTTGCCACAGCTCGCATTGATGTGCCATCCTGGATAAGCTGCACTACCTGAGCCACTTGTGTGGGTTGTAGACTCCGTCTCATGCTACCACTAGAGTGAAAGCACCGCCAGCATTCAAAAGTGACCAAAACATCAGCCAGGAAGCATAGGAACTGAGAAGTGGTCTGTGGTTACCACTCCAGAACCACTCCTTTATTGGGGGTGTCTTGCTAATTGCCTATAATTTCCACTTGTTGTCTATCCCATTTGCACAACAGCATGTGAAATTGATTGTCACTCAGTGTTGCTTCCTAAGTGGACAGTTTGATTTCACAGAAGTGTGATTGACTTGGAGTTACATTGTGTTGTTTAAGTGTTCGCTTTATTTTTTTGAGCAGTGTGTATATATATATATATATATATATATATATATATATAATTTATTTTTGTTCATTTTGAGCATAGGCTAATAAAAGAAACCTCCTCATATAAATTGTAGTTTGCACTTTTTAAAAACCTGTAAAAAATGGTTTAAATCAAATCAGAGGAGCCTGTGGCGGGTTTATTTATACACAGCAATGGCACCAATTTTCAAGGTTAAGCTCACAGCTTTAGATGACCGTATCAGTTGGTGCATTGCCGTCATGGTGACATTTTGATGCGCACAGCAAATCATTACTGTAATTTAATTAGAGTGCATCTGATGTACAGCCGGCATTGCATCGTCCCCAAGTGATATGTTGCAGATGGAAACTTGCAGTATCTTCTCATTCAGGGTCTAATAGGAATTTCTGTATGTGTGCATACAGATATACACAGCCGAGTCACATTATTATGACCACTAGCTAATATCCGCAGTAATCGCCATGGTCTGCACGGACAGCAGCTAAATAGGCTGGGAGTGGCTCAATGAGGTCTGGGTAGGTTGTCACAGGTATCTGGAGTCATGCTGACTGCAGTGCATCCCACAGCTGCTGGAGTGTGCACAGGGGGGGTTCATATAGCGAACATGATGATCGAGGTGATCCCACAGATGCTCAGATGGGTTCAGGACTTGGGAATTAGGGGGACAGGGTAGTACTTGGAAGTTTTGGTTATGCTCTTCTAACCAATGTCAGACATTTCTAGCTGTGTGACATGTTGCATTGTCTTGCAGGATGATCCAGCCTGCTCCAGGGAAGACAATAATCATGAATGGGTGTATGTGATGTGCAAGGATGGATTCCTATCCAAATCAGTTGACAGTGCCTTCCACATGGATGAGTGGGCTCAGAGAATGCCACAAAAACATTCCCCTGACACGCAAATGTCCTGGAGAAGGCAATCTTTTGTCAATCAGTGGAGGTCCTTTTCTGTTGATGCAACTTCCTAAGCAGAGGTGCAGTGACCATAAATCTGCTTTGGAGCCCCATATGCAGTAGGGTTCACTGAACTGTTGTTTAAGACATGTGTCTGGTAGCCCCCTGGTTCATTTTGGCGTTGAGATGCTCCACTGCAGCGTGTTGGTCCACTCTCATTCACCCTCACATCAATGGCATATGGTGCTCCGTAGTTTCCACTTTGCTTATTCACAATGGTGCCATTTCTTTACTCACAGTGCACTTTCATCACAGCAGCACATGAACAGTTCACGAACTGCGCAGTCTCAGAAATACTGCCACCGTTGCCCAAAAGCCAATAATCTCTTTTTGGAACTCTGATAAATCACCCCGATAAATCGCCCCAATGAGGGATATGAGAGCAGACAGTCTATCTCACATCTTATATACCCACCAGGCATTTCATCACACGTGACTTCCTCCATGAGCTTTGAGCTGCCAACATCGAAAGTGGTCATAATAATGTGACTGGACCGTGTACATACAATGCACAGGTGTACATTACAGCCTGAATTGGAGGGCACACTTCTTTCTTCTCATTCTCACTTCAGTTTTTTCAATTGCTTTAGGCCTTATGCACATGACCGTGCCGTTTTTTGCGGTCTGCAAACCGCGGATCTGCAAAAAACGGAAGCCGCCCACGTGCCTTCCGCAATTTGCGGAACGGGGGCGGCCCATTGTAGAAATGCCTCTTGTCCGCAAAACGGACAAGAATAGGACATGTTTTTTTTTTTTTGCGGGGCCACGGAACGTAGCAACGGATGCAGACAGCACACGGAGTGCTGTGCGCATCTTTTGCGGGCCCATTGAAGTGAATGGGTCCGCACCCGAGCCGCAAAAAATGCTGCTCGGATGCGGACCACAACAACAGCCGTGTGCATGAGGCCTTAGTTCTAGCTTGGGATTGTATGGGCATGTTCTCACATAGTGCATATGTGTTACAGACTGGACGAGATTTTATCAAATCTCATTTTCTCACACAAATGCAATCACTTACTTAAAATATAACTTCTGATAAATCCACGTCAAAATGGAACCAATGGGCCAGTCACAAAAGACAAAGAAAATAGTATTTCTGCAAACACCTCTCGTTTCACCATAGTGTGGACCTGTTTAGACAGAGCCCCCACACAAAGAAGTACAACTGCAATCTCTGACCTGACCCTAGTGAGACCCTAATAAAGACCTAGTGCCAAATCTTGTGCAAGCGGCATAGGATAATGGGGTATACAAACACCACAAGTGTGATACAAAAAGTCAGTTATATACAGATCCCTTCCCCACTAGATATAGGGAAAAGAGGGTGTACACAGGCAAACACATCGAACTTGTTATACAGTCCTTTTTTTTTTTTTAACCTGTGTCTTATATAGCCCTCATCTCTGTATGCAGGGATTATCTATTGTTTGCATCGAAGAATAATTCGCAAATTTTCCCCCCTCTTTTCCATTCATCTGGTGGGTAAGGGATCTGTGTATACATATATTTTTGTGGCGTTTGTGTACCCAGTTATCCTCTTCCTGTTGCACTTGATCTAGCAACAGGGTCTTTTAGGGAGTTGACCTAAACAGGGCCAGACTAGGGCTACACCAGAGGTGTTTGAAGGGATACTATTTTTTCCTTTGTCTTTTGTGGCTGGTGCATTGAGGCTGTTTTTATGTTGATTTATTAAAAGGTATGGTTTAAGCAAATGATTGCCTCCCTGTGAGAAAATAATCACGTTTTTCTTGACGATCCAACAGTAGTATCTAAGGGGACCTAAATTCCCAAAGAAGTAGGTGTTGAAAAAAATCGCTTCACTGACATCTGTAGCATGTCATCTCGTTCAGAACATTGTTGCTGCGTATTTGCACCCTTTTAATGTAGTGGGTGAAGCTGAGTCCGCAATAAAATCTGCATGTTATACATAAGGATCCACTACTGAATTTATGGGAAAATATCATATAAAATAAAAGTACTGCCAAAAAGTACTGCCAAGATACGTATATTGGTCCACTGCATGCAGATTCTGTCCTTTCATTGTTAAGTTAGGTTCTTGATATTGGGCTTTCTGAGCTGGCTGGTACATCACTTTGGTTTTCTTCGCGTTAATGATGAGGCCAAAGTTGTCACATGATGCTGCGAATTTATCCATACTGGTTTGCATTTCCTGCTCTGATTCCACATTAAGGGCACAATAGTCAGCAAAAAAAAACTCACGAAGCACAGTCTCTTTTACGTTGGTGACAGCCTGGAGTCTTCGTAGGTTGAACAGTTTCCCATCGGTTCTATACCTCAGATTGATTCCCAGTGAACTGTTCAGAAAGTCATGTGACAGCATGGCTGAAAACATTATGCTGAACAGGGTTTGTGCGAGCACGCACCCTTGTTTCACGCCATTTGTGACAGGGAAGGCCTCTGAAGATTCACCATTGCTCAGAACCCGAGCTGCCATACCATCATCGAATTGCCGTACCATCAGGATGAATCTGTCTGGGCATCCAAACTTCGACATAATGCGCCATAAGCCTTCGTGACTAACTGTGTCAAAAGTCTTGGTAAGATCTATAAAGGTGGTGTATAGTTCACGATTTTGCTCCTGACATTTCTCCTGAAGCTGTCAAGCTGCAAATATCATGTCCAACGTGCCACGCTCTTTGCGAAAACCACACTGTGTCTCAGGTAGTAAACCCCGTTCCAGATGATCAATCAGACAATTTAGCAACATTCGTGCCAAGATCTTGCCTGCAATTGATAAGTGATATTCCTCTATAATTATTGCAGATTTGTCTATTTCCTTTCCTCTTATAAAGGTATACGATGGGCACGTCTTTCAGTTCCTGAGGTATGGAACCTTGATTCCAGAAAGACTAGAACAATTGGGTGAGTTTTTCAACAAGCGCTGAACCACCAGCCTTATAGACTTCCGATGGAATTCCATCAGATCCTGTCGCTTTACCGCTGGACAATTGACTGATAGCCTGTAAGGTTTCAGCCTCTGATGGTGGGACATCCAGGCTATAGTTTATATCCACCTGGGGTATTCTGTCAATTGCCTCATTGATGGTAGATGGGCGGTTCAGCACAGAGTGGAAATGTTCAGCCCAACGCTGTAGAATCAGAGTTTTCTCAGTGATGAGAGTTGTATCATTCAAATCCAGTAGAGGGGAGCTTCCTGAAGACAGAGGTCCATACAGGGATCTGATGGCTTCATAGAAACGTTTGGTATGGTTTCTATCAGCAAACTTCTGAATTTCATCTGCTTTGGCACTCAGCCAGGAGTCCTGCTTCTTACGGAGTTTACTCTGTATAGTCCTGCGAGTGTTGATAAAAGCATTTTTCTTTGCAGTTGACGACGGGTCATTTTGATGAGCACGGTAAAGGCAATGTTTTTTTGGGTAGCAAGGCCCTAATCTCTTCATCGCTTTCATCAAACCATTCCCGCTGTTTCCTGCATGCGGGTCCGAGAGCCTTAAGTGCAGACGAATGTAAGATGTTCCTGGAGCATTCCCAGTCCTTCTCAGCACTTTCCTGCATTTGCAGGTTCGTGAGTTGATTTTCAAGATCTTTTACCAATGAGGCTGCGATATTGGGAATTACCAATGTATTGACATTGATCTTCTTTATCACAACTCTGTTTCCCTGTGGCCACTTCTTAGGTTTGATGTCGATATTTAGTTTAGAAATGATGAGGTATCACAGAGAAAAATGACTTTTCATATAAAACATAACTTTTACTATCATTAGTTAAAATATTACCCCATCTAGATATAATCGTAGGCTAAGTCAGATAGATAGACAATGCCTTACTTTGGACATATCCAGGATAGTACAATCCGATATATAAAAAATTGTGGCAACTTACAGTTAGATGACTGTGGACCTGGCCAGACGGTGAACGAGAGGTGAAGTCTGGGGAGGGGAGGGGGGAACCAAATCCCTAATACGTCCTTCAATATGCCCCTGCCTACAGGTGGAGAACCCGCCCCGAAAGGGGTGACCCCACCTCTCGGTGGCGAAGCCCTCGCTGTCGCCTACTATTACCCTGCCTGTAAAGATTGAAGATGTTCGCCCCTTCTTAGCAGCTTGTCCCGACGCGTTTCCCCAGTATCCGTAAAAACTAGTTCATTAGGGGACTGAGGATAAGTAATCGGACCTTGGCAAACTTCAATTCTAGTAGTTGCTAGGTAAAGAATAAGTTGTTGCAGGTTTCACTAAGGGTAATTGCCCATCTGATATTCTGGGGCAAAAAATTATTATATGATAATTATTTAGCAGACCTCCTGTTATGGTAAGGTGCACTTGTGCTGGTGTACCACTGATCTAAATACCCGTATTTGGCGCCTTAAATCAAGTACCAATCAAGTGATCAATCTGACTGATAGACCGTTGACTCGCCAAGGAGGAGAGACTTCTAACAAGGGGTCTTTCTTTCGTTCCTACCACCGAATTTTGTTGCTTTGACTGGGTTAAGGATCTTAGTCTCTTCATCCGTAAATTAAAGTGACATAAATTTTTCAAAACCCATGACAAGAAGGAATGTACAAAATTAGGTATTTCCTTGGAGGATCTGGAGGCAGTTTGGACATTGAGCTCTCTCCTGACCGAAAATGAGTGCACTCCTAGTTTAGGTCCTTTTACACATCTTAGGCCAAAAAGTACTAGAATGCCTCCACCACAGGACACTCCAGCTATTGACCTTTTCAATAGATTAGTGATAGACCAACTAGAAAAACTACAGGAAGCGAACAGAAAAGGGCCCAGGAATCTAAGTAAAGATCAGATGGATGCATTAAAAAGTCTAGAATCGGATAAAAATATTGTATGCAAACCATCTGATAAAGGTGGCAATATTCTGATAATGGATCATCCCACATATCACAATATGTGTCTTAAATTATTGGATGACAGGACATGTAACTCCATTCTTCCATCTAATCCGACAATTAAGTTCTCTGACGACCTAGAGTCTATCCTTATACAAGCTTTTGAGAAGGGTTTGATTTCTAAGTATGAGATGAAATTTTTGGTACCATCACACCCACAGATTCCCACTTTCTACTCACTTCCCAAAATCCATAAGGGGTACCCCCCCCCCCCCCCCCCCCCCCCCGTTTTGGGCTGTTCCATTGTATCAGGGGTAGGATCAATCACTCACAGCCTCAGTACATATGTGGACAACATTTTGCGTCCCATTGTGTCAGCTTTGTCCTCTTTTATATTAGAGATACAACGGATCTACTACTTAAGATCGACAATATCCAAGTAGATGATAATGTTCTGTTGGCGTCCATTGATGTAGAGGCTTTGTATACCAGCATCCCTCATAAATGGGGGGATTACAGCTGTACAATATTAGAGGGACAGTACAAGAGGGACTCAATACAAGTCTCATTCTGATTTTGTTATCCAGTCACTTGAGTTTATATTGACGCACAACTACTTTATCTTTGGGACGCGGTTCCTCCACTAGCTCAGGGGTACGGCAATGGGTAGCCCCTGTGCGCCCAGTTATGCCAATAGGATACCATAGTGTTTAATGAGCCATGTTGTCAATGGACCCCGAATATATTATTCTGGGGTAGATACATTGACAACGTGTTTATCATATGGGATGGCACCAGCGACTCCTTCTCTGAATTTGTTACTCAATATTTGTTAACAATATAGGTCTCAGATTCACATATAAGAGTAACAGAGACAGTATTGCCTTTTTGGATATACGTATCACTAAATGTCAGGCTGAGCTGCATACCGAAACTTATAGAAAACCAACGGCTACCAATAGCCTTTTACAATAGGACAGTTATCACCCTGAAAGTCTAAAACATGGTATCCCAAAGGGACAATATCTTAGATTTAGAAGAAACTGTTCCTCATATGAATCATTTCATCACCAGGCAGCCGACATGTGCAAGAGATTCCAACAACGGGGATACCCCAATCAAGTTCTGATAGATGCTTTTCAACATTCTAGCAAAATTGAACGCCAAGCCTTGTTAGTCAGCAAGACTCAGAGTGCCAAAAAAGGGGATAATGTTATCAGAATTATCGGCACTTTTGATCATGAAAATCAAAAAGTTAGGGGTATCCTAAGTAGATATTGGGATGTCCTCCTGACTGATCTAGACATCTAAGATGTGCTCCCCCTTAGGCCTGCAATCACATACAGACGTGGACAGTCTTTAAAGGACAGATTGGTACACAGTCATTACCAAAAACCAGTAGGAACCACTACATGGCTTAATCCCAAACCGACAGGAACTTATAAATGTGGAGACTGTGTTTGTTGCCCCTTTATTTTAAAATCAAGTGTTCACTAGCATTAGCACAGGGATAACATATACCATACGGTATTTTGCTAATTATCGTACCCAAGAGGTTATCTATGCACCTGTAGCTGTCCCTTAAGTTATGTTGGAAAAACTAAACGTGTACTTAGGAGACGGGTTGGGGAACACCTGGGTGATGTAAGGAATCGCAGAGACAAACCCAGGAGGTGGGTCAGGTTTTAAGGCGCCAAATACAGGTATTTAGATCAGTGGTACACCAGCACAAGTGCACCTTACCATACCAGGAGGTCTGCTGTTATTTAATTATTTAATTATCATATAATAATTTTTTTGCCCCAGAATATCAGATGGGCAATTACCCTTAGTGAAACCTGCAACAACTTATTCTTTACCTAGCAACTACTAGAATTGAAGTTTGCCAAGATCTGATTACTTATCTTCAGTCCCCTGATGAACCAGTTTTTACGGATACTGGGGAAACGCGTCTGGACAAGCTGCTAAGAAGGGACGAACAGCTTTAATCTTTACAGAGTGGCAGGGTAATAGTAGGCGACAGCGATGGCTTAGCCACCAAGAGGGTGGGTCACCCCTTTCGGGGCGGGTGCTCCCCCTGTAGGCAGGGTTACGTTGAGGGACGTATTTAGGATTTGGTTCCCCCCCCCCCCCCCCCCCCCCCCGGCCCATACTTCACCTCTCGTTCACCGTCTGGCCAGGTCCACAGTCATCTAACTGTAAGTTGCCGCAATTTTTT
Organism: Bufo bufo; assembly: GCF_905171765.1. Lineage (NCBI taxonomy): Eukaryota > Metazoa > Chordata > Amphibia > Anura > Bufonidae > Bufo > Bufo bufo. Next base: position 303,821,229 of record NC_053391.1, read on the forward strand.
ACATATCGGATTGTACTATCCTGGATACGTCCAAAGTAAGGCATTGTCTATCTATCTGACTTAGCCTAAGATTATATCTAGATGGGGTAATTTTAACTAATGATAGTAAAAGTTATGTTTTATATGAAAAGTCAGTTTTCTCTGTGATACTTTATATTGATACTTTTCTAACCCTATAATACTACTGTGATTTGTTAGAAAAGATGAGTCTATGTTCAGTCCTGCAGGCAGCACTCGGCATGGCCTTAGTTACTCTTACATTCTGTATGTCTTTCCTCCGCACTATGACATAATCAATTAGATGACAGTGCTTGGAGCGTGGGTGCATCCAGGACGTCTTTTTGCGAGTAGGTAGGCGGAAGATGGTGTTAGTAATGACCAAGTCATAAGCAGTACATGTCTATAAAAGTAACGGACCATTGCTGTTACATGTGCTGATTCCATTTTTCCCAATGACGCCATCCCAGGTAAAGTGATCGGATCCCACTCTCGCATTAAAATCACCAATTAGAATCATTCTGTCAGTGCGCTTCACAGATTAAAGTAGGGCATCGAGATCATTATAAAACTTGTCCTTTACTTCATCTTGATTTGTCATTGTGGGTGCATAGGCACTGATCAGTGTAGCTTGTTTTTCACGTTGTAATGGAAGTTGCAGTGACATGAGCCAATTGTTTACACCCTTAGGAAGATTGAGAAGTTGACGAACAAGATGATTTTTAACCACAAAGCCAACTCCAGACTCACGACGTTGGTCACTGCCACGTCCACACCAAAAGAATGTATAGCTGCCTCCTGTTTCTGTGAGTTGACCTTCATTTGCTAAGCGAGTTTCACACAGGGCCGTAATGTCAATGTCGAACCTTGCAAGCTCTTTAGCTACCAGAGCTGTTCTTCTTTCTGGGCGATCTGTTAATGGGTTGTCTTGAAGCGATCTGATAATGGGTTGTCTTGAAGCGTACGTACATTCCATGTACCAATAGTAAGTGGTAATACCTTTTTTCTCATCTTGGGTTTTGTATTTCGACCGCATGAAATGGGATTCCCTCCAGCCATAGTAAGCTGGAAAGGATTTTGAGAGAAGCAACAAAGTTTAGGGCACCTTTTCTAGCTCCTTCCTCATACTATGGAGGTGAGCAGTGTTATCCTAAATTGGGCTGCTCAGTCACTCAGCTAGACGCCGAATCCAGCTCTTGCTTCGTCAGCATCAAGACGACTATTAGACCTGAGCCGCAGGTCCACGTCCACAGCTCCCAGTGCTTCCATACCTGCTGCTTCATCGCTCGCCTATCACCACAGGACTTTGAACTGGTCAAGATGTCAAGACTTGCGCGTGAATTGGATTTAAGTGAGGGAGTGGTGCGCAGAGTCAGCCTCACTCTCTCTTCCCAGATTACATCTTGCTCCAATGGCAGGACAGAAGTCGGGACAATTGGAGATGGGCTGGGCGCAGTGGTTGACCAGGGCATCTTTCGTGTCTTGCCGTGCTCTTAGCGTACCACATCACTTGCAGATACTGCCTTCATGACCGTTGGTCCTATTTAGTAGCGCTCATCCGCTCACTTTGCCAGACTCTGTCTTCACCTGCTCGGGATAGATAAATCCCTCTGTTACCGAAGGTCAATTACCCGACAGCTACTCTTAACCTGGTTTAGCCAGCCTGTCAAAGCTGTTGCCCGGGGTGTAGCCGCTGCGCATATTACAGCTGCTAGGAGCCTACAGATGAAAGCTGAGTGTCAGGTGGGGACCAAAGGTGTACGAGCTGCCCTGAAAAGAGCATGACATGCCCTCCACCAGAGGTACTACCCCTCCCTAGACACCCCAGACACGTGTGAATAATAACTGAAGAATAACAATCTACATCTCCTGGCAACCATCAGTGAAAAACACTGTATCCGGATGCCTTGTGTTGTACACATAAGCCCCCTTCACTTTTATGGATGGAAAACTCGCTTGTGGGACAGAGGCCTTACGTATCAGGAAACTACTTCATGTGTGTCAGAGAGATAGCTTTAATATAGATTTTGGTTTCTATTCTCAATCATTTTTTTATTTTTTCAATAATTAAAAAATATCCAGTACAAATCTAGTATTTTATATATTGTGCAGTGTCCACTGCAGAGATTTAGCAATGAACGATTATATATGATGACTCCTTGTGTCATTAGAGGAGCGTACGGATTTCCATATGGAGCCTGGAATAATGAAGGTCATGTGTAAGCAGCTGTCTCAGCAGTAAAGACTGCAGTGGTATCTCCATCAGATCTGAGAACCCAGCCCTGCTGTCTCAAATGCTTCCAGTCAGCTCCATTAACAGGTATTGAGACTTATCATACGACATGACGACCCTGAGGTCAGTTCAGCCGGACAAACTTCTGCAGCCGCTCCGCCTTACTTTCGTCTTCTGAATTTTCAGTCCCTGCCAATTTGTTATTTGTTTCCACAATCCAAGGGCATGAGTTCTGTATGCATAGATTTTGCCTCGGTGACGAAGCCTCAGCTTACTGTGCACATAGCTCGGTGAATAGGAGCTCTGAAAGGACTGTAATAAAGGATACAATGCCTTGAACTTATCAGAATGTTTTTGCAGTGATTTGTTTGACCTTGATTTAGAAAGTAAAAGCGTTGGCTTTTGTAAAAAGAGCGTACGGCTCATTTTATTACTTAGAAGTGCCAGTTCATGGTCACCCACATCTCCTAGCAACCCACCCACTTTAGGTGTTCTGTGTTTCTGCATACATGGTTTTGAAACAAATGGGATTCTGCCTCATTTCCCTCTCCACAGCATCGGTATATACCTGCATGTCAGATCATCACATCTACTTCACTTTCCACTCTAGTTGTCATTAAAGCGGTTCTCCAGGGTTACAAAAACATGGCTGCTTTCTTCCAAAAGGAGCACCACACTTTTTCCACAGGTTGTACATGGTATTGCAACTTAGTTTCATTTGCTTCAATAGAGCTGAGCTGTAATAACAGACATAACACATGGACGTGTGGTGCAGAAAGCAATCATATTTCCCTAATCCTGGACAAGCCCTTTAATTTTTTAGTGTTTTTATTTTAATAGACCCTTTTGAAAGCATGCTACCAGAACTATGCAACTCTATCACTATAGCTCCCTAAGGCCCCTTGCAGACGAGCGTGTCCAGATTAGGTCCGGATGCGTTGCGAATGCGTTCAGTGAAAAATGTGCGATTTCGCATGCAAACTCATTCAGTTTTGCCTGCCATCGCGTTCAGTTTTTATTGCGTGGGTGCAATGCGTTTTACACGCGCGTGATGATAAACTTAATGTATACAAACAACATCTCTTAGCAACCATCCGTGAAAAACACATTGCATCCGCACTTACTTGTGGTTGCAATTTTCACGCAGCTCCATTCACTTTTATGGGTCAGCGTTGCGTGAAAATCGCAGAATATAGAACATGCTGAGATTTTCACTCAACGCACATATGATGCGTGAAAACCAACGCGCATGTACACAGCATCAATGAAATGAATGAGTCCAGATTCCTTGAAGGCGCAATGTGTTCGTATTGCGCATTGCACCCGTGCGGAATACTCACTCGTGTGAAAGAGGCCTAAGAGTCCTAAAAGACGGCCTAAGTAAATAACTGCAGGACTATCTGCATGGGGTCATTAGGGTATAACATTTAGATCAGGTTTGCATGGGGCAGAGCCACACCATTCACAAAACTAGTATGCTGTTTCATGTAGCCCTACTGGAGGGTTGCACAAAATGTGGCCTAGGGGGTTACATGCGACCCTCTATAGTATTCTCTTTGGCCCCCTAACCATCTAGTCATGAATATGCTTATCTGACTAGTGGCTGCTCACATGTATTTTTCATGACCATACTTAACAACGTTTCAGTTAGTAAAATCAGGGCAAATAAGCCCCGTCCCAGGAACGCCTGAACATTGCCGGAAACACCCACTTATGGCTGGTGTTTGTGCTAGCTCCATCCATTTTGGTCTGGCATGGCAGTCCTGCCAAATTTGGGACAGTTGGCAACCATGCATGAAAGAAAAGAAAAGAGTGGCACATAGGGCAGGAGCAAGAATGGGTAAGAACCAAAGCTGCTTGGTAGTCATCACTGGTACCCCATATATTGGCAGAATAGGGTCTCCCCTAAAACTTAATTAGGCAAAGTGGTCATTCATTAGTGTAGCTATACACTGACATAAACTACAATGTATGGTCTCTGTATGTCTGGAGTGTGAACGGAAGAGAAGGGGGCCCCTACTTTCCAAATACATTTTCAGGAAGTGGAAACAGCACCTATCAGATATTTATGGCATATACCTTTCGATGCGTTATACATTTTTTAGTTGGTAATAACTCTTTAAAGGGGTTGTCCAAGACTGAAAAATGTCCCCCCATATGCCCGGGCCTCTAACACTGAATATACTTACCTGGCTCCCCGCTCCCTGCGCCGCTCCTGGTCCCCGCACCGCCGCTACTGCTGCTTCTCCCTGTGCGCAGAATAAAAGATCCGGTGTCGGGGGGAGCAGCCAGACGGGGACGAGCCTCCCTAGCATTGCGGGTGACGCAAAGGGTGTGAATAGTTATTGATAAATCCACAGAGAATCAATGGATGGATGTCTGGTCATTGGGTAATAAAACACAAAGGAAAAAAGCTACATGCTATAGGACACATTTATTAATAACTAGCTGAAGGACCCTTTGCTCGGGTATATTTAATCTATTTCATTTAATGTTTTTGTGTGTCGTTAATAGATAAACACTATCCACTATAACAGTGACATCTACAGCACCCCACCCCCTTAATAGTGACATCCACCTAACCTCTTAACACTGCCCCCCCCCCCCCCCCCACAGTGCCCCGTCCCTTAAAATTGGACCTCCACAGTAACCCACCCCCTTGACAGTGACCTGCACAGGGGCCCGCCCCCTTAACAGTGGCCTTTACAGCAATCTGCCCCTTAACACTGACCTCCGTAGCGGACCATCCCCTTAACTGTGACCTCTACAGCAGCTTTCCCCTTGGGGTGGCCAGAGGTCCAGTTTTGGGTCGGACAGTCCGGCTTTCAGACTCCCTGTCCTCTGTCTGGCGCAGGGCCTGGACGGACAAAAGGATGTTCTTTTAAACAGCTCACTCTCAACAGCAGCACTGTGCTGTCTGAGTGTGAGCTGCAAGAAGAAAGTTACCGTCCCTCCCACCCCTGCAGCTGACAGAAATTGATTTTTAACTTCATTTTTTCAATCCCTGTCGGCTAAGTGGGAGGGGGCGTGACTGAACCAGATCGGGCGTGGCTTAGCAGGACCTAGAAGTTGATTTTTAACTTAATTTAAGGAGTTGGAGAGGGCGTGGCCTAACTGGATTGGGTTCATGTCGTTTTGAATAGCTCACTCTAAGAAAGCAGCCAGAACTGTGCTGTCTGAGTGTGAGCTGCAGGGAGAAAGTCACCCTCCCTCCCACCTCTGCAGATGACAGAAGTTGATTTTTAACTTAATTTTTTCAATCCCTGTCGGCTGAGGAGTGGGAGGGGTGTGGCCTAAACGAATGGGGGAGTGGCTTAGCGGGACTTAGAAGTTGATTTTTAACTTCATCTTTTCAATCCCTGTTGGCTGGGGAGGGGCGTGGCCTAACCAGATCGGAGGCGTGTCCTTTGAACAGCTCACTCTAGGAGAGCAGCACTGGGGAGGGCGTGGCCTAACCAAATAAGGGGTGTGGCTTAGCAAGACCTGGGGGTGGGCTTTAAGTTAGTCTTTTGAGGGTGGACATATTGTGGCAGGGGGCGTGTCTGGGCTTCTTCCTGCAAGAGTGACGCCCCTCTGGGCACCTTACTGGCTCATTTGCATACCAAATAAACTGGATTTTCAGAGGATAAAAACATCTATTGCTGGAACAAAGCACATCTTGAAATAAGGTACTAAGTGCCATTAGGCCATGGCTTTACTTCAATTGCAATTATCCTGGTGACAGATTTCCTTTAAAGCTCTCCTACAGCAGTGAAGAAAAATGGCTGGGTTGTTATGGAAACCTGGAGTAAAACTGTGTATGTGGAGGCTGGAGGATCTGCGAGCTTCTATTGGCTGATAAGGGTCATGTGACCAAGCTTCTATTGGCTAATGCATTTTTTGGGAATATCTCAGGAACGGTACTTCCTAGAGAATTGAGACCTGGTCTAAAACCTTTCCGGACACCTGATGTACCTGTGTGCCAAATTTCGTGATTGTAAATGCGACGGTGCGGATTCCTTTAGCGGACATACATACATACACACACATACACTCAGCTTTATATATTAGATGTCAAGTAGTAGTGTGGTTGTGTGCCCTATTCTTCAGTACAACATGCCCACCTTTTGGGAATATAGGGCCTGGCATTGTTTACTAAACATAATTCATTCCCTCTTTTTCCAACATAGATTTGGGTTCATAAATGATGATTGCGGTGAATTCCATTTTCATATATTAAACTAAACTCAGGAAAACTTGCTGGACTTATGTCTTTTTTTCAACCGCATTAACCCCTTAAGGACCCTGCCATATTTCACCTTAAAGACCAAGCCATTTTTTGCAAATATGAAATGTGTCACTTTATGTGGTGATAACTTTAAAACGCTTTTACTTATCCAGGCCATTCTGAGAGTGTTTTCTCGTCACGTATTGTACTTCATGACAGTGGTAAAATTGAGTCAAAAAATGTCATGTTTATTTATTTAAAAAAAAATAAAAAATTTACAAAAATGTTGAAATTATTACTTTACATTCCCCATATGTCTACTTCATGTTTGGATCATTTTGTGAATGCCATTTATTTTTTGGGGATGTTAGAAGGCTTAGAAGTTTAGACGCAAATCTTGAAATGTTTCAGAAAATATCCAAAACCCACTTTTTAAGGACCAGTTCAGGTCTGAAGTCACTTTGTGAGGCTTACATAATAGAAACCACCCAAAAATGACCCCATTTTAGAAACTACACCCCTCAAGGTATTCAAAACTGATTTACAAACTTTGTTAACCCTTTAGGTGTTCCATAAGAATTAATGGAAAATAAAGATGACATTTCAGAATTTCACTTTCTTGGCAGATTTTCCATTTGATCAATTTTTTCCCGCTAACAAAGTAAGAGTTAACAGCCAAACAAAACCCAATATTTATTTCCCTGATTCTGTAGTTTACATAAACACCCCATATGTGATCGGAAACTGCTGTATGGGCACACGGCAAGGCACAGAAGGAAAGAAACGCCATATGGTTTTTGGAAGGATTTTGCTGGACTGGTTTTGTGACACCATGTCCCATTTGATGCACCCGTAGAGTAGAAACTCCAAAAAAGTGACCCCATTTTAGAAACTACTCTATATTACACTTTTTGTGAGGCAAGGTAACAAAAAATAGCATTTTTAGCACCGTTTTTGTTTTTTTTTATTTACGTTCATCTGACAGGTTAGATCATTTGCTGTTTTTATAGAGCAGGTTGTTACGGACGCGACCATACCAAATATTAGGGATGTCCCGATACCATTTTTTTAAGACTGAGTACGAGTACCGATACTTTTATTTAAGTACTCACCGATACCAATTACCGATACTAATTTTAACAATAAAATACACACACATGTATTTTCTGACCACTGACCAACCAAAAGGCCCAAAAACAGAACTATAACATTCCAAGGAGACATTATACTGTATGGGGGCAGCCACAAGGAGACCTTATACTGTATGGGGGCAGCCACAAGGAGACGTTACACTGTATGGGGGCAGCCACAAGGAGACGTTACACTGTATGGGGGCAGCCACAAGGAGACGTTACACTGTATGGGGGCAGCCACAAGGAGACGTTACACTGTATGGGGGCAGCCACAAGGAGACGTTACACTGTATGGGGGCAGCCACAAGGAGACGTTACACTGTATGGGGGCCGCCACAAGGAGACGTTATACTGTATGGGGCAGCCACAAGGAGACGTTATACTGTATGGGGGCAGCCACAAGGAGACGTTACACTGTATGGGGGAAGCCACAAGGAGACGTTACACTGTATGGGGGCAGCCAACAAGGAGACGTTATACTGTATGGGGGCAGCCACAAGGAGACGTTATACTGTATGGGGGCCGCCACAAGGAGACGTTATACTGTATGGGGGCAGCCACAAGGAGACGTTACACTGTATGGGGGCAGCCACAAGGAGACGTTACACTGTATGGGGGCAGCCACAAGGAGACGTTATACTGTATGGGGCAGCCACAAGGAGACCTTATACTGTATGGGGGCGGCCTCAAGGAGACGTTATACTGTATGGGGACGGCCACAAGGAGACATTACACTGTATGGGGGCGGCCACAAGGAGATGTTATACTGTATACTGTATGGGGGCGGCCACAAGGAGACATTATACTGTATGGGGATGGCCACAAGGAGACGCTACTGTAAGGAGTCAGGACAACAATTTTAGAAGCCCCCCCTCCTCAGTATAATAGTCTTGTGGCCATCATACAGTAATGTATATTTCTTCTTGCCCTAATGCCTGCTTTTAGAGATCAATGTGCAGCTTGCAGGCAGGAAGGGAAGGACCAGGCCATAGAAGACAGACACTATCACTTTTAGAGGGACTCGCTTCTGGCAAACACAGCTCTGCTGCAGTGAATGCAGTGGAGCAGACTGTGATGTAATTATAGTTATTGCAGGGACTCAGAGAATCGTCTGAGAGTTTATTAGTTAAAACGAATCGAATGAGTCAGAGACTGTCACCCCAGACTTCCTGCTCTGCTACATGCACCCTGTACACACACAGCTCCACTACATGCTATGCTAATAATGCCCCCCCTTACCCCCGGACGGACTTACAGGGAGCCGCAAAGCAGGAAGCCTGGCAGGGACTCGATGACACGGTCTGTGACTCATTAGATTCTTTTAACTAATAAACTGTCAGACGATTCTCTGAGTCCCTGCACTGTGAGTCAGTGCTGGTTGCCTCTGATTGGTTGGAGGGCGGGGTGGGGCGGAGCTAGCTTCCACTCTAGGCTCCAATTACACTGCCTGCTGCTGCCTGTGAAGCTGTTAGCTGTTCGAGATGCAGGGGCCGCGGACGGACACATAGAAGCGGTGCACAGGTATCGGCAGTGGTATCGGGGACATTTGCACGAGTACATGTACTCGTGCAAATGTCCGGTATCGATACCGATACTGGTATCGGGACATCCCTACCAAATATGACTTTTTTTGTTGTTTGTTTCAGTTTTACATAATGAAGCATTTTTGAAAAAAAATATTTCATAGTGTCTCCACATTCTGACATTCTGAAAGCCGTTTTTTTATTTATTTTTTGTTCTTTTTGTGGCGTCTTATGTAGGAGCTCAGTTTTTTTTCGGTATGAGATGATGGTTTGATTGGTATTATTTTAGGGTGCATATGACTTTTTGATCGCTTGGTATTACACTTTTTGTGATGTAGGGCTTTTTTGACCCTTTTTTTTTTTACGGTGTTCATCTGAGGGGTTAGGTCATATATTTTTATAGAGCAGGTCGTTACGGATGTGGCAATACCTAATATGTATACTTTTTTAATTTAAAGAGGACCTTTCAATAGAATAGAAAATCTAAACTAAGTATACAGACATGGAGAGCGGCGCCCAGGGATCCCCCTGCACTTACTATTATCCCTGGGCGCCGCTCCGTTCTCCCGGTATAGGCTCCGGTATCTTCATATGTTAGGCTCCACCCAGTGGAACCTGCCGGCGTCTCTTTCTCCCATGCTGTAGCGCTGGCCAATCGCAGCGCTCAGCTCATAGCCTGAGAGGAAAAAAAACCTCTCAGGCTATGAGCTGAGCGCTGCGATTGGCCAGCGCTACAGCATGGAAGAAGGAGACGCCGGCAGGCTCCACTGGGTGGAGCCTAACATATGAGGATACCGGAGCCTATACCGGGAGAATGGAGCGGCGCCCAGGGATAATAGTAAGTGCAGGGGGATCCCTGGGCGCCGCTCTACTGTGGCACAGCGGGCGAACTGAGCGGCGCCCAGGAATAATAAGTGCTGGGACACCTCTGGGTGCCGCTCTGTGTAGCCTGCTACTTAAAGCCTGGACCCATATAAGGAGGCAGGTGCGCAGCAGAATCGCATTGCCGACACCCTGCCTCAGGGTGAGGGGTTAACTGCCAATGATCTGCTGCCAGTACCCGCCTCCTGTATTAAGGGTTACTTATTATTGGTGGCGCAGTGCGAGGACATATTTACCCTAATAGAGCTCTATCAGGGTGAATAGGACAAGGGATGAAAGATCCCAGGTTCTAGTTAAATTAAAAGTGTAAAAAAAAAAAGTTAAAAAATTCACCAAAATATTAAGTATAAATCACCCCCTTTCCTAATTTCACATATAACATATATAAACAATAAATAAATAAACATATCTCATATCACCACGTCAGAAAAGTTCAAACTATTAAAATATAAAAAAAATCTATGCGGTGAACGCCGGAACAGAAAAAAATTAATCAAACTGCGCTATTCGCTATTTTTTAAAATGCGGAATGCACTTTTGTTTATTTTTTCGCGTGGTATCGAGTATCGCAATACTTTTTTATGGTATCGAAATCGAATAGAAAATTTGGTATCGCAACAACCCTAGTCAGATCCGTTTCAGGGCTCTCACAAGCGGCCCAAAACGGATCAATTCAGCCCCAATGCATTCTAAATGGATAAGGATCTATTCAGAATGCATCAATTTGGCTGCATTTGGTCTCCGCTGCGCCTGTCTTCCGCTTTTGAGGTGGACACTAAAACACAGCTTGCAGCGTTTTGGTGTCCACCTGACGATGCGGAGCCAAACGAATCCATCCTGACTTACCATGTAAGTCAATAGGGACGGATCTGTTTTCACTGACACTGTTTCACTGGTGCAATTGAAAACGGATCCGTCTCCAATTGACTTTCAATGTAAGTCAAGACGGATCCGTTACTTTTTTTTTAATGCATAATGCAAACGGATCCGTTATGAATGAATAAAAGCGTTTGAATTATCGGTGCGGATCCGTCTGTGCAGATACAAGACGGATCCGCACCGAACTCAGGTGTGAAAGTAGCCTACAATGCATCACAATACTTCTGTATTACTGTAATACACTTGGCTGTAAGTGTATTACACACTGTAATACACTTACAGCCTGCTTGCCTCTGAGATCCAGGGGGCTGGATCTCACAGGCTGTCTCTGGAAGGCAGACACGATGCCTAAGGAAGGCATCAGGCTGCCTTCCCTGCCATCGGGTCCCAGTCACAGCAGCGCGGGGATCCGATGGCCACCCCGCACATTTCTGAAGCGCGCACGTGCCGCGGTCAGCGCTGACCACGGCCGTGCAGGGGTTAAAGCGACAGCATTGGTGATTTCACCAATGCCGGCGCATGCAGCAGGGGTCCGGCTATCAGTGACTGCCGGACCCCTGCCACTGATCGGGCAGGCGCATCTACTGCACCCGCCCGATCACCGTGCCGTAAATGTACGGCGCTGGTCCTTAAGTTATGGACATCTGCGCCGTACATGTATGGCGCGGGTCCTTAAGGGGTTAACTATGTAACTGGCAATCGCCTGCTCCTCAGTGGAGGAGACCACTGCTATTACATGCAGTGATCTCCACAGTATAGGGAGGAGCGATCACTAATACCATCGCACGTCCCCATACTGAGTCTTTGTTTGTCGGCAGAAGAATGCAGATTACACAGTATGATCTGCTGCCTGCAAACTTTATTTAGGTGACCGCACCAATGATCCTATTTACCCAACGAATGAGCATTTCAATCGTTCATCAGCTAATCGGCGGCACCTTTGCTCAGGCAGATAATTGCTAATGAGCATTTGTTCAAACACCTGTTAGCAATAATCTGCCCGATGTTCGGGCAGTGTAAAGGGGCCTTAAGTTGTGTGACTTAAAGTGGCTCTGTCACCGGGATCAACCCTATACAACAGGGAACAGCAACCTTCGGCACTCTAGCTGCTGTGAAACTACAGATCCCAGCAAGCAAATGCTTGGCTGTTCTTGTAACTACCTTAGAAGCACTCTGGGAGTTGTAGTTTCTGAACAGCTGGAGTGCTGCTATACAACCAGACATAAAAATATGCCCCCCCTTCCCTTAGATTGACAGCTGAAGCCGAAGGCACCGCCACTTCCGGTTTCCGTGATGTGAATGGCATGTGCACAGTATTCATCTTCACAGCTCTGAAAGTGCCCGAAGACTGTGTGTACACACACTGTTCTAGCGAGCGTTGTGTTTTTAACGAAAGAGGTGTTAGTTTGGAGCACCAGGAGTGTTGCTGGAGCGATGCTCAAACAGCATAAGCCCACCTCCTGGTGCTCCAATAGCTCATTTGCATACCAACAAAAGTTCATATTTGTCCTGAGTGCTGCTACCTACAGTTAAAAAAAAATCATTTTAATCAGCAACATCAACCCTTCCAGGCTATATGGCTGGTTGTATAGGGTTGATCCTGGTGACAAAGCCGCTTTAAGTGAATCATATTGGCTATTTAAACAGGTTAGTATTTCTTATTGTTCCCATATGTGACGCGTCTAGCTTTAATCACATGATTTCTACTCATTATTTAAAGCATGGGAAAGGTTAAGCTCATTTTGCCTGGCTATTTCTCCTATACTTGCACAGTAAAATGTCACCACGTTTCCATCTATTTATGTGCACATTACACGCTGCATGTCTATTGTGTTTTTTGCTTGCTGCTGTGCTCAGAAAAGGTAGCATACTTCTCAGGAAGCAATTGTATGCTAAAAAAAGAGGAATATTGCCATCTAGTGGATAGTATGAGTAGTTCATATTTTAAAATCTTTGATAACCACCAAATAACAGTGAAACAAAGCTTTACTGTGTTGCTTTGACGTTCATTGTGCAGCTGCAGGGGCTGGATGGTTTCGTTTTAGCATCATTCCAGGTATAGTTTCTTGTTAAGATTTTCCTCAAGTAACAAACATTTTATTTTATGATAGATGATTTCTCCTTTTCTATTCCCTGTTCTCAGGCACCAGTTCTTGCCTCTATGTAAGATGAAGTCTCCTTTACTAAAGCTGGTCCATACACATTAACTGGTAACGAAATGTGTATTCGGCCAGTGTATAACCCATGGAGTTCTATGGTACTATTTTATATTTTACTTTAACTTTTATTTTACTTTAATGTGTACCTTAACTTTCAGATAATGTTTCGGAATAAGCTGCCATGTGTGTATACATGAATAATAACACTATATTTGACTACTTTATTCCTTGTATTTGACATGTTTACATGTTTTCTTCTCTACAGGCTCCATCTATAATTCTCAGTTATTCCTGAGCTGTCACATAGAGACAGGAGATTCTGTTTACTAACTCTCAGGGTATGTTCACACTGAGTTCTTTGTGTGCTGAAAAAAAATGTATGCGGAACTTAGGCATATAGGACATTAGAAAGATGAACTGAACGGTATAGATGTGAATAAAGCACTTGGGGTAAGATATAACACTACTGATTCATGCCTGTGTCTAGATGGAGCCTGTTGGAGCCTTGTAAAACATGTTAGGTACAAGTCATATAGTAGTCAAATATATTGTTATTCTTCATGTATCCACACATGGCAGCTTATTCTGAAACGTTAACTGAAAGTGTAGTTACACTTTAAAGTCTTAAAATGTACTCTAGGGATTTCAAGTCTGTGAAGTCATTAATTACTAAGTTTTAGTTCCTTAGAGTGGTCACTCCACAGGTTTGTCTCTTGGGAATCATAGATGAGATTGTACAATATGGTTATACAGTAGGCTGCTTTCTGGCAACAACAAAAAAAAATTACTATGGAAGACAAAAGATCAGCCTGCCTTCAATGGTTAAGAACTGCTATAAATTGCTTTACATGAGAAAGGAGGTCCTGTGGGACAGGTGGATGAATTGGAGTCTCATTGCTGTGTTATATGTTAGCATACATGCCTTAGAATGTTTGACGGAGAGGAAAGGCTGAGTGAGTGACGACAGTGGATGTGTTGGTAAGAGTGGACATATCTGTGATGCTGTCTGGTTATCTTTTTCTGTCTGGATAGTTTGCCTCTACCCTGTAGATTGACACTGAGCACCTGGTACGGGCCTAGCATATTTTTATCTTTTTATGTGTTTGTCCTGACATACACAAAACATCGAGCCTATGAAAAGGTCTGCTTGACTCGCAGTGCTTAATTTTGTGTAACTTTTGCTTATAATGACTTGCATATAAGGTTGCATGGCATGCAGTGCACGCTCAGATTTTGGTAACATAAAGGTGTTTGAGGTGTGCCGTATATAGTTTGATATCTTTTTATGCGTGGTCCTAGTTGTGGGATTTTTGATACCGCTCTCTCTCGTTGATGAAGATGCTTTAGGTATGAGCTTTGCACATACATTTTTCATTTAGGCCACTGCTTATGTGTGAGTCAACTCACCAAGCAATTGCCAGGTTTTCTGCTTTTAGCAAGTACATAAGTTTTGTGGTTGAACTCACTTTTCAAGGTGTACAATCCCGGTACTTTTGTTTTAGGGCACTCAATCTCTGTACGCTCCTGCGAGACATAAGGGCCAGGTGTAAATATGTTTTCACTGCCTGTCCTGTCAGTCAAAGTGGTGGGTGGGGATACGGCCTAGGAAACAGGGAGCAGAGCCTCTATGGTGCAACAGCACTGCCCTCTTTGCACCAATGGGCTAATTTACAGGTTAAAAAACAGCTATTTTTCCAACATTGCAGCCACCTATGGATATGGTACCAGCATTAAATTCAGCTCACAAGCCATTTCACATGTCAGCAGGATTAATGCTGATATATGGTGACAGACTCCCTTTAAAAGGGTTATCTTGGAATAAACGGCAGTTCTACGGCAGTCACTAAGGGTCCTTAGCCTGGGAGAGCTGGGACTCGGCTCTCACATGAGAGCCGCGTTCCTGCTCTAACATCCTGGACCGGCAGGAGTGCTGATCTGGGCTGTTTAACCCCTTACATGCCGTGGGGAATGGTGTCCGCTTGCATTAAGCAATGACAAATGGAGCAGACTCCCTCTGTCCCCCATGCAACTGCGGGGTGCCGATGTGTGTAAAGGCTGGCTGGGGCCTGGTATAGGCCCCAAGCCAGCCTTGAGTGTTTTCCAGCATGCTGTGCCTCTCTGGCACAGCCTGCTGGTCAATGTCAGTATAGCACTGACATTAAAATGCAAAGCACTATAGAGTAATGCATTGTATTTTACAAGCAATCAACATATTGCCTGTTATAATCCCTTTGTGGGACTATTAAGTGGTAAAAAAATACATTTATTAAATTTAAAAAATTCCAATAAAAAAGAAATACGCCTTTTTTTTCCATTGAAAATGCGCTTTTCAATGGAAAAAAAATTGCAAAAATAAAAGCTTCCACAAGTGTTTGGTATCGCCACATCCGTAACAACCCGCACTACACAAATATCATGTAAATTATCCCCTACGGTAAATGCTATAAAAAGAAAATAGCAGCATTGCTAATTCATTCTTAGTCGCCACCGAAAAAACTTTATAACAAGTGATCAAAAAGTGTAACTTATCATGTTATTTATACAGAAAAATGAACGCCATTAAATTTATAACGTACATCTGCCATCTCCCTCCCCGAAAAAGTTAATAAAAATTTATTAGAAAGTTATGTGTACCCCAAAATGACACCATTAAAAACTACAACTTGTCCCACATAAAACAAGCCCTCATACAACTACATAGACGGAAAAATAAAAGGTTTTGGTCTTGGAAGGCGACGATGATAAGGGAAGAAAAACTAAGGGGTTAACCTTGTGTTTCCGTTGCCAAGCCCTGCAACTAATGCACTTGCGCTGCACTTTCTGTCTCATTCTGGAGATCGCAGTAGTGATCACTCTGCCAAAACTGAGTTTCTGCTGACATACTGAGCATGCCTTCCATGATGCCCTCTGTTCCAAACTCCGGCTCAATGGTCTTGACATCAGTCCCATGTCATATGCCGCCTATGCCCCGCTGTGCCCAGCCGGATTTCTCCCGCTCAGTATGCTAATACTGAGCATCGGAACAGGGAGGAAGAGACGACAGGGTTTCTCAGTGGGCGTCTCCTCCCTGGCTGTAGTGCTGTCCCCCGCTCTGGTAGGGCGTAGGAAACATATTTTAAAAAATGTAAGCAGGGTGGCAGCATCAGTGGGGGGGTACCCCGCAAGTACAGGTATCTATCTCCCTTCATAAAATCACATGAAAGGTCCTCTTTAAGGCTTTCTGGTAGGAAATATTAGAAGGAGGAAGCAAGGGGATGATGGAGGGTGTAGTGGATGTAGTTTTCAGCCAAGAGAAAGTTGTAGTAGGCATTTACATTCCGGGCAGATCTTACAGCATTATGGGAAGTGTTGTGGCTATATATCATCGACTCCCATAACCCGGAGGTCCGGGTTGTAAACAGCGGAGCGCAGCGAGAGCATGGTTGTTGAATTGACAGGTACAGTATTATGCTCGGTTGGAGACTAGACGAGGTTTACACAATGAAACATTTTTTATGGTCCCTCACAACCCCTTTAACACTCTTGTGTGTGAAAAGAGGGGTTCAAAGTCCTGAGAATTTTTATTTTTTTTAAAGGAGCATGGGCTTTGACGTGGCTTTACCCATTGATATCATTTACAAGCTGTAGTGTAAGGCTTAGTTCACACTTCAGATATTTGGTCAGTTATTTCCATCAGTGATTGTGAGCCAAAACCAATAGTGAATCCTACTCAGAGATCAGGTATAATGGAAAGATCTGCACCTGTTCTGTATTTTTGATCCACTCTTGGTTTTGGCTCCCAATAACTGATCGAAATACCTGACCAAATAACTGAAGTGTGAATTGGCCTAACACGGGTTTCCATAGAAACACTTTGAGGAATATTATGCTAGAACAGTTTCTTTTATAAATCATGACTACAACGAAAGCCTCATATACTTACATGGGTTTATTCATGGTTTTTCAGGAAGATCACAGTGAATCCCTCCAACAAGTCTTGCGGTACATTTTGTGTTGTTTTACCGTGTATTCGAGGATGCCAGGAGGTTTTTGGCATGTTGATGGCATCAGACTTATAGCTGCTCCCTGTTGGGTGTCCTGACAAAGTCTGTTAATAGCTCAGGAACATTTTTGCAAGTTGTTCCTTGGCAGATTTCTTTCCTATTATTGCTTTGAAATTGAGGTACTTCAATTTACTTAAATTGGTCTGTCACAGTATGAAACGCTAGGGCTTTTTGCCACTTCTTTCAATTATATAAATTATAATCTGCCATGTCCTTACTTTTTGTAATTGAAATTAAAAAAAATAGTAAAAATCCTCTGCAAAGGCAGAAACCTTGATGATGGTACAAAGCTGTGTTTTTCACTGATGGTTGCCAGGAGATGAAGACTGCTATTCTTAAGTTTTTCTTCACTTACATGCAAACTTACATGCAATCTGGATACAATCTGCATAGATAAAACACACACACTGAATGTAATCGCAGAAAAATCTAATTGACCCTGTGAGCAAAACCACCAGTTTTTCCCTGAGCCAGATTCTGACAGAATCCATATAGCTTGTGTAAAGAGAACTTCAAATGCCTAGTTCGCTAGGAAAAGCAAAAAATGAATAAATAAGAAGTACATTACAAAAATAATTTCCATCACATTTAGAACAGGTTTTAATGTTTTTATGAATGTTTAGGTGCACTTAAAGGGGTCTGCGGCAGGTTAAGCCCCATTTAGTGTTACTTTTTACATTTGAAAACTGCACATTTTTCTTTTTTTGGGCGATTTTTGTAAACTCATTCTCCTACAGTTTTTCAATTAGTTTCAATGAGGGAAAACAGCTATAAATTTCAAGAAAAGGTGAGCTAGAATTAATATTATGGATTAGGCCTCGTTCACATCACCGCTTCTCCGGCTCCATTGAGGAGCAGGAGAACGGAAAGGACGGATTCTGCAGATAATGGAGACCTAACTGAGCGTAACGGAGCCTAAAGACCCCATAGACTATAATAGGGTCCGTTCAGTGTCCGCTCAGAACATGATTTTTGACGGAGCCGGAGAACGGAAAGGAGAAACGGTGATGTGAACAAGGCCTTAAAGTGTGTTCGGCATACTAATTATAACCTAACGTTAAGACAATGGGGATGTTATGGTGCATATAATATATACAGTACAGACCAAAAGTTTGGACACACCTTTTCATTCAAAGAGTTTTCTTTATTTTCATGACTATGAAAATTGTAGATTCACACTGAAGGCATCAAAACTATGAATTAACACATGTGGAATTATATACATAACAAACAAGTGTGAAACAACTGAAAATATGTCATATTCTAGGTTCTTCAAAGTAGCCACCTTTTGCTTTGATTACTGCTTTGCACACTCTTGGCATTCTCTTGATGAGCTTCAAGAGGTAGTCCCCTGAAATGGTTTTCACTTCACAGGTGTGCCCTGTCAGGTTTAATAAGTGGGATGTCTTGCCTTATAAATGGGGTTGGGACCATCAGTGGCGTTGAGGAGAAGTCAGGTGGATACACAGCTGATAGTCCTACTGAATAGACTGTTAGAATTTGTATTATGGCAAGAAAAAAGCAGCTAAGTAAAGAAAAATGAGTGGCCAGCATTACTTTAAGAAATGAAGGTCAGTCAGTCAGCCGAAAAATTGGGAAAACTTTGAAAGTAAGGGCTATTTGACCATGAAGGAGAGGGATGGGGTTCTGCGCCAGATGACCTGGCCTCCACAGTCACCGGACCTGAACCCAATCCAGATGGTTTGGGGTGAGCTGGACCGCAGAGTGAAGGCAAAAGGGCCAACAAGTGCTAAGCATCTCTGGGAACTCCTTCAAGACTGTTGGAAGACCATTTCAGGGGACTACCTCTTGAAGCTCATCAAGAGAATGCCAAGAGTGTGCAAAGCAGTAATCAAAGCAAAAGGTGGCTACTTTGAAGAACCTAGAATATGACATATTTTCAGTTGTTTCACACTTGTTTGTTATGTATATAATTCCACATGTGTTAATTCATATAGTTTTGATGCCTTCATAGTCATGAAAATAAAGAAAACTCTTTGAATGAGGTGTGTCCAAACTTTTGGTCTGTACTGTATATATATATATATATATATATATATATATATATATAAATTAAAAACCCATGAATCTTAACCGCATCTATTTTTGGTCTTTTTACAGGTACATTTGCTGGTCCAGTACATGTGGATCCATATGAAACTGCAGTATGGGGAAAGAACATTACTTTAAAATGCTTAATTGAGGTCAATGAAACAATAACGCAGATCTCATGGGAGAAAGTCATTGGCAAAAGTGTTCAGACCATAGCTGTTCAGCATCCAATCTATGGAATATCTTTTCAAGAAGCATATGAGAATCGAACATCTTTCAAAAATACATCTCTCCATGATGCCACAATTGTTATAAATGATGTAGACTTTCCTGATGCTGGGGAATACATATGTAAAGCAGTTACTTTTCCTCTTGGAAACGTGCAGTCATTGACTACTGTGACAGTACTTGGTAAGTCGGTACCGCTATGTTGTTACCATTCACATGTAATAGTAAGGGTATGCCCACACGGGACAGAACATATCCATTGCAGATTTAGCTGGAAATTCTACTACCAACCTACAGCAAAATGTATTACCTCTAGTCTTTTTCTGCTTATTTGCCATGGATTTCTCCCTATGCTTTGCCTTGACATGAGTAAATCTGCCTCAGTGAGTTTCATGAGGCTGATCTGTAGAAAATAGCAATCTTTACAGGACACTGTCACATTCCCAAAGGAAGATAACTAGCTGCATAGCAGCGCATCTGGGGCTGCTGTTTTTTGTGCCTGCTAACTTCCACTGTTTGGCCACTAATGGTGCATTCGTTTTGGCTCCCGATAGCAGTCAGGCGGGCAATCTCCAGCTCTCAGAGTCAGTGACTGGCCACCTAACGCCTTCAATAGTGGCCAAACAGGGCAAGCTAGAGTCAGGTATGCAGTTAGCTGTATTTCTCTGAAGACGTGATGTCAAAAAAAGGAAAACCAAATCTACATGGATTAGAATTATGGAACAAAAAATAATCAAATGCATGGCTAAAATATAACCTATACCGCTAATATGAATAAGCAAATGTGTTACAGCCAAGGTACATTTTTAAATTTTAGCATGAATCAGTGCACAGTTTATTGGACAAATTAGGCTACTTTTACACTGGCATTTCTGGGTCCGCTTGTGAGATCCGTTTCAGAGCTCTCAC
Source organism: Bufo bufo (assembly GCF_905171765.1). NCBI lineage: Eukaryota > Metazoa > Chordata > Amphibia > Anura > Bufonidae > Bufo > Bufo bufo. The sequence goes on from NC_053391.1 coordinate 303,841,474, forward strand.
AAGTGGCCCAAAACGGATCAGTTTGGCCCCAATGCATTCTGAATGGATAAGGATCCGTTCAGAATGCATCAGTTTGCCTCCGTTCAGCCTCCATTCCGCTCTGGAGGCGGACACCAAAACGCTGCTTGCAGCGTTTTGATGTCCGCCTGACGATGCAGAGCCAAACGGATCCGTCCTGACTTACAATGTAAGTCAATGGGGACGGATCCGTTTTCACTGACACAATATGGTGCAATTGAAAACGGATCTGCCTCCCATTGACTTTCAGTGTAAGTCAAAACGGATCCGTTTGCATTATCATGAACAAAAAATGGTAATTCAAACGGATCCGTTCTGAACAGATACAAGCGTTTGCATTATCGGTGCAGATCGGTCTGTGCAGATACAAGACTGATCCGCACCTAACGCAGGTGTGAAAGTAGCCTTATGTTGAACACTTGCAGAAATGTACAGCAAAAATCACATTGCATAACTGCGCCATTTAGTGGTGCATATGCAGAAACATATCCAGTTTTTAATAACAGAGCAGCCTCTTTGTTTGGCCTCATCACTAGCCAAGTGGTTCCAGAAATCTTATATCATGTATAACTGCTATGGGTATGTTCACCAGATACTAACTGGAGCACGGCCTGCCTACTACCTTCGGACACTGAGATAAATACAAATAGATATATACGGCTGGCTCACAGTAATATTAATATATTTAATGATTATATAAAAACATACACTATTAAAATACTGTATAATGTAATCACATATAATCATACACTGATATTCCTACAGTCTCGGTCCCTTTTATCTTAATGTCCTCACATGCGTGGTTCCAGAAATCAATTACTTACTAAAGCCAATATACTGCATACTTTATTTGCGGACCGTAAAACAAATTTAGGGTAGACGTCCCGAACCATAACTATACCTTACTTGTGAAAATCCGGTCCTCTGGTCCTGAGAAATGTTTTATTTTATTTTTATGAGAATAAGGTTTTCAGTGCACCATCGCTTCACCAGGAATGTCACATAGGCCTCCCCTCATAAGAGGACAGTATTTTTGCAAGAAAGGTATGGGTGTGTTTTAGGACATGTACCCCACATGGCACTATACTTACCTCAATACTTATTTTGGAGATATTGCAATACACTACAATGAGTCTAATTGCTTTATTAATTATGGGGGTTGTTCACTCTTGGTGTGTTTTTTTTCAGCATAGCTGGACCGGCGGTGGTGAGCATACCTACCTGATCCCCACCGCTGGCTTCCAGTTCCATCGCTCCCCCTCCGGCACTGAAGGTCTCGGATCTCCCTGTGTCAACTTCCTGTTTGGTGTAGGTCATGTGACTGCTGCTGCGGTGACGGGTCATGTCACTGAGTCACGTGACACTACCACGGCTAGTCATTGGCTGCAGCTGCCACGTAACCCAAGTAAAACAGGATACGTGTCCCTCTTGTGAAAGGATTGTGGGAACTGTAGTTCTGAGGTATATTTTCCAGCGCCACAAACCATAAGGAGCTGAAGAAATGGTACAGCGCACACCAGTTGCTACAGGGAGATAAAAATCAATAAATAACAGTACTGTGAGTTACACAGCTTTATTTCAGCAGTACTGTGTTTTACCATGCAGTGTTTGATATTTTCATATTTCTGGATAACCCCTTTAAATCCCATTTCTGATATCTCTGTAATTGTACTGACCAGCAGAATAAAGATGTCATATTTCCCTATTAACACAAAAAAATTTAAAAAAAACACGCAATGGGTAAATGGTAAAATGTATATTCTTTATTAAATCGAATACAGTAAAAATAAATATCATAAAGTGATTGCATCAAAAGCGGTTAAAAAAGGATCCTATATAGCAGCACATGGTAGGTTACACCCACTAACAGTGGTCCGCAAATACCAGAAATATAGCAAACATAGTCAACAGATACCAGCCCATAGACCACTGCTGTGTGAAAAAGCAAAGATGAGTCAAGTAGGTAGGAAAGGCAAAATCACATCAATGACAAAGGTCAGTGTGAAAAACTATGAAGAGGGAGCCAGAAAAAGTTCCTGACAATCCTAAAAATCCATTAGACTCGCTCTATAATGCCTTATGCACAGGGGAATGGGAACCCATGTAGATGTATGCACAGCAGTGTGCCACCATATCAAACAGGAATGCAAACACTGAATACTGTATAACAAATTGCAAGTGGAACAAGTATAACATGGTACAGACTGCAGAGTGGTGTGGCCTTCAGTGACTCCCCGACGCACGTTTTGCCAAGCGGTTTCTTCCAGGGGGCGTGATACCTATTTGACTCATCTTAGTTTTTTCGCACAGTGGTGTATGTGCCCAATGTATCTGTGGACTTGTTGCTATATTTCTGGTATTTGCGGACCACTGTTAGTGGGTGTAACCTACCATGTGCTGCTATATAGGATCCTTTTTTAACCACTTTGGATGCAATCACTTTATGATTATTTTTTTTTACTGTATTGGATTTAATAAATAATATAAATGTTACTATTTACCCATTGCGTGTTTTTTTTTTTTTTTGTGTTAATAGGGTTATATTACCACGCTCATAGTTATTACTTCGTTTGTAGAGGAGTTTTGACTGTATGTCATATTTCCCACCTAGCGCATGCTGCAATCCCAAAGTCTTTTTTTTTTAAATAGTTTTTCCCAAAAAACAAAATAAAACGTCATCAAACCGTTCCCTTCTGAGCCCTACCACATGCCCATACAGCAGCTTACCTCCACATTTATGGCATTTCAGTATCTGATAGGTCCCACCTATGAATTCAAGTAGTAGTGTGAGTCTCAGATAGCATGAGCTCCGCGCAACACTGAAATGCCATATCTGTGTACAAATTGAAAATTTAATTTTGCACTGTCCGCCGCACATTAATTTCTGCAATATACCTGTGGTGTCAAAATGCTTAATCCAACCTATAATACCTTGAGGGGTGCAGTTTTGTAGTTTCCAAAATTAGGTCAGTTCTCGGGCTTTTCATTTATTATTTAACCCCAGAACCTCTACGGTTGTCAACACAAGCTGTGCAAATCACCACACTGGGCCTCAAAATGCACATAGTGCTCTTATACGCCTGAGCCCTCTCAGACATTCAGGCAAAATAATGGGGGCACATGTAGAGTGTTTATAAAACCAGAAAGCACGAAAAATCATTCCAGCAAAATCTGAAGTTCAAAAACCATGTGGCGCTCCTTCCCTTCTCAGCCCTGCCGTGTGCCTTTACAGCAGTTTACAACCACATGTGGGTGGGTGCTGTAAATTGTGACTTTTTAAGCCTCTTAATAAATTAGGTGCATCTCACTCCCATGCACATGACAGGGGCCAGACTGGTGTATGGGAACGTCAGTCTTGATGAATGTCAGGAAAGCATTAAATTATCACATAAAGTGACTTGTGAAATTTACAAAATTTGTCTCTCTCCTAGGGAAAACTGTCTGTGTCCTCAAGGGTTTAAAAAACATGCTGTTTGGTTTTTAGCTGCCCAGTGTGCACTACATGTGCCCATACCACAACATCCAGCATGCCATGACTGTGTATTCCTGTGAGACCTGGACTCTATTGAATTACACTGACATAATCAATCAAAAATGTATATTTCCATCTACAGAGATGTGTGAGGGCTCATTTTTTTCTGGGACGATCTGTAGTCACGTGGTACCTTTGAACCGAACTCGAGTTTGGGAAATGTTTTTTACAGTATAAATCAATTTATGAAGTTATTACCCGAAGTCTCGCGAGACGTCGCAAAGCAATAACTTGGGCTCATCGGAGCCAATACATTCTAATACTGTACATACCTCCTGCTCCGTACAGTATTGGAACAAAGTTTTATGCGAATAGACTTCGGATGTTTCATTTGACGTCGATTCGCTCATCCCTATTAATAACAGATAATTTTTTTTTTTCATTTTCTGTTGTCTAAACCTGAGGTGCGTTTTATAGTCCAGAAAATTTTACTTTAATTTTCATTATGTGAAAATGGGGAGTGATATGAATTTTTATATATATATTTTTTACATTTGTTATCTTTTTTTTTTACTTTTGCTTGAATGATCCCCTTAAACTGCAATGGATGGCAAATTTGCTATTTTCTTACAAAGTCCTGCCATCTTCAGGCCTTCATAAGAAGTACAGCAGTAATAGCCTGGAACTGTTCAGAGAGATCCAGGCTATTTGAGAGAACAAATGGCTTCTTCTATCACAGTATCATCATATTTATGTTTTTATAGTGGAATTTTGTCATTTATTTTTCAGTTGAACCTACTGTGAGTATAAGTAAAGGACCCTACCCACTAATGGATGGAGCAAATGAAACCATAGCAGCCACCTGCACAGCTGCCACAGGAAAACCTGCTGCTGAAATATATTGGGAAGAGTCTCTTGGGAGAGCGGAGACTACTTCCACAACATTTGCAAATAAAACTGTGACAGTCATAAGCCAATACAAGCTAATCCCAACGAGATTTGCAAGGAGAAGAAACATAACCTGCATCGTAAAGCACCCTGCTTTGGAAAGTGATATCCGGTATCCATTTACATTGGATATACAATGTGAGTAGAATTGTTAACTGGCGTTCTATTGGTAAAACATCTTTCATGCATTTATTTAGGTACATAATAAACTGGGAGAACTTGCAATGCAGTTGTTTTTACATTTTTTCATGGACACATGACTAGCGAGATGCAAGTACACTAGTTATATACATATACAAACAGTCCCAAAGGTTTGCTTTCAGGGCCATATTATAGGGATTATACCTTCTGATAAGCAGGCAAATGTTGGGAAGGAAAGCTTCCTTCCTGACAATCTTCTGCTCAATTAAGCAGTATAAAGGGGCCTTTATGCTCATCTGTCTTCACCTTAGCAGTGCTCACGTGACTTTCATTAGCCTATACAGTGGGGGAAATAATTATTTGACCCCTCACTGATTTTGTAAGTTTGTCCAATGACAAAGAAATGAAAAGTCTCAGAACAGTATCATTTCAATGGTAGGTTTATTGTAACAGTGGCAGATAGCACATCAAAAGGAAAATCGAAAAAATAACTTTAAATAAAAGATAGCAACTGATTTGCATTTCATTGAGTGAAATAAGTATTTGAACCCTCTAACAAAAAAAGACTTAATACTTGGTGGAAAAACCCTTGTTTGCAAGCACAGAGGTCAAACGTTTCTTGTAATTGATGACCAAGTTTGCGCACATTTTAGGAGGAATGTTGGTCCACTCCTCTTTGCAGATCATCTCTAAATCCCTAAGGTTTCGAGGCTGTCTCTGTGCAACTCTGAGCTTGAGCTCCCTCCATAGGTTTTCGATTGGATTAAGGTCCGGAGACTGACTAGGCCACTCCATGACCTTAATGTGCTTCTTCTTGAGCCACTCCTTTGTTGCCTTTGCTGTATGTTTTGGGTCATTGTCGTGCTGGAACACCCATCCACGACCCATTTTCAGTTTCCTGGCAGAGGGAAGGAGGTTGTCGCTCAGGATTTCACGATACATGGCTCCGTCCATTTTCCCGTTTATGCGAATAAGTTGTCCTGTGCCCTTAGCAGAAAAACACCCCCCAAAGCAAAATGTTTCCACCCCCATGCTTGACGGTGGGGACGGTGTTTTGGGGGTCATAGGCAGCATTTTTCTTCCTCCAAACACAGCGAGTTGAGTTAATGCCAAAGAGCTCTATTTTGGTCTCATCAGACCACAGCACCTTCTCCCAGTCACTCTCTGAATCATTCAGGTGTTCATTGGCAAACTTCAGACGGGCCTGCACATGTGCCTTCCTGAGCAGGGGGACCTTGCGAGCCCTGCAGGATTTTAATCCATTGCGGTGTAATGTGTTTCCAATGGTTTTCTTGGTGACTGTGGTCCCTGCTAATTTGAGGTCATTAACTAACTCCTCCCGTGTAGTTCTAGGATGCTTTTTCACCTTTCTCAGAACCATTGACACCCCACGAGGTGAGATCTTGCGTGGAGCCCCAGAGCGAGGTCGATTGATGGTCATTTTGTGCTCCTTCCATTTTCGAACAATCGCACCAACAGTTGTCACCTTCTCTCCCAGCTTCTTGCTAATGGTTTTGTAGCCCATTCCAGCCTTGTGCAGGTCTACAATTTTGTCTCTGACATCCTTGGACAGCTCTTTGGTCTTTCCCATGTTGGAGAGTTTGGAGTCTGCTTGATTGATTGATTCTGTGGACAGGTGTCTTTTATACAGGTGACTAGTTAAGACAGGTGTCCTTAATGAGGGTGACTAATTGAGTAGAAGTGTCTAACCACTCTGTGGGAGCCAGAACTCTTAATGGTTGGTAGGGGTTCAAATACTAATTTCACTCAATGAAATGCAAATCAGTTGCTATCTTTTATTTAAAGTTATTTTTTCGATTTTCCTTTTGATGTGCTATCTGCCACTGTTACAATAAACCTACCATTGAAATGATACTGTTCTGAGACTTTTCATTTCTTTGTCATTGGACAAACTTACAAAATCAGTGAGGGGTCAAATAATTATTTCCCCCACTGTATATGGTGGCTTTATTCCCTCTTCCGTGTTCACAATGACAAAGACAAGAGATGTCTGAGCAGACCAGAAATACTGTTATCACAAATGTGGGGATTCGCTCTGGTAGGCAGGGTAAGCGGATACAGTACAGAGGCAAAAAACTGTTTGTAAACTTCAGTGTTTATTCACACATAAGGTATAGCACAAAACACAAGTCACTTTGCAGTATTGGTGTTTGTTCACACACACGAAAAGTTCATAAAGCAAGAAAGTCACCTTATCTCCTGGGTGTTAGTTCACACCCTGCTGGCAGTTCTGCCTCGGCAAGTCCATAAGCAGGCTTTAGGAGGCCTGTTTCCCCTACACCCGGGTCTCAGCCCTCCAACTCAGCACAAGCCTCAGATCCCAACACAGAGATCCCCTCTGCTGATCCCAGCTATCTGAGATCCAGTCCGGTGTTTGACCCCACCTGGCCGCCAATCAGTCCAGCAGCACACATTGGGAGGAAAATACCTGTTTTCCCAGACAATACATTTCACTGTGACACACAAAGCACGAGTGGTCTAAAAGATACAAGACTATCACCAAAGTTTGCCACTCATAGAACAGTCAAGAATTTTGCAGAACGTGGTGGTGAAAAAAATTGATGAGCAAACCCTAAGAAAGTTGGTTTTAAATGTGGCAAATAAATCACATACAACATGCAAAGAACTTTTAGGCTGAGCTGGGGACATGTGGATGGATTGTTTCAACCCTACTGCTTAAAAAAGAGCAACTGAACTTCGCCAGAAGTTAAGTAGACAAACCACAATCCTTCTGGGAAACTGTTGTATGGACAGAGGAAACCAAACTAGAGGTCTTTGGGCGTGCATACTGGCATTATGTTTCTGGATGACGAAATGAAGCCTATAAAGAAACGTGCACCTACAGTGAAACATGGCTGAGGATCCATAATGTTTTGGGCTAGTTTGCTGGGGCTGGAGGCCTTGAACGTGTTACAGGAGCAATGAAATCAGAGGATTATCAGAGTATTTTAGAGTTAAGTGTGCTCCCAAGTGTAAAGGCCCCTTTACACTGCTGAACTGAGCAGACAATTGTCTGACGATTGTTCCTTCCCAAAGATCGCCTGCTTGTCAGTGAAGGAGTCCGCCGCTGCATTTACATGGCTTTAGTGATCACTCCATACAGATTCATTGTTTGCTGGCACAGAGTGTTGTTTAGATGGCACAATCTGCTGCCGGCAAATTATGATTTTGGTGTCCACACGAATGATCTTATTACCCAATTAACGAGTGTTTTGCTCATTTATTGCGTAGTTGGTGGCACCTTTACAGCGGCAGATAAATGCTAACAAGCTTTCCTACCAACACTTGTTAGCGATGACCTGCCTGATGCTCAGGCAATTTAAAGGGGCCATAAAGAGAACTAGATTTGAGTCAAACAAAATGGGTCCTGCAGCAGTATAATGAGCCAACCACACCTCAAAGTATACAAGGAGGATTTATGGTGGGTTTACATGGCCAGAGGAGCAGCCGACTATTGGGAAGGAAGTGTTCCTTCTCGACAACTGGCTGCGGTTTCTGGGCAGCAGATTGCTATTTAGACAGTAGGATAATCTGCCCAAAAAAGGATAATTACTGTAACATGCCTGCACTAATGAGTTTCACCCGATGAACCAGCGTTTGACAGCTGATTGTCAGGAACGAGCATTCGTAGAAGCGTTCCTCCCCGATATTCTGCCTGAATATTTGCACGTGTAAACCCAGCATAGGAAGGAAAAATGGACTGTGTTAAACTGGTCAGGGATGATACCATATCTCAATCCAATTAAAAATCTTTAGAGAGAGCGGAAATCTGCTACTGGGAAAAGGAACCTTGCAAACCTTCAAGAGCCTGAGAGAATTTTAATGGAAGAAACTACCAAGCTTACAGATGGCTGCAAGAATTTGGAGGCTGTCATTGTCGCCAAAGGATGTGCGACCAAGCAGAGAAAGGTGACTGTTAGGCCTCTTTCACACGGGCGTCATGTTTTTGGCCCAGATAAGATGCGGGTGCGTCGCGGGAGAATGCACGATTTTTTTGCGCGAGTGATAAACATTGTAATGTGTTTTGCACGCTCGTGAGAAAAATCGGGATGTTTGGTACCCAAACCCGGACTTCTTCACAGAAGTTCGGGTTTGGGTTAGGTGTTGTGTAGATTGTAATATTTTCCCTTATAACATGGTTATAAGGGAAAATAATAGCATTCTGAATACAGAATGCATAGTAGAATAGGGCTGGAGGGGTTAAAAAAAAGAAAAAATAATTTAAATCACCTTAATCCACTTGTTCGCACAGCCCGGCTTCTCTTCTGTCTTCATTTTTGCTGTGCACAGGAAAAGGACCTTTTGATGACGTCACTGCGCTCATCACATGGTCCATTACATGATATTTTACCATGGTGATGGATCATGTGACGGACCATGTGATGAGCGCAGTGACGTCACCACAGGTCCTTTTCCTGTGCACAGCAAAGATGAAGACAGAAGAGTCTGCTCAAACAAGTGGATTAAAGTGAGTTAAATTATATATATATATTTTTTTTAACCCCTCCAGCCCTATTGTACAATGTTCTGTATTAAGAATGCTATTATTTTCCCTTATAACCATGTTATAAGGGAAAATAATAATGATCAGGTCCCCATCTCGATCGTCTCCTAGCAACCGTGAGTTGCCCTTGCTTGCGGATGCTTGCGATTTTCACGCAGCCCCATTCACTTCTATGGGGCCTGCATTGTGTGGAAAACGCACAAAGAGGAGCATGCTGCGATTTTCACGCAACGCACAAGTGATGCGTGAAAATCACCGCTCATCTGCACAGCCCCATAGAAGTGAATGGGTCCGGATTCAGTGCGGGTGCAATGCGTTCACCTCACGCATTGCACCCGCGCGGAAATCTCGCCCGTGTGAAAAGGGCCTTAAGCTTCTCTATGCCATATACTATGTTCATTCTTTATTTCTTTTTTAACATCGGCAGAGTAACTTTTTTGTTGAATGTATTAGGGCACACTATTAGATATCCTAATAATACTAAATTGGTAAATATCGACTTATTTCTGAAGACAATTACATTTTTAAACTAAGGAGTCAAGGATGCCAATAAAGTTGATGACAACAGTATGGACGTAATGGAATAGTTCCACTTTATGAGCCAGAATGGAGCACAACTAAGAAGCAGCTGCACTCGTTCTGGTGGACTCAGGCCTTTCATGGATTACATGTAATACTACATTTCCCCTGTAGTGGTCACTGCATGAGAAATGTGCGGAGCGTCTGAGCACACAACCTCTCCATTAAAACTGGAGGAAAACTGCAAGCATGAGTCTTGCATTGAAACATCATGATTAAGAACATCTCCTTGGATTTTCAGCAGCTTAATAAATTACCTGAAATTGAAATGAATCTGAAAAAGCACTTCATACATCTGAACACAAGAACACAGGCCTTTTGTATAAATGCACTTGTAAAATAGATGCAAGAGCTGTTTGTACGACTAGAGAAGTAAGTGGGGAAGCAATGGCCTTGCATCACTATGTAGTTTCTGCTTAGATTGCGACATTTTAGCATTTTCCATGTAATCAGGTGTTGTCTGATAAATTGCCACCTATGCAAGAAAGCTGGGGCCATGGCTTCCTTATTAGGGGAAATGTTCAAGGTCTTTAAGAAGTGAGCATTCCTTTAGGCTTTTCTGGAGTCAGACAAAATGTATAAATGGAAAAAGCTTGTACACAGATGCTATATTTATACATTCCTAAGTGAGTCGCTGCACTGCTCATCTTTCCATGTGTATTGCCCTAATTCTAGCTGTGCTCGTATAGCAGCAGATGTTGGGAATGTGCTCCTGTCTTCTGTAGATTCTGTTCATTGAAGCTGCATTTTATGTGGGATGATGTATTGGTTAAAAAATCATCACAGGCGCCTGAGGGTCTTTTCACACTGCGTTACCAGTGTATGTTAAATGGACCCATAGGCACCATTCACCCCACAGAGGCAAAAAAGTGTCCAATCTGTCCAGCATACCATTATTTTTTACTGTACGGAATATAGTAGCAGACTGCGCTGTTATACACAGAGACATGGAGTAAAAAAACAATACTGCACGTTATATATATTTTTTTTGTATGCACCTATATAGCGCTGCTATATTCCGCATCGCTTTCCAGATCTAAGTTTCCTATCAGTATGGCTTTGGAGTGTGGGAGGAAACCGGAGTACTGGGAGGAAACCCACAGAAACACGGGAAAAACATACAAACTCCATGCAGATGTTGTCCATGGTCGTATTCAGATTGGGCACTTATGGTTGATGGCTGCCACTCCTGATAGAATCGGGGTTAGGAAAAAAAAAAAAAGGAAGAGGGTTAATCCTGTACTCTTGTAGAAGGAGATATAGGATACAGATGCAGGGCGCCAGGGGTAAAGGCCAAGGTGGAAAAAAGTGTATTATAAATAGAAGAAAATGTCCTGGGTCAGGGCATAAAATGAGAGATTGGAAACTGAGGGAGAGCAGGGCAGCCTTAGGTGATTAACTATATGCGGGAGCGCTATATAGTAACAATATAATAGAGAAAAGGGGGAAAAAATCACCAAATGGGAATATAGACTTGGTAAAAGATATATACTCTGCTCAAAAAAATAAAGGGAACACAAAAATAACACATTCTAGATCTGAATTAATTAAATATTCTTCTGAAATACTTTGTTCTTTACATAGTTGAATGTGCTGACAACAAAATCACACAAAAATAAAAAAAATGGAAATCAAATTTTTCAACCCATGGAGGTCTGGATTTGGAGTCACATTCAAAATTAAAGTGGAAAAACACACTACAGGCTGATCCAACTTTGATGTAATGTCCTTAAAACAAGTGAAAATGAGGCTCAGTAGTGTGTGTGGCCTCCACGTGCCTGTATGACCTCCCTACAACGCCTGTGCATGCTCCTGATGAGGTGGCGGACGGTCTCCTGAGGGATCTCCTCCCAGACCTGGACTAAAGCATGTGGCAACTCCTGGACAGTCTGTGGTGCAACGTGACGTTGGTGGATAGAGCGAGACATGATGTCCCAGATGTGCTCAATTGGATTCAGGTCTGGGGAACGGGCGGGCCAGTCCATAGCATCAATGCCTTCGTCTTGCAGGAACTGCTGACACACTCCAACCACATGAGGTCTAGCATTGTCTTGCATTAGGAGGAACCCAGGGCCAACCGCACCAGCATATGGTCTCACAAGGGGTCTGAGGATCTCATCTCGGTACCTAATGGCAGTCAGGCTACCTCTGGCGAGCACATGGAGGGCTGTGCGGCCCTCCAAAGAAATGCCACCCCACACCATTACTGACCCAATGCCAAACCGGTCATGCTGGAGGATGTTGCAGGCAGCAGAACGTTCTCCACGGCGTCGCAAGACTCTGTCACGTCTGTCACATGTGCTCAGTGTGAACCTGCTTTCATCTGTGAAGAGCACAGGGTGCCAGTGGCGAATTTGCCAATCTTGGTGTTCTCTGGCAAATGCCAAATGTCCTGCACGGTGTTGGGCTGTAAGCACAACCCCCACCTGTGGACGTCGGGCCCTCATATCACCCTCATGGAGTCTGTTTCTGACCATTTGAGCAGACACATGCACATTTGTGGCCTGCTGGAGGTCATTTTGCAGGGCTCTGGCAGTGCTCCTCCTGTTCCTCCTTGCACAAAGGCGGAGGTAGTGGTCCTGCTGCAGGGTTGTTGCCCTCCTACGGCCTCCTCCACGTCTCCTGATGTACTGGCCTGTCTCCTGGTAGCGCCTCCATGCTCTGGACACTACGCTGACAGACACAGCAAACCTTCTTGCCACAGCTCGCATTGATGTGCCATCCTGGATAAGCTGCACTACCTGAGCCACTTGTGTGGGTTGTAGACTCCGTCTCATGCTACCAATAGAGTGAAAGCACCGTCAGCATTCAAAAGTGACCAAAACATCAGCCAGGAAGCATAGGAACTGAGAAGTGGTCTGTGGTCACCACCTGCAGAACCACTCCTTTATTGGGGGTGTCTTGCTAATTGCCTATAATTTCCACCTGTTGTCTATCCCATTTGCACAACAGCATGTGAAATTGATTGTCACTCAGTGTTGCTTCCTAAGTGGACAGTTTGATTTCACAGAAGTGTGATTGACTTGGAGTTACATTGTGTTGTTTAAGTGTTCCCTTTATTTTTTTGAGCAGTGTATTAAAATATATTAGAAATATATAAAATATGTACAATAGAGTAGGGGCCTGTGAAAACTTATTGGTACAAACTAATGTCAATAGGTACCCTTTACCAATAGATAGTAGAACAATTAATATTCAGTATCCATATGATTAAACCATCTAAAATCCGGTTCTGACGTCCGGTGGATAGTATCATAAGGAAAAACAGTAAAAGGTATTTAAAATACGTATAAAACGGGTGATATACACCACACTCACTTCACCAGGGAGGGGTGTTGTGGGATAAAGCTCAAGACACCCAAAACAACCACCTCCCTCTCGTGGCCCACTCGTAGAATTGCTGGAAGATACGGCAGTCCAACACTTTGTACTTCTGGTATAGTCCTTTAATTAGTTCAGTCAGGTAAGCTCAACGCGTTTCGGGGAATAACAAACCCCTTCCTCAGGAGCAAGGTTCAGTGGAGACATTAATAATATAAGACTTATATTATTAATGTCTCCACTGAACCTTGCTCCTGAGGTGAAAAGAGCATTATCTGTTACAAAGTGCAAATTGTCCACCACTGGACATCAAAGCTTGCCCACTGTGCCCTGACAGCAGATATCGAGGGGCGGTGTAAGAATCAGAGCAGTCATGGTGAATTCCAACATTTCTGATTCTTCAGTGGGGTCTGAGCATAAACCTGAAGTTAATCCGTTATTTCTTCTTTTTTTAGATGCTCCTGAAGTTTCAGTCACTGGCTATGATGGCAATTGGTTTGTGGGCAGAAAAAATGTCCAATTGAAGTGTAATGCTGATGCTAATCCACCTCCTACTGAGATAAAATGGAGCAGGTAAACTCATTTCTGTTCAGTACAGTGGTTTGTTTTGGAGAAATGATACTAGTTAAAGGGGTTCTCTGGGATACAGATATTGAAGACTTATCCTCTGACAGTGTACCAAGCCTTCTGCCTTTACTCTAAATATTGTACAGTTTCCAGCACCATGGCAGCCCAAAACAACTTATCAGGGGAAGTGTCGGAGCCCCACCAGTTTGATATTAATCTATCCTGAGGATAGCTAATCAATATCTGCACCCTGGAGAACCCCTTTAAGAGGCCATGCCAGGATCCATTGCAGAATGTTTATACACAACTTAGGAATGAAAAGAACAATAGACTCAGTTATACAGTGTCTTATTCTTCAAAATGATGAATCCAGTAATGGCGATGTACTTTGTGTTCCAACTCAATCACCAGTTTACTGTCTGTAACGTGGGCTATTAAACAGCAATAAAAACCGACCTTTAGCTAACAGAGGCAAATGTGTATATTGTAAAGGGGTTGTGCACTTTTTTTTTTTGGGGGGGGGGGGCAGGGGGGGAGGGTTGCTAGGGCACACCTGCAAAGAGAAGCATACTTACCTGCTTCCTGGAGCTAGCTCCCCGCTCCTTCTCTTACTGGCATTGGCTGCTCCTTTGTGCTCCCAGGATGTAAACTTCCATTTTGACACTGCTGCAGCCATTCACTGGCCACTTGCTCTCCTTCCGTCACGTGACTATTTGACATGACGCAAAGAGAGCAGGTCACCTTTACGATCTTGTACAGTGCTGTGATATTGGTTGACCAGTCCTGAAGATAGGTCATGAATATCAGGTAGGTGGGGATCCGACAGCCAGCCCCTTTGAAGGGGCTGTCTCACTTCAGCAAATTGCATTTATCATGTTGAGAAAGTTAGTACAAGGCTCTTACTAATGTAATGGTATTGTCCATATTGCTTCCATTTTTGGCTTCATTCATTTTCCATCACCTTATCCACTGCTCATATCAAGGGGTTACGACCACCCTGCAATCCAGCTACAGTGGCCGTTCTTGCAGACTATAAAAAAAAGTGCCAGCTTCTCTGGTGGCTGGGACCATGCGAGTGTGCATAGGCACACATCCACAGCAGCTCCCTTTCTGGCCACCTCTTATTTGAGCTTATGCGCTATAGCGGTGGTCATAACCCCTGGATACGAGCAGTGCATAATGTGATGGAAAAATGAATGAAGCCAGCAAAGGAGACAATATGGACAATCACAATACATTAGTAAGTGCCTTGTATTAACTATCTCTACATGATAAATGCCATTTGCTGAAGTGAGACCACCCCTTTTAATGTAATTCATTGAAATAAATACATTAGGGATTGCTGTACACTCTGTTATGAGCGTTTTTGTCCATGCTGTATATACAGACATGACTATCATTATGGTATAATAGTAGTACCTAATAAAATGTAGCCTAAGTTATAATTATAGACACATGCAATCTGACTAAGATTCAGTATTTTTTTTCTAGCCCCTTTTCTGGCAAGGGAGTAGTCACTGGTTCTTAGCTCCAATCAGTGTAGAGGTGGGGGGGGGAGCAGAAGTTGTGGATCGGCAGCTAATTCCAGGTAAAGAGGGCTGCTATTGTTCTAGGGCAGGCATCCTCAAACTGCGGCCCTCCAGCTGTTGCAAAACTACAACTCCCAGCATGCCCGAACAGCCCACAAGTATCAGCCTACAGCAGGGCATTGTGGGAGTTGTAGTTTTACAACAGCTGGAGGGCCGCAGTTTGAGGGTGCCTGTTCTAGGATCACAAAAGGGGAAGGTAGGTGGACTACATGAGTCCCATTGTTGGGAGCCACACCCTGTGAATGCACTCAATAAATGGATTTACAATCTGACGCCTACCGGTCGTGGTTTTGCTCCTGCCAGCTATCGCCCCAACATTGGGACCCAAGGGGTCCAGCTACCTTCCCCTTTTGTACTGCGTCACCTCCTCTGTTTTATTGGCACTGACTGCACCAACCTACATTTCTGTACCTCAAACGCTCACTAGAGTTGTGCCCAACATCAAGACGTGAGCAAAATATATGCCCCACTGAGGGATTGTGTATCCTATGAGCGCCTCCTGCCATCCATTGCTATTGCTCTAGGATGTGACAGGTCCTCTTATGGAGCTGCCTGTAAAATGTGTAATATATCAATCCCTCTAATTGTGGCCATTTCTGTCATAGAACCTAAATGCTCACAATTAGACCCAGTTTAATCAGTCACAAATAAGATTTGAGTCTATCGCTGTAATATATACGAAGGAACGCCAGAGACCTGTTGTTTGCCCTAAGGTGAGTGGCTCCAGAGTTGTCTGACAGTCAGTCTCCCTCCATAGGATTCACATTCGGATGATCACTTTCAGAGGGATGGGGTCATAACCAGCGGCTGAAGCAGCCTCCAGATGGTAGTTATCTCATCTTTCTGTTCAGCATTATTCCATTTTACAATCTTCCTGTTCACTGGATACTAATTTGTGGGATCTGTATTTAGAAATGTACGCTAATACAGACTTACTCCCGTACAATGAATCCACATAAACATTCATAGTTCATGTCAAGAAAATAATAACCTTTTTAACGTCTACTAAATGTGCACACTTCTGTGGAGCACCTTAATTCAACATGTTTGTAACTTCTATTAATACAGGTTAGACGGAGTTTGGCCTGATGGCTTATTACCTGTCAATAATACACTACTTTTCAACTACCCTCTAACCCACAATGTTTCTGGGATATACATGTGCAGAGTGGCCAATGCTCTTGGTTACAAAAGTGACCAAAAGATCATCACTATTTTAGGTGAGTTGTTCTGGATTCTTAATCTATGTGCTCTACTTGTCATTCTATCTTGGTTAAGATGCATGGTATATTGGAGGGCACCATTATACTTATTTATTTGCCACCTGTGACTTTCTTACAAGGTTCTTAAATAGGACCTTTCATGGGTCCAGACTTTATAAACTAAATATGAGGGTATGTAGGGCATACAGCTGGGATCTAATAGCACTTACTATTTTTTCTGGGCATCGGTACAGGGAGGAGGTCTCCTTCTCTCTGGTTGTAGTAATGTCCAATCGCAGCCTCACCTTCTCCTTGGCTGTGACGCTCTCCGCTGTGATTGGACATTACTACAACCAGAGAGAAGGAGACGCCCATTGAGAAACAGGGCAGTCTCCTCCTCCCTGTACCGATGCGAAAATGAGCATACCAGGCGGGAGAATACAACGGGGGCCACAGCAAGAGAATGGAGCGGCGCCCAGAAAAAAATAGTAAGTGCAGTTAGATCCCCGCTGTATGCCCTACATACCCTGATACATTTTTTTTTATAAAGTCTGGATCCATGAAAGGTCCTCTTTAAGTAAAAGCAGTCAAGTCTAGTAAGTCAGTCCACACTGCAGTTTCTTCAATGTACAGGGTGGGCCATTTATATGGATACACCTTAATTAAATGGGAATGGCTAGTGATATTGACTTCCTGTTTGTGGCACATTAGTATATGTGAGGGGGGAAACTTTTCAAGATGGGTGGTGACCATGGCGGCCATTTTGAAGTTGGCCATTTTGAATCCAACTTTTGTTTTTTCAATAGGAAGAGGGTCATGTGACACATCAAACTTATTGGGAATTTCACAAGAAAAACAATGGTGTGCTTGGTTTTAACGTAACTTTATTCTTTCATGAGTTATTTACAAGTTTCTGACCACTTATAAAATGTGTTCAATGTGCTGCCCATTGTGTTGGATTGTCAATGCAACCCTCTTCTCCCACTCTTCACACACTGATAGCAACACCGCAGGAGAAATGCTAGCACAGGCTTCCAGTATCCGTAGTTTCAGGTGCTGCACATCTCGTATCTTCACAGCATAGACGATTGCCTTCAGATGATACAAGATGTGCAGCACCTGAAACTACGGATACTGGAAGCCTGTGCTAGCATTTCTCCTGCGGTGTTGCTATCAGTGTGTGAAGAGTGGGAGAAGAGGGTTGCATTGACAATCCAACACAATGGGCAGCACATTGAACACATTTTATAAGTGGTCAGAAACTTGTAAATAACTCATGAAGGAATAAAGTTACGTTAAAACCAAGCACACCATTGTTTTTCTTGTGAAATTCCCAATAAGTTTGATGTGTCACATGACCCTCTTCCTATTGAAAAAACAAAAGTTGGATTCAAAATGGCCGACTTCAAAATGGCCGCCATGGTCACCACCCATCTTGAAAAGTTTCTCCCCTCACATATACTAATGTGCCACAAACAGGAAGTTAATATCACCAACCATTCCCATTTTATTAAGGTGTATCCATATAAATGGCCCACCCTGTATAATTGATTGCAGGTACAGTTATGCATAATAGCTATCATTTTCTAGCGATATTTCACAATGTAAGTCTTTTCTAAATATTAGGGGTTCCCTGAGCCTGTCAAATGTGTCTTTCAGCTACCCTGTGTAGCGAAGTAGTTTTAGCAGTATTTACCCGTCGATCCCGGCTGGGTTCACATGACCGTCTGACTGGCTGCATGCTCTGACGTCCTGACCGGATACTTCAGTTTCCCTGGTCCGCTGCATAAGGCCTCATGCACATGATCACTCTGTGTTTTGCGGTCCGCAAATTGCGGATCTGCAAAACATGGATGCCACTCATGCGTTCCACAATTTGTGGAATGGAATGGCCCATCCATAATAGAAATGCCTATTCTTGTCCTCAAAACAGACAAGAATAGGACATGTTCTATTTTTATTTTTTTTGTGGGGCCATGGAACGGAACAACGGATGCGGACAGCTACAAAAACTGCGGATACGAACCCAAAACAGCATTGGTGTGCATGAGGCCTAAGGAATATGCAGCTTAACAGGAAGAAACAGGAGCACATTCAGTTGGGACATCAGGGGAGGTACCATTAGCCAGTCAAGCAGTTATGTGCCCCTAGTTGGACTCCCAGAACGATGGAGGGGTAAGTACTACTGAAATTGTATTGTCTCCACTGGTTAGCTGAAGAAACCATTTTAGGTACAGGCCCAGAGAAGCCTATTAAAATAGGTTTACATCCAGTCATGCCATCTAACAGCTTAACTTCAAGGCTTGGAATAAAGCCAATTAGAGTGCAAATTAGCATGTATTAAGGCATCCCAACTGTCCTACAGTGGCATGTATCAGAGGAAAGAAGGATTAGGTATTTTTAATTTCAACATGCCTTTTCTTTTCATTTTTTTCATTGACGTTAAGGAGATGCCAGAGGTGCTAGCAGCAGCTCAAGCTGGCCATGCATTAGATTGTGGACATTTATAAAGGCACCTTTTTATGACACATACACATGACCAATGGCACGTATTTTCCCAAAAGTTCATCTGCCATTTTCCGTCTTTTTGATTTGGTTTTAATGTATCAAACTGTCTACCACAAGCTTCAAGTGGTTCTGAAAATGGCCATCTGAAATCCCTAATGTGTGTCCAGCTTTATTCTAGCTAGAAAAGTGTCGGAAAACTATGATAGGTTATACCAGATAAAGTTGTGTGAGGTGAATTGAAGCTATTTGCTGGGATCCCAAAATGTGATATATAGATGCAGTGATGTGCCATGATATAAGGATATAGAAACTTTCCTAGTATTTAAGGGGTATTTCTATGCGGGATATTTATAGAATGTTTATAGGATATATCATAAATAGCTAATAAGTTCGGGTCCCACCTCTGCATCTCTCTCAGGACAACAGGACTCCATTCCTGAGAAATAAGCAGTTCTCCGCTGACCATTATGACATATCCTATCCATATGCTATGAATGTCCCAGATAGGACAAACCCTTTAATTTGTAGAGTGTGAAAATAATAATAATTTCTCTTCAGAAAGCAATGTGGGTAGTCAGTTACAAGCCTAGCAACTAATAGTTATGGGGAATTGGGATCATGGCTGCCTTCATCTAGTTTGTAGCATTGGATCACCACCTGGTGGACAGTTCTGGGTACTTGATTATTGCTCAGACGCTGGAAACACCACCATATAATGCAATTATATGAAACTTGCAAACATTTCTGCAGCTGCCCCACTCATCTGTGTTGAACTTTGCTACATGTAAATATGCCCACAAGGGGTGCGTGGTTGAGAAAACCCACTTTCAAATACCCCATAAGAGAATTCTGAGATGACAGAAGCAGATCCTCTAGTCAGGCGGGAGGGGAGAGATGCTACAAACATGGGCAGTGCCTTGTCCTTCGTGACACCGACAGCCAGTTGATTTGAATTGACACTGTGCACATGAATGACTGCAAATAACTGTAAACAAGAATGCTCTATTCATTGACCAGAAAAGAGATCTTGAAATGGTGAGAAAATTCTTGATACAGTAGTTAAGCTTTATTTTTCTAAGATCTGTGTGGAGTACACCTGTGCTATGTAGATCAAGCGCAACCACTGCCATTAGTCTAAATGGACCTCAAGTTGCTCATACACATTAGATTTCGGTGGGACCAGCCAGCCGTCTAATTTGTATAGAAACCTCCCAACAGCAGATGTCGACGGAGGGAAGGATTGGGCAGCTGGACTTTAACATGCCTACTACTAGAGGTGTCTGGCAATGGTTCAATGGTTTACTCCACTCTCCCTATTGAGAACACTTGCAGCCTGAGTGTGCACGTGTATGAGGCTGTCTAATGTGTATGGCCAGCCTTAGTATATGGAAACTATCCCTTCATCTAACTCTCTACCAGCTGTAAAAGAGATTCAGCTAAAGTGTTTGGAAGTTTTCCTAATAGGAAAGTGATAATAGATGAAAATAATCTGATATGATTTACTATATGGTAAGATTTAGTTAAGAGGGCTTCATTCTGAGATGAAATTAGCCACACGCTGACACATGGATATTAGTGAATATGTCACTGTCTCCTAAAAGTCTGCATTATTTAGCAAGATATTCATGGAAGTCTTGTAAGGCAATCCCTCATGTCCTTGAATTACTGTGCAACCTAATAGCATTAGCTGTGAAGAAGTGCAATATGAATATCCAGTAGTCACTTTGATACTATAAAACATGGCACACAATTTTTCTTGTTGTCTTTCAGACTATTTTTACATTTCAAATAAAAAGATTATATAGAAAAATCTTGTACATTTTTGACATCCAGAGGCCTTAGATGTATGAAAAATTATAAATCTCTGCTGGTACGCTTTTGTACCTTGCTGCTGCAGCACATTTCAGTATGTAAAGGCTAATGTAAATATACATACAATCTTAAAGGGGGTGTCCATTTTTAACCAAAAGCTTAGAATGGTATACAATAACAGGCTGAGTAATACCCTACCAATTCCTGCTGATCTTGTGCCACTGTTAAAAACTGACTATGCAATAGTTTCAATGAAAAAAAAAACGAACCGCTGGTTTGAGCATATTAAGGTGTTACTACTGCCATGTACAATAAAATACCTTATTTCTTGCTGTAGCCTTAATTTTTTGTTTCATGGTTTCATTAGCGATAAAATCCACTTTTTATGTTATGCAAATGAGTGTCCAAGGTGCCCAGAGGGGCGTTATTATCCTACTCTGGAGCCCAGTAACTGCCCCCTACAGTGCCCAGCCCGCCTTCCTTTAGAGCCCAAGCACGCCTCATCCAGTATAAGTAACTGCCCACACCCAAACTCTTTGCCGCCGCCACAGGGCTTCAGTTTTTCACTAATGGTTGCTAGGAGATCTTGTTTGTAAACCTTCAGTTTTTTATCACACGCATGAAAAAATGCATCAAAATGCATTCCACCCGTGTGGGAAAAACTGAATGCAATCGCAGACAAAACTGACTGAAGTTGCTTGCAAAATGGTGCGAGTTTCACTGAACGCATCCTGAATGCATCCGGTGCCAATCCGTCACGCTGGTGTGAAAGAGGCCTAAGGGTGCTATTTTCTATGTACATCCGAGCTGTGGTAACTATCATGGTTCCAATTACAGAGTACAGGTGGAGCCCAGCAATTAGCGGTAACTGAAGTACACTTACCGCAACTTGCCTCGCATGTAATAGTATCCTAAGGCTAGTTTCAGATGAGTGTATTCATTCAAGGAAACAATCTCTGTGTGTGAGCGGTATTTCCCAACCTGAATAATGGTGTATGGTGTTATGAATTCCAGTCTCACCACCAATCTACTGAACTGTAGTCACCACATTATGTGATAACAGTTTGGTGGATTGGCGGTGAGACTGGAATTCACTACATCATAAACCCTTATAATTAGGGATGAGCGAATCGACCTCGGATAAAACATCCGAAGTCGATTTTCATAATACTTCGTTTGAATACTGTACAGAGCAAGCGCTCCGTACAGTATTAGAATGTATTGGCTCAGATGAAATGGTTTTTTACAGTAGAAATTAATTTATAAAGTTGTTATACGAAGTCTCGCGAGACTTCACGAAGTAATAACTTCGGCTCATCTGAGTCAATACATTCTAATACTGTGCGGTCCGTACAGTATTCAAAGTATTATTCTAATTGATTTTGGATGTTTCACCCGAAGTTCATTCGCTCATCCCTAGTTATAATGTCGCACGTTCACTTCACAGGAGCAACGTTCAGGTCTAGAAATACCTCTCACACATGAAGAGTATTATGTGGAGTAAATATGCCTATCTGAAACTAGTCTAAGGGCTCATGCACACGCCCGGCCATGGCCGTATTGCCGTGTGCACCCCTGGAAGTTCGGTGCGGAACAGAGGCATGGAAGTACTCTGTAGTGCTTCGTAGGGTTTCTGACCGTGCCTCCGCACCGCAAGCGCTCCGTACAGTATTAGAATGTATTAGCTCAGCTGAAATGTTTTTTTACTGTAGAAATTAATTTATGAAGTTATTATGCGTGAATTATGCAGCTGCGGACAAGAATAGCACATGTTCTATTTTTTTTGCGGAGCTGCGCATCGGCAGTTCGGGGCCGCGGACTGGAAATGCGGATGCGGACAACACACTGTGTGCTGTCTGCATCTTTTCCATCCCCATTTAAAATGAATGGGTCCACATCCGTTCTGCATAATTGCGGAATGGATCCGGACCCAAAGTGCGGACGTGTGAATGGACCCTTAGTGATTAGAGTGCCCGGTTATAGGATCTGGCTTAGTCTCCAAAAATCTGACTAAAATAAAGCTTATTTGTTCACTCATATTCACATGTGACTGTTTCATCCCAGCATCTTTAGACCTTGCTCAGGTGCTGCTTCTGAACATATGGCTGAGTAACTAAGCTTTGTTTAACCTCATTTTTTAGGTGCCACCATAATTTTCTCAAAGATAGATAAGCTTTATGCAAAGTTGTACATAACTAAAATTATATATATTTCAGTTTTAGAACTATTTTCATGCAGAATTGAAGGCATTTAGTTTATCTTTTTGTCTGTATGGATATATTCACGCAGCGGATTTTGCAGAGGTAGTTTCTGCTGTGGCTTTTCATTGAATGGAGCTATACTGGTAACAGACTTCCGCCGTGGTGTTTGTCTAGACCAGGCATGCTCAACCTACGGCCCTCCAGCTGTTGTAAAACTACAACTCCCACAATGCCCTGCTGTAGGCTGATACCTGTAGGCTGTCAGGGAATGATGGGAGTTGTAGTTTTGCAACCGCTGGAGGGCCGCAGGTTGAGCATGCCTGGTCTAGACACTGTACCAAGAAAGGCCACTCGAATGGCAGAGCGGCCTATACCTGAATTTTGGCACTGAATCTGTACCCAAATTCTGGCAGGAATATCTGTTGTTAACATACCCTTATGGAAAATGATCTACTAAATTGTGTTGTAAAAAATGCGCTAACATAGTGGAGTGAAAGAAAATGCAAACAATAAAAATGTGCCTTGTCTAAATGGTTGTAAAATGGCATGTTTTGCTGAAGCTTTAGTGTGCCTTGTCATGCCATTCTTTCTGTGGGAACCAGGGGAGTAAGTATGATGGAAAGTCCAAAAGTCACTCTGAATGACCGGAGTACAGATAAGATCAATAAAACCTCATTAGTTTGTTTTAGTTATATCTATTTCTAATGTTACTTACTCTTCATCATCTTTTCTACATTGTCCTAACTGTTTTAACCATACTAATCAGTTTCTGATAATGATAATGGCTGCACATTCTGACCTAAAAGCTGCCCTCTAAATGGTTTTACTGCACGGAACCAGTCAACTTGCACTATTAAAAAGCTCAACCATTTAGGAGTGGGTTAAAATGCAGGAGTTAGAACTTCGGCTTAGCGACTCCACAGTCCTGTTAAAAAGATGAAATAGGTCATATTTAAAGGGTTAACAGGTACGAGAAAGTTTAGATGGAAGCAAAAGTAGTGCATTATTTTAATCCCATTTTTAATTTTTTAAGTATAAATAAAATTTAGACCAGGCAGGGGTAAGGGAAGATCCTGTGCACATCAGCGAGATATCAGTACTGTGCAGCTGAGACTTGTAGTCCCACACAGACTGCGGCAGCTCATCGGTTTTATTTATTCCCTCTGCATCAGGAAGTTCCTTTGACAATTGTCCATATATAGTGACGACATAGGACCTCCCTGAGAGGTGGCATCCGTCCCCCATAGGCTATTAAAGCCTCCGTTAAGCAGATCCTGCAGGATAGATTATACCAGCCAGTCAGAGGGCAAAAGCATATTCTTTTGGAGGTTTTTCTGACATACACACTAAAAGTAGGAGAAAAACATGATGTGAACCAGACCTTACATTTACAACATAGTTAGGTAAAATAATACAAAGCATTAAAGATTCAGAACCCCCGCAGTGTACATCAGTCTATGATCACTCCACTTGCTTCCGGAGGCTGCACATAATTGTAGAGTAGAAAAAGCTGCTCCAGAATTGTTGTGTTATGTATTTACTACAACAGGCGTCTCGGGAGAGGGGGCATGTCCTCTTGAAGTATCATTTGTAAATACTTTTTAACATTTCCATACTATATTAGATTAGGAGAAAACAGAAATTTTGTATTAACTACAGAAAATTAAAGAAAACCTTGTTAAAGGGAATCTGTCACCTATTTTGAGCATATAAAACTGTTAACATAGCAATGGGCAATAAAGTACCTTCATTCCAGCATCTGTCTTCTTTCTTTTATTCAACTTTTCATTTAGATGAAAAAGCAATTATTCTGATATGCTAATTAAGCCTCAAGGTGCCCAGAGGGGCGTTATTACTCTGCTCTAGTGCCCAGTAACGCCCCCCTGCAGTGCCCAGCCCGCCTCTTAAGAAATACATTTACTCCCACATCCTTGCCGAACGGCGCCGCCCCCTCCACTACGTCATGTAATTTATTCACCCCACCATCCTTGCGTCCTCCTTTCTTGGCCTCCGAAATCCCGCACAGCCGCAGTATCGCTGACTGCCTGCGCCTGTACGATACTCCGGCTCCTGAGGGCAACAGCGCTCTGATTACATCACTAGGCTCGGTGCATGCCCAGTGACACTATTGAGGCTGTTGCCCTCAGGAGCCGGAGTATCGCACAGGCGCAGGCAGTCAGCGATACTGCGGCTGTGCGGGATTTCGGAGGCCAAGAAAGGAGGACGCAAGGATGGTGGTGTGAATCCGCAAGGATGTGGGAGTAAATTTATTTCTTAAGAGGTGTGCTGGGCTTGGAAGAAAGGCAGGCTGGGCACTGCAGGGGGGCGTTACTGGGCACTAGAGCAGAGTAATAACGCCCCTCTGGGCACCTTGAGGCTTAATTAGCATATCAGAAAAACCGCTTTTTCATCTAAATGAAAAGTTGAATAAAAGAAAGAAGACACATGCTGGAATGAAGGTACTTTATTGCCCATTGCTATGTTAACAGTTTTATATGCTCAAAATAGGTGACAGATTCCCTTTAACTGTGAAATGCTGATCTGTTCAGGATGTGATTATTTCATCACACGGTATTTCACATTCAGGGTGGTTTTATTCTTTTATAGGTGAATACATAATTTGATTTGTAGGCATTCTACTTCAGTTACATTGAATTATGTCTGCTTGTAGAAAATGATCTGCGGGCTCTAGACATCATTTGCAGAAGGATGTCGAGAGCGGTCACTGTTTGAGTTCAGCACTAAATATAGCCAGAAAAATTCAAGATTTTCTAGTGACACAATACACACTTCAGTGATAGATGTCCTTAAAATACACTGTGGCTTCCAGTACTGTGATGTCACACAGTACATTCTCTTCATGCCAGAGCTTAGCGTATGGTACCATCATTTAAAGGCAATACGTCACCTATATTTTTCCTGACATTAGGCCTCTTTCAGACGAGTGTATCCTGTGTGGGCATGATTTCCCATTACGGACACTGCTTGATTTGCAGGAGCGCACAGCTTTATACTGATTTATAATGCTGTGTGTCTCTGCATGACCTGTGTCTACTGAATTGTACTGACATAATGCTGTCAGTATAATTCTGTATAAGTAAGATCATGCAGAGACACACAGCATTATAAATCATTATAATGCCATGCGCTTTAGAGGAAAAACTATTTAAAAAAATTATTTTTGACCCAAAATCATTAGAATGCAACAATAAAAAATTGCATCCAAAGGCGTTTATAGCCTTTAAATAACATATCATTTTCTGATAACACATTCTATGTAAGTGATTGGGATGGAGCTGCAATATCAGACACCACCTATAGACAAAAGAGAAACTATTTCTGGGGGAGGAGGTGGGAGCAGGCCCTTTGTTTTAATCTCAACCCCTATAAAGAGGATCTGTCACTTTCCTGACGAGTCTTTGGTGACAGATCCTCTTTAAGGTGATTTAGATCTAAGCAAATCAAATACTACAAGCGGAGGAAAGTGATCTTCTGCTTTGTCAAGACTTTATACACAACCTCTTTTTTGAAGGTTAGGACTATGTGCAGTAAAATCATAGGATGTGTAAAAGAAGGTACCTGACAGCCTTGCGACCATGACAGAACGTCCAACCAGGTTATGTATTTTAGATGGTCAGAAGGTTGCCCACTACCTTGTTTCCCATATGGAATCCTTTCCCCATGATTTGTGTGCAGTTTAGCCCTAATGAACCTGGACAGCAAAGCACAAGCTGTTGGCTTGTATACATGCATGTTCATGTCAATTTGTATCAAATATCTGTGCTTAAAACACATTGAAGGTTTTCTATTCATACTGCACAATATACGCAGTGGTGTTGTCTGTTGCAACCAGTTAGTTGCATATGAAATGAAATCTGTAAGTTATTATGGACAATACCAGTGTTCATATTTGTACCAGGTTTTGTATATGACCACCATACTTCTTTGACAACAGAAGCCATGTTCATTGTCATTATTAACCTTAGTTGCTAGCATATATTGACATTGTTTCCCTTTTGTCTATGTCTACTTCCATTAGATCCTCCTGTTACTACTGCTCTTCCTACAGTTGCAGACACCCATTCAGACTTTGATGCAGAGTTAACAACGTCCTCCAGAAAACTTTATATTCCAGCTTCAACCATTGCAACTTTTCAGGATGGCAATTTTGGCACCATTGTTGGCAGCGTAGTTGGAGGTTGTCTTTTCTTGATTCTTTTAATTGTGCTCATTGGCGTGATATACCACAGAAAAAAACAGACGTTCCGTGGTGATTATTTTACCAAGAGCTACATTCCTCCTTCGGATATGCAGAAAGAGTCCCAAATTGATGTTCTGCAGCCTGAAGATCTTGATCCTTTTCCTGACAACCTAAAAAAGGAGGTTGACATTAAAAGTAATGATCATATTTATAATGAATATCTCCATGATGATGACAACTCGGATTGGAACCATATTGTTAGCTATAACCGATATCAAGAGCACTTTGATAGACCAGTCAACAATTATACCGACAAAAATATGCCGGTTGTTTCACGGTACAACCAGAACTTCGACAATGAAGATGACTTGGTTTCCCATGTGGATGGTTCTGTCATATCCAGAAGGGAGTGGTACGTGTAGAGACTCCTGCAAGTGGACTAATGTGCATTCAGCTACATGATTGTCAGATTTACAGTTCTGATTTTGACTTTTTATGTTGCTATTCTTTTTGTTGCCTATTTTACCATATTTTAAAGCCAATCAGTCAAATAATTTCTTGCATCTACACAAATTTGAACTATGTAAATAAATGTAAAGTTTTGAAGAATAGATTTAGTTAAATAGCAAATTTCCAGTAAGCAAGACAAACATCGGAGCTGATTTGTAGCATAGCACTAGGGTCAGAAATGTGTTAGAACTGGCAGCAATGTCCGTTTCCCAGGTGAGCGGCACATTGAAATGTCATGTGGGGCGGTTTTGATATGCTTGTGCTGTGTAGGTACGGTAAGTCTTTTTATTAATAGCTACTATAGGTTCATCGGTACAGGAATGCTCAGTGTAGATAATCCTATGATTTTCTGCTATGGCCGGGAAACTAGTAATGATAGGAAACTGCTGCTATCAATGAAATGTACCATAGTCCAGTAGCCTTTAGGAGCACTTAAGAGAACAATCCAAACATTTATTGTAAGATGCTTCGCCACATTCGAGGACGCAATTTATTTTTGTAAGGTATTTTTTAGCAATTTTGTACTTTTTCTACAGCTCAGATTAAGTGCTGTATGTTTAGTATTTCACTTGGGAAAATACATGTTTAAACGCTTATGAGCACTGAACTACCAGACCGTGCAGATCAGATTTGTAATATTATTTAATTTTATTTCTTTATTTGCCTTGATGACTGTTTTATAACTAGAATATTAAAAAGGAATATTTTGTGTTAATGTAGCCACCAGACTTTCTATAGATTTTGTAGTATGAGCATGTTTTCATCTATCTTTTTCTTGTCCTACTGATAATTTAAAGAACACTGAACACTACTTGCAGTAGTCATCCTCATTGATATTCCCTAGAGATCTAGTTTATCAGTTTCCTAGCATCAGGTACTTTATTAATATTGCTTATAAACTGTTGTGGTGGAATCCTGTATGAGGAATAGTTAAAGGGGTTCTCCAGGACTTCAATATTGATCTCTGTGGTTCTGACTCCTGACGCCCCCACCAATCAGCTGTTTGAAAGGACTGTGGTACTCAGGCGATTGCTGCAGCCCCTTTCTCAGTTTGTCATGTTATGTCCCTCGCTCACTTTTTGCAGCTCCATCCCATTCAAGTGCCATAGCCTGTTCAAACAGTTTTATTGGCTGGGAGTCAGACCCCTGCTGATTTGACTTTGACAACCTATTCTATACTGAGGATAGGTCATCGATATTTACATCCTAGACAACCCCTTTAAGAACACAAAATTGCTGCATTTTTGTAGACAACCCTGAAGCTATTTTCTTTCCTTTACTATATATATATATTACACACACACACACTCTTAGGCCTCATGCACACGGCCGTGTTCCGCGGCCGAGAGCGGTCCGTGGTAACCCGGCCGGGATTTCTTCTGACAGCAGGAGCGCACGGCGTCAATGGTTGCTATGACGCCGTGCGCTTCATGCCGCCGCTGCTGTACAGTGATACACTCGTATGATCTACGGCCGTGTGCATGAGGCCTTAGTGTGGCTTCTCATTAAAGTAAATTGTAACTCCCCGCCCCCAATTGGGAGAGATTTATCAAACTGGTGTAAAGCTGTCCATAGCGACCAATCACATTCCACCTTTCATTTCCCACTGCAGCTTTGAAAATTGAAAGGTGAAATCTGAATGGTTGCTATTGGCAACTAAGCCAGTTTTCCTTTATACCAGGGTTAAATCTCCCCCAGTGTGTTATTGTGCTCATTATTCCAGTGAATTTTAGGAAGGGTTTTTACAAATAGATGTTTGATCATTTAGATCATAGCATAGAATTAACTGCTCTGTGCAAAAGATTTTAATCAGATCTGACATTAGAAATCAAAATCTGCAATATGGATGTATGCCAGAGATGTTGATTTTTGACACTGGATTAGGGGAAATAATCCTTAACCCCCTTTAGCAAGTCTTAGTTGCAGTGCTGGGTTGGATTTACCAACTAGAGAATCCATTTAGCGATTAGACCTTCAGTTGACCAAAGGAGCTTCAGATTAACACTGTATAGGTTGATATGTAATTCACTAAACAAACTCCAGAGTACCACATTTAGGACTGAATTTAAGTGTGAATGAACATGGGACATTCCCTCAGTGATTTTCCAGTCAGCAGTGCCAGTGATTATTATGTGACACTTTGGAAATCAAACATGAACATTTTTTGGACTGTGCTTCCTAAATTTATTGGGGTTATTCTATGACTAATGTAAATATGAAAATCAGCCATCATATAGTACATGACAATCTCTAGAACCAGCCCTGTACCTCACATGGATCCAGAGATCTCCTCATTCACTGCTCTGCTAGGGAGTGTCTTTCCTGGTACAGCTCAGGAGACTTGTCTATTCTGCTGCACCTCTCCCGATTACTGCTCAGGAGGCAGTAGAAGGATGAAACCGAGCATGTGCGGCCTTCTCAGTAAGCAGGTCAAAGAAATAATAAAAAAAAATACAGTTACATTGTATTGAATACCTCAGTGGGCTATGCTAAATTTTTAGTGACATTCAATTACAGAAGTATTCAAATCCAAGTGCTGGATTGAAAATTGTAGAATATTTTTCATGGGACAACTCCTTTATGTGGCACATAATGCTTCAGTTTATAGTGATTTCCTTTTGTATAAGCCATGTTGATGGAAATACAGTTGAGTTTAATAGAGCTATAATTGAGGTCTTGTTTACTTTACTTTTAGATATGGAAATTGCATCTAGTGGTTCTCTCTGTGTCAGTTCTACAGAGTAAGAACTACAAGCAGCGTTATAGCTCTCAGCTTTCTGTAGCCCTGTGTGTATGATTTAGAGAGGAGTGGGACATTGGGCTTGTTGTATACTTATCCTATCAATGTAAATGTTATTTTGTGGACCCCAACACTCGCATTGTTCCTAGAGACTCATTTGCATATATTAAAACATCATTTTTCTCAGTAATGCGGGCACATATGAAGATGGGACCAACACAGATGCCTTCAGCTGCCAAGCGCACATGCAACAGGTCAGCCAATGTCATAGGTCCAAATCTGCTAACGGATGCCCTTTAATTGTGGGTAGACTAATTTATATGGAATGGACATCTGAATCCTTGCCTGCCCACTCACCAGTGTACTCATTGACGAGGGCTGCCCTTAGAGCTAGACACAAAA
The DNA here is from genome assembly GCF_905171765.1 of Bufo bufo. Lineage (NCBI taxonomy): Eukaryota > Metazoa > Chordata > Amphibia > Anura > Bufonidae > Bufo > Bufo bufo. The sequence goes on from NC_053391.1 coordinate 303,872,210, forward strand.
ATGGATTTAAAAAGCACCTATTCCAGTCAATTGATGTCTCATTGGTGGGCACCAGCAATTAAATAATTTATTATCTATTCCTGGAGTGGGAAAAACTGCTTCAAGGGCAAAAAAGTTATATGAAAATCACAATGTATGAGATCTGCCAAGCCTCTTTGGGGCCGGTCAAAATCTATTTACCATTAATAAAATGGTTTTCCTTTTTCTGTTTTATCCCTTCTTTTCCGATTAAGAATATAAAGACTGACTTTCATACCTTCCTCCACCCAGTTTCAACCATTCTGTAGGTCTCATAGACTACAGAAACTCATTATCTTTGTAGGGAGGTCTAAATGTCATTTAGTTTGGTTAAGGTATAGTTATACCTATGTACATTACGTTTCACTCATGTATAGCACACATATAGGGTCATTTAGAACTTGCTTAGTTGCCCATAGCAACCAATCAGATTCCACCTACTGTATACATTTTTGACAGCTCCTTTGGAAAATGAAAGGTGGAATCTGATTGGTTGATATGGGCAGAAAAGTCAGTTCTACTTTACAACAGTTTGATAAATAACCCCAATAGTCTTCACTCTGGGCCTGGCTGGTTATTCCCTCCCCTGGGTATTACTGCTTTAGGGCCCAGGCCTTGTATAATGCATCACCTGGAGTTTTCTCTTGAGCGGTTTCATTTAGAAATAATCAGAAAAGTCCTGTCCATGTTCTTGCCTAGAGCTTGTAATCTTTTATGATTGGTCTGTTCTTTATATTGGGATGTTGTATGAGGGACATTTACTATTCTATTTATGCCACTTTTGTGGCCTAATAAATTTGCAGGTTTTGTTGCACGCCATATTTGCAGTAAAATCTGTGACATTTTCCCCTTCACACCACTTTTTAGAAGTAGCGAGGGCAGGGAGAGGGCATCACTGTAGGTCCACCGCTTTTATCTTTATTCACACCAGTTTTCTGCCACTAATAAAGACAGAAATCTATGGCAGTTAGGAGCCTGCAGTAGATTTTAGAATGTCTCACAGCCAGCAGAAACGTGCACCAAATCTATGAGAGGCCCTTGCCTCTATATAAATTTGTCACATCCTCCGGTGGCGCAGGAGGAATAAAGACTGGCATGTCTTGATAAAGACACCAGTCTTGATAAATGCCCAACTGACTTTAAAGTATGGACCTGCCAGTGGTTCTACTTGGCCAAATGTACATCACCATGGTACTCTATGGTAATTTGTTTGATTAAGTACTGTAGAATCACAAGGGGTCCAGGTGCTGCAGCCATAATACAATATGTTAAAATGTGACCATACATGGTTGTGTTAAACCAGCTTGAGTAGAAGTTGGGTTCAGAGACTGGTAACACAGACTGTAAAGTTAGTCTTATTCCATTACAGCTTTGGCTACAATATATTCACATAATGGTAACAAATAAATAGGGGATTAGGACCTCAGTTACTTTGGAAACCAATATGGATAGCCAACACAGAGTATTGTAATTGCTCATACCAATGCTATTTTCAAGGTTTGGTACTCACTCTCTCTGCCCTTCTCATTGTCTGTCTCTCTCTCTCTCTCTCTCTCTCTCTCCCCTACATAGTCCATCAGATGTTGTTTTACTCGTACATATGTGTAGACTTTGCAAGTCTTTGCCAATATATACGAATAAGATGGGAAACAAATAATCTTGGTACTCTTCCTAGATGGAAGGTTGTACTTTGTAGGATTATATTGTGTGCTGTGCACTGTAGACTGTACTAGTACATATGCTTTGGGTCCATATTAATAGGCTTATAATTAACACATTTCAGAAAGGATTATTGATTGTTAATGGGATGCAGATGGTCTAAGTGCCTATAAATGAGGGTGCTCTTGCCACTTTGTACATATCATTTTGTGCCATTATCTGAACAATTATACTGAGTACTTACGTTTTATCCTATGCTGTGCTGTTCATAATTTCAACGATTGTCAATGCCGTATAAGAGCCCTGGTGCCCAGGAGAGCCCATAATCCACTCTGTCATGTAAGACTACACCTGTATTATAACTAGACGATTTTTGCATTGAGGCCTAGGAACTCAGTAGAACCTTACTACCAAACCACATTACATACATGAATATCATGAAAAGCTTTTTGGTTTTTATTTTTGTTGGTTCCTGCTTCTGAGGAACATGCTGTTCTGCTTAGAAGATCTCTGTTTAGGTACTTTGTTATAATTGCATATGCCAAAGCTTTTTGTATTATGTTCCAGTTGACAGGCACAGAGGATTACAACCTTTTTAGGTCTGAAACACCTTAGCAATGCCTTTTTGTTATGATTGTTTAATGCTGGATTATTAAAAATGGGGTTTTTTTTAATGCAAAGGGGCCCTCTGTCACCTGGTCTAGTGCGTATACTGTAACAGTACTGCACTGGACCTTGGTGGGATGACCACTACATCATATTTCATATTGGGTTCCAGTTCACAAATATTTATGGGTGTATAAACTGTTGGTTTTGAGGGGTTATATAAGGTCAGAAAAACATGGCTCCTCTCTTCCAGAAACAGCTCCAATCCTGTCCATGGGCTGTGTCTGGTATTACAACTTTGGCACCCAAACTACTGTACTTTTCCCCAAACACACAAGTGCACACCAGCTCCCAAAAACAACTCTCCAAAACCATAATTATACCTGACAGATTGAAGCTTTGTAAACCCCAAACAGGAAGAAATTTACATTAACCAATACATATTGTACATGAATGCAAATCCCCTTTTTTATTTGAAGGTGAATAAAATTCCATCTACATTTCGGAAAAGTAAAAATGATGCCTATTTTATAAAGTTCAGAAGTATGATAGTGCTGGCACTATAAAAATTCATTATGTTACCTAGTGCATGTACATTGCTTTTAGGATGTGATTTTATAATATAATCTGAGGGAAATGGATGAGGAAGGAAAATATAGGAATGATTTCCTTCCTTCTTGACCTTCGAAAACAGCTCATTTTAACGTTAGTCTGTAGGTAAAATGCTTACATTATTTTCTTCTTTTCTCGTTCAATCCACTTGTGTTCCTTCACTGTACAGTGCAAAATGTTTAAGGTGAATGTCAACCCTTAAAAACGTTTTTTTAAATTTCTAAATTTTGCCCTGATTAATTTCTTAATATTTTTTATCTTCTGACACAGAACTCAGTATCTCTTGTAGAGTTAAACTTCTAATTCTTGCTACCTGCAGCTGTCTCTTAGGAGATGCCTACCTACAATTTATACATTGAACTACATAATGAAATCTTAAAGTACAAAGTTCCTTCTATTGGTGACTGGCCACCATCCAGATTTTTATCATTTAGGCTCCATTCACACGTCCGCAATTTCGTTCCGGCATTTCCGATCCTGAAAAAAATAGAACATGTCCTAGTCTTGTCCACAAAATAGAATAGGCATTTTCTATTAAGTGCCAGCAACGTGCGGTCCGCAAAATGCGGAACACACATTACCGGTGTCCGTGTTTTGCGGATCCACGGATTCGTGGATCCGCAAAACACTTACGGACGTGTGAATGGACCCTTAATCATAGGATTTGGTGCTTTTTAGCAGAGAAACAGAGTTCGGATTTCTTTAAAGGCATTTTAAGAAATGAAATAGCTCATGACTGTTGGACCTAAAAATGGTAATTGGTCCACTGTTTCTCTAAAGTTTTGAAGCTAAAACCAGTTGTGGATCATAATAGAAGAGATAGTATAAAAGGCAGATTTTACATCTTTTTTTTATTTTTTATTGCACAACTGGTTTTAGCACCAAAATTGCATCTAAAAACCTCATTGTGTACCCTAACAATGACTGTACAGAAATTTGGATTTGGCTTTTGGGTTGCATAGGTCTGCCATTCCCCTAATGGTACTTTGTGCGTAGGGGGGAGTAGCCAACCTTGTGGGTAATCCAGCCACAATGTATTCACCATTGAACATGTATAGGACAAATGCATGTCTCGTATTATTTCACATTGTAACCTTCTTGTTATGATTAGTTTCATAGACAATAGAGCCCTTGCCTAAATTCATGTGAGAAACCTAAAGGTTTTCTACTGATTGATGCAGCTCCCCTTCTCCAACCCCCAGACAATTAGCAATAGACATCTGTACATAGACGTAGATGACGCATCGAAAGGAAATATTCATGTATTATTCTTGTGTGTTATTAGAAACTGAATCCATTACCAAAATTGTGAGAGATACAGTTACTCTCCTAGATTTAGCAGATGTATATTAATGTGTACGGTGGGTAGTGTTAAACGTAAGGTGAGAGATTGAGCTTTGCATAAATATTAGGTGACCTACAATAGATCATATAATCTGTTCGCTAGTTAGATTTACTCAAGGAAGTCAGATCTGCCGCATGTTTGGTTATTCAGCAAATGAGCCAAATGTTCTGGGACTGTTTTTGTTTGTGCGTCTTTGTCCAGATAGACTTCCTAGTAGTCATTGGATAGGCCATATTGGTCTAAATAGTTTGAAGTCACCCACGTCAGTCTGCATTACCTCTTTGTGCATTGGCCGCCTCCATCTATTATGTAATGAATTTGCCAAGTTTAGTTCTTTCCTTTCCAATCACAACTACTGTACTGGGAGCAGAGTTAGTTTTAGATATTGTTTGTAGCTTGGATATATTCATTTTATGCTTACTGTTGGATTTTTACTTAATACTATTACAGCTATGGAGAAAACACATTGTAAACTCTATAGAGTTGTTTCCATGTGTAAGAATATTATACCAGTAGTTTGGTAAATGTTTCCCATGTCCATTGAAGTATGTCTGTTTGTAGAACTTACTTTGATGTTGTGGCCTGATTTACATTTTTGCATATTCTTTTAACAGAGTAAAAATATTTTCCTGTCTTCCAGACCTTGTAAATCTTTTTCTAACCTGTAAAAAAAATATTTTTCCGTTTCTACACCCTTGATACTACTATTGATCCATTACTAGTATCTTCAGATTTCATTAGTGATGTTCATCAATGAGAGTTGGGTGACTGTTGCATTGGGCAAAACAGAAATAAGTAGCCTGTAATAGTTTAGCCTTGGACTACACATGCTATTGAGTTGAATGAATCTGCAGATAAGACCCTAACTGCGATCTTAGATGTAAAGGCACAATTATTTGTATCATTATAGTACTTATGGCAACATTTTTTATGCAAGCCCAATTGTAGTGGCATATGTATTGTAAATGTTAAATTAATTCATCATCAGTTTTGATCCACAATAAAGGCTGGCCATTAGGATACATTGATGAGGAATGTCTCTATGACCTCCTGGTGACAAACTGCAGGATAGGCATGTTCAGAACAATTTTCTCAAGAAGCAATTGACTGTTTACAAAACTGAATGAAGCCCTCAAACTTTCATGAGGTTAGCCCAATACCAGCCTTCTACTGCAAGAGATCTTCAAGGGAATGACAGAAATTTCTTGAACAGTTTTTATTTTATTTTTATGAAATACTGATCTATGATTAGTAGGTTCACTTTCAGGTCAAAAGACCATTTAGGTACTATTTTGGGAGAGATTTATAAAGACTGGCACTTTCTGCACTGGTCATGATATCCTCTGCGCTGCTGGAGGATGCTCCTAATTTATGATGAGGCACACGCCTCATCATACATTAGGCGCATTCTCCGGCAGGCCATGCGCCTAAACAGAAGTCTACGACAACTCAGAGCTGCTGTTGATTTCTGGCTTCATTTGCCCTAGAGAACTGGTGTAAATGTAGATAAACTTGTCTTGGCTGTTGGCCAAAAGAGCCATTTGGTACTTTTTGTTATCAAAAAGGTGCGTTTAAAAAGTCACAAACACACAGCTTATGACTTTTTAGAGTCACTTTTCTGGCGCAAAGGGGATGATAAATCTCCCCTTTTTTTATGTAGCCGGCTATATATAGTGTGCTTATAGATTTGTACTAAGTGGCTTATTTTTCTGCTTTCACATTATCGAATGTATGTATGAGCATAACTATGTGTTAAAATGCTGTCTGCTGCTATCAGGGATGTGAATGATTTTAAAAACCAAAAAAAAATAAAAAATAATGTAAAACTTCTGTTAAAATAGTTGAACAGAAATATACGATTGTAAAATCTCTTTGAGAACAGTGGTCTTAAGATCTTAATTTTATCTGCAATAACATATTTGGAGCTTAGAAAAGCATTATAATGTGAATTTTTATAAATAAAATATTTTACTTGCGCTTCTGGTAAGTGTTAGGTTGTAATTTTTGAGATTCTGAAGTTTTTTTATGTGTCCAAAGTTAAGTTTACCAATTTTTTATGATTTGCTAGAGTAAACTATGTTTTTATGACAAATAATTTGTTATTCTTGCAACTGTTGGTGCTTGCTGTGATGTTTGCTGTTCAGCAATGTTTATTACTATTATATTGTAAAATATCTTTTTAATAAATGATTGAAATTCCATACTTATATGCAAGTTTATAGAGTAATTCTTTAGCAAAAACCAACTAAATCAAAAACAACTAAAACATATCTTGTTAAAGGACACATTGGCAGGGCATTGTGTTACCTCATATTTGCAGATACTTCATGTTCTCTACTTTGTAGCTCAAAGCTTCTTTGATTTAAGCAAAGATACTTCTGTCACTCCATCGCACCCTCTTCACCATTGTGAGGTGCTGCTGCTAGCTTTTGCAGCCAGGAGCCCTACAATTGCCTCCAGGTCTGTCAGTTATAGAAGTCTACTAGGCTACCTGTGAGTAAAATATTTATAGGCAGACATTAAACACAGCTCTACATAAGGCTAATTTCACACAGCGGCTTGGATTTCCGTTTGTGAGATCAGTCATGGGCTCTCAAAAGCGGCCTGCATCGTTTTTCTACAAAGAAAAAATGTGGGGGATTGAGTCAGCACAACCTGTATGTAGGTGCACATCACTATGGCGAAATACATATACAAACGGAAAATACAAATGTGATAGCACTCTGCATCCAGCATTCTGCCCTGCCTCCATGCTGGATGAGGCATTGGTGTACATTTTGGCCAAAGCGTAATAAGCCACTCACCACGTCAAGGTCGCCTCTATGGAGTGGTCCCTAACACTAGTTCCTACCTGTTTATGGGCCATGACAGCCACACAAAGTCCAGGGAATGCAGGTCAGCATGCACGCCAAGCACACTCTGCTTTTAACCCCGTCCGATGCCATTATAGCTTTCATCGGATCCAGGGATGCAAGTACCAACATTCACGCTGAGCCCACCATATACTTCTCCTGGAGCCAAATGGCTACTGGTAGGCAGGGCAGAATGCTGGATGCAGAGTGCTATCACATTTGTATTTTCCGTTTGCATCATTTTTCTCTCTGGAATGTGGTGCGGAGCAAGAAATTGTCCTGGCACACAATGTAAGTCAATGGGGACGGATCCGTTTTCTCTGACACAATAGAAAACGGATCCGTCGTCCATTGACTTTCAATGGTGTTCATGACTAGAGATGAGCGAATTTCATATTTTCAAATTCGTTCACACTTCGTTTGCTGGTAAAAGGTGAATTGCGTTATGGATTCCGTTACCACGGACCATAACGCAATTCTATGACTGAATGCATAATGGAATGCCTTTAGAGGCAGTCATAATAGAAGTCTATGGGCTGCAAAACGGATCCGTCCCGTTTCTGTTATGCAGGGGAGTCTTTCCCTGCATTTTTTAATGGTACCATTTAATTTTCCATATCTTGTATTGAAAACCAGGTGAAATTGACATAAAAAAAATGTAATTCCGCCATTGTTTTTTGGGCTTTGTTTTTTCGTACTTCACTGTTTGCTGAAAATGACATGACCTTATTCTGCAGGTTATTTATGTACTAATTATAATGCTTTACTACTTTTTTTAAATAAAAACTTGAAAAAAAAAACTGAAATATATTCTGACATCCATAATTTATTTTTATATATTTCCATCTAATAGAGCTTAATGAAAGCTTTTTGTTCACTTTTCATTCAATTTGTTAGGGGTGGCGAGGTGACAACACAAAGGTAAATCAGCCATTTTTATTTTTTTCCCATTGGCGTTCGCCACACATGATAAATATTTTAATAGTTTAGACATAGCAGTACCATTTATGTTTATTGAATTGTTTGTTTTTATATGTAAAATTGGGAAATGAGGTAATATGAATTTTTAATGTTTCTGTTTTTATATTTTTAAAAAAGCTTTTTTTCACTGTAGGTTTTACTACATTTAGGGGACTTATACATGTGATTTTCTGCTTACTTGAACTAAAGAAATTAGTACTGCTGTCTCTGGTATTTTGAGAGGCATTCTATTATGCATTGCCTCAAAAATCTTACTATGGCGGGCCTAGGAGCCTTCACAAGACCCCGGGCTGACATGGTAACCAATCTAAACTCTGTGTTTTCACTATGGGGGTCAGATCTAACCCCTCAGATGCCACGGTCGCTATTGACCATGGGATCTGAGGGTGTTAAATTTACTAGGATCGGAGTTACGCAGTACACACCAGCTTGCTGTATATGGGGATGTGTACCTGTGAGACTGGTCAGAGTGCTATTGCTGACCCCTGTCCACTGCTGAAAGCACCAACTATATGCACATTAGTATCAGAACAGCATAGAGCAATGGAAGAAGGTGGTCTTGTCTGATGAAAAACATTTTCTTTTACTTCATGTGGATTGTCAGGTGCATGTGCATTGATTCCCTTGGTAAGAGATGGCACCAGAATGCAGTATAGGAAGAGGTCAATCCAGCAGAGGAAGTGTAGTACTGTGAACAAAGTATTCCTTGGATCCTGGCATTTTAAGTAACTGTTACTTTGATGTTTACTGCCTACCTAAATATTGTTGCAAAGTACACTAGCCTTCAAAAGCAAAAAAAAGCATCCTACCACACTGCAACCAATTGCCCAGGAATGGTTTGAGGAACATGAGAAATGGTTCAATAGGTTGATTTGACCTTCAAATTACCCATATTACAATCTAATAGAGAATCTGTGGAATGTGCTGGAAAAACATGTTTGATCCATGGGGGCTCACTTTGCAACTTATGTCTTGGTGACAAATACTACAAGACACCATCATATGTCTTCTGGGGTCCATGCTTCGATGGGTCAGAGCTTTTTTAGCATCACAAGGGGAACCTACAAAATATTAGGCAGGTAGTGTTAATGTTATGACTGATCAGCTTTTATAGTACAAAATCTGCACAGAATGTACCATTGATTTTTTTTATATTTTTTTTTTCAAAAGGCCAATATCTTACACACTCTTACTTGGTGCTAACATCATCCTTCCCACCTAGCTTTCCCAAGACCCCCAACCAGTCATCACACAAGGTTCACAGGATGGTGGAATAGGAGAGCAGTGATACCTTTTCTAACAAATTAAGGGAGCAAGTTCCTCAAGAGAAAAGGATTCTTCATACTAGTCCTTTTACCCAATGAAAGGGTAAAAGGTTTTATACATTTCTATTTATAGTGCAGAAACGTTTCTTTTCTTGTCTGCAAGACATTGAAAATGGAAGCAGAATCTTTGATTATCCACCATTTCTCCAATAATTGTTTCATGACCCCAGTCTCTGTAATGCATTCTGCCATGTTCTTATTCACTTGGCTAATTAATGATAATATCTTCTGAAATCATTCATAGATATTATTCCATCCTTGTCAGTGTAGGTTGGAAAGTCCAGTTGTCAATGGCATTAGTCACATCATGACAAGTTTTGTCTTATTCTGAGAGTAAATGGCGGATCCGTTTACTTGCGGATTAGATGCTGTCCCATTCATTTCTATGGGGCCCTTTTCTTCCATTAGCAAAAAAAATGAAACGTGTCCTATACTTGTCAGTGTAAATCAGGACATGGCCCTATTGAAATCTATGGATCAGCAAAAAAACGGAATGCAATCAGTTTTTTTGTGGACATGCTGAACTGGCCGCAAAAAAAAGGATCTACATTTTTGCGGACAGCATACGGCCGTCTGAATGAGCCCTAAATATATGTGAAAGTCTCAGAACAAGCCGAAATGTGTCACATTGTTATTGATGCCATTAATTAATAAACTCACTGAAGATTGTGCATATTCACAAGTGCTGGTCTTTCCTTACTACTGTTACTGGGGATGCTTTTCAGTACAGGCCGGTTTGACTGTTTTTGTTCATATCCCTCCCCCCTCCCCAGAGATTAAAAATGCTTTATACTGTTTTAAACAAATATTTTTTGTCTTGTGTTTTTTATTTTTGTATATACAGGCAAACCCCTGAAGACGCCAAGTGCTTGGCGAAACATGTCGGGGGGCAGATAGCGTGTTTTAGCCAGCTTATGCACAGCTAGGAAAGTGATCTGACAAGAATACAAGGAGAAAGAGTGTACCTCATGAGGGCGACTGCTGTTGAAAAGAGCGCACTGTGCTAATAACAGAGCGCAGAAACCTAGTACTGGGGCACCGCAATAACAGGCAGGAGAGCCTTAACAGCTAATGGTCATAAGCGCCCTCTAGTGGAATCACTCAGTATTCAGAATCACTGGCACCATTGATATATATTAAGCATGCATAGCTGATTATTTTAATAGTAGTGTTCGAAACATTTTAAGGACAAGCAATAAATGTTACATTTTAGACTTAGTAACACGTGTCAATCAGGGACATCTATGGTCCTAGTGACCAATTGTAAATAAAATGTTTGTATGGTCCCAACACGTGTTAGGGAGAGATATGTAAAGGTGGTTAACTTTGGAGGGAGGACCACTTGTGGTTTGGGCTGGTAGCAGCATTCTATTATGTTGGATACTTTGTGCCCTTTATAAGGTCTTCAGAGACCTTTGGAATACATTTTCTTATATTTCTGTCTTCTCATGTAATTTGTAATCTTTAACCCCCTTAATGACTGTCGATGCATATTTTTATGACAGTCATTAACAGGCCTGATTCTAGGCTGCCTTTTTATGACACCTTTACATGAGGAGAACAGGAGCTCGGCTTTTGCATGACAGGCGAGCTCCTGCTCTAATGGCCTTGATCGATAGAAGCGCAAATCTGGGCCATTTAATCTCTCAGATGCAGTGTTGGTCCGTCTTTCAGGCATCAGCACACTGCGAATGAAATCGTGGGGGTGCCAATGTCTGTACACTGCAACCAGGGGCCTAGTACAGGCCACCAGGTCTGCCTGCAGTGTATGTCTATCAGGCAATGCCGGGGGCACATCCTGATAGTGTCTGGCAGTATCCCACTGACAGTACATAGTACACTTTACTACTCATATAGTGCAGTGTACTATGTGGACAATCAAAGGATTGCAAGTCAAAGTGGTGAAAAAAAGTATTAAAGTTTTATTAAATAAAAAAATCTCCAAGTTAAAAAATACATTTTTCCTTTTAAAAAAAATTGTTTTTAATGTAAAAATAAAAACCTCTCCACATATTTGGTATCACCATGTCCATATTGACCTGCACTATACAATTATCATGTAATTTATCTCACATGGTGAAAGCCATAAAAAAAGCAAAATTGATGTTTTTTTGCATATTCATGTATCCCCAAAATGGTACCAATGAAAACTCCTATTCATCCCACAAAAATCAAACCCTCGCACATCTCTGTACAATGAAAAATAAAAAAGTTATCGGTCTTGGGACGTGGCAATGCAGAAACATTTTCTTTAAAAAAAAGCTTTTTATTGTGCAAAAGTAGCAAAACGTAAAAAAAAAACTACCATATTTTTCACCCTATAAGATGCTTCTGCCCATAAGACACACCTAGGTTTTAGAGGAGCAAAATAGAATAAAAATATTTTTCACGAAACCTTAGATCAGACCTCAGATCAGACCCCCCAGTCTTAATCAGATCCCCAGACCTCCAATGTTAATAATATCCCTAACAAGATCTCAGATCAGACATCCAATGTTAACAAGACCCCCAATCAGACAACAGATCAGACCCACATGTTAACAAGACCTCAAATCAGACCTCAGATCAGACCCCCATGTTAATCAGACCTCAGATCAGAAAAAAAAAAATCAACTAATCTCTCCTGTTCCGGACACCGCTGCAGCTCCTGAGATCCAGTGCTCTACCTGCGGTGCTGTGCTGTGATGTTGCACAGCGTGAGGTCACAGAGCACGCCTACGTCCTCACACTGTGCACAAGTCACAGTACTGCATGTGGCAGACGAAAACCAAGAAGCGGTGAGTACAGAGCCAGCACAGGGAGCGATGCATTCACTGCTCCCCGGTACTACTGTAGTAGTGACCGCTTCCATAGTGAAGAACTCATTAGTATTCACTCCATAAGACGCACTGACATTTTTTCACCACTTTGGGGGTGTGGGGGGGGGGGGGGTAAACAGAGCAATCTTGTACAGACCCGGATCAGCACCTCCCAATAAAACACACACCCCGACACGTGTTTCGCATCAGCTTCCTCAGGGGAGAGGATATAGGGGGAAAATATTATACATACACACTAGCAGAAGGACCCGGCTTCGCACGGATATATTTCTTCTATTTCATTTAATGTGTGTGTGTCGTTGAAAGATATAAACAGTATCCCCCATAACAGTGACCTCTACAGTACCCCGCTCCCTTAACAGTGAATTCCACAGCCCCCCACCCCTTAACACTGACCCCCCCCACAGTGCCCCAACTCCTTAAAATGGGACCTCCACAGCAGCCCATCCCCTTAACTTTGACCTTCACAGCAGTGCGCCCCTTTAACAGTCAGTTTCACAGCACCCCACTCCCTTGACATTGACCTCCTCAGGAGCCCGCTCCTTAACACTGACCTCCATAGGGGATCGTCCCTTTATCTGTGACCTCCACTGTTCCTTGCCGCCTTAACTGAGACCTCCACAGCACTCGTCCCTTTAATGGTGACTGCCACAGTACCCCGTTCCCTTAACAGTGACCTCCACAGTACCCCGCTCCCTTAACAGTGACCTCCACAGCAGCTGCCCCTTTAATAGTGTCCCCTGACCCTTAACAGTGACCTCCACAGCGCCCTGCCCCTTTAAGGCTAGGGCTACATGACGACATGTGTCACGCGACATTTTGTCGTACTAATGTCACGCAATTTTTTTTATAATGTTAGGCTATGGTGTCGCACTTCGACATGCTGCAACTGCGACATGACAGTCGCAAAAAATCCATCCAAGATGGATGCATGTAGCAGTGTAGTTGTGCCCTATGTGTCGTGCGACTTATTGTCGTTGTGTAGCCCTAGCCTAAAGCTGACCTACAGCAGTGAAGAAAAATGGCTGGGTTGATATGGAAACCTGGAGTAAAACTGTGTGTATATGGAGACTAAGGACCTGTGAGCTTCTATTGGCCGATAAGGGACATGTGACCGTGTGTATGGCAGTTGGGATATGAGTGAAAGACTTAGAGGCTTCTATTGGCTAATGCAGGTAATTTTTTGGGAATATCTCAGGAACGTTATGTTCGAGAGAGCTGAGACTCGGTCTAAAACCTTCCCGGACACCTGATGTACCTGTGTGCCAAATTTGGTGAAGATCGGTCCAGTCGTTTGGTTGCGCATAAAGAACAGACAAACAGACAGAAATGAATTTTTATATATATACTAGCAGAAGGACCCGGCTTCGCACGGGTATATTTCATCTATTTCATTTTATGTTCGTTGTCTCGTAAAAAAAATATCAACAGTTTCCCCCATAACAGTGACCTCTACAGTGCCCGCCCCTTTAACTGTGACTTTCACTGTGACTGCCCCTTTAACTGTGACTTTCACTGTGACCGCCCCTTTAACTGTGACTTTCACTGTGACCGCCCCTTTAACTGTGACTTTCACTGTGACCGCCCCTTTAACTGTGACTTTCACTGTGACCGCCCCTTTAACTGTGACTTTCACTGTGACCGCCCCTTTAACTGTGACTTTCGCAGTGACCGCCCCTTTAACTGTGACTTTCACAGTGACCGCCCCTTTAACTCTGACTTTCACTGTGACCGCCTCTTTAACTGTGACTTTCACTGTGACCGCCCCTTTAAGCAGTAAAGAAATATGGCTGGGTTGTTAAGAAACCTGGAGTAAAACTGTGTTTATGGCAGTTGCGATTTGAAGAGAAAGAATTGCAGGCTTGTATTTGGGGGGGGGGCTCATTTTTTGGGAATATCTCAGGAACGGTACGTCCTAGAGAGCTGAGACCCATTCTAAAACCTTCCCGGACACCTGATGTACCTGTGTGCCAAATTTGGTGAAGATCGGTTCAGTCGTTTGGTCGCGCATAAAGAACGTCTAGACGGACAGACAGAAACTCATTTTTATATATATAAAAGATATACACTCACCTAAAGAATTATTAGGAACACCTGTTCTATTTCTCATTAATGCAATTATATAGTCAACCAATCACATGGCAGTTGCTTCAATGCATTTAGGGGTGTGGTCCTGGTCAAGACAATCTCCTGAACTCCAAACTGAATGTCAGAATGGGAAAGAAAGGTGATTTAAGCAATTTTGAGCGTGGCATGGTTATTGGTGCCAGACGGGCCGGTCTGAGTATTTCACAATCTGCTCAGTTACTGGGATTTTCACGCACAACCATTTCTAGGGTTTAGAAAGAATGGTGTATAAAGGGAAAAACATCCAGTATGCGGCAGTCCTGTGGGCAAAAATGCCTTGTGGATGCTAGAGGTCAGAGGAGAATGGGCCGACTGATTCAAGCTGATAGAAGAGCAACGTTGACTGAAATAACCACTCGTTACAACCGAGGTATGCAGCAAAGCATTTGTGAAGCCACAACACGCACAACCTTGAGGCGGATGGGCTACAACAGCAGAAGACCCCACCGGGTACCACTCATCTCCACTACAAATAGGAAAAAGAGGCTACAATTTGCACGAGCTCACCAAAATTGGACTGTTGAAGACTGGAAAAATGTTGCCTGGTCTGATGAGTCTCGATTTTTGTTGAGACATTCAAATGGTAGAGTCCGAATTTGGCGTAAACAGAATGAGAACATGTATCCATCCTCTGATGGCTACTTCCAGCAGGATAATGCACCATGTCACAAAGCTCGAATCATTTCAAATTGGTTTCTTGAACATGACAATGAGTTCACTGTACTAAAATGGCCCCCACAGTCACCAGATCTCAACCCAATAGAGCATCTTTGGGATGTGATGGAACGGGAGCTTCGTGCCCTGGATGTGCATCCCTCAAATCTCCATCAACTGCAAAATGCTATCCTATCAATATGGGCCAACATTTCTAAAGAATGCTATCAGCACCTTGTTGAATCAATGCCACGTAGAATTAAGGCAGTTCTGAAGGCAAAATGGCGTCCAACACCGTATTAGTATGGTGTTCCTAATAATTCTTTAGGTGAGTGTATAAGATGTGGCTATGTAAATGGCTACATCGACTGAAAAATAGCTCTTGGAATGAAAACTGAAAGACAATGCTGGATCACTAAGGCCCCAAATGCATATGGGGAGATGCAAAGCAATAGCACCTGGGGGGCGGAGCTTGGGTGCTAACAAGTCCGGTCGCACTTCCTCTCGGCTCTGTCAGCGCTGTCTTCAAACAACCGTTTAACACAGTAAACAGACCTAAAACCCCCCGAAAAGGACATACTGTAACTGGTCACCGAACATCCCCAGGATTCATTTAATACCAAATTCATTGAGGTAGGTGACCTCCGGAAGCTGTGGCCTAGAGCGAGGCTGAAAGCCGTGGACAAAATTTGCGGTCGCCAGTGAACACCCACTGAAGCTTTTTTTCAGCATTGCTTTAAATTGGCGTTTCATTCACCTTCGGAAGCTGCGGCCTAAAGCAGCAAACTATATTCACGGCCACTGATTGGAGACTATTGAAACTATCACGACTGCACTGCTATCCACCATTTATAATGCCCGAGCTCTCATTTAGGCCTCATGCACACGACAGTTGTTTTTATCGGCCTCCGTTCCTTTATTTTTGCGGATAGGATGGGGACCCATTGATTTCAATGGGTCAGCAAAAAAATGCTGATAGTTCATCCGTTTGTGTTCCGCGTCCGTTGTCCGTGTTTCCCTTCAGCAAAAAAAATAGTGCATGTCCTACTTTTTTCACATTTGCGGACAAGGATAGGCATTTATTACAAGGGATCTGTGGAAAAAAAACGGATCCTCCAAAAAAAACGAATGCCGCATCCGTTTTTTTTGCGGACGCACAATTTGCGGACGCAAAAAACAACTGTCGTGTGCATGAGGCCTTAGAAGACATGCCTGAGCTACCAATACCCGTGGTTACATGAGAAAAAAGCTAAACCCTAGATCTTCAACCACAGTCCTGCCAAAAACGACTCATCTTCCATCTGCAATGGTGGAAGATACGCAGGAGAAGAATGGGAAAACAAACTACAACTTCTTTGCTAAAACAGAAATCAAAAGAGTCAAACTCCAACAGGCTTCAAGAGAATACCAGATCCTTGCCACTACGCACAGCATCCCAGCATTCTCCAAGATCCCCTGAGGCTACAGATAATATAGAGTCCATACAGCAACCCACTAGAAGTTATACCCACTTGTTTTGCTCTGAAACAGATCTTACGATAAAGAAAACAACCATGTCTCGCACAACTAAATCATCTACCCTTTCTACAGCTTCTCGGGAAGACAAAGGAACTACAACTAGATCTATATCACAACCAAGTAAACAAGCCCGCCATTAACCGAAACCTATGAAGATTGAGGGCGAATCCCCACTTTCTAGCCCGGCCAAGCAAAAACAAAAGCTCCAAACTCCAGATGAGGAGGACCAACTTGAAGATTCCTCTGCTAAGGACTCTCAACCTGCTACTCATACCAACGCATTTGCAGACTTCCAAACCACAGATAAAGAAATGTCTGTGCAAACAATCAAAGATATTTTAGAGGCATTTAGAAACACTCTGAATAACAACTTAAAACATGGCTCCCCTTCAGTCTTCAGTTCAACAAGTGGAAGAAAGGGTCTCCCATATTGAACCCAAAATGTGCTCTTTTGCGACCTCTCACAATGACCTAGTTGATGCTCACGACTCCTTAGAAGATGAAGTGGAAATCTTAAGGGCCAAAGTTGTAGATCTAGAGGACCGTAGCCATAGAAACAATATTAAATTCAGAGACATCCCAGAAACCATCACTAATATAGCATTGCCCCAATATGGACTTGATGAAGATCCTGATTCTAGACATACAGGACTATGAGTTGGCCATTGATAGGGCACATAGAGTCCCAAAACCTAAAAATATTTCTGCAGAACTTCCTAGCGACACGCTCGCAAGATTTACATTTTTTCATATTAAAGAAAAGATGCTGGCAGCAATGAGGAAACCACATCACCTCCTTGCTCCATATACTGAAATTAAACTCTTTGCTGATCTCTCTACGATCACCCTCCAAAAAAGACGCAAATATGCTACCTTCACTCAGGGACTGAGAAACCTCAATATCCCATACAGATGGAGCTTCCCTGTCAAGATTCTGCTTACCTATCAAGGAACCTCTCATATGGTGTCCTCTCCTGAAGCAGGCATGGATCTCCTGAAGAAATGGAACCTATGCTTGGTACCCTCTTCCCCACAAAAACAAGGCCCGCCTTCTAAGCTTGTGAAGGAATGGTCCTGACAGACTCTATTATATGTTTTTTCTCCCTTGCCCATTCTTTGAGTGAGTATTTGTGGGCTTAAGTTAAATTACAACTTGAATGTTTATGTTGACTTTCTCTCACCACCAGTGGCTTACATACAGGGGTCGCAGGGGTCGCACTTGCGACCGGGCCCGGCACTCCAGGGGGCCCGGCCGCCTGTGGACCCGCCCTGCAGTAGTGCTGTGCCTGTATAACCCGGGCGGCAGGCCCGGGGCCCGCCCCCCAGTGTTAAGTTTCCTTGCTGCCAGCCCTACCCTCCCTTGAGTCTCCTCCCCCTGAGTCTCCTCCCCGGCCGGCGGTGCGGCTTGCCGGACATAACGTTCTCTACACCTTGGCAAATGTGTACTTGTCACGGCCATGGCTATGACCGTGACTCCTGAACCGCATGCGGTTGTCAGCGGTTTTCTTTGGTGTTCAATCACAGGTGAGGGCTGTGGTATTTGCCTCACCTGTGGTTGCCGCTGGCAACAGTATGTATGTGGCAGCGTAGCAGTCTGAGCTGTGCCATTGCAGCTTGCTATGTTGTGCATGCGGTTTTGTGTGTATGTGTGCACTTGCTTTTTATGTTATTGTGTGCACGTCTCCTATTAGTGGTGTTTTCCCTTCCCTGGTGTTGGAAGGGTTAATCTCCTTCCTAGTGTGTGTGCACTGGGTGTGTCCGTTTGTGGGTGTGGCTGCCTGGGCTATAAAGCCTCAGTTTAGACAGACTTCTGAGGGGTACTCCAGCCTTGTAAGCTGGAGGAACTCTCCTGGTCATTTCCATCTGCCAGTGTGGGCCACCCTTGTGATCATAAATTGTGATACACTATGTTATGTTATGATCAGTTGATTTGTTCCTGTTGTATATTTGTGCAGCTATGGATCTGGGTTCCTGTGTGTGGTTGTGTGTTTGCTGGGTTCATTGAATCTTGTCTGGACTTCAGCTTGCCTGCACAGGGATCCAGTCAGCAAGGCTGTGGCAGGTAAGTGGAACTAGTTCACATTACCTGCCATATCCATAGGACTGTTTGTGTTCCCCCATTTTCCCAACAGCTTGGCCGTTAAGACTCCTGCTCCTCCGTGCCTAGGAGGAGTAGGTCGTCTTACCCTGACTCCTAGCGCAGGGACCGGACGGAGGGTGAGTTAGGGATCCGAGGTTCCTGCGCATGGGTCCTCCTACCTTTAAGGTCGGCCCATGCAGTTAGGAGTTAGGGTCAGGGTAGGGACGCTGTTAGGAGGTGACCTGCTCCCTATCCTGTTCTCCTGGCCGAGTAGGCCATAACATGACCTGGCTTTACACGGCTGAGGATTTCCCCCATCCTCAGCCGTGACAGTATGATCACAATGGCTCCTCACGTGGTGTTCCCTCGAAAGAGGGTAAAGCATGCACCGCTATCTACGGATGGGGTGCATGCGCGTTCTCCGGAGGGAGAGCGTTATGGGGGTTTCACCGTTTACGGCGCGGTGACTGGCATTCCCCGCCATTCCTAGTTCACCGTTGTCTGTGTTGGTGTCCCCTTTTGTTTTGTCTTTCCCCTCCCCCCCATTGTTTTTTGTGCCTCACCAACCTTCCCCTTTTGTTGTTGGGAGGGGCTTTGAGGGGTGGGAGTATGCATTTCCTCGAAAGAGGGTGAAGCATGTATCGCCGTCTGCGGAAGGGGTACATGCGCGCTCTTCGGAGGGAGAGCGTTCTGGGGGTTTCGCCTCTGACGGCGCGGTGAGTGGCGTTTCCCCGCCATCATCGTTGCCTCGTTTGGCGTTCCCCCTGATTTTTAGAACACGTGGTGTTTGTTTGGTATGCGGTATGCATACCTTCGAAAGAGGGTGCAGCATGCAGTGCCATACCTTTGTGGCCTGCATGCGCGTTCTCCGGAGGGAGAGCGTTCCTGGGGGTTCTCCGTTTACGGCACGGTTGGTGGCTTATTCCCCGCCACCTTACCTTCCGTGTCCGTGTTGGGGATCCCTCGTCCCTCTCCATGTTCCCATCTCTGGTCGTCTGCTGGCAGCACTCCGTAAGTGGTCCGGCTGCGTGCTGGTTAGGAGTGTCTGCTGGCAGCGACTGGAGTGGGGACGTGAGTGGAGAGTCCCCTCGTCCACTCTCAGTGGTTCCATTTCCGTGTCGCTGGTACGGGCTGCAGGCCTCGTCGGACTGGCTGTGTTGTGTGCTGGGAGAGGATGCAGCTGACAGCGACTTTCTGGGAACCATGTCCTGAGAGTGGACGTTCCCTTCTCCTATCCCCTTGTGCGAGTCTCTCACCAGTTTCCTTTTTTTTTGGTGGGGGGGCTTTGAGGGGTGGGAGTGTGACGGCCATGGCTATGACCGTGACTCCTGAACCGCATGCGGTTGTCAGCGGTTTTCTTTGGTGTTCAATCACAGGTGAGGGCTGTGGTATTTGCCTCACCTGTGGTTGCCGCTGGCAACAGTATGTATGTGGCAGCGTAGCAGTCTGAGCTGTGCCATTGCAGCTTGCTATGTTGTGCATGCGGTTTTGTGTGTATGTGTGCACTTGCTTTTTATGTTATTGTGTGCACGTCTCCTATTAGTGGTGTTTTCCCTTCCCTGGTGTTGGAAGGGTTAATCTCCTTCCTAGTGTGTGTGCACTGGGTGTGTCCGTTTGTGGGTGTGGCTGCCTGGGCTATAAAGCCTCAGTTTAGACAGACTTCTGAGGGGTACTCCAGCCTTGTAAGCTGGAGGAACTCTCCTGGTCATTTCCATCTGCCAGTGTGGGCCACCCTTGTGATCATAAATTGTTATACACTATGTTATGTTATGATCAGTTGATTTGTTCCTGTTGTATATTTGTGCAGCTATGGATCTGGGTTCCTGTGTGTGGTTGTGTGTTTGCTGGGTTCATTGAATCTTGTCTGGACTTCAGCTTGCCTGCACAGGGATCCAGTCAGCAAGGCTGTGGCAGGTAAGTGGAACTAGTTCACATTACCTGCCATATCCATAGGACTGTTTGTGTTCCCCCATTTTCCCAACAGCTTGGCCGTTGAGACTCCTGCTCCTCCGTGCCTAGGAGGAGTGGGGCGTCTTACTCTGACTCCTAGCGCAGGGACCGGACGGAGGGTGAGTTAGGGATCCGAGGTTCCTGCGCATGGGTCCTCCTACCTTTAAGGTCGGCCCATGCAGTTAGGAGTTAGGGTCAGGGTAGGGACGCTGTTAGGAGGTGACCTGCTCCCTATCCTGTTCTCCTGGCCGAGTAGGCCATAACATGACCTGGCTTTACACGGCTGAGGATTTCCCCCATCCTCAGCCGTGACAGTACTCTCCCCCAATCCAGAAAGATCTCTTTGTTTCAGAAGGTTGTGAAGAAGATTAATAAAATGAAGGGGTTTTCTGATCATAGCAGGCGGCTTCAACACTACTTTAGACAATACATTAGATACTACAACTAACTACTTCTAGAAGAACAGAGATGTCCTTCTCCAAAATAGTGAACTCACACAATTTATATGATATTTGGCGTCTCCAACACGCATCTGAGAGAGACTATACATTTTTCCCTCCCCATAATAAAACCTATTCAAGAATAGATTTTTTTTCTTGTTCGAAAAGACATTATAGACAGAACCAAAAAATCCACCATTGGAAACATCCTTTGGTTTGATCATGGCCCTATTACTTTGACAATTAACAAAATGTATCCTTCTGACTCAGACTACATTTGGAGAGTAAATGCAATACCTCATATTTAATAATAAACATGCCACTAAAATAGAGATAGACCTGAAAGAATACTTTAAATAAATGACACCCCAGACATCGGTCCATTTACACTATGGAACGCTCACAAAGCGCATATTAGAGGTACTTTTATATTAGGCTCCACAATTAAAAAAGCTAGATCCCTGGAAATGGACACTACTATACAAAAAATTTTACATTTGGAAACCAAACATAAACAGTCTATATCTTTTGAAATCACCTAACAACTCAATAAAGAGAGGCTACACCTAAGCAATTTGCTCATATAAAAACATAAAAAAATATACGACGGTCCAAAATAAGCTACTACTCACTTGATAATAAAGCATCCCGCCTTCTAGCCAATAGACTAAAATCTCAAGCTAATAAAGCGAAGATAACCTATATAGAGGACCCCATAGAGAGATCGCAAATACATTCAAAGAATACTATAAGCATCTTTATAACCTAGAAGCAGACCCTGCAATTAATCCTGTCTCTTAAAATAACATCAATGATTTCCTGAGAAAAGTAAAGCTGCCTACTCTTTCTCCAGAACAGTTTGATAAATTAAATCTTCCAATATCGGATATACTGTAGAAATAACTAGGGTAATTATGACCGCTCTGCTAAATAAATCCCCCGGACCTGATGGTCTGATAAACGAATATTATAGGAAATGTGCACATATCCTACATCCATATCTCAAAAAGGTCTTTCATAAATCAATGGAGTTAGGTAATATTGTAATACCTAAACAAAATAAATCACCCAGTGAAACCAAAAACTATAGACCAAATTCTCTCCTCAATGGAGATGTAAAATTATATGCAAAAATACTTGCTACAAGACTGAATTCTATACTGCCCTCCCTTATCCACCTCGACCAAGCCAGTTTCATCAAAGGAAGACAGGGACCGGATAATACCCGGTCGAATGATCTCTATTATTCAGCATAGTGAATAAAACCACACCCCGACATTACTAGTTACAATCGATGCGGAAAAATTGGGTTAATTGGAAATACGCTTTTTCAGCCTTGGAGAAATTTGTTGTCACCGCCAGTTCTGTGAGAAGGTCTGGCAGACGTCCTTCTCTACCTCTTGCATGACGTTCTTTGTTTTGGTTTCACTTTGTCATCTCCTTTCTTTCTCCCAGGTGTCACCTATTTAGACTAATCATCTCCCTTTATATTCCCTCCCATACTGCCTCACTTTTCGGTTTATACTACTTCCTGGATGAAGTTTTCACTGCTGGAGGCTGCTGCTGCTGTTTGCTCAGATAAGTCTTTTCATGTATTGTGTTTCCTTGCTGGCTTGATTCTAGGTGACCCTGACTCCGTCCATATTAAGTGCAGGGAGCCGGTGGTCTTGTCCCCTCACTATTATAGGGTTTTCAGGTGTCACACAGTCTACATGCAATCGTCTACCATTGAAACCCTTGCATGGGCATAGCAGTCAGGGAGAGCTCTTAGGGTTTTATAGGGCTCACCTATATGCTCCTTAGTTTGGGATCAAGCCAGTCGGACGTTTATTCATAAGTTCCAGCTATCTGCAACATCATCCGTGACATTATAAACCGCCGTAACCGTCTTAAGCATGGATCCGGTTTCAGCCTTGATTGACCGCATGCAAGGTCTTTCGCTGGAGGTAGCAGATCTCCGTAAAACTGTCTCAGTTTCAGGTGACCGGTTCTGCTGGCGTTCATGGAGTTTGTTCCGAGCCTAAGATCTCGCTTCCGGATACGTTCTCCGGGGGTAGTGAGAATTTTGTTCGCTTTAGAGAGGCTTGCAAACTCCATTTTCGCCATTCCTCTGGTGATGAGGAGCAGAGGGTGGGGATCATTATCTCGCTGCTCAGGGATAACGATCAGTCTTACGCCTTTTCGCTGCCGGTAGGGGCACGGCCCCTCCGATCGGTGGATTAATTTTTTATAGTCCTGGGGCAGATATATGATGACCCGGATCGTATTGCTCTGGCTGAATCTAAACTGCGTCTTTTATGCCAGGGTAAACAGTCCGCAGAGATATATTGTTCTGAATTTCAGAGATGGGCAGCTGATACTGGTTGGAATGATGCTGCACTCCGAAGTAAATTTTGCCATGGTCTTTCGGAAAGATTGAAAGATGCATTTGCTTTTCATGAGAGACCAGCCTCGTTAGAATCTGCCATGTCTCTAGCTGTTCGTATTGACAGGCGTCTTAGAGAGAGAGAGGAGACTACTCCTTCCTGTCATATTCAGCCCAAGGACAGTGGGTCTGTCTCATTCATTGCGCAGGGGTCTCAGTCTCTCTCAATCCCCTCTGAGGAGGAGGCCATGCAGCTGGGTTTGCTTGCCTCTGATAGTAGAGGATTCAGCTCTTAGAGGAGGGTTTGTTTCTGTTGTGGGGGTATAAATCATTTGGCTGATGTTTGCACCTCTAGGAGATTCATGGAGTTTTCTGAGGGTAATAAAAAAAATAAAAAAATAAAAAACCCTCTAAAAACTTTCCATTTGCTACTATTGGCAAGGTTGATGCAGAAATTGAAGGTTTGCCGTTTGCTTGTAGTTCCCGTTTTCTCCTACCTGCCAGGGTGGCGCTAGACAGCAAGAACATTGTTTGTGAGATTTTTGTAGATAGTGGAGCAGCTGTCAATCTCATTGATAATCAATTAGCAATAACGCATGGAAAAGGATATACCTGTTTTTGCTATCGATTCCGCTCCACTTTCTCAAAGATCATTAAAGGGCATAGTTCACAATATCTGTTTGACTGTGGGTGACGCTCATGTTGAGGATATGTCATGTTTCGTCCTAAGCAGATTACCTACTTCTCTAGTGTTGGGGCTACCCTGGCTCACTAAACATAACCCCAACATTGATTATCAAGCAAGGCAAATAAATGGTTGAAATGAGTTTTGCAGAGAGAATTGCCTCACGGCATCTCTTTCAGAGGTTTCTACCAAGACTGTACCATCTTTTCTCTCTGAATTTTCTGATGTGTTTTCCGAGAGTGGTGTCCAGGAGTTGCTCCCTCACCGGGAGTACGACTGCTCTATTAATCTCATTCCAGGCGCCAAGCTGCCAAAATCACGTTTATACAATCTCTCCCAACCTGAAAGAGTCGCTATGCGTACTTATATCTCTGAGAACCTGAGAAAGGGACACATCCGACCCTCGAAGTCACCTGTTGCTGCTGTTTTTTTTTTTTGTTAAGAAAAAAGATGGTTCTTTAAGACCTTGTCTGGATTTCAGGGAGCTGAACCGTATCACAATTCGTAACCCATATCCGCTTCCTCTGATCCCGGACCTGTTTAACCAGATTGTTGGGGCTAAGGTTTTTTCTAAGTTGGATTTAAGAGGGGCATACAACCTAGTCAGGGTCAGGGAAGGGGACGAATGAAAGACGGCCTTCAATACCCCTGAGGGTCATTTCGAGAATTTGGTTATGCCCTTTGGTTTGATGAATGCTCCGGTCGTCTTCCAACATTTTGTGAACAGCATTTTTTATCATTTAATGGGGAAATTTGTACTGGTGTATCTAGATGACATTTAGATTTTTTCTCCTGATTTCAAGACTCATCGGGACCACCTACTTCAGGTCTTGCTGATTCTGCGGGAGAATAAATTGTACGCTAAACTGGAAAAATGTATGTTTGCGGTTCCGGAGATTCAATTTCTTGGTTTTCTTCTCTCTGCTTCTGTTTTTCGCATGGACCCTGAGAAGGTCCGCGCTGTGCTTGATTGGGAGCTTCCTGAGAATCAGAAGGCGCTGATGCAGTTTTTGGGTTTTGCCAATTATTACAGAAAGTTCATTTTGAATTATTCCTCTGTTGTTAAGCCACTCACTGATAGGACAAAAAAGGGGGCAGATTTTTCCTCGTGGTCGGTAGATGCGCTTAAAGCCTTTTCTAGTATCAAAGAGAGTTTTCCTTCCGCTCCCATTTTGGTACAACCTGATGTCTCTCTACCTTTTATTGTTGAGGTGGACGCTTCTGAGGTGGGTGTGGGTGCGGTCTTATCTCAGGTTAAGGTTATATGGTTAAGGGGAGGTAGTTAATGTCTAATCTGCACAAGGGATGGACAGGTCCTGTGGGATCCATGCCTGGTTCATTTTTCTGAACGTCAACTTGTCCACATTGGCTGTAGACAGGCGGATGCGTTTGTCTGTAATGACGCCCCCTGCCGTGCTGAATACACGTTCAGACAAAACGCTGGCCGCCGGGCAGGCCAGCACCTCCAAGGCATAAAAGGCTAGCTCTGGCCACGTGGACAATTTGGAGACCCAGAAGTTGAATGGGGCCGAACCATCAGTCAGTACGTGGAGGGGTGTGCACAGGTACTGTTCCACCATGTTAGTGAAATGTTGCCTCCTGCTAACACGTTCCGTATCAGGTGGTGGTGCAGTTAGCTGTGGCTTGGTGACAAAACTTTTCCACATCTCTGCCATGCTAACCCTGCCCTCAGAGGAGTTGGCCGTGACACAGCTGCGTTGGCGACCTCTTGCTCCTCCTCTGCCTTCGCCTTGGGCTTCCACTTGTTCCCCTGTGACATTTGGGAATGCTCTCAGTAGCGCGTCTACCAATGTGCGCTTGTACTCGCGCATCTTACTATCACGCTCCAGTGCAGGAAGTAAGGTGGGCACATTGTCTTTGTACCGTGGATCCAGCAGGGTAGCAACCCAGTAGTCCGCACACTTTAAAATGTGGGCAACTCTGCTGTCGTTGCGCAGGCACTGCAGCATGTAGTTGCTCATGTGTGCCAGGCTGCCCAGAGGTAAGGACAAGCTGTCCTCTGTGGGAGGCGTATCGTCATCGTCCTGCGTTTCCCCCCAGCCAAGCACCAGTGATGGGCCCGAGCTGCGTTGGGTGCTACCCCGCTGTGAACATGCTTCATCCTCATCCTCCTCCACCTCCTCCTCATCCTCGTCCTCTTCGTCCTCCAGTAGTGGGCCCTGTCTGGCCACATTTGTACCTGGCCTCTGCTGTTGCAAAAAACCTCCCTCTGAGTCACTTCGAAGAGACTGGCCTGAAAGTGCTAAAAATGACCCCTCTTCCTCCTCCTCCTCCTGGGCCAACTCCTCTTCCATCATCGCCCTAAGTGTTTTCTCAAGGAGACATAGAAGTGGTATTGTAACGCCGATAACAGCGTCATCGCCACTGGCCTTGTTGGTGGAGTACTCGAAACAGCGCAACAGGGCACACAGGTCTCGCATGGAGGCCGAGTCATTGGTGGTGAAGTGGTGCTGTTCCGCAGTGCGACTGACCCGTGCGTGCTGCAGCTGAAGTTACGCTGTAGCGCAGACAGGCGAGCAGCGGCAGGATGTGAACGCCGGAAGCGCGAACAGACGGCCCGCACTTTATGCAGCAGCTCTGACATGTCGGGGTAGTTGCGAATGAACTTCTGCACCACCAAATTCAGCACATGCGCCAGGCAAGGGATGTGCGTCAAACCGGCTAGTCCCAGAGCTGCAACGAGATTTCGCCCATTATCGCACACCACCAGGCCGGGCTTGAGGCTCACCGGCAGCAACCACTCGTCGGTCTGTTGTTCTATACCCCGCCACAACTCCTGTGCGGTGTGGGGCCTGTCCCCCAAACATATGAGTTTCAGAATGGCCTGCTGACGTTTACCCCGGGCTGTGCTGAAGTTGGTGGTGAAGGTGTGTGGCTGACTGGATGAGCAGGTGGAAGAAAAGGAGGAGGAAGCTGAGTAGGAGGAGGAGGAGACAGGAGGCAAAGAATGTTGCCCTGCGATCCTTGGCGGCGTTAGGACGTGTGCCAAAGACCTCTCCGCCTGGGGCCCAGCCGCCACTACATTTACCCAGTGTGCAGTTAGGGAGATATAGCGTCCCTGGCCGTGCTTACTGGTCCACATATCTGTGGTTAGGTGGACCTTGCCACAGATGGCATTGCGCAGTGCACACTTGATTTTATCGGATACTTGGTTGTGCAGGGAAGGCACGGCTCTCTTGTAGTGCCGGCTGGGAACAACATACTGTGGGACAGCAAGCGACATGAGCTGTTTGAAGCTGTCTGTGTCCACCAGCCTGAATGACAGCATTTCATAGGCCAGTAGTTTAGAAATGCTGGCATTCAGGGCCAGGGATCGAGGGTGGCTAGGTGGGAATTTACGCTATCTCTCAAATGTTTGTGAGATGGAGAGCTGAACGCTGCCGTGTGACATGGTTAAGATGCTTGGTGACGCAGGTGGTGGTGTTGGTGGTACATCCCATATTTGCTTGGCGGCAGGTGCCAACGTTCCTCCAGAGGCGGAGGAAGAGGCCGAGGCGGCAGCAGTAGAAGAGGCCGAGGCAGCAGCAGCAGAAGAGATAGCAGGGGGAGCCTGATGACTTCCTTGTTTTTAAGGTGTTTACTCCACTGCAGTTCATGCTTTGCATGCAGGTGCCTGGTCATGCAGGTTGTGCTAAGGTTCAGAACGTTAATGCCTCGCTTCAGGCTCTGATGGCACAGCGTGCAAACCACTCGGGTCTTGTCGTCAGCACATTGTTTGAAGAAGTGCCATGCCAGGAAACTCCTTGAAGCTGCCTTTGGGGTGCTCGGTCCCAGATGGCGGCGGTCAGTAGCAGGCGGAGTCTCTTGGCGGCGGGTGTTCTGCTTTTGCCCACTGCTCCCTCTTTTGCTACGCTGTTGGCTTGGTCTCACCACTGCCTCTTTCTCCGAACTGTGAAAGTCAGTGGCACGACCTTCATTCCATGTGATCGTCTTCCACCCCGTCTTGACCCCTGACCTCCTGTTCAGTCTGCACACTGCAGAAAGACGCAGCAGTTGGCACCTGTGTTTCGTCATCATCAGAGACGTGC
The DNA here is from genome assembly GCF_905171765.1 of Bufo bufo. Lineage (NCBI taxonomy): Eukaryota > Metazoa > Chordata > Amphibia > Anura > Bufonidae > Bufo > Bufo bufo. Next base: position 303,900,295 of record NC_053391.1, read on the forward strand.
TGAGGTGGTATTCCCATGTCCTCATCATCAGGAAACATAAGTGGTTGTACGTCAGTGCATTCTATCTCTTCCACCCCTGGGGAAGGGCTAGGTGGATGCCCTTGGGAAACCCTGGCAGCAGAGTCTTCAAACAGCATAAGAGACTGCTGCATAACTTGAGGCTCAGACAGTTTCCCTGATATGCATGGGGGTGATGTGACAGACTGATGGGCTTGGTTTTCATGCGCCATCTGTGCGCTTTCTGCAGAAGACTGGGTGGGAGATAATGTGAACGTGCTGGATCCACTGTCGGCCACCCAATTGACTAATGCCTGTACCTGCTCAGGCCTTACCATCCTTAGAACGGCATTGGGCCCCATAAAATATCGCTGTAAATTCTGCTGGCTACTGGGACCTGAGGTAGTTGGTTCACTAGGACGTGTGGCTGTGGCAGAACGGCCACGTCCTCTCCCAGCACCAGAGGGTCCACTAACACCACCACGACCATGTCCGCGTCCGCGTCCCTTACTAGATGTTTTCCTCATTGTTACCGTTCACCACAATAAGAAAAATATTATTTGGCCCGATGTATTGAATTCAAATTCAGGCCTTTTTTTACAGACACCTAACACTATCTGGCTATCTATTTAGGTACCGTATTACACTAATACAGGCACAGCAGTAATGACAGATTTAGCTGAATATAAATTTGAGGCCCATTATTTAGGCGCTGGGTGGCAGGTATACGTTTACGGACAGAATTAGACTTGGATCTGCACTGTAGCGTGTGTGTGAAGTTATTGAGAATAACCCTATCTGCACCTTGAATCTTATATACCCTTTTAGGGATAGATTTAAAGTAGGCCTGATACAGCAGAAACCACTAATTTAGAGAATTGCAAAATTGGGAATTGTATTTCAACCCAGAACAAAAACTGTGCTTTGACAGACACTAAATAACTTGACCAGCTAAAGCAATAATGACAGATTTGGATGAATATAAATTTGAGGCCTATTTTTTAGGCGCTGGGTGACAGGTATACGTTTACACACAGAATTAGACTTGGAATTGCACTGTAGCGTGTGTGTGAAGTTATTGAGAATAACCCTATCTGCACCTTGAATCTTATATACCCTTTTAGGGATAGATTTAAAGTAGGCCTGATACAGCAGAAACCACTAATTTAGAGAATTGCAAAATTGGGAATTGTATTTCAACCCTGAACAAAAATATATCCTTTGCCAGACAGCAGACAGTATTACAATTGGCTGGCCACAGCTGAAACACCAGATTTAGGGTACTGCTATTTTGGCAATTGTATTTCACCCCTCAATAAAATAGCAAGCACAGCCAAGCCCCATATGTAGGATATAGCCAAAAAATAACCACACTATTGATGGTTAAATGCACTTGGTGTGACAGCTTGCCCCATATGTAGGATATAGCCAAAAAATAACCACACTATTGATGGTTAAATGCACTTGGTGACAGGCTCAGCTTGCCCCTGATGTAGTATATGGCCAAAAAATAACCACACTATTGATGGTTAAATGTACTTGGTGGCAGCTTGTGCTGGCGCACCACAAGACACAAAATGGCCGCCGATCAACCCAGAAAAAAGTGAATGAAAAACGCTCTGGGCAGCCTAAAAACAGTGAGCAATTGAATAGCAGCAGTTCAATGATCCACAGCTGTAGATCGATCACTGAATGAAGTCTTTTGGAGGAGTTAATCACTGCCTAATCTCGCCCTAACGTCGCAGCTGCAACCTCTCCCTACACTTGTAACAGCAGAGTGACGTGCAGCGCTACGTGACCCAAGCTTATATAGAGGCTGGGTCACATGCTGCACTGGCCAATCACAGCCATGCCAATAGTAGGCATGGCTGTGATGGCCTCTTGGGGCATGTAGTATGACGCTTGTTGATTGGCTGCTTTGCAGCCTTTCAAAAAGCGCAAAGAAAGCGTCGAACAACGAACCCGAACCCAGACTTTTACGAAAATGTTCGGGTCCGTGTCACGGACACCCCAAAACAGTTATACAGTTATACAGTTCGGGTTCGCTCATCCCTACTCCTTAACGATATGGCCAAATCAATGTCTGAACTTTCCAAGACAGCTACCTCGTGGATTGGTAAAATTGCTGCATACAAAATGCTCATACTCCCCAAATTTCTATATCTGTTTAGATCTCTACCCATTCATGTCCCTAACTCCTTTCTTACAGCGGCAACTAGGAAATTGAAAAATGTCATATGGGAAGATCCCCAGAGTCACTGCTAATATCATGAATCTACATCCCAAGGCTGGGGGCCTTGGTCTCTACAAATCGTCAATTTTAGACCAGCTTGTTCTTAGAGAATATGTACAAAATCATGTCCTTCCTAGGGCTCCTGAGGATGCCGGAGATGCAACCCCACTGGGATATATACTACAGAAACCCAAAACCATTTCTCTGTTTTACACTATGCTTCAGAATAAACTGAACTTTAAATCAACCAAACATACAGAGAACTGGGGAAAGGAGTTAAATATGCGTTTTTCTGACTCACAGTGGGGTAACTCATTTAGGCTCACTAACAAATAATTTAGATGCATAACACATCGAGAAGCAATATTTAAAACTTATTATAACTGGTATTTTACTCCTGCCAAGCTTAATCCCATATATCCTACCTGCTCTGATTAGTGTTGAAGGAACTGTGGACAACGAGGTACACTAAAACACATACTATGGGAATGCAAAAAAGTGGAACCTCTATGGAAAGCAGCCCAGAGGATAATAAATATTTTAACTTCCAGTACGTGGGTTTTGTCTCCAGCTCTAGCCCTACTATTATTCGACCTGAATTTAATCCTGATACACTACAGATTTATAGTGGCACATATACTAATGGGCATGAAATTGATCACACATCACTGGAAGGAACCAGGACTCCCACACATTAATGAAGTAGTACACTTGGTTAATAATATTTGTGGCTTTGAAAAAATAATTACCTTTTATAAGTTTAGCCTATTATGGAACGCGTGGATTAATAGCCCTTACTTTATTGAATAAGATTACGACCCTAAAGACATATGACCAACAAGAAGTATATGTCCGATGTTGTTACTAGTTACCCTTTCCTTTCCCTTCCTTTCCGCTTGTCCTTGTTCTCCCTCCCCTTCTCTTTCCATTCCTACTGTGCGATGGTAGTATCAAACTGATGATATTGTTTCATGGTTTAAGTGGACCATGAGAATCTCTGAACTAGAGTGGCACTTTTTGGGATTCTACTCTTTCTTACCTTTAATAAAGTATTGATTCACCTTTCTACTTATCCCCAACTTGTGCTGTCACATATAAACGACCTTGAGTACATGCACGGTACAATGCGTTATTCTTATGGCCTAATAAATGTAGATGATTTCAGTTACTATGTAGGATCTACTGTTGATCTATATATATATATATATATATATACCCCTATGTAATACCTATGTACTATTATTGCTTTTATGTACTGTTGTACCTGGTTTTACCTGTTTAAATAAAAAAAAAGTTAAACATTTTTGTATCTCAAAGCAATAGCACCTGATAGACCGCATTGCCTGTAATAAAGTCCATCCAGTTTCCACGATGGTGTCTGTTATTTTAGAAAAATCTTCAGAGCCTAAACACAAAATAAAAAATGTGATGAAATGGTTAGGTGTGACTTACACCCTTTAATTTGTTACTTTCTAGATTATCCGTTAAAGGACACATCATCCTTGGCAGCAGCTGGGGCAATAATAGGAGCTGTCCTAGCTCTTTTCTTTATAACAGTTTTCATGGTGATTCTAATAACTCCTGGAAAGGAAAGAGCATACCTTCATACCATGTAAGTATTAATCAGAGAAAGCTATATGTACATCACTATAATATTTAATAGTGTGGTGATTACAAACAGTGAAATGTGTGGTAAAGTCCCGGAAGAGGGGTATATATCACCCAGATTCCTCAACTGGGTGAGGTAAGTAAGATCCAGAATGGCGCTGGCTTCAGCAAGCATAGTTGCTGGAGCTATTTTTATTTATTTGTTGTATGGGCTGGATTTTATTTGGATTGGAAAGGTAGGTTTGATAATGGGACCTTTCCAATCCAACCTATTCCAGGGAAGGTTTTCCCCTAGCATGAGGGATCCCCAGGTGTAATCCACCTGCGATCGTTAGTGGAAAGTAAAAGCTCATCCCAGACTGTCAGTCTGGAAAGAGAGGACTTGGAAACAGAGGCCTAGTGAGGCTCTGGGTGGTCTCAGCCAGGAGGGCTGAGGTGCCACAAGGCTACATGTAGCCAAATCTCTTCTGTATGGACTTGGGTTTGATGTCCGGAACTGCTAGGGCTTGGAGCCTGAGATACTGTGTTCAACCTGTACTTAGAGGTGAGTCAGGGAACACTACCGTGTATTAGTTAAAGCCCAGATGGGCAGGTGTTTATTTGATGCTGTTTTTGTGTGTGCTGGTGCCAAAATAAAGGACCATTTTGGACTTTAAATCCGCTGTCTGTGAAGAAGTCTGTGACTGCGAACCCCTGAGAGAGAACGATCCCTTACAATAGAAACATTAAAAGTTACTGAGTTTCTTTTAAGACTCCTGGGAAGTAAGTGTTGTTTAAAATGTAACTTCATTTCCGGATCCTTGGTGAAAAATGATGTCAGTAATGAAATACTACAGTATATAGAATCTGATATATCACTGTCTGGCATTTCATCATTTGTGACATTAGAAATCATAATTCTGTTACTTATTTTTTCATATACGGCAGGCCTCTGCAGCTCTTTAAAAAAAAGTAGATGGCATATACATAATATAATGTACATTATACGAATTATCATGACTGTGGTGTGGAGCTTTCATGCCCGAAGTAAAATGTAATTTTTTTGTAATCCTGCACTTTTTTTTTTTTACAATGTCTAGCTTCAGTTTCTTTTTTTCTTTTCAGGAATATAAGTGGCTTTCTTATTATTTAAACTTGGAGCTTCCTATTTTTTCACTTTGTGTTTTACAGGAGTTTTCCCAGGAACCAGTGGGACATATCCACCCATCTTAATTAGCCCTAACTTGCCTGCATAATAAATGTTTCAAATATGCTTACCATCTCAAAGTTGTGTCGATTGGCAATTCTGTTACCCAGTCACGTGACGTACCTCTCTTCAGTAATTCTGCATCCTCCAACATCACATCCTTCAGTCTGAATACTTGGTTGCCTGTCTGGTCTATGAACAGAAACGTTACTTTCACACCCCAGGATGAGGGAGGTGCTGTGGACAGAGCCAGAAGTATTTGTCTCCTAGGCACATGTACAGATGAGGTGGATTCACAAGTTTCCACATGCACCAGGAAGAGGAATAGTTTGTGCCGCATCCACAGCACCTAACCCATCCTAGCCTCCGAAAGTGGCATGCCCATTCATAGACCAAACCTGACACAAGGCATTCAGACTAAGGGATGTGAAAAGAGGCACATGATGTGAAAGGGTTCCAGAGCAGCTGATCCACCCAACTTCAAGACAGTAAGTATATTGGAAATGTCATATATTCCCTGCCCTTCTTTCCCCCAACTCCCCTACCTCCCCCTCCCTCAACCCCACCACCCCAGCTCCCTCAACCCCACCACCCCAGCTCCCCAGGGACAAAAAAATAAGGTATTGTATTTGAAATGTGAGATGATGTTTATAAATAAAAAAGAACCCTGGTTCCGTTGTAAAAAAATTTTTTTTCGAAAAAATAAAAGTATATTGGAAATTTTCTCCTAAAGGCAAGTTAGAATTAATTAATGCAGGTTGATTGGTCCCACTAAGTCCCCAAGAACCCCTCTTAGGTAGTTTATTCAATTATTACTATTTACCCCAAAAATTAATCCTCTAATTCTCCTATGCACAGGTATGCCAAATACAAGTACAGTGTGAAATGTACATTGTCAACAGAGTGGCAAAAAAAAATCTGTTTTTTGTACAGTAGTTCATAGCAGTGTATACACTGCCTTGAAAAAGTGTTCATACCACTTGAGCTTGTCCACATTTTTTCACATTACACCCACAAACTTAAATGTCTTTTATTGGAATTTTATGTGATAGACCAACACAAATTAACAAGTATGTATGAAGTGAAAAAAAAAAGATACATAGTTTTCAATTTTTTTAAATAAATATAAATCTTAAGTGTGGTGTGCATGTGTATTCAGCCCCTTGTACTCTGATACCTCTAAATTAAATCCAGTGCCTTCAGAAGTCACTTAATTATTAAATAGTGTCCACCTGTGTGTAATTTATTCTCAGAATAACGACAGCTGTTCTGTGAAGACCTTAGAGGTTTGTTAGTGAACATTAGTGATCAAATAGCATCATGAAAACCAAAGAACACACCAGCCAGGTCAGGAATAAAGTTGTGTAGAAGTGTAAAGCAGGGTTAGGTTACAAAAATATCCCAAGCTCTAAACACCTTACAGAGCACTATTCAATCCATCATCTGAAAATGGAAGGAGTATGGCTCAACTTCAAACCTACTAAGACATGGCCGTCCACCTAAACTGACAGCCAAGGCAAGGTGAGCACTAATTAGAGAAACAACCAAGAGGCCCATGATCAGTCTGGAGGAGCCACAGAGATCCACAGCTCAGCAGGGATAATCTGTCCACAGGACAACTATTAGTTGTGTACACCACAAATCTGGCCGTTATGGAAGAGTGGCAAAAAGAAAGCCATTTTTCAGAGCAAGCAAGAAGAAATCCTGTTTGAAGTTTGCCACAAGCCATGGATGGGACACAGCAAATATGTGGTAGAATGTACTCTGGTCACGTGAGACCAATTTGAACTTTTTTGGCCTAAATGCAAAACGCTATGTGTGGAGGAAAACAAAGGAAAACTAACACTACACATCACCCTGAACACACTATCCCCAGGGTGAAACATGGTGGTGGCAGCATCATGCTTTGGGGATGCTTTTCTTTTGCAGGCTCAGTGAAGCTGGTCAGAGTTGATGGGAAGATGGATGGAGCTAAATACAGGGCAATCCTGGAGGAAAAACTGTTAGAGGCTGCAAAATACTTGAGACTGTGGTGGTGGTTCACCTTCTAGCAGGAAAACGACCCTAAACATACAGCCAGATCTACAATTGAATTGTTTAGATCAAAGTATATTCATGTGTTAGAATGACCCAGTCAAAGTCCAGACCTAAATCCCATTGAGAATTTGTGGCAAGACTTGACAATTGCTTTTCACAGAGGCTTTCCATCCAATCTGACTGAGCATGAGATATTTTGCAAAGAAGACTGCGCAAAAATGTCAGCCTCTAGATGTGCAAAGCTGGTAGACACATACCCCAAAAGACTTGCAGCTGTAATTGACACGAAAAGTGGTCCTACAAAGTATTGACTAAGGGGGGCTGAATACAAATGCACTCCACACTTTCTAGATTTTTATTTATTAAAAATTTTGAAAACCATGTATCATTTTCTTTTCACGTTGCACATACTTGATACTTTGTGTTTGTAAAAATGTGAAAAATTTCAATGGTTATAAATACTTTTTCAAGGCACTGTATATAACGTATTCAGAGCTCCAGTTCAGCACTGCAATGCATATATCATGATGTGCATTCACACTGCTTTAGCACTAGGCAGCAGTTCATATCATATACATATATTGTGATGTGCATTTGCACCGAATTGACAATAGGCAGCAGTACATTGTAGCAGTGCATGTATTGTGACATGCACCAGTTTAGCATTAGACAGCAGTTCATAGTAGTGCATATACTGTGAATTGCAAGTTTAAGTTGTCTTAGTTTAAAAGTACACTTTTTTTTGGGGGGGGGGGGGGGGACTTTTAAAATCCGGTATTTGCCCCTGCTGAATGCACAGTCACACAGAATAAAGCCTCATTCACATGTCAGTGATTGTGAGCCAAAACCAGGAATGGACCCTATACAGACATAGGGTATAAGGAAAAGATCTGCACCTGTTCTCTGTTTAGAGGCACACCTGGTTTTGGCTCACAATCACTGATGGAAATCACTGACCAAAACACATAATGCTGTAGTTTCAAACTTACTACTGCTTCAGTATTCTTTTTTTATCCATTTATTTTCAGGATAGAGCAACCTATGCAAAGACACCACCCTGCATTTGAAGATCCTTCAGTTTCTGTAGTTGGTAGAAAATATCTTTATGAGGTAGGTGAAATATAGATGCATGTGAGATGCCTGTAAATATAGTGTCCTCTCATTGCCAAGAACATATGTAATGCGTCATGACTTCAACCCCTCAGTGACCCCCTATTTTGACCTCTAATGACACCTATTTTTTCATCATCTTATTCTTAGAGTCTTAAAGAGGACCTTTCACCCGAAGAAAGTATGTAAACTGACCATACAGACGTGTAGAGCGGCGCCCAGGGATCCCCCTGCACTTACTGTTATCCCCGGGCGCCGCTCCGTTCTCCGGTTATAGCCTCCGGTATCTTCATAGTTAGGCTCCACCCAGTTGAGCCTGCTGCGGTCTCCTTCTCCTATGCTGTAGCGATGGCCAATCGCAGCGCTCAGCTCATAGCCTGGCTATGAGCTGAGCGCTGCGATTGGCCAGCGCTACAGCATAGGAGAAGGAGACCGCGGCAGGCTCAACTGGGTGGAGCCTAACTACGAACATACCGGAGGCTATAACCGGAGAACAGAGCGGCGCCCGGGGATAACAGTAAGTGCAGGGGGATCCCTGGGCGCCGCTCTACACGTCTGTATGGTCAGTTTACATACTTTCTTCGGGTGAAAGGTCCTCTTTAACTTTATTTTTCTATTTACATAGCTGTCTAAAGGTTCCATTTTGAGGTACATATAATGTATGACTTTTATAAATTTTTTGGAAAGAGGGGTGGTAAAAAAAATTCTGCCATTTGTATTTTTTTTAATTCTGAAATATGGGTTATTGGTCAAAAGAGAAAATAAATACAGATGAGAAAATTCACATAAAGTGTGAAACATCATGGATATTACCACCAGAAATGCACATTAAGAGCAGTATGTTAACATCTAGAGTGCAATATGACTCAAATTATTTTTGTTTTACAAAACATATGAAAATACAATGTCCTAAATTTTTCGGTTTACGGTACCAAATACACCTGGTTTCTTTTTACTATTTCTATCGGATCTCTCAATGAGTGTGCTTCGTAAGTCTTGTCTGTGCTCCTTGGTGATATCGGCTAGGTCATGCATCCCTGCGAGGTGGAAGCTCTCCTTGCCTCCGACAATTAGCTGCTGGATCCAAAAGGTGGAGGAGATCCGGAGAATGGAGGAACTTACCTCGCAGCTACGAGCTAAACATAAAGCTTTCCTTGATGCTTGGACCCCCTGGTTTTCCTTCCAGGAATCTCAGGAATTTCGGACCCTACTGTCCTGAGTGGCTGAACTTATCAACTTGGTACTCTTTTGTGCTCCTCCCCCTTACTTCTGTGTCAAGTGTTCGTATATTACTATATGTTTGTTGGGAACACCTTCCAATATGTTTACAAGTACGTTGTTTCTTTTTTCCTGGACATTTTTGTTTATAAGGCCAGGAGTATGTTTTTGCCAATATCTCCCGGCAGGATTCCTGCTTAGACAAATCAGACCCTTTTTTAATGGGGGTCTTCACCTCATATTTCAGTTGCCAGCAGGTTCTATTAAGATGACTGTAAATTGATGACTTCTCGTGGTAGTGCATTATTTTTGAAGCACTTGTTGTACTCTATCTACGTGCTGATGCACGGTTTGTTATCCGTATATATTTAAATAAAGAATAAAAATAAAAAAAGAAGAAAATACAATGTCATAAATAAAACAGAAAATAATACTAATCCAATTCCTGTGATCTTAACAACTGTAGTTCACCCAAAAGCAGATCAATAACAAATGTAGTTGTAGATTAAGAAAGAAGAGGAATCTTTGGCAACCAAATCGACACAAACATGCACTATATATATTTTAAAGAACTTCTGTCAGCATATTTATATATATGAAACTGGCTGACCTGTTGCATGTGCGCTTGGCAGCTGAAGCTAATATATACAAATGAGCCTCTAGGAGCAACAGGGACATTGCCATTACAGAGAGAGCTGAGCCCATTGCTCCTAGAGGCTCATTTGTATATATTAAAATTTCATTATTCTCAGCAATGCAGGCACATATGAACATGGGACCAATACAGATGCCTTCAGCTGCCAAGCGCACATGCAAGAAGTCAGCCAGGTACAAATCTGCTGACAGATGCCTTTAACTTTCACAAAACATATCTTAGATGACACTAACATGGTAGATTAATCCACTGGGGAAAAAAATGCTTAACATTTGTCATAAATACCTGGATGGAAATACACAATTTGTTTATAGACAAGGGACCCATCTAAGCTACCATATAAGAGCTGGAGTATTATCGTTCATCTGATTACAGAAAGCCTTGGGGTCAGAGGAACAGTAACCCATATGAGATCATTCAAAAACCTAATTGCTTGAGTCCACTACCCAGGGGCGTTGCTAGGTTAAAACATTTGGGGCCTGGGCCCCTGATGTTTTGTCCCAGGCCCCGAATGTACTGCCTGCCTGCTAGATACAACTGTATTGCCATCCTCAGGAAGGCAATACAATTGAATCTAATGCCCTGCAAGAGCTGAAGGACCTGTGATGACATCACAGGTCATGTGATCAGTGCTAAATGCAGTAGCTGAAAAGGATCTGCGATGATGTCACCATCATGTGACCAGTGCAGGAGAGGACGGCTTAGCAGTGAAGAGAAGTCCTGGGAAGAAGCTGTGGTGAGGTCTGCTACATGAGGAGAGGTAAGTGAAGGGGTAGATTACTCAGTGTGAGAGGCAGAGCCATGTTGGGAGTTGTAGTTATTTAACTAGAACTGTATGTTAGGGCTGAAGGGAGGGAAGTTATTTACATGGGCATGGGGGTGGAGTGATGTTAATTACATGGGACTGAAATTTGAGGGAGTGATGTTATTTACATGGGACTATATTTTGAAGGCAGCTGTGGGAGGTAGTGATATTATTTACATGGGACTGAATGTTGAGGGGTAATGTAATTTACATGGGACTGCATGTTGGAGGTGGCTGGGGAGGGGTGATTTTATTTACATGGGACTGTATGTTGAAGGCAGCTGGGGAGGGGGTTATGTTCTTTACATGAGACTATGTTGTAGGTGGCTGGGGAGGGGGTAATGTTATTTACGTGGGACTGTATATTGAGGGGGCAGGAGAGATGGTGTGATGTTATTTACATGGGACTGTATTTCAGAGGGGGCTGTAGATATAAAAGGATGTTATTTACATGGGACTGTATATTGGAGGGGGCTAGAGAGATGGTATTTACCTGGCACTCTATGGCGGAGAAGGGAAATAATGTTATTTACATGGGACTGTATGGTGAAGGGGCTGAGGAATTATAATTTTTGAGGACAGTAAACGGAGGAATATAACTACAGGGGGCACTGCAGAGGGCATTATAAATACTGGTAGGGCTTCAGGGTGAGCATTCTAACAGTAGGGGGCGATATAAATACTGGGGCACTTCAGGGTGAGCATTATAACAGTAGGGGGCATTATAAATACTGGGGGCACTGTGGGGGCATTTTTAATCCAGGAGACATTAGGCATTCTTTTTACTACTGGGGGCTCTATAGGAGGGACTTATAGATCCGCATTATTTCTACTAAGAGCACTGTGGGGGTCTTATTACTACTGAGGGGTAAGTAGATAGCTTTATTACCACTGGGGGAAAAATAGGGGGGCCTTATTTCTACTAGGGGCTCTGTAAGGGCATTATTAATACTGGAGGGCTCTTCAACTAATGGGTGCACTCTTGGGGAGCATTATCACAGTTGAGGGCACTGTAGGGGGCAGTATTACTAATGAGGGCATTCTAGAAGGGAATTACTATTGGTGGGACTATGAGGAGCACTATTACTATGGGGGGCACTCATTTTTCTTCAGGATAGTATTTGGGGGTACAGAAAAATTAGGAAGCTAAAATGTCTGTGTGTCACACTCTGTAGAGACGAGGCGCGGCTGAGAGAAGTTGTCCGGACAGAATGAAGAAAATGATGACAGAGAAGATCTACATCAGAGACGACGTCAACTGGGAGGAACTGGATGCGAGAGGTACGTGCTGCTCTATAGCTATAGCGGGCTTAGGGTCGGTTGGTCGACTTTGAGAATTGGGCCATATGCATTGGGGCTTGGGCCCCGGATCGTTTGAGACCCTAGCAACGCCCCTGCCACTACCTTTGAATACATGGAAACTGCCATATCAATTATATAAAGAGCCCATTTCCAGTTTACATTTAGGGCAAATGTCCCATCTACCCAGACAATATTTAGTGACTCTAACTGTAATTAGGTATGCTTAATGAATAATGTATAATTGGTTGTCCCTTTCAGGATACCTAGGAGTTTTTTTTTTAGGGACAGTCTGCCCAGTCATCTGCAGATTTTACCTCTACCACAGTGTCCCACTTAGATTTCCTATGTGCTATAACTTTATTCTGGTGAGAGAGAAGAAGACATCTATAAAGTATACAAATATTGCTCCTGGAGTTGCCCTACATAATGAGGGACGGTATGGAAAAGTCTGGGTATGTGAGGGCCTTGAACCAAACTGAGATTCATATGCATATCATAACTGAATGCATATGATTAATAAGAGCAAATTCCTCCTTTCTAGTCTGGAATGACTTTAAGGGGTTCTCCGGGAAAGATAAAAATGAAAATACAGAAAAACATGTTATAATAAATAAAGTCCTCAGTCTTCCTCATCCCCTACTCGGAGACTGAAGGGTAGGAATGAGGACCAAAAGAGCTGCTGTGGGGGAGGAGCGTCATTAGAAAACACTTCTACCGGCGAGTACGGAATGAGGTAACTTCTTTATGAAGCACAGGGACACAGCGGAGCAGTTATCTCAGCTGCCATCTGCACATAATATACAGCTTCAGATTTTATGATAATAAATCTTAGAGCCGCCATTTTAGCTCCTCCACTGATTGTTCCCTAGACTAAACCAAAGGTGGAGCAGACATGAAATGGAGGGTCTCCATAGCAGGAGAATACTCTTGCCTAAATCTGTTGCCTTGTATTTTCACACCATTCACTGTGCATTAAATGGGTTGTCTCACTTCATCAAATGGCATTGACCATGTAGAGAAATTTAATACTGTGTAGAGAAATTGCACTGTGATTGTCCATATTGCTTCCTTTGCTGGCTTCATTAATTTATCTATCGCTTTATACAGTGCTTGTATCTAGAGGTTATAGCCACCCTGCAATCCAGCAGCAGTGGACGTGGTTGCACACCATGGACAAAGGAGTGGCCAGGATGGTGGAAGCAGACATAGGCCAGCGCATTTTCTTATAGTGTGCAAGCATGTCCACTACTGCTGAATTGCAGGATGGTCATAACCCCTGGATATGAGCAGTGTATATTGTGATGGAAAAATTAATCAAGCCAGCAAAGGAGGCAATATGGACGATCACAATACATTATTACGTGCATTACATGTCAGTGCTCATTAGAGCACAGCGGCCTCTTCAAACCACTGATTGGCAGGAGTACCTGGAGTTGGACCCCTACCGATCTGATATTGATGACCCATCCTGAGGATAGTCCATCAATATGAAAATCTCGGACAACCTCTTTAAGAATAATCGCACATAGTGTGAAATCCTAATATTAAAAAAGAATCCACTTTAATGGCACTTAAAAAGTATAAAATCAAACACGCTATTCAAACATAAAATCATATCATTGTGAAACCGCAAGAACCAGTCTGGACAAGTGTATTGTGAGGATCGGTAAGGAGCGTCTATCACTTACCAACATCAAGCGAAAAGTAAATTTAATAAATGCTTTTGCTAGCAATGCATTCCTGCCAAAACAGCTTAACAAAGATAATCCTTCATCAAATGATGCATATTCAGCTGAAGCCAAGCTCTTATCAACCTCATCACTGAGCAATTGTTTCACGGGAAATGATGAATGATGAATTGATCTAAACCAGGGGTGCACAACCTTTTTTGGTCTCGGGGCCGCATTGTCACATTGCTCTATTTCAAGGGGCCGCAAAAAAAAAATTAATCAGCACTTGTTTGCATCAGCCTATTACACAGGCTGATGCAAAGTAAATGGGGAGGAATAATCACTACCACAGTCACTGCTCCCTCATTCAGTTCTGTTGATTATTGGCAGCAAATTCCTGATTACACAGTGAGATATGCTGACAATAATTGTACGTCTTTCATCCTGATAAAACATGCAAATCAGCCGACAAACGAGCTGATCAGCGGCAGTGGCGTGCCTAGGCTGTTTGGCACCCGGGGCGGGTCCTTTCTCTGGCACCCCCCCCCCCAATACTTTAAGAAAATCATAACCCCTCACAGTAGTATTGCCCTCATTGTTTTGTACAGATGTTACGCCAACATTGTGCCCCCTTCATAGTAGTTCTGCCCTCATTGTGCCCCTCTCACAGTAGTTATGCCCTATCTGTGCCCCTTTCACAGTAGTAATACCCTATCTGTGCCCCTTCACAGTAGTAATACCCTATCTGTGCCTCCTTCACAGTAATAATGACCCTTAATAGTAGTAATGCCCATTGTCCCCTTTCACAGTAATAATGCCCAATGTGCCCCCTTCACGGTAATAATGCCCTCTGTGTCCCCTCCATAGTAGAAATCCCCATTGTGCCCCCTTCACAGTAATAATGCCCTCTGTGCCCCCTTCATAGTAGTAATGCCCTCTGTGCACTGTGCCCCCTCCATAGTAGAAATGCCCATTGTGTCCCCTTCACATTAGCAATGCCCTCTGTGCCTCCTCCAGAGTAGAAATGCCCATTTTGCCCCTCCGTAGTAGAAATGCCCATTGTGCCACCTTCACATTAGCAATGACTATTGTGCCCCCTCCAGAGTAGAAATGCCCATTGTGTCCCCTTCACATTAGCAATGCCCTCTCTGCCCCCTCCAGAGTAGAAATGCCCATTGTGCCCCTCCATAATATAAATGCCCATTGTGCCCCCTTCACATTAGCAATGCCCATTGTGCCCCCTCCAGAGTAGAAATGCTCATTGTGCCCCCTTCACATTAGCAAAGCCCATTGTGCCCCCTCCATACAATAGATGCCCACTGTGCCCCCTCCAGAGTGGAAATGCCCATTGTGCCCCCTCCAGAGTAGAAATGCCCATTGTGCCCCCTTCACATTAGCAATGACCATTGTCCACCCTCCAGAGTAGAAATGCCCATTGTGCCGCCTTCACATTAGCAATGACCATTGTGCCCCCTTCACATTAGCAATGACCATTGTGCCCCCTTCACATTAGCAATGACCATTGTGCTGCCTTCACATTAGCAATGACCATTGTGCCCCCTTCACATTAGCAATAACCATTTTGCCCCCTTCACATTAGCAATGACCATTGTGCCCCCTTCACATTAGCAATGCCCATTGTGCCCCCTCCAGAGTAGAAATGCTCATTGTGCCCCCTTCACATTAGCAAAGCCCATTGTGCCCCCTCCATACAATAGATGCCCACTGTGCCCCCTCCAGAGTGGAAATGCCCATTGTGCCCCCTCCAGAGTAGAAATGCCCATTGTGCCCCCTTCACATTAGCAATGACCATTGTGCCCCCTTCACATTAGCAATGACCATTGTGCCCCCTTCACATTAGCAATGACCATTGTGCTGCCTTCACATTAGCAATGACCATTGTGCCCCCTTCACATTAGCAATAACCATTTTGCCCCCTTCACATTAGCAATGACCGTTGTGCCCCCTTCACATTAGCAATGACCATTGTGCCCCCTTCACATTAGCAATGACCATTGTGCCCCCTTCACATTAGCAATGACCATTGTGCCCCCTTCACATTAGCAATGACCATTGTGCCCCCTTCACATTAGCAATGACCATTGTGCCCCCTTCACATTAGCAATGACCATTGTGCCCCCTTCACATTAGCAATGACCATTGTGCCCCCTTCACATTAGCAATGACCATTGTGCCCCCTTCACATTAGCAATGACCATTGTGCCCCCTATACAAAAAAAGAAAAAAAAAACACAGTATCATACCTCTCTTCTCTGCCAGAACAGATCGCCCTGCAGCACTGTGTGGGCGGAGCTTATGCAGATTCCCATGCTGCAGGCTCCGCCCACACATGCTGGCAGCACGATCCGTGTCTGCAGGCTGAATGGTTGAGCGGGGAGAAGTCTTCCTACTCTACCATTCAGAGCGCCGCTGGCCTGAAGGAGGGGAGGAGCGCGGGGAGCTGAGTGACAGAACAGCAGCTCCCTGCGCTCCAACAATGAGCGCTTCCATCTGTATTGATGGAAGCGCTCATTGCTTCTGGCACCCACCTGAGAGCGGCACCCGGAGTGGACTGCCCTCTCCCTTAGTACGCCACTGCTGTAGAGCGCTCCTTGAGAAGAAGGCAGGAGTGCTGATAAACTGCGCCTGCCTTCTCCTCGGCTCCCCCACTCTCACCAATAGCCAGGGACCAGTCCTGCTCCAGACTCCTGCTATAATACAGGGGCAGGAGCTGTCATCCTTCCCTGTGTGGTGCTCCAGGAAGAAACACAGCTGATCGCATGATCAGCTGTGTTTCTGTCCAGCAGGACGGGGGCCGCAAGCCTTGGCTCCGGGGGCCGCAGGTTGTGCACCCCTGATCTAAACTCTAAAACTTTTCTTTTTTGGGCACTATACCCAATATCAGTAGTTTGAAATTCACAAAAGGGTGTTAGGAAAGGGATGAACATGAGCATAAATGTATCATGAGAGTAATATTTGAATTTACTTTTGCATGCGCCAGCATCGGCATACTTTATGCCACATACATCACATGTTGCATGTTTGAGGAATTTGCCTCATCTTTAAACCTAGCACTTTTGTCTAGAAAAGCGACTCCAGTTTTCTTACTCCATCCTCCTACGAAATTGACCCTAGTGTGCGCTGTGGGTTGGATCGAGTGCTTATATGGCAGCCAGTGACTTTCTAGCCACATAACTATACCTGCGCTTTGAATCCCTGTGAGAAAAGAGCATTACAAATGTTTGTCATTGTCATTACTGGATTGAGATTGAGACTTTTTAAAAAAAAGTCTCAGTGATAAATCTGAAACTGATTAATATAGCTCACCATGCCTCAAAACTGGAGCAAGTGGTGTAAAAATGCAAAAAGTCAAAAAAAAATTCACAAGTAAATCTAAAATGTTGTAAAAGCCCCATTTTGCGACTTTTTCAAGCCAGAATTCTGGAGTGAAGGCATGATAAATCAATTCCCGGGTCTCTGAAGTATGTAACATACACACATCTTTAGTACCCTATCTCATTGAAGGATGAACTTTTTGTCTAAAAAGCTCATCATAATAAGACTAATAATTAACTTTTATCTTCTGGTTGATACAATTATGGTGATACCAAACTCATATCTTTTTAGTTTTACCATTTTTGTTCAAAAAAGTCACATAAAATATGTTTTTTTTTTTCATGTTGCCGTATTTTGAGAGGTATACCTTCTACACCTTTTCCTCAATGGAGATGTATGAGGGCTTGTTTTTAGCGGAATGACCTGTGGTTTGAATTGATTCCATTTTGGAGTACATATTCCTTTTTTATCACTTTTTATTCTTTATTTTGTGATGAAGGATGAACAAAAAAACAGTAATACAATAATTTTAATGCAGTTCACCATGTGGTATAATTGACATGTTTAGTTTATTTGTAATGTTTTAAGTTGATACCATTATGGAGATATTGAATTTATCCATAAAAGTAATTTTTTTTGTGTTTCCATATTCTAAAAGCCACAACTTTTTTATTTTTCAACCAATTTTATTGGTAGTTTTGGGGTACATCCAACTTTTTATAGCTTTTTACTCTGTGTTTTGCAAGGCCAGATAAAAAAAGAGATTTTGGTATTGTTTTTATTTATCTCTTCATGAGTTAAATGACATGATAACTTTAGACTAGGTTACTTTAAATAATATACTGTGTCGCTCCCTGTATAATGCTTGCTGTGCATAGGGTTCCCACCCCGTTTTATGAATAAGAATAAATCACAGCAAAAATTCTTTCTTTGTTCACACTGTATTTCTCATTTATTTCGGAACAGTAAGTAATGCGGAAATACGTGAAGACGTTTTCGGCTCGCAAGCCTTCGTCAGACACTAGAGACATAGAAAAGAACAGTACAAAATTGGGTGTAAAAACGAAAAATAAAAACTTAATACAATGACTGAAATAATACAATGCTAAAATAAAATGAATGACATAAATCGGCTGTCTCGTAAGTTATGAAGAGAAGAGATCTTTAGACCACTAGAGTTCTTGAGGCTTCACTCAAGTGGACATCCGGATGTCTGGTATATATCTTATTAAGGTGTGTACATATATATTGGTCATATATACAATGAGTACATAGGAAACAGGTGCTAAATAAAGTCATCAACATGTTTTAAAAAAAATAAATAAAAGAAATCTAATTCTAATCACTCCCCTTTCCCCAAAATGTAAATAAAAATATGTAAACAATAAAAAAAAAAACACATCATGGGCATCGCTGCATGCCAAAATGCCTTTACTATTAAAATATAAAAATATTTATCCCATACGGCGAAACAGAAAAATGGACAATTGACATTTTTTTTGGCCGCTTAACTTTTAACAAAAAAGTGTAATAAAAAGTGATCAAAAAGTCACACACAACTTAAAATGGTATTAATGAAAATTACAGATCGCCCTGCAAAAATAAGTCCCCACACAGCTCCGTACACATAACTACAAAAAATGTATAGGGGTAAGAATATGGCGATAAAAAGAAAAAAAAAAAAATGTAATTTTTTTTTTCAGTATGAAAACACAAGAAAAACTATAAATATGTGGTATCTCCATAATCGTAATGACCTGGAGAATAAAAGTTAAACGTCATTTTTACCGTAAAGGGAACGCTGTAAAAACAAAATCCATAAAACTGTTGCAGAATTGCGTTTTTTTTCTTCCAATTTTACCTCATTTGGATTTTTTTTTCCTGCTCCCCATTACATCGTATGCAATATTAAATGATGGCGTTAGAAAGTGCAACTTGTCCCGCAAAAAACAAGCCCTCATCTGACTATGTGAACAGAAAATTAAAAAAGTTATGACCCTGGAAAGGCATGGAGTAAAAAACGAAAAGACAAAAACGAAAAACCAACTGAGACTGAAAGGGTTAAACTATTGTGCAGCTTTCATATCCTCCTTCTCTTGGGTGTACTGCCTCTGTGTACCTGCTTGTTATATTACATTGGTGGTAGTGGAGCATAGCACATCCAGCCAATGGGAGTTGTGACTCTTGTCAGGGGAACACTGTGGAATCAGGACACAGGAGGCAGGGTTACTGTGTGTCAGTTGGAATGAGAAGGACGTTGACAGTGGATGTGGAAATGCCATCTTCTTCTTGTTGAGTGTAATAAAGATTTATAGTGGAAGATTATATATAAGAAACCAGCAAAAGGAGTTTGGGATCCTTATTTTCTTTCATCATCCAAGATAAAAAAAAAAAAAAAAAGCATCCTGCGTCGTCTTCTTTCTTCAGACCTGATGTGCTGTGTGATAGAGCAGTACACATTTCTTGTATTCATGGCACATCTCTTTGTATGAAGGTTACTCCAGGGCAATGTCTGAGCTCAGGAAAGTAGCAGCTACTGTAATAAACTACTGTATACCTTCATATGGTTAGTTTCCACGACCGCTACCTGGATTTTTTATACGCACTCTCACTGTATAATCATTGATTGGGACATGTCGTTTTGAGGTGGTACTCTCAGTGCCTAAATAAAGAGCTGCTTGGCATTGCCCGGGCATACAAGTGTTTCTACTGATGATGTTTCAGTCTGATATTTCTTGTCTCCGATGCATTGCCTCTTGATATGAACACGCTGACAGACTTGGAGGCCCTTTGAAGTCTCTCCCAATATTCCAGTTAACAAGGTTACCATAACATTGTGGCTCACTGGACATCTATTCTGTTATAGACTGAAGAATATTAGTTATGCAGTTCCTGCCTTCAAGGACATCCCTGAAACCATAAAGTTGACTTTGTGTTTAAAAATATTATTCTGCACAAAAAAATCTCACAAAAATTATGTATCACCTACCCTCCTATTGGGGACCCCTCGTTCTTGGGAATGCAGGGGGTCTGACCAATGGTCCCTGGGTCAAGTCCTTTATCTGAATGGAGCAGCAGTGTGCATGTTGGTTCACTACTCCATTCACGTCAATGGAACTGATGCCAACAGCACTCTATCACCCCCAGAAATAAAGCAGTGGAAGACATACGTACTAAGGCTCCATTCAGAGAAGGTGCTCTCGAACCCCTTGTTCTGTGTATCATGGAAGGTTCTAGCAGATGGTTTCTCTGTGATCCAATATTTATCACCTATCCCCCAGATAGGTGATAAATAGTGTTGAGCGAATCGAAGTCCACGAAATTTCAGGGAAAATTCGGTTTGTCACGGTAGCAAATTGATTTTCCCTGAACCATCTTGATTTAAGATCTCGCACAAAATCCTGTGCGCCGTGACCTATAACATCAGCACACCAGCTGACGTGTTGACGTCATCACCAGCCTCGTGAGATTTCGTGGGAAATCTTCAATGAAGATGACTGCAGCCCGCCGTAAGCAAATGGTTGAGGCAAGTATGATTTCATATTTATATATATATTTTTTTTTTTCACTGTATTATTACTGTCAGATGCCGCGACAAGCTATGAATGCGGCATCTGAGGGGTACAATGACGGGGAGCAGCGCCACTTTCTGTCATACGGATTTTGAGGGGTACAATGACGGCAAAGCGAATTGAATTTTTGAATACCTCGCTCATCTGTAATGATAGATACGTTTTGTGTGATCACCCCTTTAAGTGAACAGGCCACTGTGAAGAAAATAAACATTTTCTGTCTTACTGCAACTGCATCATCTGATCTTATTAAAGAGGAACCCCTCTTCCATGTAATGGTCCAAGTTCTTGACTGAAAAGAAAGTGAATATTTATACAATATGTTCTGTAATCAGTAAATTACCTACAGTAGCTTTTGTACAATTCCCAATATAAATTAGGGCAGGCTCACATCAAATGTTATGCCTCCATTTGACGTATATGTTAGGAAAAAAAAGGATGCAAAAACGCAGCACACCAAGTTCTTGTATCCTGCAAAGTCCAGTAAAAAAAAGTATACTTTTTTTTTTATATACATATGGCATCAGTCTGATACGGTTTTTGTATATGTTAAATGGATGGGAAAAACATGATGTGAACCCAGACTTACATGTGTCTTTGGTTTTCTTTTAGCTGCACTGCCACAGTCCTGACAACTGGGAAGAGACAGTAAATAATATAGCAGAATACCAACCACACTGTGAAGCACATTATAGAAATGAATCATTTGACGATCCTGGATTAAGACGGCCTTATTTTACATACAGACATTATGTCTGAGTGGTACATTTTCAAGTGAATGGAACAAGACAGCAATTCTCAGAAAAGCCGCTATGAAAAATACAGTGTTCCAAGTATGAACATTGCGCATATTAATGTAAACATTAAAGAGGCCTTAACAATCACATGAGTGCTGCGTTCCCTTCAAACAATCAAGCTTATTGGTGGGGGTGCCCAGAGTTAGACTTCCACTGATCTAATATTAGTAGCCTGTCCTGAGAATTGCCCATCAATTTTAGAAAGTTGGATAATCCCTTTAATGCCTCTAAAGCCCAATGCTTGAGTTCCTATGGGAGATTGCCAATGGAACTGTGGTCCTACATTCTCCTTGGGTCTTGTGATTGTTCACCTTCTAGTCCCCCTAGCCACCCTAGGCAGAAGATCTAGATCCTCTCTTTTAAGTCTGTAAAATTATTTTGAGATGAAATAATACTCTTTTATATGATTTTTATCTTTTTATGATCAATAGCTGACAATCGCACCATTATTGCTATTGTAAGGGAACGACCAAACGGCACGGTCATGATCCATTCGTGTCGCAGCCAATCTAATATTTAACTCATGATGACCGCAGTGTAAAGGCTGTCTGAATTCTTAATGGCGTTGTGGTGTTGAATTCAGACCACCTATACAGTGCGGCCTTCATCAGTTAAATATCAGGGAGCTGTGTGGTTCTTAACCGCAGATGACTGGGACCCGAACGAATCACGACTGTGCTGCTTGGTAGTACCCTAAGATGTTACTGTCTAAAAGGTCCTTGGTTGAAAGTCCCAGGATATAGCTATTATGTTTCTATATAACTGTGAATCCCAATAACTGTAGACTTGTATAACCTCAAACTTACAGCCAGCATACTTGCAACTAAAGCAACTAGCTAAATATACTTTCCAGGTCTAGGTAGGTAAGCAGTAGATCAAGATATATAGTTGATTTTAATCCCTATCTGTATGTTTTTGGAGCATGGGAGGAACCTGTATGAAACCTATGCAAACACGGGAGAACATGCAAACTCCATACAAATGTCCATGGTCGGATTCGAACCTAGGACTCCAGTGCTACAAGGCACCAGTGCTAACCACTGAGCCACCGTGCTGTCCATTATATATACAAGCAGAAGAATCCGGGAACACGTCGATCAGCGTCATTTTACTAAACATGTCGACAGGAAGAAAAGCACAAGGGAGGAAGAAGGAGAGGAAGTGTGTGTGTGGGGGGGAGGGGGCTTGCCTTAGTTGGCTCATATGCAGACAGACAGCCTGGATAAGCCAATCAGTGCTGCAGCTTGCAAAATGACTAGAACATCATTCTGTGTTGGGCTGTGAATGAGGGTGGATGGGTCTATGCAGTGTCTGATCTTAGGGACAGTATACAGTTATAGTACCCCAGACCTAGGGTTACTACAAGTTGTATTGTTATTGTGAGGAATATGGATTAATATTTACTGTCAGCCATGTTCCCACACCAACCATCTGCTGAAAGATAGCAGAGGTAGTGAGTTCCACGGGGGGGCCCTGCTTCAAAGCCCAGCCATATGGCAGAGAACCTCTAGCAGGCCACCGTTGTTTACAATTTCTCACCTCCATTCAGCCAGCCAGGAACCTGGCTAATGGAACAGGAAAAACTTCCCTGCAGGGGTCTAGGCCATTCCCCAGTTCAATGCACATTATCAAACATCACGTAACCAGCGATTTATAAGGAATTATGAATCGCCCGTCCATCACAGACATAAACCAGATGCATATTTGTGTCCCTGTGGCCACGATGAACAGGCCCATGGTCATAGCTTAGTGGTGGAATGCCAGGGAGGGGAGATATACGTATCTCCCCACAGAAACCAAATAACGGTACCATGCTTGGAGTCTACTGGTAGCCGAAACCCAGGCGGATCCATTGGTCCCAGAACCACCTCCCTGCGACATTCTGGTCTGGAGCCATGAGCCCTAATCGGTTTTGTGGCTCATGTGCTGCCAGCCCAGCAGAGGGGGGGTGGACCCCTCCCAGAGGCCGGATACAGGTTAAAAGGCTTGTGCCAGCAAGCGGGCATGTCTTTCTCTGAAGGGAGGTCACATCGTGCCATGTGTTTAGAGGGACCTGCAACCAGCTGACATCACTGCTTCCCATGTGACCACAGCTAAGAACTCATCACAACCCAAAGGACTCCTATACCTGGTAAACTGACTTTTGTTCTGCTTAACCCTGTTTGTACCACGCCATCTGTATTTGTAACCTCAGACCATTGTATATATTTTCTGTGTATATTGTGTTATGTCTAGTGAGCCCATAAAGCAATAAAATATATAATTTAATCTTGTGCTGTTCTTGTATCTCAATCACGAATCCCCACGTCCGTGCTTCGGCATAGTTATACGCCAACTTGGGTTGGTTTCTTACCCTATATAATCTCGTTAGCGGACCGGGCTTATATCAAACAAGAAACTGGTGGCAGTCTTTCCGGGCTGAGAACGCGCTGTTTCACTGGGGCAGTGAAAAGGCTCTCTCAGCTAGTTGCCTCTGTGCCCGTGTGGACAGGAGGTGTCTGTGTAAACTGTATCAAACTGACCTTACCCACTCCTCCAGGAGGGCGTAACGTCACACCTTAGTAACCCGTGACCATACCGTATCTCGCTGGCTCTATGTAGTTGACGTTCAATGTCAGTCGGGGTATGGTATTCATCACATATTCCTCCCCCTTTTAGAGGGCGCTAGGGGCAGCACATTCTTGTGTTTCCCCGTGCGCCCATCCTCACCTGCTCTGGTGGCGAATGGCAAAGTGGTACGGCTGGAGCGCAAGGCTTCCGCGTACTCACCTCCAATTCGCTCCTGGCCAATGGAGTCACCCTGACTGAGCATGACACCGAGGCCACAATTACTGACATTAGGCGGTACTATAGACGGCCATGTGAAGTCGGCTGCCTGGGGTACCGGGAAGCTGTAAAGGGCGTCCTTCAGTGCCTGGAAGTCAGTCTCGCAGTCGTTTGTCCAACTGCGGAGGGCAACTTCTTCCTGGTGCGGTCCGTCAGGGGCAAACCGCCTATAGAACCCGGCGGTGCCAAGGAAGGACATCACCTGGTTCTTGTCCCGGGGGGCGAGCCAGGATGCGCTGGCGTCCACTCTACCGGGCTCTGGTTCCAAAGCTTCCCCACCTGCCAGGGGCCCCTCGCTTATGCCCAGCTGGCACTTTCCTGGAGTAAGGGTCAAGCCTGCCTGGCAGATCTGCCCAAGCATCTGCACCAGATGCTCTCGGGGATCCTCCCATGTAAGACCGAAGACGGCAATGACCTTCAGGTACGCGGCTGCATACCCTTCGGGTCCCTTAAGCAGCTTGACCATCCGCTTAGAAGTGGCAGGGGCATACTCCATGCCCAACGGCATCTCAGTAGGCTCCATCCTTCCAGGCGTTTTGGTGAACATTTCCCGGAAGGGAACCAGTATCCACACTTGCTGACCCACCTGGTGGGTCCTCTCACAAGCCACCTGGTCGTACCCATCCGGTCAGTCGACAAGGCCTGCGCATTTTCCTGGAAGCGCATCACACACTCGATGACCGACACCCCAGGGTTGGCTACGTCTCCCATCCAGGCCTCTGACTTAGCAGCCCCTGGGTATCTGGACATCTGAATTTCATGAGCAACCCAAAAAACTCCGCCCTGAACGGATAGGGTGCAACAAATTGTCGGTCCCTAGGCCACACATCCGGTGAGCCCTGCTGGACCGTCTCCTGGCACAACCGTCCTTGGTCCCAGACCACCCTCTGAAGGTCTGAGTCCAAGGGAGGCTGTGCCACCTGCTCCGTGAGAGCTTTCAAGCTGGCACTAGCCTCTAATGCCACCAGAAACCCCTGGTGGGACGTGGTCAGAATAGACGAGACTGCCATGTCCCCTGTCAGTTCTACTACCTGCTGGTCCCTAGGCCACTCCTCCGGTGAGCCCTGCTGGACCGTGACCCGGTACAGCTGTCCTTGGTCCCAGACCACCCGCTCGAGGTCTGAGTCCGAGGGAGGCTGTGCCCCCTGCTCCTTGAGAGCATTCTGGCTGGTGTCAGCCACTAACGCCACCTGAAACCCCTGACCGGACGTGGCCAGAATAGACGAGACTGCCACGTCCTCTGTCAGGTCCCCGGGACCTGTCTCCTGGCCTCCATCTGACTCGGCAGCAACTTGGTCGGAAGGGAGAAAGCCATCAGACCCCTGAGGGGCCCCTAGGGACCCAGCACTCCCACTGCGCGTGACAGCAGCTATGGCCGCTGCCACCGCTGGTAGTGCCTGCTTTCCCTCGGCTTCCGACCAAGTCGTCAGTCCAGATGGACTAACCTGGCCCTCTGACATCCCAGTTGTGGAGGAACCCTGCACTAAGGCTTTACCTGGGAGCCCTACTTCTCCTGGGACAGCCCTGACCTCATTTGCATCCTCCTCCTCCGAGCTGTCTGCCCTCTGATTGTCCCCTCAGTCACCACACCTGAGGACAACAGGTTCCAGCATGTTTGCTGGCCACACCCTGGGGCCTCAGCACAGCTGGCATGAATGAGAGGCACACATTACATCCCACATCCCCATCAACAGGCATGTTAGGTACATTAACAGTATCAACAGGGGTGGACATGGCATCACATTCTGGCAGGGATATTTGAGGATACCCCCACCTCCCTTACTCCTCGACCAGCTCCCCAGTCCAAATAGACCTTGGCGACGGGCAGCACCAGTTCTACTCCTCCAATCCCGGAGACAGTAAGGGATCTCCCAGGCAATAAATCATGGGGTACTACCAGTTCAGGCCCTACCAGAGTCATCTCAGCACCAGTGTTTCTAAGTCCCATGGCCACGGCCTGGCCCATGGTGACCTTTTTAAAATTGTCAAGGGACCTCCCACCACCCCCACCCACACACAACACAGTGGACGGTTTCCGGGTCGATGACTGGGACAGGTCCCTCAGGTGCTGGGAACACATGGCCTTGAAGTGTCCTGGCTATTTACAGAGGTGGCAAAGTCGGTGTCTCCCCCCCCCCCCCCCCCCCCCGATGTGGAAAGTGGAGCCATGGGCTGGTGCCCACTTGGGCCTAGGGGCAGGGGCAGAGTGTGTCTTACCTCCTCTCCAGCCGTCAGGTTTCCAGGCTTCTGAAGTCCGGTTGTTGGTGTACTCGTCGGCCATGGCTGCTGTTGCAGAGGCCCCCTTTGGCTTCCGGTCACAGAGGTACTGCTGGAGGTCCTCCGGGCAATTCCACAAGAACTGCTCAGTGGCAATGAGCTCCTTCAGCTGCTGGACGGTGGTGAGCTCCAATCCCGTGGTCCATTGGTCAACCACTCTCAGCAAGGCCCACATGTGATCGGCCCAGCTCTGGGTAGGACCCCGCTGCAAACTTCGGAGCTTTTTCCGGTACGACTCAGGGGTTAAGTTGTACTGCCGGACCAGAGCCTGCTTGATGTCCTCGTAGCTCAGGATGGTCTCGCTGGGCAGGTACCCGAAGATTTCAAGGGCTTTTCCCCTGAGATGTGGTGTTAGGAATCGGACCCACTGGTCCTCCGGCAGCTGGTACTGATGGCAGGCCATCTCAAACGCCAACAAGAAAGTGTCCAAGTCCTCATCTTTGTCCAGTAGGGGGAAGTCCTCCACTCAAAGTTTTGGAATCCGGATCTCTGGAGACTCACATCGGGCTGGGGAGGGCTGCTGTAGTTGGAGCTGGAGCACTTGCAGCTGATTCTCACGCTCGGCCTGCTTGCGACATTCTGGCACCTCTGCATGCTCGCAACGCTCTGCTGCTTATTCCCGACGTTCTGCAGCTTCTGCTTGATTGTGACGCTCTACAGCTGCCATGAGGATCTCGTAGGAAGCCTGGTCTCCAGCCTGAAGACGGTCTAGGGCAGCCTGTAGGAGAGCAGCCGAGCCTACCTGGCTGGGGGGATGGGCAGGTGGAGTGAGGCCCACTGCGGACCTTACCTTGGCTGTGCTCCCCCTCGCCTTGAATAAAGTTGCCTTCCACCTCCTCTCGGCCCCTCATCTGGACTGCGTATGAAACATTTGTCAGGGCATCTTCAGACAATTCAAGGTTTTTTTTGTTTTGTAAAAAATATCAATACAAGTGCACAACGTGCGTTTTACAATACAGAGGGTAGCGTGTTAAATCTAAGTGAAAATGTGAACTGCTAGTCTGAAATCTTTGTTAGGGCATCTCCAGACAGTTCAAGTTTTTTTTTGTTTTCTGAAAAATATCAATATAAGTGTGCAACCTGTGTTTTACAATCCAGAGGGTAGTGTTTTGAATCTCAGTAAAAACACATGAAATAGTAGTCTTAAATCTTTGTGTGACTGTGTACATGAGGCCAAATGTCAGGAATACAGAAAGGTTCCAAAATGAAAGACCAAGGGCTAGACCTTGTCCTCCTAGAGCCAGAATGTGAGTAGTAGCAGCACAAGCTATCCGGCCAGAAGTAGAAGTAGTGGTGGTATTACTAGTAGTTGTAGGCTTCAGTTCTCCCTTGCTTTGGAAAGGTGCAACATTATCATTGAGGATGAGAAAGAGGATGAGATTGTGGATTGAATGGCTCTCCTCTCAGTCACAGCAGGTTGATGTGTTGGTGACTTCTGAGTCTGACACCGTGCCTAGGACTACGTTAAGCTCGGCTTCCGCTAGCTGTGTGCGAGCATCTACCATATGCAATTTTTTCTCCAAAAGGCCGTCACACAAAACCACAGCCATGTGCAAGATCTGCAGGATTAAAGTAAGCGGCGAGTTCAAACACAAAGGTAACAGAGCTCTAGTGCAACACAGCTTCACCAGCTCCTTTGGCATACAACTGGACAGCATTCCCAATCAGAACAGTTCTGCTTCTCCTGTTCTTCTCTGTGGGAGCCAACCGAATCCCCAAGCAATACACTGCGTGCAGAATTATTAGGCAAATGAGTATTTTGACCACATCATCCTCTTTATGCATGTTGTCTTACTCCAAGCTGTATAGGCTCGAAAGCCTACTACCAATTAAGCATATTAGATGATGTGCATCTCTGTAATGAGAAGGGGTGTGATCTAATGACATCAACACCCTATATTAGGTGTGCATAATTATTAGGCAACTTCCTTTCCTTTGGCAAAATGGGTCAAAAGAAGGACTTAACAGGCTCAGAAAAGTCAAAAAATAGTGAGATATCTTGCAGAGGGATGCAGCACTCTTAAAATTGCAAAGCTTCTGAAGCGTGATCATCGAACAATCAAGCGTTTCATTCAAAATAGTCAACAGGGTCGCAAGAAGCGTGTGGAAAAACCAAGGCGCAAAATAACTGCCCATGAACTGAGAAAAGTCAAGCGTGCAGCTGCCAAGATGCCACTTGCCACCAGTTTGGCCATATTTCAGAGCTGCAACATCACTGGAGTGCCCAAAAGCACAAGGTGTGCAATACTCAGAGACATGGCCAAGGTAAGAAAGGCTGAAAGACGACCACCACTGAACAAGACACACAAGCTGAAACGTCAAGACTGGGCCAAGAAATATCTCAAGACTGATTTTTCTAAGGTTTTATGGACTGATGAAATGAGAGTGAGTCTTGATGGGCCAGATGGATGGGCCCGTGGCTGGATTGGTAAAGGGCAGAGAGCTCCAGTCCGACTCAGACGCCAGCAAGGTGGAGGTGGAGTACTGGTTTGGGCTGGTATCATCAAAGATGAGCTTGTGGGGCCTTTTCGGGTTGAGGATGGAGTCAAGCTCAACTCCCAGTCCTACTGCCAGTTTCTGGAAGACACCTTCTTCAAGCAGTGGTACAGGAAGAAGTCTGCATCCTTCAAAAAAAACATGATTTTCATGCAGGACAATGCTCCATCACACGCGTCCAAGTACTCCACAGCGTGGCTGGCAAGAAAGGGTATAAAAGAAGAAAATCTAATGACATGGCCTCCTTGTTCACCTGATCTGAACCCCATTGAGAACCTGTGGTCCATCATCAAATGTGAGATTTACAAGGAGGGAAAACAGTACAACAGTGTCTGGGAGGCTGTGGTTGCTGCTGCACGCAATGTTGATGGTGAACAGATCAAAACACTGACAGAATCCATGGATGGCAGGCTTTTGAGTGTCCTTGCAAAGAAAGGTGGCTATACTGGTCACTGATTTGTTTTTGTTTTGTTTTTGAATGTCAGAAATGCATATTTGTGAATGTTGAGATGTTATATTGGTTTCACTGGTAAAAATAAATAATTGAAATGGGTATATATTTTTTTTTTGTTAAGTTGCCTAATAATTATGCACAGTAATAGTCACCTGCACACACAGATATCCCCCTAAAATAGCTAAAACTAAAAACTACTTCCAAAAATATTCAGCTTTGATATTAATGAGTTTTTTGGGTTTATTGAGAACATGGTTGTTGTTCAATAATAAAATTAATCCTCAAAAATACAACTTGCCTAATAATTCTGCACTCCCTGTAAAGTGTCCTTGTAATCATCATCAGCTTCTTCTTCCCCTGCTAAGACTCCTCCTCCTGCTTGTCCTCTGCTCCATCATGAGACATGCATAACGGAATGTGTGGCTATGACAACACTATTCGCGACAAGCAATTAGCTTGTCTACAAGCTGAACCTCCACCTGGTCAAGCTGCTGGCAGTGCAGTCCCTGCCATACCATTTAGTAGAGTCTGCTCTCACATGGTGGAGAACATGGGCCGTTTGTTGCAATTGTCGCTATGCGGCAAGGTGCATGTCACAATGAATACTTGGAGCAGCTGTTACGGGCAGGGACAGTACACGTCTTTCACGGCCCATTGGGTCAATAATTTTTGGGGCAGTGGTGAGGAAGCACCCCTGCAACAAGGTCAGGTCCTTTTGACCACCCCTGCCCTCACCATTAAATCGGCCTGGTTCCCACTTCATCCACCTCCTCCTCCATGGACACGCTCCCCTCCTCAGCAGTAGCAGGGCACAGTATTGCTCTCACTCCCCCTCCTTCCTATCACATGTGTCAAGTTAAAGAGGACCTTTCACCGATTATTACACTATGAACTAACTATACAGACATGTAGAGCGGCGCCCGGGGATCTCACGGCACTTACTATTGTCCCTGGGCGCCGCTCCGTTCTCCCGTTATGCCCTCCGGTATCTCCGCTCACTAAGTTATAGTAGGCAGAGATTCCAGTCAATAAGTTATGGTAGGCGGAGTCTGCCCTTGTTCTGCTCTAGCGCTGGCCAGTCGCAGTGCAGAGCTCACAGCCTGGGAGGTTATTTTCTCCCAGGCTGTGAGCTCTGCAATGCGATTGGCCAGCGCTACAGAAGAACAAGGGCAGACTCAGTCTACCATAACTTAGGGATTGGAGATACCGGAGGGCATAGCAGGAGAACGGAGCGGCGCCCGGGGATAATAGTAAGTGCAGTGAGATCCCCGGGCGCCGCTCTACATGTCTGTATAGTTAGTTCATAGTGTAATAATCGGTGAAAGGTCCTCTTTAAGCATTGCCATGTGGTGTTGGAGCTGATCTGCCTGGTAGAGAGTAGTCACACAGGCGAGCAGTTGCTAAAGTACATCAAGCAACAAACATCCCGCTGGCTGTTACCCCATCAACTCCAACTGGGCAAGGTGGTCAGCAACAATGGCCGCAATGTAGTGGACACACTGAACCTAGTCATTAACCTAGTCATGAAACACTGGTTTGCGCAAGGTGCTGGCAATGTCCAGGAGACTGTCCTCATATTTCAGCCATTCTTACGTGGCAAGGAACTCTCTCATGGACTTGCAGCGACAGAATGGTCTGACACTACAGCACTTAATCTGCAACATTCCTACTCACTGGAATTCAAGATTGCACATGCTAGCACATCTGTACAAGCAGTGGAAAGCCATGAACAATTTTGTCATGCACCAGACAGCTTCAGTAGAGAGTATGAGTTGCTCAGTGGCAGCTTATGTCATTCAAGCTGAAGTTATCCCTCATCTTTCTCATATTTATCTTAGAACAGACGCTCACGCTCATGCAGAAGGGGAAACACATCTTGCTGCCAGCCCTGTAGCTGTTAAGGACCCACATGGAGAAACTCCCATGGAGGAGGATAAAAAGATCTGCCATAGAGGAAGAGGAGGAATCGGAGGTGAAGAAACAGGAGGATGATGATGACACAAGCCACAACACTCAATCGTCTCAGTTGGGGGGGGGGGGGGGGCCTGGAAAGAACAGGCCAGAATGACGACTTGTATGCCAGCTTGCTTGCACACTGATAAGTGTATCATTCACATCAAAATAGTCTGATGATCACTGGATAGCCAGCATGATTGAAATGGAGGCCCCTCTCCACCTCCGCTGAGTCACTCATCTCCTGCTGCCACAAGCAGCAGAAGCTGCCGTAGCAGTAGAAGCCAGTTCAGTCTCCTCAACATGATTGAGCCATTTTTCTCATGAGACCTCCCGCCTCAAAGCTCAGATTCAAGCCTGCCTACACTCTGGCCTGTCTCCGATGCATACCTTGTTCCCTGACCCCATTGACTTCTGGGCAGTCAGACTAGAACAGTGGCCTGAACTGGCACAGTATGCTCTCTGTCTTCTTTCTTGCCCAGCCTCCAGTGTCATCTCAGAGAAGGTTTTCAGTGCTGCATGAGGACGTGGTGACACCCAAATGGATCAAGTTGTCCAAAACATCAGTTTTGTCAAAATGAACCAAGTCTAGATTCAGAAGGATTTTCACACTCCTCCGTCTGAGGCCAATGAATAGATGGCCTTGCTGACTGTGCCCCATCTTGCCACTGTTGCTGTGTGCCTACCATCATGTTCCGTACAGCTCCTGCTGCTGCCTCCATCATACCACTGCTGCCTGCCAACATGTACCGTATAGCTGCTGCTGCCACTGCCATCGCCTCAACTGATACTCCTCGCTGCTAATCCCCTACTACCAACACTATTAACACTATATATCTGCCACTACTACCACTGCTACTGCTAGTACCACCCATAGACAGCTGATCTACTGCCTTCAAACAAATTTGGTGAATTAGAATAAAACCAAATTTCAAAAGGTTTGCTCATGTCTCACCAAACAGAGCTGTATTGTGCACTGCCATATATCAATACTGTAGGCTAGGGATCAGCGACCTTCAGCACTCCAACAACTACCAGCATGTATTGGTGTTCTTGTAACTCCCATAGAAGTGAAAGGAGAATTCTGGATTTTGTCATTTCAGAACAGCTGGAATACCATTGGTTGCTGATCCCCATGGGGGTCTGAACTCCAGGTCCACCACCAGTCATCACAGTGAAAGGAGCTCCACGTTCCTGCAAGTTAGGCACCCTGTTTTTTTCTTTACACAGACACAATGGCTTATCCATATGGCAGCTATGCCAAATACTGCATCTTGTCCTGTGAAAAAGCACAGATAAAGCCATATGTACATGTAGCTGATGTTACCTGCAGTCCTATGTAACACCAAAGATAACACAGCAATGTAGTAGATATTACCTACAGTCCTATGTAACACCACAGATAAAGAAATAACTTTGTGAGTACAGATAGTAGATGTTACTTACAGTCCAACATAACAGCACAGATAAAATAGTGATCACTGTGTACAGAGAGTAGATGATGGTCATGGCGGGACCTTCTGTGATTACGGCCAGAGCGCAAGCTCCCCTCATAAGCTGCAACTTCGAAGATGATGGAGGCCTCAATGAAGGAGGAAGGGGGCCTGACCTGACCGCTGCTTGGCTCCTGAAATTATCAAGCCTCTCTATACTCCTTTGACTGTATGCCCTGTAAATAATGAACAGTCCTGGCTATTGTCCTGACCCTGATGGTGCGGGCTCTGTAGCAGCTGCTACAGTATAAGTTACTTCCCTGCTAGATTCTAATAATTCTATCTGTATTTCCAAACATGACCACTAGATGGTGTTACTCTGCCTCTTATCTGGGCTGAAAGCTTTGTAGCTTTACCTACAGTATCGCCACTTACAATGTATTTTGTGCCTCGCTTGTCTACAAATGTTATCATCCAACCAGAAATGTCCTTTTTCGTTCATCTAAGGAGACTAATCATCGCTATTACAAACTTTTTAATATTTAAATAAAAAATAAAAAAACTACTTGAACACTTTTATAGAGAATCTGTTACCACAATTTTGGACTATTATCTGCATTAATACCTATGCAGTAGTGCACCTAAGTGGTCCAGATCAAAAAAATGTATATTCCTACTCCCCCCCACCATTCCTCCCGTGTTAGCACTGTTCTGTTAGCACTGTTCAGTTCAGACTGTTCTGTCCCCACATGAAGGCGAATGAAGGTGTAACTGATAATGACTTTGTGACTGTCCTACCTTCGTATCCAAGCAGTGGAGCAGACCGGACCGGCAGATGCTCAGGTTAGATGGATCCAGACGTAGACATGAGGATGCAATCAAACGTGGGTTTATTTGATCGAAAAGAAGCTCATCACTATGAAAATGCAGTGCAATCTGTAGGCATGTTATAGAGCAGGAGGTGCTGAGCAGATAGATATATAGGAGGTGGTCCCATCAGTGATGGACAGCTATCGCTATATACACAGTCATAGAGTGAAGGCTGTCAGTCAATAGAAGGACCGCTTCCTTGATTTCAAAGCCCAGAATGAGCAGAGAGATAAATGGAAAAATGATATGTTTTGCTGAATCTTTTCCCTCAAGACTATGGGGGAGATTTGTCAATGGAAGATTGGCACACTCATACATGCGGAGCCTCATGGAGTCTAAACAATTTATTATAACTGTATCTGATAAAATACAATAAAATACAATAAAAATGCACATAGAATAAAATATCAAAAAATAAAAATGGATTAAACAGTAGATTCAGTTACTTCCAATATTACTCAACTTTTCTTATTGCAGATACTGATATATACAGGTATCTGCAAGGGTTGCCGATGCCCTGGATATTTCTTTGGTATAGCCTACTCTGCTGATATGCAGGCGGCTATGTTGCACATGAATTATAGCTACTATCTTGATAAACGTATTGTTATATATCACAATAGTTAAAATAGATACACTTATGGATATCTGATATATCTCAACGGCAAAACAACAGCACACATATATATGCTATTACTTATCGATGCAGTCCATATATTTTCTCAAATGCTCTGAGATTAATTCTCATGAATATGTTCCCAGAATTTCATATAGATTTTCATTTGGATTTTCGTTCAATAAGACGGCATGGAAAAATCGACACAAAAAAATCACATGAAAATGTTCACAGAATCACATAAACTTTCGTTGAGATTTTCGTTCGAAAAAACAGCATAGAAATGGGGGAGATTTATCAAACCGGTGTAAAATAGAACTGGCTTAGTTGCCCATAGCAACCAGATTCAACCTTTCATTTTGCACAACAATGATAGAAATGGCTGCAGCTCTCACCTCTGACTTTAATTTACGAAGCACGGAAAAAAGGCCAGAACAGGGCCTAATTATTATCCAATAGAAAAAGAGAATCCAGCTTCGTGTGGAGTAAAAAATGGTTCTTTATAGGCACATCGTATAAAATCCACCAAAATCACAGGAAAAAGGTGTACAGTAACATGTTTCGGGCTACAGAATCCAGCCCTTCATCAAAACATAACACGCATATTAAAACTATTCCTTTTTATGTAGCCCAAGGTCCAACCCCCTCTAATCAGCATGGTGTCTGCACCTGGAACCTGGAATGGGAACCATTCAGCGGTCAAGGGGAGGAGATCCAGCATCAAAGGTGATGCATATATACACATAATGAACATATCCTAGTTGTATTGCAAAGTGAGGTCATGTTTTCTATTTAACCCCTTTGGCATGCAGGTATCAAGTGAAAACATCCAAAAGGTCTCCCTGCTAAGAAGTTTTTGTCTGCGGTCCCCTCCTCTTATGGGCAATGAAACCACTTCAATCCCCTGTGCACAAAACGCAGATGCGTCACCTCTGTGAACAGTGGCGAAGTGGAAAGTTGCAACCGATACATTGCAAGTAGAGTTGAGCGAACACCTGGATGTTCGGGTTCGAGAAGTTCGGCCTGAAGTCAATGGGGACCCGAACTTTTCGGCACTAAAAAGGCTGTAAAATAGCCCAGGAAAGGGCTAGAGGGCTGCAAAAGGCAGCAAAATGTAGGTAAATCTCCTGCAAACAAATGTGGATAGGGAAATGAATTTAAAAAAAATAATAATAATTAACCAATATCAATTGGAGAGAGGTCCCATAGCAGAGAATCAGGCTTCATGTCACCCACCACTGGAACAGGCCTCTGTGAGATATTTAGGCCCCGGCACCCAGACAGAGAAGAGAGGTCCCATAGCAGAGAATCAGACTTCATGTCATAGCAGAGAATCAGGCTTCACGTCACCCACCACTGGAACAGGCCATTGTCAGATATTTTTAGGCCCCGGCACCCAGACAGAGGAGAGAGGTCCCATAGCAGAGATTCAGGCTTCATGTCATAGCAGAAAATCAGGCTTCACGTCACCCACCACTGGAACAGGCCATTGTCAGATATTTTTAGGCCCCGACACACAGACAGAGGAGAGAGGTCCCATAGCAGAGAATCAGGCTTCATGTCACCCACCACTGGAACAGGCCACTGTCAGATATTTTTAGGCCCCGGTACCCAGACAGAGGAGAGAGGTCCCATAGCAGAGAATCAAGCTTCATGTCATAGCAGAGAATCAGGCTTCACGTCACCCACCACTGGAACAGGCCATTGTCAGATATTTTTAGGCCCCGGCACCCAGACAGAGGAGAGAGGTCCCATAGCAGAGATTCAGGCTTCATGTCATAGCAGAGAATCAGGCTTCATGTCACCCACCACTGGAACAGGCCACTGTGAGATATTTAGGCCCCGGCACCCAGACAGAGGAGAGAGGTCCCATAGCAGAGAATCAGGCTTCATGTCAGCCACCACTGGAAGGGGCCATTGTCAGATATTTTTAGGCCCCGGCACCCAGACAGAGGAGAGAGGTCTCATAGCAGAGATTCAGGCTTCATGTCATAGCAGAGAATCAGGCTTCATGTCACCCACCACTGGAACAGGCCACTGTGGATATTTAGGCCCCGGC
Organism: Bufo bufo; assembly: GCF_905171765.1. NCBI lineage: Eukaryota > Metazoa > Chordata > Amphibia > Anura > Bufonidae > Bufo > Bufo bufo. Next base: position 303,936,805 of record NC_053391.1, read on the forward strand.
ACCCAGACAAAGGAGAGAAGTCCCATAGCAGAGAATCAGGCTTTATGTCACCCACCACTGGAACAGGCCATTGTCAGATATTTTTAGGCCCCGGCACCCAGACAGAGGAGAGAGGTCCCATAGTAGAGAATCAGGCTTCATGTCATAGCAGAGAATCAGGCTTCACGTCACCCACCACTGGAACAGGCCATTGTCAGATATTTTTAGGCCCCGGTACCCAGACAGAGGAGAGAGGTCCCATAGCAGAGAATCAGGCTTCATGTCATAGCAGAGAATCAGGCTTCACGTCACCCACCACTGGAACAGGCCATTGTCAGATATTTTTAGGCCCCGGCACCCAGACAGAGGAGAGAGGTCCCATAGCAGAGATTCAGGCTTCATGTCATAGCAGAGAATCAGGCTTCATGTCACCCACCACTGGAACAGGCCACTGTGAGATATTTAGGCCCCGGCACCCAGACAAAGGAGAGAAGTCCCATAGCAGAGAATCAGGCTTCATGTCACCCACCACTGGAAGGGGCCATTGTCAGATATTTTTAGGCCCCGGCACCCAGACAGAGGAGAGAGGTCTCATAGCAGAGATTCAGGCTTCATGTCATAGCAGAGAATCAGGCTTCATGTCACCCACCACTGGAACAGGCCACTGTAGATATTTAGGCCCCGGCACCCAGACAAAGGAGAGAAGTCCCATAGCAGAGAATCAGGCTTTATGTCACCCACCACTGGAACAGGCCATTGTCAGATATTTTTAGGCCCCGGCACCCAGACAGAGGAGAGAGGTCCCATAGTAGAGAATCAGGCTTCATGTCATAGCAGAGAATCAGGCTTCATGTCACCCACCACTGGAACAGGCCACTGTGGATATTTAGGCCCCGGCACCCAGACAAAGGAGAGAAGTCCCATAGCAGAGAATCAGGCTTTATGTCCCCCACCACTGGAACAGGCCATTGTCAGATATTTTTAGGCCCCGGCACCCAGACAGAGGAGAGAGGTCCCATAGTAGAGAATCAGGCTTCATGTCATAGCAGAGAATCAGGCTTCACGTCACCCACCACAGGAACAGGCCATTGTCAGATATTTTTAGGCCCCAGACAGAGGAGAGGTTCATTCAACTTTGGGTTGCCCCGCAATATAATGGTAAAATTAAAAAAAGAGGATTGAATGAGGAAGTACCCTGGAGTACAAGAATATATGGTTAAGGGGAGGTAGTTATAAATGCTGCACAAGGTATGGACAGGTCCTGTGGGATCCATGCCTGGTTCATTTTTATGAACGTCAGCTTGTCCACATTGGCTGTAGACAGGCGGCTGCGTTTGTCTGTAATGACGCCCCCTGCCGTTCTGAATGCACGTTCAGACAAAACGCTGGCCGCCGGGCAGGCCAGCACCTCCAAGGCATAAAAGGCTAGCTCTGGCCACGTGGACAATTTGGAGACCCAGAAGTTGAATGGGGCCGAACCATCAGTCAGTACGTGGAGGGGTGTGCACACGTACTGTTCCACCATGTTAGTGAAATGTTGCCTCCTGCGAACACGTTCCGTATCAGGTGGTGGTGCAGTTAGCTGTGGCGTGGTGACAAAACTTTTCCACATCTCTGCCATGCTAACCCTGCCCTCAGAGGAGCTGGCCGTGACACAGCTGCGTTGGCGACCTCTTGCTCCTCCTCTGCCTTCGCCTTGGGCTTCCACTTGTTCCCCTGTGACATTTGGGAATGCTCTCAGTAGCGCGTCTACCAACGTGCGCTTGTACTCGCGCATCTTCCTATCACGCTTCAGTGCAGGAAGTAAGGTGGGCACATTGTCTTTGTACCGGGGATCCAGCAGGGTGGCAACCCAGCAGTCCGCACACATTAAAATATGGGCAACACTGCAGCATGTAGTCGCTCATGTGTGCCAGGCTGCCCAGAGGTAAGGACAAGCTGTCCTCTGTGGGAGGCGTATCGTCATCGTCCTGCGTTTCCCCCCAGCCACGCACCAGTGATGGGCCCGAGCTGCGTTGGGTGCCAGCCCGCTGTGAACATGCTTCATCCTCCTCCTCCTCCTCCACCTCCTCCTCGTCCTCCAGTAGTGGGCCCTGTCTGGCCACATTTGTACCTGGCCTCTGCTGTTGCAAAAAAACTCCCTCTGAGTCACTCCTAAGAGACTTGCCTGAAAGTGCTAAAAATGACACCTCTTCCTCCTCCTGGGCCACCTCCTCTTCCATCATCGCCCTAAGTGTTTTCTCAAGGAGACATAGAAGTGGTATTGTAACGCTGATAACGGCGTCATCGCCACTGGCCATGTTGGTGGAGTACTCGAAACAGCGCAACAGGGCACACAGGTCTCGCATGGAGGCCCAGTCATTGGTGGTGAAGTGGTGCTGTTCCGCAGTGCGACTGACCCGTGCGTGCTGCAGCTGAAACTCCACTATGGCCTGCTGCTGCTCGCACAGTCTGTCCAGCATGTGCAAGGTGGAGTTCCACCTGGTGGGCACGTCGCATATGAGGCGGTGAGCGGGAAGGCCGAAGTTAAGCTGTAGCGCAGACAGGCGAGCAGCGGCAGGATGTGAACGCCGGAAGCGCGCACAGACGGCCCGCACTTTATGCAGCAGCTCTGACATGTCGGGGTAGTTGTGAATGAACTTCTGCACCACCAAATTCAGCACATGCGCCAGGCAAGGGATGTGCGTCAAACCGGCTAGTCCCAGAGCTGCGACGAGATTTCGTCCATTATCGCACACCACCAGGCCGGGCTTGAGGCTCACCGGCAGCAACCACTCGTCGGTCTGTTGTTCAATACCCCACCACAACTCATGCGCGGTGTGGGGCCCAGGGCCGGGCCGACACAGAGGCTGGGGAGGCTCCAGCCTCAGGGCGCAGCCTGGGGTGGGCGGAAAAACAAACCTTTTTTTTTTTTTTTTTATCACTTACTTGCTGCCGGGCGCCCTGCCCTCCCCTCCCCCGGCAGCGTGCCCTGTCTATCCCTGCAGAGCTAAACATATGGGGATCCCTCAGCTCCGCGCCCCCCCTCCCAGTATACCAGACATAGGGGCTCTGCGCCCTGCAGCTCAGTGTAGATGCGAGATCCTTCTAAGCTACAGGACCTTTGATGATGTCATGACCATGTGACCGGTCATGTGGGTGGGAGGAGCCAGGCTGTGGACTGGTAGCGCCTTTATGATCCTCATCTGCTCCTGACTTTGGCTTGAACTGTTGAACATATGAGGTTAGCACCCTAGCACTTACAATTCCGGGTACTTAGGGGTTAATGCAGGGATGATGTGTATGGCCTCATTCACACATTGCAGATTTAGTCAAATCTGCAAACAAGATGTACAGCGAGCTTGTAGCAGAGCTGTGTGTGTCTGCCTACCCAGAGCAGCTGTGTGTGGGGTGCATGTAGCAGAGCTGAGGGTGCTTCATGTGTATAATGCAGCAAAGATAGGTGTATAGTGTGAATCCAGAACAGTAGTGTGTGTGGTGTATGTAGCAGAGCTGTGTGTGGGGTGCATGTAGCAGAGCTGAGGGTGCTTCATGTGTATAATGCAGCAAAGATAGGTGTATAGTGTGAATCCAGCACAGTAGTGTGTGTGGTGTATGTAGCAGAGCTGTATGAGACAGAGGAATGTATAATGTGCACAGCGGAGCTGTGTATGTAAAATGTGCAACACAGTGATATATAATGTGCCACCCAGAGCTGTGTGTGTGTGCGCATGTAGCAGAGCTGTGTATGTAAAATGTGCAAAAACCCTGATGCTCTCAAAAAGAGCAAGCAATATAAAACATTGTAGTTTGATACCTTTTACCCCTTAAAGACAGGCCCCATTTTCATTTGTACATTAGCCATAACCTTTTTATTTTTCCATTCACAGTTATATGAGGGCTTATTTTGTGTGGGACAAGATGCATTTTTTAAATGCCGCCAATTAGTTTACCATGTCTTGTATCAGAAAGCAGGAAAAAAATATATTTGTGGGTTAAAAAAACAAAACAAAAAAAAAAACACACACAATTCCACCAAGATTTTTGAGGTTTTCACATCACAGCGTTCACTAAAAATGCCGTCTTTATTCTGCGGCTCAATACGATACTAAACTTGTATGGTTTTTATTTCGTTTAATTACTTTAAAAAATTACTTTTCTATATTTCGGTCTATGTGAGGGCTTGTTTTTGTTTAACGATCAGTAGTTTTCTGGGGGAAGGGGGGGGGCCCATACAAAAATTTGCTGTGGGGCCCAGTCACTTCTAGTTACGCCCCTGAGCAGGAAGCTGCTGATTGGCCAGTATTAGCTAGCTGCCCTGCCATTGGTCCATCCTTTCACACCCCCTTCTCTCTGGAGCTGAACACAGCAGGAGGCAGGAGTTCTCACAGTGGATCATGTGACCATGAAGGAGCTTGTGACCAGTGACGTCACAGACCTCCTTCTAACAAATCCATTCTAGCATCTACCCAGCATGTATGGCAGGACTCTGCTGAGCAAAGACCATGTGCCCAGGTGAGGTGACCACAGAAGTGCCCTGGCATCTGTCTGCTGCTGGAAGCTCAATGTGGAGCTTTATGAATGTAAAAACTAATACCCAAGAGGCTAAAGAAACCCTGCTTGTCTGCTTCTGACCCTAATCTTAACACATAACGTTCATTTGATTGCAATTTACTCTAACACCTAAAGGGATTTTTTTTAAAGCCTGCTGTTTCTCTAGAAGATGACCTTATGCTGATAGTAGTGTTAATAGAGTCTCAAAGGTCTGTAAAAATAGGGTAACTGCTTATATAGACCCTTGAGACTCTATTACCACTACTATAAATATAAGGTTACCTAGAGAAAGAGCAAGTTTTTTAAATTATCTTTTTCCTTTAGGTGTTAAAACATAACTTATTTGATTGCTTGAACACCTAAAGGAAATCAAATTAAAAACCTGCTGTTTCTCAAGATGACCTTATGTCGATAGCAGTGGTAATAGAGTCTGAAAGGTCTATAGAAGCAGTTACCCTATTTTTACAGACCATTGAGGCTCTATTAACACTACTATCAACATAAGGTCATCTAGAGACACAGCAGGTTTTTAAAAAGATTTTTCCTTTAGGTGTTACAGCAGTCAAATGAAAGTTATGTTTTAACACCTAAAGGAAAAACATAATTAAAAAAACATGCTGTTTCTCTAAATGACCTGATGTTGATAGTAGTGTTAATAGAGTCTCAAAGGTTTGTAAAAATAGTGTACCTGCTTCTATAGACCTTTGAGACTCTATTACCATGACTTTTAGCATAAGATCGTCTGGAGAAACATCAGGTTTAAAAAAAAAAAAAAAAAAAAAAAAAAAATTTCTTTAGGTGTTAGAGCAATCAAATGGAGGGGGAGAAATGTGACATGGGTGAGGATGGGGTTACATGATGGGCCGGAGACAATGACTGTAGTCTGTCTGTGCCATGGACGGGGAGAAATATGACATGGAGGGCTGATGGCTGACATGGGGGTCTGATCTGAGGCATTGGGGCTGTGCCTGTGAGCTGGGGTCTGATGGCTGGTCTGACCTGAGGTGGAATGAAAAATATTGTTTCCTATTATCCTCCTTTACAACCTAGGTGCGTCTTATGGGACGAACCTACATTTTGGCACACACCCCCCCCCCCCCCCCCCCTTCCCCCAGGTGAGCTGAAGGGGTCGGGGGCGCCAAAATGTAGGTTCGCTTGTGTTGGTAAAAAACCTTGCACCGGCCCTGGGCGCAGGCAAGGGGGGGGGGGGGCGCACTTGGGCAGCTCAGCCTCTGTTGGTGGTGGACCTTGTCCCAGCCCTGGTGGGGCCTGTCCCCCAAACATATGAGTTTCAGAATGGCCTGCTGACGTTTATCCCGGGCTGTGCTGAAGTTGGTGGTGTGGTGGTGAAGATGTGTGGCTGACTGGATGAGCAGGTGGAAGAAGAGGAGGAGGAAGCCGAGTAGGAGGAGGAGGCTACAGGAGGCAAAGAATGTTGCCCTGCGATCCTTGACCGCGGAAGGACGTGCGCCAAACAGCTCTCCGCCTGGGTCCCAGCCGCCACTACATTTACCCAGTGTGCAGTTAGGGAGATATAGTGTCCCTGGCCGTGCTTACTGGTCCACGTATCTGTGGTTAGGTGGACCTTGCCACAGATGGCGTTGCGCAGTGCACACTTGATTTTATCGGATACTTGATTGTGCAGGGAAGGCACGGCTCTCTTGGAGAAGTAGTGGTGGCTGGGAACAACATACTGTGGGACAGCAAGCAACATGAGCTGTTTGAAGCTGTCTGTGTCCACCAGCCTGAATGACAGCATTTCATAGGCCAGTAGTTTAGAAATGCTGGCATTCAGGGCCAGGGATCAAGGGTGGCTAGGTGGGAATTTACGCTTTCTCTCAAATGTTTGTGAGATGGAGAGCTGAACGCTGCTGTGTGACATGGTTGAGATGCTTAGTGACGCAGGTGGTGGTGTTGGTGGTACATCCTCTGTTTGCTGGGCGGCAGGTGCCAACGTTCCTCCCGAGGCGGAGGAAGAGGCCGAGGCGGCAGCAGCAGAAGAGGTAGCAGGGGGAGCCTGAGTGAGTTCCTTGTTTTTAAGGTGTTTACTCCACTGCAGTTCATGCTTTGCATGCAGGTGCCTGGTCATGCAGGTTGTGCTAAGGTTCAGAACGTTAATGCCTCGCTTCAGGCTCTGATGGCACAGCGTGCAAACCACTCGGGTCTTGTCGTCAGCACATTGTTTGAAGAACTGCCACGCCAGGGAACTCCTTGAAGCTGCCTTTGGGGTGCTCGGTCCCAGGTGGCGGTGGCCTGTAGCAGGCGAACTCTCTTGGCGGCGGGTGTTCTGCTTTTGCCCCCTACTCCCTCGTTTGCTACGCTGTTGGCTCGGTCTCACCACTGCCTCTTCCTCTGAACTCTGAAAGTCAGTGGCACGACCTTCATTCCATGTGGGGTCTATGACCTCATCGTCCCCTGCATCATCTTCCACCCAGTCTTCCTCCCTGAGCTCCTGTTCAGTCTGCACACTGCAGAAAGACGCAGCAGTTGGCACCTGTGTTTCGTCATCATCAGAGACGTGCTGAGGTGGTATTCCCATGTCCTCATCATCAGGAAACATAAGTGGTTGTGCGTCAGTGCATTCTATGTCTTCCACCGCTGGGGAAGGGCTAGGTGGATGCCCTTGGGAAACCCTGCCAGCAGAGTCTTCAAACAGCATAAGAGACTGCTGGCATAAGAGACATAACTTGAGGCTCCGACAGTTTCCCTGATATGCATGGGGGTGATGTGACAGACTGATGGGCTTGGTTTTCAGGCGCCATCTGTGCGCTTTCTGCAGAAGACTGGGTGGGAGATAATGTGAACGTGCTGGATCCACTGTCGGCCACCCAATTGACTAATGCCTGTACCTGCTCAGGCCTTACCATCCTTAGAACGGCATTGGGCCCCACCAAATATCGCTGTAAATTCTGGCGGCTACTGGGACCTGAGGTAGTTGGTTCACTAGGACGTGTGGCTGTGGCAGAACGGCCACGTCCTCTCCCAGCACCAGAGGGTCCACTAACACCACCACGACCATGTCCGCGTCCCTTACTAGATGTTTTCCTCATTGTTACCGTTCACCACAATAAGAAAAAAATTATTTGGCCCAATGTATTGAATTCAAATTCAGGCCTTTTTTTTACAGGCACCTAACACTATCTGGCTATCTATTTAGGTACCGTATTACACTAATACAGGCACAGCAGTAACCACAGATTTAGTTGAATATAAATTGTAGGCCTAGTATTTAGGCCCTGGATGACAGGTATCCCTTTATGGACAGAATTAGACTTGGAAATGTACGGTAGCGTGTGAAGTTATTGAGGATGACCCTATCAGCACCTTCAATGTAATATACCCTTTTATGGATAGATTTAAACTTGGCCTGCTACAGCAGAAACCACTGATTTAGGGAATTGCTAATTTGGGGATTGAAATTCAACCCAGAAAAAAATATTTCCTTTGCCAGACAGCAGACAGTATTACAATTGGCTAGCCACAGCTGAAACACCAGATTTAGGGTACTGCTATTTTGGCAATTGTATTTCACCCCTCAATAAAATAGCAAGCACAGCCAAGCCCCTGATGTAGGATATAGCAACAAAAAAAAAAACACACTATTGATGGTTAAATGTACTTGGTGGCAGCTTGTGCTAGCGCACCACAAGACACAAAATGGCCGCCGATCACCCCAGAAAAAAGTGACAGAAAAACGCTCTGGGCAGCCTAAAAACAATGAGCAATTAACTAGCAGAAGTTGAATGATACACAGCTGTAGATCGATCACTTCAGTAAGTGTTTTTGATGAGTAAATCCCTGCCTAATCTCGCCCTAACAGCAGCAGCTGCATCCTATCCCTACACTTATCAGAGCAGAGTGACGTGCAGCGCTACGTGACTCCAGCTTGAATAGAGGCTGGGTCATATGCTGCACTGGCCAATCACAGCCATGCCAATAGTAGGCATTGCTGTGATGGCCTCTTGGGGCAAGTAGTATGACGCTTGTTGATTGGCTGCTTTGCAGCCTTTCAAAAAGCGCCAAGAAAGCGCCGAACACCGAACCCGAACCAGGACTTTTACGTAAATGTTCGGGTCCGTGTCAGTTCGAGTTCGCTCATCCCTAATTGCGAGTCTGAAAATGAGGAATATCACTAAGATGTTTTCTGATACGTATTTTCAGCTCATTTACAGTGCATCCAACATATTGAACTTTACAAATTTTGCATGTAATAACATACACAACAAACTCCGTATTACAGTTGATATATTGTTTTAGAGTGTATCTGTTGTTATTCACTGTAGATGTAACCTCCTTAGTGAAACACATGTATCGGCAGCATATGCATTTCTTACTTTCACATTTATAATTGCCAGTAGTTTTTGGCCAGGAACATGCCCGAGGGATGGTATCAATAAACAGGCTGGCGCTGAGTTTTTTTCCCTCCTTGGGTGCTTTTTTGGATATTCACCTGATACCCGAAGACACCACATCTCTCCACTCCTCATCATCCAGGTTCCAGGTGCGGACACTTTGCTGATTAGAGGGGGTTGGACCTTATGCTACATAAAAAGGAATGGTTTTAATATGTGTGTTATGTCTTGATGAAGGGCTGGATTCTGTAGCCCGAAACATGTTACTGTACACCTTTTTCCTGTGATTTTGGTGGATTTTATACGATGAGCCAATAAAGAACCATTTTTTATTCCACAAGAAGCTGGATTCTCTTTTTCTATTTCATTTTTCACAGTTCCTTTTGGAAAGTGAAAGGTGGAATCTGATTGGTTGCTGTGGGGCAACTGAGATAGTTCTACTTTACACCAGTTTGATAAATCTCCCCCATAGTCTTGAGGGAAAAGATTCAGTAAAACATATCATTTTTCCATTTATCTCTCTGCTCATTCTGGGCTTTGAAATATAGGAAGCGGTTCTACTATTGACTGACAGCCTTCACTCTATGACTGTGTATATAGCGATAGCTGTTCATCACTGATGGGACCACTCCTTGACGTGAAAGCTCAAAAGAAACAGGACTTTAAGGCCTCATGCATACGACCAGGGGGGCACTATGCCCATGTTGACTTCAATGGGTCCGCAATCTGGAAAAAGCAGCAAAAGATAGCACATGTTCTATCTTTTGTGGTACAGAGGTATAGACCTGAAAGTCCACGTAATGTAATACAGCATATAATAGTTCAGGATTCTGGTGACAGTTTCCCTTGGTAAATGATTGACCAATAGATTTGTGATATGTTGTAAGTGAAAAATCCTAGCTTTGTTTACAGTCTTTGTGTAAAAAGGAACCTGTTTAGATCAAAACCTTGTAGTATGCTGACCGGCATGGAGTGAGGACGCAGGTCGCTTCAGCTCCGGTATAATCCTGTCTGTATCCTGACCATCCGTTCTGGTGGAACCCGATTTTTTATCAAAAGACCCTCAGTGAGTCTCTGTGACTGAACCCCCTAAGGCTCGCCTGTCTCTGTGCCTTGCGGCTGCTGCCGGACGCTACCTTGGGGCCGGGCCTGTACCCCAGATGACATCCCTGTCTGCTGGCCGGTTCTATCGGTGGGGGCGCCGGTGAAAAACAGTATCCTGCTATACTCACCTGCACCGGAGGCCGAGCAGTGCTTGGAGACTCATTCCGGTGGGTTGCACTTACCTTTCTTCCCGGCCGGACGGTGATTCCTGCACGCTTGGAGCCGCGGGCGCCATCTTGGCCGCAGCTCTGAAGACGTCCGCACCTCTCCCTCTGTAGCCCGCGCTCCAGGTAAAGATCCTTCTCTTCTCCTGCATTACTAAAGAGACTTTCCTGGGGCGGTGTGACGCCGTTTGGGGACACTGGGACTACATTTGCCTCAGTATAGAGAGAGCTGACACATGTACTAGGCCACAGGCATTTTTGCTGGAGTGCTTCCTCTTTAATATCAAAGTGTGGTGCTTGCAGGAGGTTTTATGGGCCGCAAAACGGGCACCTCAGGGCCTGCTATCCCTCCTAAGTTGATGCTCGACAATATGAGCCAAACAGATGGCCAGGAAGCTGGGGCTTCTCCTCCACGTACAGAGGTGGACCTTTCAAAAGTTATGGCGGCCATTACTAACTGCCAAACGACACTCACGGTCAAAATTGACCATGTACAGGCCGACCTAACTCTCCTCAGGCATGATATCGATAAGATCCGGGAGAGAACAACTGAGGTGGAGAGAAGGCTGGCAGAGGTGGAAGATACTGTTCAACGTGAGGATTCGGTGGTCCGTGCTCTGCAAAATCAAGTTAAAACCCTGGCAGCAAAAGTGGAGGATGCCGAAAATCGAAATAGGAGAAATAATATCAGGATTATGGGTTTACCGGAAAGGGCAGAGGGTCCATCCCCTGAGGAATTTACGGAGCGCCTTATCAAACAAGTCTTGAGCCCAATTACCTTATCGGGGACTTTTGCAGTGGAGCGGGCGCACAGGATTTCTACTCGTCCTCTGCCCCCTGGAGCCCCGTCACGTCCTTTTATCTTTAAAGTGCTCAACTATAGAGACCGGGATGCTATACTGGCGACGGCCCGTCGTATGAAGGACATTCATTTTGACAACGTCCGGATTTCCTTCTACCCGGACTTCTCCACAGAGGTGCAGAAACAACGCAGGCAATTCACAGCAGTGAGAGTTCGGTTGCGGGAGAAAGGCCTTGTCTACGCCATGATGTATCCAGCACGTCTCAGAGTCCAGGATGGAGAGGTGGTGAAATTCTTCGGCACCCCAGAGGAGGCGTCCGACTGGCTGGACCGCAGGGGCTGAGTAAATTGGGACTTGTGTACTGAGAGTCTTAATTCATGTTCAGGATGGTCACTTTATATGTGGGAGCTGAGTGTGCTAAAGCTAGGTTGTCCTACTGTCTAGGTTCAGTTCTTAGGTTTACCTAGAGTGGTGGGCGGCAGCACGGGCCTCCCCGTCCTGATCTACTAGAGAGGAGATTGATCATGGGGTATTCAGGCTTGGATAGGTTGGGGATATCTGGGCAGGGTGGGGGGAGTTGCCCGCAGTTCTGGGCATGTTGGGATGGTTTTACTGCATTCTTGAAGTATGGGTGTGACTGTGTGTATGTATGGTTTGTGTGGTGCATTCTCCTTGTGGGGTATAGCTTTGACACTCCACCGTAATGGCAATCTGTCGGTTTGTCTCCTGGAATGTCAGGGGACTAAATGATAAAATTAAAAGATCCCTTGTCTTCAATTTTGTAAAGAAACATAACCCTGATTTATTGATATTGCAGGAGACACATCTGCAGGGGCGGAAATTGCTGGCGTTGAAGAGACCTTGGGTGGGAGCGGCTTACCATGCGGTATATAGTTCCAGAGCGAGAGGTGTGTCAATTCTGGTGGCGAAGTCCCTTCCCTTCCGATCTTATTCTGTTCAGACTGACATGATGGGGCGTTTTGTGATCCTTCATGCTGCAATCAGAGGCATTGATTATCTAGTGATAGGGGTGTATGTCCCCCCCCCTTTTCAGAGGGATGTGTTGGACGAAATTATGAAACGTGTTGCAGCGTTGCCTCCGGTGCCTCTGATTGTGCTTGGGGATTATAATGCGGTGTTAGACCGTGCGATGGATAGGCTTCGCCCTGGGGGGACGCATACTGATGCGTTGAATTCCTGGGCAGAGGTATTTGCTCTAACAGAGGGCTGGAGATATATGCACCCTGACCTTCGGCAATACTCTTGCTATTCGGCTTCCATTGCAGCGCTCTCTCGGATCGATTTAGTATTTCTCAGTAAGGAGCTGTTACCCTCGCTGGTAGCCACGGAATATTTGCAGAGAGGCATTTCTGACCATGCCCCCCTATTGGTGATTCTGAGACAGCCGCTTGCACCTGCCGAAAGGCTATGGAGACTTAATAGTAAATGGCTTGAGGTGTTGCCGGTGGGTTGGGCTGCACAGCAGGGGATAAAGGATTATTGGGAACTTAATGAGGGCTCTACTAATCCTCTGGTGGAGTGGGAGGCATTTAAAGCCGTGCTACGTGGTAGGTTGATTCAGGCAATTGCATCATACAGGAAAGAGCTGAGTGCCACTAGAGTTAAACTAGAAGACGAGGTAGTAGGGAAGGAGCAGGCCTATATCACAGACCCAAATGGTGCGAACCGTAGTTTGTGGGATGAGGCCCAGAGGAAACTTAATTTGCATCTCACTGAGTATACCCAGAAGAAATTGCTGTTCCAGAGGCGCCTAGTCTTTGCAGATGGCGACAAAAATGGGAGTGCCTTGGCTTTCCTGGCTAGGACTGAGGTGCCACAGACGGTAGTTCCGCACATTACCTGCGGGGATGGCTTGAAGGTATATCGACCGGCAGATATTTGTGAACAGTTTGTTCAGTTCTATACTGACCTATACAGTTCTAAATCCACTTCCTCCCCAGAGGGGATTCGTTCATTCCTTCAATCCATCCCACTTACACCTTTGGCTGCGGCTGATAGTAAATATTTAGGGAGAGTTATTGATGAAGGGGAGGTCAGGGCAGCAATCGAGGACATGGCGCCTGGGAAGTCGCCTGGTCCGGACGGCTTCCCGATTGAATGGTACAGGTTGGATGTTACTTTGCAATCTGCACGTTTACTCAGGCCTTTTGATTATGCATGTGAGTCCGGGAAGTTGCCTTCTTCCTTTGGGGAGGCGACCATCGTGGTAATTCACAAGGTTGGGAAGCCTCCGGATCAGTGTGCTTCATACAGGCCGATTTCCCTTCTAAACACGGATGCCAAGATCTTGGCCAAAGTTCTGGCTAAGCGTCTTGGTGAGGTGATACTATCCATTATTGACCCAGATCAATCTGGTTTTATGCCCGGGAAGACGACTGATATAAATCTTAGGAGATTATTTACCAACTTGCAGGTCAGGCACGATAATGCGGGTTCAAGAGTCTTGGCAGCCCTAGATAACGAAAAGGCCTTTGACTCGGTGGAGTGGCTTTTTATTTGGGAGACAATGTTTCGCCTTGGTTTCCCTTCCTCCTTTATTAAGTGGGTCAAATTGTTATATCAGGCACCTATAGCACGGATTAGAGTGAATGGAGTCATGTCCAGGCCCTTCAGGCTGTATAGAGGCACTAGGCAAGGGTGTCCTCTGTCCCCTTTGTTGTTCGCCCTGATAATGGAACCTTTGACACAGCTGATCAACAATAGCTCTCTGATAGAGGGGTGGACGATAGCCGGGATTCAGGAGAAGGTGTCATTGTACGCGGATGACCTGTTAGTCTACTTGGCTGACCCTGGCCCTTCCTTAGAGACCCTGCTAGACGTGGTGAATGGTTATGGGGGATACTCGGGACTACGGGTAAACTGGACCAAGTCTAGTTTATGTATTATAGATGTAGATGAACCTGTGGACATCTCCCCGGTATCACCACTGAGGGTAGTGGAAAGCTTTCTTTACCTAGGAATACATATTCATAGGGACCCTAGGCAGTTCTGTCAATTGAATCTGAGACCTACTATGGAATATGTCACGCGTAAGCTGGAAGCCTGGGAAAATCTTCCTTTGACCCTGGTGGGAAGAATCAACATTGTTAAGATGGTGTTGCTCCCCAAACTTCTGTATATTTATAGAGCAGCTCCGGTTAGGATCCCTAAGTCCCATTTTGACATTTTGGATAGAACCTTGTCCCGTTTCTTGTGGCTCCATCGGTCCCCCAGACTTGCGAGAAAGACACTGAAAGCCTCCTACGTACAGGGGGGTTTGCAGCTTCCGGATATGTATATTTACTACATAGCTACGCGCCTAATGTATGCATCTTGGTGGATTAGGGCAGATGCCAATAACCCGGCGGTGGTATTAGAGGCGGCGCTAGCTGGATCATTTGAAGCTCTAACTAATCTGGTGTACAGGGGGGGGGAGGGTCACAGGTCCTGGGTTATATACAGAGTCTATGGTGACAGTTAGCGAGGCTTGGGTGAGATTTGTGGAGATACATGCTGAAAGTCAGGCGGGGGACACCTGGTCCCCTTATATTCCACTATGGCGTAATAGGCTTCTTCCAGAGCTCTTGCACCTTTCCGATTTTGAATTCTGGCCTAGGAAGGGCCTTAAGTATCTAACACAGTTATTCCATGAAGGGATCTTCCGTTCCTTTGAGAGCCTACGAGCTGAGTTCCGGCTGCCCCGGACGAGCTTTTACCGCTTCCTCCAATTGAGACATGCCTGTGAGAAACAATTTAAATCCCTGTCCTTAAAATTAGAGTGTGGCCCACTAGAGTCAGTTGTCACGGCTGTATGTGAGCAACAAGAGTATACACAGTAAAAAGAGCTACTGACCGGACCCAAACTAGGGAGGATAAAGGGTGACCCCTGTCAGACCCTCAAAGCTCTCCCTATGCTGCTAAAGCACATGCCCGGATCCAAATGGCGGAACGAGGCATGCCCGCGTACCTAAGACTGATGACCACTGTAACCCCTACAATAGTGGAAGGGGCACGGCCACCGGTGCCCTGCTCAGTATATGGAGGGAACCGTGGCCACCTCAGATCCAGTCAGAAAATAACCAGGTACACAACAATGTCTGCACACTTAGCTGAAGGAGCTGCAGCCGCAGAGAAGACGGATCCAAGGACAGCTGGCAATATCTGGAGTGCTTGCTGCAGCAGAACACAGGTCCAGTGAACTGATAGCTACAAGTGAAGATACTCAAGCAAGAGCTACAACTGAAATGAGAAATATAATCCACGCCCTACAATAGGAGGAGGGGTGATTTAAAGGCAGGGAAATCAAACGCAGGAGGAACAGCTGGGAGGAAGGAAACAGAAAGTAAAGACTTCATCACAGGGGCGGAGAAACAGAGCAGTGAGAACTTCCCAAAGCTCTGGTAGTGACAGTACCCCCCCCTCCCTCTACGGGTGGACTCCGGACACCCAGGACCCACCTTCTCAGGATGAGCCCTATGAAATGCCCTGATGAGGCGAGTGGCTTTAATGTCCGACACCGGAACCCACATCCTCTCCTCAGGACCATAACCCTTCCAATGAACGAGGTACTGAAGAGAACCGCGGACAATGCGAGAGTCCACAATTCTGGAAACCTCAAACTCCAGATTGCCATCAACCAAAATCGGAGGAGGAGGCAAAGAGGAGGGTACCGTGGGCTGGACATATGGTTTTAAGAGAGATCTGTGAAATACATTATGTATCTTCCAAACACGTGGAAGATCAAGACGGAAGGCAACAGGATTGATGACTGACAAGATTTTATAAGGCCCAATAAACTTGGGACCCAATTTCCAGGAGGGAACCTTCAGTTTAATATTTCTTGTAGACAACCACACCAGATCACCCACATTCAGGTCCGGACCAGGCACACGTCTCTTATCAGCCACACGCTTATACTTCTCACTCATCTTTTTAAGATTACTCTGAATCTTTTGCCAAATGGTAGACAAAGACGAGGAAAATCTCTCCTCCTCAGGTAAACCAGAAAGAGCCCCTCCCGAGAATGTCCCAAACTGCGGATGGAACCCATATGCACCAAAGAATGGTGACTTATCAGAAGATTCCTGACGACGGTTGTTCAGAGCAAACTCAGCAAGAGGGAGAAATGAACACCAATCCTCCTGGTTCTCTGCCACAAAACAGCGCAAATATGTCTCCAGATTCTGATTGAGGCGCTCAGTATGACCATTCGACTGCGGGTGAAAAGCAGAAGAGAAGGACAGCCGAACCCCCAGGCGAGAACAGAAAGCCTTCCAGAACCTGGACACAAACTGCGTGCCTCTATCGGAAACAATATCAGAGGGAATGCCGTGCAATTTAACAATATGGTCGACAAAAGCTTGCACCAACGTTTTAGCATTGGGTAAACCAGGGAAAGGTACGAAATGAGCCATCTTGCTAAAACGGTCCACCACCACCAGGATCACCGACTTCCCCGAGGAACGAGGAAGATCCGTGATAAAGTCCATGGACAGGTGTGTCCAAGGACGGGAAGGTATGGGTAACGGGAGAAGGGAACCTGAAGGCCGTGAACGAGGGACCTTAGCGCGAGCGCACGTCTCACAAGCAGCCACAAAACCCTCCACGACTTACGAAGAGCCGGCCACCAAAATCTCCGAGCAATGAGATCTACCGTGGCTCTACTCCCGGGGTGACCAGCAAGAACCGTATCATGATGCTCCTTGAAGAGTTTGTGACGTAGCTCAGGAGGCACGAACAACTTCCCAGAAGGACAACGGGCAGGTGCCTCAGTCTGGGCAGCCTGGACCTCGGCCTCCAAATCGGAATATAGAGCAGAAACAACTACCCCCTCCGCCAAAATGGGACCCGGGTCCTCAGAGTTTCCTCCTCCCGGAAAACAGCGAGAGAGAGCATCAGCCTTCACATTTTTTATCCCAGGTCGGAATGTAACGACAAAATTGAATCTGGAGAAGAACAGAGACCATCTGGCCTGTCTCGGATTCATATGCCTGGCCGACTCCAAGTATGCCAGATTCTTATGGTCGGTAAAAACGGTGATAGGGTGCCTGGCCCCCTCCAACCAATGGCGCCATTCCTCGAAAGCCAACTTGATGGCCAACAACTCCCTATCTCCCACATCATAGTTTCTCTCTGCCGGGGAGAGTTTTTTAGAGAAAAAGGCACAGGGTCGCCATTTGGCAGGAGAAGGGCCCTGGGACAAAACTGCACCCACACCCACCTCGGAAGCATCCACCTCAACAATAAAAGGTAAGGAAACATCGGGATGCACCAAGACGGGAGCAGACGCAAAACTCTCTTTAATCTTAGAAAAGGCTGCAAGCGCCTCCTCCGACCAAGAGGAAAAATCCGCCCCCTTTTTTTCATGTCAGTAAGGGGTTTGACAACAGAGGAATAATTCAAAATGAACTTTCTGTAATAGTTCGCAAAACCCAGAAAGCGCATCAATGCCTTCTGATTCTCAGGAAGCTCCCACTCAAGTACAGCACGGACCTTCTCCGGATCCATGCGAAAACCAGAAACAGAGAGGAGAAAACCCAAAAATTGAATCTCTGATACCATAAAAAGACATTTCTCCAGCTTGGCGTACAATTTATTTTCCCGCAGAATCTGCAGAACCTGAAAAAGATGATCCTGATGGGTCTGAACATCAGGGGAAAAAATCAAAATATCATCAAGATACACCAATACAAATTTCCCCATTAAATGGTAGAAAATACTATTAACAAAATGCTGAAAGACGGCCGGAGCATTCATCAGGCCGAAAGGCATAACGAGATTCTCGAAATGCCCGTTAGGGGTATTAAAGGCCGTTTTCCATTCATCCCCCTCTCTGACCCTGACCAGGTTGTACGCGCCTCTCAAATCCAATTTGGAAAACACCTTGGCCCCCACAATTTGGTTGAAGAGGTCCGGGATCAGAGGAAGGGGATAGGGATCGCGAATCGTGATACGGTTCAGCTCCCTAAAATCTAGGCAAGGTCTCAGAGAGCCATCTTTTTTTTTAACAAAAAAAAAAAACCGCGGCCACAGGTGACTTTGAGGGACAAATATGCCCCTTATCGAGACTCTCGGAGATATAAGTTCGCATTGCGATTCTTTCCGGTTGTGAGAGATTGTAGAGGCGTGCTTTTGGCAGCTTGGCGCCGGGAATGAGGTTAATGGGACAGTCAAACTCCCGGTGAGGAGGTAGCTCCTGAACACCGCTCTCGGAAAACACGTCCGAGAAATCAGAGAGAAATGATGGCACAGTTTTAGTAGACACCTCTGCAAAAGTCGCTGTGAGACAATTCTCTCTACAAAAGTCACTCCACTCATTTATTTGCCTTCCTTGCCAATCAATAGTGGGGTTATGTCTAGTGAGCCAGGGTAACCCCAAAACTAGAGGAGAAGGCAATCCGTTAAGGACAAAACAAGATATATCCTCCACATGAGTGTCACCTACAGCTAGCCGGATATTGTGAACAATGCCCTTCAGAGATCTCTGTGAGTGGAGCAGAGTCAATAGCAAAAACAGGTATATCCTTTTCTAATGTGCAAACCTGAAAACCATGCATGGCTACAAATTGAGTGTCAATAAGATTGACGGCCGCTCCACTATCGACAAAAATCTCACAAGAAATGACTTTGCTCTCTAGCGCCACCCTGGCAGACAGGAGAAAACGGGAACTGCAGGTCAGAGGAAAAGCATCAATTCCTACATCAACTTTGCCCAAAGTAGCAGATGAAGCAGAATTTGATGATTTACCTTTTGAGGTTTTTCTCTTATTATCGCTCTTAGTACAGTTCAAGAATCTCCTAGACGGACAAACATTTGCCAAATGACCTATGCCCCCACAACAAAAACACACCATACTCTGAGGACTAAATCCTCTTTTATCAGGGGCAAGTCGACCTAGCTGCATGGGCTCCTCCTCAGAGGGGAGCGAGACAGGATGAGGCCCCTGCACACTGAATGAGTCCACACCATTGCCCCTAGACTGACAATGGCTGGACAGAGAGGTCTTGTTTCTTTCTCTTAGACGCCTATCAAGGCGTACCGCCAATGACATGGCAGACTCTAATGACGTTGGTCTCTCATGGAAAGCAAACGCATCTTTCAATCTCTCTGAGAGACCATGACAGAACTGACTCCGGAGTGCAGCATCATTCCAACCTGAATCAGCTGCCCATCTCCGAAATTCAGAACAATAAAGCTCCGCAGACAGTTTGTTCTGGCATAAAACACGTAAGTTAGATTCGGCCAGAGCAACACGATCCGGGTCATCATATATCTGCCCCAGGGCCACAAAAAATCTTTCCACGGATCGAAGGGAGGGATCCCCTGATGGCAGCGAAAAAGCCCAAGTCTGAGCATTACCCCTGAGCAGGGAGATGACAATCCTCACCCTCTGCTCCTCCTTACCAGAGGAGTGGGGACACAAGCAAAAATGGAGTTTGCATGCCTCTCTGAAGCAAACAAAATTCTCACTGCCCCCGGAGAACGTTTCCGGAAGTGAGACCTTTGGCTCGCAACAGACTCCATGAGCCGGAGCAGAGCCCAATGCTTGAAGCTGAGTCATAGATTGACGGAGATCCGCTACTTCCAAAGAAAGACCCTGCATGCGGTCAACCAGGCCAGAAATAGGATCCATGTAAAAAAAGGACGGTTTTGGTGGATTATAATGTCACGGCTGTATGTGAGCAACAAGAGTATACACAGTAAAAAGAGTTACTGACCGGACCCAAACTAGGGAGGATAAAGGGTGACCCCTGTCAGACCCTCAAAGCTCTCCCTATGCTGCTAAAGCACATGCCCGGATCCAAATGGCGGAACGAGTCATGCCCGCGTACCTAAGACTGATGATCACTGTAACCCCTACAATAGTGGAAGGGGCACGGCCACCGGTGCCCTGCTCAGTATATGGAGGGAACCGTGGCCACCTCAAATCCAGTCAGAAAATAACCAAGTACACAACAATGTCTGCACACTTAGCTGAAGGAGCTGCAGCCGCAGAGAAGACGGATCCAAGGACAGCTGGCAATATCCGGAGTGCTTGCTGCAGCAGAACACAGGTCCAGTGAACTGATAGCTACAAGTCAAGATACTCAAGCAAGAGCTACAACTGAAATGAGAAATATAATCCACGCCCTACAATAGGAGGAGGGGTGATTTAAAGGCAGGGAAATCAAACGCAGGAGGAACAGCTGGGAGGAAGGAAACAGAAAGTAAAGACTTCATCACAGGGGCGGAGAAACAGAGCAGTGAGAACTTCCCAAAGCTCTGGTAGTGACATCAGTAGCCAGAAGGAAAATCCCATGCAAACCTATATCTTCCTTTTATGCTGAAATTGTCAAAATGCAAGAATCCCCTATTAGGTGTTCCTTTGTTAAATGGAGGATGCTCATTTGGAGGAGTGGCGTCTGAGATGGAAAACGTCGGTTATAAGTGCTAGAGATCAGCTCATTCAAGCTAAGTGGATGCACAGAGTGTACTTGACCCCACTGCGTCTTTATCAGATGCGGCAAATACCGAATCCTGGATGTGACAGATGTGGAGAGGCGAGGGGCTCTTTCTTTCATATGGTGTGGCTCTGCCCGGTGATGAAGTCATACTGGAAGGGAATATGTAACTTTATTAATGTTAGGTTAGGGCTCCCAGGGATCTGTAATCCTATAATTTGTTTACTAGGGTTAGTCTCTGAAGCTACTCCTTCCAAATATAGCAGAATATTATTAAGATTGTTGATGTTCTATGGGAGGAAGAATATACTTTTGAACTGGAAACCGCCCAAGTGTCCTACAGTGAGCCAATGGGTACTCCTGATAAATAAAGACCTGCAAATGTACAAATTGACATACGAGGCAAGGGGATTGCCTGATCGATTTGATAATATCTGGGGCCTTTGGGTCCAGGCGGAGGGCACAACTTGAAGTCATTAGTGATGGCGAATGTATCACCCATTGTATGAATGTGAGTGTGTATGCGGTTTGAGTGAGTCCTAGAACTAATTTGGTGATAACAGTGTTACCTTGTATTAAAGTCACTTATATGTCCTTTATGGTCAAGATATATGTTAATATTGGACTTGCCAATGTGAGTGCATGGGTCATGGAAGGATTGTTCTTCTCTATTCTCCCCTTGGGAGTGTTGTATTAAATGCAAAATGTTAAATAAACGCTATTAAAAAAATAAATAAAGGGAAGTCATTATTTTGAGTGCTATGGTCCCAGGGGCGCACCACCAATGAGTCGACGCGATTGCCTCAGGCAGTGCGATCTGGGAACTAGTGTTGAGCGCAAATATTCGAAAAGCAAATTTTTATCACGAATATCGGCACTTTGAGAATTCGCAAATATTTAGAATATAGTGCTATACTGTATATTCGTAATGACGAATATTCATATATTTTTATTTTTTAACACAGTACACATCAGGTGTACATCCCTCCCTTCTTCTAGCTTGTGGGCCAATAAGAAGGCTTTGTCACAGTTTAGCAACATCCCTAGCAACCAATAGAAAAGTTGCCTGCCCCTTACTATACAAGTTGCATGTATTGTGAAAAAAATATGTGCATCATTAATTGCCGAAAATTCACAAGCGCAAATATATTGGAGCACTCTATCTGCATATAAAGCTATTCTAATGTTCTGCCGTGTCAACCATTTTCTCCAGTCTTAGGAAACTTATACCAGCTTGAAAAATGTAGCATAAGTGACCCAAGTCGTTATATCGCGCACATTACGCGAATAATACATTGCCGATTTTCGCAATCAAGAATATAATCTCGAATTTGCGAATATAAGACGAATATTCTACAAAATATTCGCAAAATATTGCAAATTCGAATATTGCCCCTGCCGCTCATCACTATTGGGGATAAGTGGGGGTGGCCGCAGGGCCATGGGCAATTATATATATTAAACTGTATCGCCATCCTCAGTTGTCAATGTCTCCCTGCACCGCCGTTCACACATTATAAGGGGGCATTTTTTTGTACTGGTACACATTTTAAGAGGGTGATTTTTCTTCAGGAAAACATTATAAGGGGGTATTTTTAGTACTGGCACAAATTAGGGGGCTTTTTTTCTATAGGCACACATTATAAGGGGAATTATTACCTCTGGGGGGCATTATGGTGGGCTTTATTACTAATGGGAGACTATGGGGAAAATGTTTACTAGTATGGAGCCTATGGGGTCCTTATTACTTATGGGGCACAATAAGGGAATTATTACTATTGGAGGCACTGTTAACACTAAGTGCACTCTGGCAGAGAATTATTACTATTGGTGGGACTTTTTGGAGCACTATTACTGTGGGCGTACCAGGAGTATCACCTTAGCACAAATAGTTTTGGGGGACACTATGTTTATGACACTGTTAATGTCAGAGGCACTATTTGTTGGGCACAGTTATTTTTTAGGGCACTGAGGACAAAGACGCCCTGGTAGCAGTTTTTGGGAGGACCTAGTATGTCAAATCAAAGAAGAATATAAATAGAGAAAGTGAGTGCGTCAAGGAGTATATTAAACCTTTTCAGGACACATGACCCCCCCCTTAAGTACACATGACCCCCCCCCCCCCCGTGTCGGCGATCGCCGCAAGCCGCAGGTCAATTCAGACCTGCGGTTTGCGGCTTTACCTGCGGTTTGCGGCAGCGATCGGCTGTGTCATCGGGTCCCCATGCGGCTGTAGGGGGGACCCGATGGCATGGAAGGCAGCGCGATGCCTAAGGAAGGCATCGCGCTGCCTTCCGGTGACGAGCCTGTGAGATCCAGCCCCCTGGATCACACAGGCCGGAAGCTGTATGAGTAATACACACAGTATTACTCATACAGCCAATGCATTCCAATACAGAAGTATTGGAATATTGGAATGCATTGTAAAGGAATTAGAAGTCCCAAAGTGGGACAAAAAATAAAGTGAAAAAAAGTTGAAAAAATAAAGCTTTCCCCCCAAAAATTTAAAGTTTCAAGTAAAAATAAACAAAAACGTCATTTTCCCCAAATAAAGTAAAAAAAAATTGGTAAAGAATAGGGGGGAAAAAAGTATACATATTAGGTATTGCCGCGTCCGTATCGACCAGCTCTATAAACATATCACATGACCTAACCCCTCATATAAACACCGTAAAAAATAAAAACTGTGCTAAATAAACCATTTTTTTTGTCACCTTACATCACAAAAAGTACAACAGCAAGCGATCAAAAAGGCGTTTGCCCACCAAAATAGTCCCAATCTAACCGTCACCTCATCCCGCAAAAAATGAGCCCCTACCCGAGACAATCACCCAAAAAAAACTATGGCTCAGAATATGGAGACACTAAAACATAATTTTTTTGTTTTAAAAAAGCTGTTATTGTGTAAAACTTACATAAATAAAAAAAAGTATACATATTAGGTATTGCCGCGTCCGTATCGACCGGCTCTATAAAAATATTACATGACCTAACCCCTCAGATGAACACCGTAAAAAATTTAAAATAAAAACTGTGCTAAATAAACAATTTTTTGTCACCTTACATCACAAAAAGTGTAATAGCAAGCGATCAAAAATTCATATGCACCCCAAAATAGTGCCAATCAAACCGTCATCTCATCCCGCAAAAAATGAGACCCTACCTAACATAATCGCCCAAAAACTGAAAAAACTATGGCTCTCAGAATATGGAGACACTAAAACATGATTTTTTTTTGTTTCAAAAATGATATTATTGTGTAAAACTTACATAAATAAAAAAAAGTATACATATTAGGTATTGCCGCGTCCGTATCGACCAGCTCTATAAAAATATCACATGACCTAACCCTTCAGATGAACACCGTAAAAAATTTAAAATAAAAACTGTGCTAAATAAACCATTTTTGTCACCTTACATCACAAAAAGTGTAATAGCAAGCGATCGAAAAGTCACACGCACCCCAAAATAGTGCCAATAAAACCGTCATCTCATCCCACAAAAATAATACCCTACCCAAGGTAATCGCCCAAAAACTGAAAAATTATGGCTCTCAGACTATGGAAACACTAAAACATGATTTTTTTGGCTTCAAAAATGAAATCATTGTGTAAAACTTACATAAATAAAAAAGAAGTATATATATTAGGTATCGCCGCGTCTGTGATAACCTGGTCTATAAAAATACCACATGATCTAACCTGTCAGATGAATGTTGTAAATAACAAAAAATAAAAACTGTGCCAAAACAGCTATTTCTTGTTACCTTGTCTCAGAAAAAGTATAATATAGAGCAACCAAAAATCATATGTAGCCTAAACTAGTACCAATAAAACTTCCACCCTATCCCATAGTTTCTAAAATAGGGTCACTTTTTTGGAGTTTCTACTCTAGGGGAGCATCAGGGGGGCTTCAAATGGGACATGGTGTCAAAAAAACCAATCCAGCAAAATCTGCCTTCCAAAACCGTATGGCATTCCTTTCCTTCTGCGCCCTGCCGTGTGCCCGTACAGCAGTTTACGACCACATCTGGGGTGTTTCTGTAAACTACAGAATAAGGGCCATAAATATTGAGTTTTGTTTGGCTGTTAACCCTTGCTTTATTACTGGAAAAAATTGATTAAAATGGAAAATTTGCCAAAAAATGTAAATTCTGAAATTTCATCTCCATTTGCCAATAACTCTTGTGGAACACCTAAAGGGTTAACGACGTTTGTAAAATCAGTTTTGAATACCTTGAGGGGTGTAGTTTCTTAGATGGGGTCACTTTTATGGAGTTTCTACTCTAGGGTTGCATCAGGGGGTCTTCAAATGGGACATGGTGTAAAAAAAAACAGTCCAGCAAAATCTGCCTTCCAAAAACCGTATGGCATTCCTTTCCTTCTTCGCCCTGCCGTGTGCCCGTACAGTAGTTTACGACCACATATGGGGTGTTTCTGTAAACTACGGAATCAGGGCCATAAATATTGAGTTTTGTTTGGCTGCTAACCCTTGCTTTGTAAATGTAAAAAAAAATTTAAGTGGAAAATCTGCCAAAAAAGTGCAATTTTGAAATTGTATCTCTATTTTCCATTAATTCTTGTGGAACACCTAAAGGGTTAACAAAGTTTGTAAAAATCAGTTTTGAATACCTTGAGGGGTGTAGTTTCTTAGATGGGGTCACTTTTATGGAGTTTCTACTCTAGGGGTGCATCAGGGGGGCTTCAAATGGGACATGGTGTAAAAAAAAAACTGTCCAGCAAAACCTGCCTTCCAAAAACCGTATGGCATTCCTTTCCTTCTGCACCCTGCCGTGTGCCCGTACAGCGGTTTACGACCACATATGGGGTGTTTCTGTAAACTACAGAATCAGGGCCATAAATATTGAGTTTGGTTTGGCTGTTAACCCTTGCTTTGTAACTGGAAAAAAAATATTAAAATGATAAATCTGCCAAAAAAGTGAAATTTGGAAATTGTATCTCAATTTTCCATTAATCCTTGTGGAACACCAAATTTTTGGTAAATTTGGTATTTTTGTTATAAATAAAAATTCTTTTTTTTTACTTCATTTTACCAGTGTCATGAAGTACAATATGTGACGAAAAAACAATCTTAGAATGGCCTGGATAAGTCAAAGCGTTTTAAAGTTATCACCACTTAAAGTGACACTGGTCAGATTTGCAAAAAATGGCCTGGTCCTTAAGGTGAAATAAGGCTGTGTCCTAAAGGGGTTAAAGAAATAAAACATACATATAGCTGCGATATAGCTTAGCAATATCCTAGATACAATTAATATGCAATGAAAATTGCAGTCCAAAACTATATGCAATAATGCTACAGGCCCAGAAGCAAACTGACATCTTAAATTACCACCTGTCTCTACTCAGTCAGTTGATTCGTGTCTTCTCAAATGTGGTGTGAACAGGGATCTAATGAATAATAGGGGCATCTATATATTATCTTGCAAAGGTACCTAACCTAGCATCATGAATAAGCTGGTTCTGCTTGGTTAGTTGTTTAGCATCTTCTCATATGTGGTGTGAACAGGGATAGAGATCGCAGGGGCATCCATGTGCTGGAAAACATCCTGATATGGATGGCCATGTGGTCCACCAGAAACCCATATGATAATGTTGAATGCAGTCATCTGAAATTGCTACAACTGTATTTATATAAAACCAAACAGTTCCATCTCAGCATTGAAAGGGTTATCCCATGAATTCTGTGAACAATAAAAATCAGACATCATATAGAAGATGACAATCTCTTTCTAACAAAGCTAGAACCAGCCCTGTACCTCTCATGGATCCAGAGATCTCCCCATTCATTGCTCTAGATTTATATTATGCTGGCAGCTCAAGGGGAGTGTCTTTTCTGCTGTAGCTCAGGGGGCATGCCCATGCTCACCCAATCACAGCTCAGGGGGCGTGCCCATGCTCACCCAATCACAGCTCAGGGGGCATGCCCATGATCTCCCTATCACAGCTCAGGAGGCAGTTTAAGGATGAAACCGAGCATGTGCAGTCATCTCAGTGAGCAGGACAAAGAAATAAGAAAAAAACAAACAGCAGGTGGCGCTATACAGGTACATTAATTGTATGCCAAGTTTTTCATTACATGCAATTACAAAAGTATTCAGATCTATATGCTGGCTTGAAAACTGTAAAATATTTTTCGTGGGACAACTCTTTTAAGTCCTTTAGGAACAATTGACTCAAAACTGAAAATCATTTTTGATTCTGCTCTAGACATCTTACTAATATCGTCACCTCTTCGCCAGTCTTTTATGATTGTATGAAGAGCTGCAAACTTCATGTTACTAGTGTCACTATAGTGGAACTGTCTATAATGCACAGATAGTGTATGTTTTTCATAACCTGAACAGATGTTGCGTATATGTTCTGCAGTTCTAGTTTTTAAATTTCTTGATGTTCTTCCTATATATTGTTTTTTACACCCACATTCTATGATGTATATTACTCCTATACTGTTATAGGTTAAATATATTTGTCTTGTGAGAAAATTGAACAACCTTGCACCATTTGCATATACCACACTGAAAAAAAACCTGCATCCCTACCCATGAGGTCAGATTCTGTGCTCTAGTAAATACAATAGGTGGTCTCACCGGAAATCATGTGCCTATCGTTTTATCATCTTTCAACATATGCCAATGTTTATAATGTAGGTTATTTGTTTGTGTGCTATATTAACCCCTTCAGTACCAAGCCATTTTTCACCTTAAGGGCCATGCCAAATTTTGGAAATCTGAAGTGTCACTTTATGCGGTAATAACTTTGGAACACTTTTACTTATCCAAGCTATTCTGAGACTGTTTTCTTGTGACACACATTGTAGTTCATAATAGTGGTAAATTTGAGTCAATATAAATCACCTACAGTATAAAATAAATCCAAAATTTCCTGAAAATTTGAAAAAATTCGCAATTTTCAAAAATTTTATTTCTCTGCTTTTAAGGCAGATAGTCATACCTCACAAATAGTTATTACTTTACATTTCTCATATATCTACTTTATGTTAACATAATTTTATAAATGTAATTTATTTAAGACATTAGAAGGCTTAGAATTTTAGAAGCAATGCTTACATTTTTAAGAAAATTTCCAAAACCCACTTTTTTAAGTACCAGTTCAGTTCTGGAGTCACTTTATGGGGCTTACATAGTAGAAATCACCCATAAATGACCTCATTTTAGAAAATACACCCCTCAAGTTATTAAAAACAGATTTTACTAACATTGTTAACACTTTAGGTGTTCCTAATTAAAGGAAAATGGAGATAAATTTCTAAATGTCACTTTTTTGGCAGATTTTCCATTTTAATCCGTTATTTCCTGTAACACAGCAAGGGTTAACGGCCAAACTAAACTCAATGGGCCAGATTTATCATTAGCTCAAGTCAAAATAATGGAGTGAAAAAGTCGCAAAAAAATGCGCAAACGCTAAAACTGCGCACATATTTGCGACTTTTTTCTGCTCTGCACTATGCTCGCCAGTTTTCTGAAAGTGGGCGTGTTTTCTTATGTAAATTAATCTCTAGACAGATTTACTATTGGGACTATTTAAAAAGTTGCAAAAAAGTCGCAAAAAAATGCGCAATTTCACTCCAGTGAGGACCATGCTTATTTTATGAGACTTTTTAATAGAACATGCGACTTTTTCGTAAAAACGTGCGACTTTTTCGTAAAAACGTGCGACTTTTGTAAAGCTGCTTACTGACGGATAAACTGCTACCGTCAAACCACATTTATTACAGTCTTAAAGGGCCGATCATAAATCTGACTTGGCTAAAACTGACTTTAGCCATATGTGAAAGTAGAGTGAGCTGTCAGAGTAATGATAAATCTGGCCCAATATCTATTATCTATACCCTGATTCTGCAGTTTACAGAAACACCCCATATGCGGTCATAAACTGCTATATGGGCACATGGCAGGGCACAGAAGGAGAGGAGCGCCATATGGTTTTTTGAGGACAGACTTTGCGGGACTGGTTTTTAGACACCATGTCCCATTTGAAGCCCCCCTTTTGGAAAACAAGTGATAAGGTGACAGTTTTATTGGTACTATTTTGGAGTACATATGATTTTTGAATGCTAAATATTACGCTTTTTGTGATGCAAGGTAACAAAAAATGGCTGTTCTGGCACAGTTTTTATTTTTATTTTTTTACAGTGTTCACCTGACAGGTTAGATCATGTGATATATTTATAGAGCTAATTCATACAGACGTGACGATACCTAAGATGTCTATTGTTTTTGTTTTGTTTTTCGATTTTACACAATCAAAGCATTTTTGAAAAAAATTATGTTTTTGTGTCCCCATTTTCTGAAAGCCATATTTTTTTTGAGGGGGAGGTTGTCTCATTTAGAGCCTCATTTTTTGCGGTATGAGGTGACCGTTTGGTTGGTACTAATTTGGGGCACATATGACTTTTTTGATCACTTTTTATACCATTTTTTGGGAAGTGAGTGTCACGAGGGTGTCAAGAGCCACGCCTGACTCCGTTATACCCGGGGTCAGGAAGTCGCAGCGGGTGGCTGCGCGCTCTATATAGAAACATAGTGCTGTTTCTTTATGGTAGCTTTCTGGGTTTGCCTTGCAACCCTTTTTGGCTTACTCAGGGATCCGTAGCTCCTTCTCCTCAGCTGTTTCTTGTCCAGCACTCCCAACCTCCTTATATTCCCCTCTCACACTTCTCTGGTTGCCAGATATAGAGCTTCCTGCCTGGACTTCTATACTGACCTACTGGAGCTGTGTAACTGTGTTCCCTGGTTGTTGTTCCAGAGCGTTACCCTCCGGATCCCTGTGGGCCTTGGTGGTCTGCTGTTGTCGCACACCTGGGATTATATGTTTTGTCTGTATTGTCTGTCCTCTCCTTGGTGTTTTCCTTTAGTGTCAGTGGTGCGGACTAGTGATCCCACTGCCCCGTTCACTTCACAGGGCTCATCTTAGGGAAAGCCAGGGTTTAGGCACGTGATCGGCGTACGGGTGAGGAACCCGTCTAGGGACGTCAGGGCAGTCAGGTGCCAGCCGCAAGGTGAGTCAGGGGTCACCACCTTTCCCTCTCCCTTGGACAGGGCCTTCCCATTTCCCTCCCTTTGCGTGACGCCGGTCATTACATTATATCTGGCCCTTATTTTGTGTAGGTAAAAAAAAATAAAAAAAAATTCTTTCTACCTACTTAGAATCCAGTATGGATCCAGTTGCTGCTTTGTCAGAGCAACTTCAAGGCCTGTCTTTGGAGGTGGCAGGATTGAAGGCATCGGTCCTCCAGCAACAGCAGCAATTACAACAGACCGCAAGCCCAGCGGTTGCTACAGGTAACCAGGTTGTTGCGGAACCCAAGGTTGTTCTTCCTGACAGATTTTTTGGGGGAAGGGACAAATTTGTGACGTTCCGTGAGGCCTGTAAATTATATTTTAAGCTGCGCCCTTACTCCTCTGGTAATGAAGAACAGCGGGTGGGGGTTGTTATTTCCCTGCTGCAGGGGGACCCGCAATCCTGGGCGTTCTCTTTACCCACTGATTCCCAGGCTCTCCGGTCAGTGGATGAATTTTTTGGGGCCTTGGGTCTCATATATGACGACCCTGACCGAGTCGCACTGGCTGAATCAAAATTACGGAGACTCCTACAGGGAGAGCGGCCAGTAGAGGAGTATTGCTCAGAGTTCCGTAGGTGGGCTACGGATACCCAGTGGAACGACCCGGCTCTCAGGAGTCAGTTCTGCTCTGGGTTATCCGAAAGGATTAAGGATGCGCTTGCGCTGTATGAGACTCCCTTTTCCCTTGATGCGGTTATGTCCCTTGCTATCAGAATAGATAGACGTCTTAGGGACAGATTGAAAAAAACGGAGCAATTGGTAACCCCTCCCAAGCAGCAGTTAGTCTGTACGGACTTAGACGAGCCTAGCAGCAGTTAGTCTGTACGGACTTAGACGAGCCTATGCAGCTAGGAGGAACTACTCGTCAGGTCTGTCCTCCTGAGGCTCCCCGTAGGCGTGGGGTTAGTTTTTTCTGTGGGGAGAGGGGTCATTTTATTAATGTCTGTCCTTCCTTCCTCAAAAACAAAAAGCCGTCGGAAAACTACTAACCCCAGGCTGTGTGGAGGATGTCAGCCGGGGGGTATACGTTTCCTCCATACGAACATCGCAATTTGTGTTGCCAGCGGTTGTTGTTTTTGGCGTTAAGATGGAGACTATTTCTTTTTTTCTAGACAGTGGAGCAGGAGTAAATTTGATAGATGCCCATTTTGCCCACACTATGGGTTTGTCTCTCTGTACGCTACAGAGACCTATTCCCATATTCGCAATTGATTCTGCTCCTCTGTCTCAGAGAAACCTCACTCACATTGTCTATAACTTACACCTTCGGTTAGGGGACCACCATAACGAGTTGCTTTCATGTTATGTTCTGGAGGGGCTTCCCACTCCTGTGGTGTTGGGTCTTCCCTGGTTGGTAGCGCACAATCCAGTGGTGGATTGGCAGGCCAGGGAGATATTGGAGTGGAGTGAGCATTGCAGAGAAAATTGCTTAAATAGCAATTGCTTAGTCGCCTCCATAGCTACCCTACCTACATTTATTTCGGACTTTGAGGACGTTTTTTCTGAAAAGGGTTGTCAGAAGTTACCACTTCACCGTCCTTATGAGTGCCCGGTTAACCTGATTCCTGGTGCAAAATTACCCAAGACCAGGTTATATAATCTTTCGGGTCCGGAGAGACAAGCCATGAAAGATTATATCTCCGAGAGCTTGGCTAAGGGACACATCAGACCCTCTTCTTCATCCGTGGCTGCAGGGTTTTTCTTCGTTAAAAAGAAAGATGGGGGCCTGCGTCCTTGCCTAGATTTCCGCGAACTAAACCGGATAACCATCCGAGACCCATACCCTCTTCCTCTCATTCCTGACATGTTTAATCAGATTGCGGGTGCTAGGTGGTTCTCCAAACTTGATCTTAGGGGGGCCTACAATCTGATTCGTATTAAGGAAGGGGATGAGTGGAAGACAGCTTTTAACACCCCTGAGGGGCATTATGAAAATCTAGTCATGCCTTTCGGTCTGACCAATGCTCCTGCTGTCTTCCAACATTTCGTTAATGACATTTTTAGTCATCTTATCGGCAGGTTTGTGGTGATATACCTAGATTATATTTTAATTTATTCGTCTGATTGAAAACATATGAGGTGCATGTCAGACAGGTACTGGAGGTCCTACGGACGAATAAATTATATGCTAAAATTGAAAAGTGTGTCTTCGCCGTTCAGGAAATACAGTCCCTAGGTTATTTATTATCTGCTTCAGGTTTCCGTATGGATCCTAGGAAGGTCCAGGCAATTTTAGATTGGGATCTTCCTGAGAACCTCAAAGCACTGGAACGGTTCTTGGGCTTCACTAATTTCTATAGAAAATTCATTAAAAATTATTTGGTGATTGTAAAACCCCTTACTGACATGACTAGGAAGGGGACTGATTTTTCTAAATGGTCTGACGCCGCTAAAATAGCTTTTTCCTCTCTAAAAGGGAGGTTTACCTCGGCACCTGTACTAATCCAACCTGATGTCTCCCAGCCTTTTATTGTTGAAGTCGATGCGTCAGAGGTGGGAGTGGGGGCTGTGCTGTCTCAGGGTCCGTCTCCTGGCAAATGGCGTCCTTGTGCTTTCTTTTCTAAAAAACTATCTGCAGCAGAAAAGAACTATGATATTGGCAATAGGGAACTATTAGCTATTAAACTAGCGTTTGAAGAATGGCGTCACTTTTTAGAGGGGGCAATCCACCCCGTCACTGTGATTACGGACCACAAAAACCTTCTGTACCTCGAATCAGCTAAGCGTCTCACCCCTAGACAAGCTAGGTGGTCGCTATTTTTTACCAGGTTTAACTTTGTTATTACCTATCGTCCTGGGGCAAAAAATACGAAGGCAGATGTACTATCTCGTTGTTTCCCTGGAAGGGGTAATGTGAGTGATCCGGTACCCATTCTACATAGAGGAGTGGTTGTCTCTGCGGTACACTCTGTTCTGGAGGGGAAGGTGTTAGAGGCCCAGGGGGACGCCCCGGTCTCTTGCCCCTCAGAGAAATTGTTTGTACCGTTGAACCTGCGTCTCGAATTATTAAAGGAACATCATAATTCGGCACTTGCTGGGCACCCGGGTAGTAAAGCAACCTTGGAGCTATTGTCTCGTCATTTTTGGTGGCCAAGGTTGCGTCAGGATGTAATGGATTTTGTGTCTTCCTGTTCTACTTGTGCGCGCGCGAAAGTCTCTCATACACGTCCTGCAGGGTCTTTATTGCCACTTGTCATTCCCAATAGACCATTGACACATCTGTCAATGGATTTTATCACTGACTTACCTTTGTCTGCAGGTAAACCAGTTATCTTGGTAGTAGTGGACAGGTTTAGCAAAATGGTACACTTCATTGTGTTACCCGCACTACCTAATGCTAAGACTCCTGCTCAGGTATTCATCTGTGAAATCGTGAAGCTTCACGGGGTCCCTTCCGATGTTGTTTCGGATTGGGGAACCCAGTTTATTTCTAAGTTTTGGAAAGCTTTTTGTTCCCGTTTGGGGGTACACTTGTCCTTTTCCTCAGCTTTCCATCCTCAGTCGAATGGACAGACTGAGCGTACCAACCAAAACCTTGAGACATATCTAAGATGTTTTGTGTCTGAAAACCAAGAGGTGTGGTCATCATATTTACCGTTAGCCGAGTTTGCCATAAATAATCGCCGTCAGGAATCTACTGGCAAGTCACCATTTCTTGGTGCCTATGGTTTTCATCCCCAATTCTGTACTTTCAAAGAGGGGGGTCTTCTGGGGTTCCCGAAGAGGAACGGTTTTCATCATCTCTTTCATCGGTATGGCAGAAGGTGCAAGCTAACTTGAAAAATATGGGAGGTAAATATAAATGCATGGCGGATAAGAGACGGTCGCCAGGTCCGGACCTAGGAGTGAATGACTATGTGTGGTTGTCTACTAGGAATATTAAATTAAAGGTTCCCTCTTGGAAACTGGGTCCTAGGTTCATTGGCCCTTACAAAATAGTAGCCATCATTAACCCCGTGGCTTTTCGCCTGGAGCTACCTCAGACTTTTAAAATCCATAACGTCTTCCATAAGTCGTTACTCAAGAAATATGTTCCACCTCTAGAACCGTCACCGCTGCCACCCCCTCCTGTTGTTGTGGATGGTAATCTAGAGTTTCAAATATCCAAAATTGTTGATTCTCGTCGGGTCCGCCGCTCTCTTCAATATCTGGTGCATTGGAGGGGTTACGGTCCCGAGGAAAGAATGTGGGTTCCAGCGTCTGAGGTAAACGCCGACAGGTTAGTTCGGGCTTTTCATGCCTCTCATCCTGAGAGACCTAGTCCTGAGTGTCCGGAGGCCCCTCGTAGAGAGGGGGGTACTGTCACGAGGGTGTCAAGAGCCACGCCTGACTCCGTTATACCCGGGGTCAGGAAGTCGCAGCGGGTGGCTGCGCGCTCTATGTAGAAACATAGTGCTGTTTCTTTATGGTAGCTTTCTGGGTTTGCCTTGCAACCCTTTTTGGCTCACTCAGGGATCCGTAGCTCCTTCTCCTCAGCTGTTTCTTGTCCAGCACTCCCAACCTGCTTATATTCCCCTCTCACACTTCTCTGGTTGCCAGATATAGAGCTTCCTGCCTGGACTTCTATACTGACCTACTGGAGCTGTGTAACTGTGTTCCCTGGTTGTTGTTCCAGAGCGTTACCCTCCGGATCCCTGTGGGCCTTGGTGGTCTGCTGTTGTCGCACACCTGGGATTATATGTTTTGTCTGTATTGTCTGTCCTCTCCTTGGTGTTTTCCTTTAGTGTCAGTGGTGCGGACTAGTGATCCCACCGCCCCGTTCACTACACAGGGCTCATCTTAGGGAAAGCCAGGGTTTAGGCACGTGATCGGCGTACGGGTGAGGAACCCGTCTAGGGACGTCAGGGCAGTCAAGTGCCAGCCGCAAGGTGAGTCAGGGGTCACCCCCTTTCCCTCTCCCTTGGACAGGGCATTCCCATTTCCCTCCCTTTGCGTGACGCCAGTCATTACAGTGAGGTGGGCAAAATTGCAATTCCATCATAGTTTTTCTTTTTTTTTGGCATCCACCGTGTGGTAACAGTAACATGATCTTGCGGCGATACCCCAATTTTTTTTTAATCAATTATAACTGTGCGGCTATAAGAAGAAATTAGATTATTATTTTACTTTTTTCACATTTTTTAACACTTTTTGGACTCAGACCCACTTGGTTTATGAAGATCCAGTGGATCTGATGGCTCTACAATGCACTGCAGTACACTGCATAGTGTACTGCAGTGTATTTTCATGTACAGAAAAGAAGTTCCAGCATCCAGGGTTGTATATGTTGCCGTTATCTTTATTTGTCTTCGGTTAAAATACAGCTATAAAGACATCAACTCCCTCCACCGCCCGGTTAACATGTTTTGAACTTAGCAGTTCTTACTCATAACCTATATTTTCATTTACACTAAGCCTGATCAGGCTCCTGCATTTGGCTCAGATATACCATGACAAGCCGGATGCCTTTGAAGGCGTCCAGTTGCCATAGTAACCACTGGGGCGCTGCCACAGCAGTGCAGTGGCCCGATGGGAGAAGAACGGCGCTCCCTCTGTTAACCCTTCAAGCATCGGGCCACTGCCACAGCAGAGCAGCGGCCCAATGGGAGAGAGAAGGAGCTCTCTCCCTCTGTTAACCCCTTCCATGCACTGTCCATAGGGACCACGGCATGGAAGGGGTTAAACGGTCGACATCGGTGCCAGTTATGTGGATGCTTTTGACAAGAAGGCAGAAACTCTGCCACCTCATAAGTGTGGGGATTCGCTCTTAAATCAAACTTCCGTGTTTATTTACACATAAAGCAAAAACAAAATGTCAATTTGCAGTCTTGGTGTTAGTTCACACACAATGGAAAGTCCACATAGCAAAAATCACCTTGTTGCTAGTTCTGCCTCCAGCAGTCCATAGCAGGCTTTTAGGGGGCCCGTTTCCCTTACAGACGAGTCTCAGCCCTCCAGCATGGCACAAGCCTTAGATCCCAGCACACACACCTCCTGAGCTCCACTGTCAGAATGAGGTAATCCTCCTCACCTGGCAGTGCTGGCTGGTTTTTAGGCCTGGCAACACCCGGCCTGGAACATGGGGAGTAGTCATCCACCCAGCACTTTGACTACTCCCAGTAAGAGCCGTCCCAGATCAGCTATACAGCCATACTAAGTATTAAAGTGCCAGGAACCTCGTTGACACGTACCTATCATCCACGATGATTCCTTGTACCTTCTTACATAGGTCATATGACTGTCCTATTGACCTATTGCCAGGCACCTCCACTTGGTCAAGTATATCCATTGTCCCTCCTGGAGACGGAAGCCATGTCAGAATACATAAAAGAGAACCTGGAGAGAGGATCCATCCTCAAATCTTCCTGCCCTGCTGGCATTTTCTTGGTTATGAAAAAATATGGCCCTCTATAGGCTACTGTGGTCTAAACAAGATCATTATCTAAAACAAATATGCCCTGTAATTGATTTCTGAACTCTTTGACAGGCTCTGCAGACCAAAGGTCTTCACCAAACTGAACCTCTGGAGTGCCTATAGTCTGTGCAGCATTCTTGAGGGTGACGAATGGAAGACAGACTTTAACACCCATGATGTCTATTAAAACATCTCATCATGCCGTTTGGCCTCAGCAGTGCCCCAGTTATACTCCAGGAGTCTGTCAATGACATCTTCCGTGATCTGATTTATGCCTGTGTTGTATTATATCTTGACAAAATCCTGATTTACTTGCCTGAATTGCCTTTGTATCGGAAGCATGCTCATTCTGTCTTACATTTCCTGTGTGACAATAGATTGTATACCAAGTTTGAGAAGTGCCTTTTTAAGAAATCTGGATGGCTCTCAAGCAACAAACAGCTTTTCAAAGTTCATCTGTAAGCTGTAATCTGAGATCACATAGCTCAGAAAAAGATTGGTAGATGCTAGATTACTGGTCACATGGTGATGATGTCATCTAAGGTCCTAGATCATAGCTGAGCTCTCACAGTACGCTGGCTGGACTCAGTCCCGGCAGGCATGGCATGGCAGCACCCCCTGTGTAGCTGACAGCCTGACACCCGGGGCAGTGGCTAGCAGGGCTCAAGAGGCAGCTGCCTTGGACCCCCCAGGAGCAACTGGGCCCCGGGCAGCTGCCCCTTTTTCCCCTTGGTAAAGACGGCCCTGCATATGTGAAAAGCTTGCAGTAATCAAACTCCTGAGTGAACTGAGGCAGAGGAGCCATTAGGTCAATAGCCAGCTAGTCCAGGACTGGCATACTAGGAATGTCCAGGAGTTTGTATGTTCTCCCTTTGTTTGAGTGCGTTTCCTCCGGGTACTCCGGTTTCCTTCTGCAGTCCAAAGACATATTAATAGGGGACTTAGATTGTGAACTCCACTGGGGACAGAAAGCAATGATAATGTCTGTAATGCACTGTGGAATATGCCAGTGCTATATAAGTGAGTAAAATAAGTAAATAACAGCGAAAGACATGGGGTTCTCATTGTAAATGTAGGAGGTAGGAGGTCTCGAAAGGTAGGTAGCCCTGGGTACACACAGCTTAGCTAGTAATGAATGCAATTCTCTGTGCATCTGGAGAGTACATTGGAGAACAGCAGAGCCATTAAAGTTCACAGGGCCCAGTCCACAGCTTTTTGTATAAGTTCATGTGTAATACTTTAGGAGGCAAAGAATGTCCCTAGATATATGGGTCAAAAAGATCAATGAACTCTGTCAAAAGTAACTGTAGTTGATAAAGGCACCCCAGAAGTAGGTTGAGTGTAAATCCTCCTCTGTCAATGCCTTTAGACCCCCTGGGATCCCTTTGATTTTATTCTTGTTTCTACAACCTTGATTTTTGTGGTCATATACATTATATGTTGGAGGAGAGAGTAGAAGTTCTTGTGGTTCACATACATTTGCAAGAAAAAGTATGTGAACCCTTTGGAATGATATGGATTTCTGCACAAATAAAATGTGATCTGGGAGACTTCCAGTTCCGGCGCTGGGATGCAGGTCGTTGAGTGAGTGAGCTCCGGGCGCCTGTCCCTCTATTATCACCTGCGCTCCGTTTCTGGTGGCGATAAGGGGCTCCGAAAGTCATCTAGGAGTACGCACACAGCGAAGGTCTCCGGTCCATGGACTGTTATCTATTACGGAGTGGCAGACAGCAAGTAAAGAGCGGTGCAAAGCAGCCCGCAGGCACCATGCTGAGCAAAATGGCGGACTCCCGCCCTGCGTTACCGAGTGACAGCAAAGAAGTTGAAGCTACGGTGGGTGAGAGTGGCAGGGCAAACAATGACCTGCTCAAAATTGATTACAAGACACTAGCCATTGAAATGGCCGAGTACTTAGCTCCGGACATTAAAGAGACACTTTCCAAGACTCTCTCGCAGTATCTGCATGAGCTACATGATACCGTAGCGAGACATGAGGCGAGCATAGAGGAATTGGAGCAAAGGGTGGCAGTAATGGAGGAAGATGTTTCCAGATATAATCGCGATGCCCAGGATCTTTATGAGCAAAATATTATACTGAAAGACCACCTAGAAGACCTGGAAAACAGGTCCAGGCGGAACAACTTGAGGATTGTGGGCCTGCCAGAGAGCATTAAACAGCTAGCCCTAAAAGAAATATGGGAGATGGAGATACCAGAAGCCCTAAATTTAAGCGGGAGACATAAAGTGGAGAGGGTTCATCAGGTTGGACCTGCTATGGATCTACAGAAACAAAGGGGTACTGATGCCCAAAACCCGACAACAAAACCGAGTCAAGTCATCATGCGATTTCTGGACTATAGCGATAAAGAGTCCATATTACGGGCCTTTAGAGCTCACAAAGGCCCGCTAAGGGTGAGAGGCCACACCATATTGATGTTTGCTGATTACTCAGCTCTGGTGGCAAGGAGACAACGCGAATTCAGTAATGTCTGTTCGGAACTATACAAGCAGCAAGTTAAGTTCCAGTTACTATATCCGGCGATTTTGAGAGTGACCACAACAGATGGCATAGTCAAAACTTACCAGGATCCCGATGCAGCAGCAGAGTTTCTTCGCACAAATAATCGATCAGGAGAACCAAGACAAAGAGGAAGATCCCTGAGGCAGCGTCAGCAGAGCAGGGAAAGGTCAAGGAGTCCGAAATGGAGGCGTTCACCACCTACAGACAGGCGGAGACGTGACTGGGAACTGGTCCCGGTAGACAAGCGGGATCCTTGTCCAAAAAGAAGGGACTCATGGTCGCGATAACCTCATCTCTACAGGTAGTCGAGTTGGAGTTCGGCGCAGGACTACTGCGGATCACCTGATGTCAGCAAACTGAGGTGGTTGTACTATGAGGTGCTTGAGCAGCATAGCGATGCGCGAATGAGTGAATATTACAGCGCTTTTCATATTCTAATGTATGGTTTTACATGTTTGCGGTTTGCATACTTGTGATTAAGGGGGATAAGTGACTAGGTTCTGTAGCCCAGAAAAAAGAGAAGTCAGGAGGAAAGTTGAGAGGGTAATGCATAAGTTACTACGTTATAAGAGGGGTCAGAAATTGGGATGTAAACCTAGCAAGGAGGGGGGGGGGGTAGTTTATTATGTTTTGAAAGGTGTTGTTCCTAACCATACATCAGCCGACGCTCACTTAAGGATTCATCAAACATCAGGTTATACTCAGCCAGCCATAGCTCCTGTCATTAGAATGTCATATAACGAGAATAGTATTATATATGAAAGTAGTTAGTTGGAATGTAAAGGGCTTACACTTACCGCAGAAGAGGTGGATGATCCTCCGTCACCTTTAAAAGATGAAACCTGACATAGCACTGCTTCAGGAAACCCATCTGGTAGCTGGGGATTTTGGGAGAATGAAAAAATTGTGGGT
Source organism: Bufo bufo (assembly GCF_905171765.1). Taxonomy (NCBI): domain Eukaryota; kingdom Metazoa; phylum Chordata; class Amphibia; order Anura; family Bufonidae; genus Bufo; species Bufo bufo. The sequence goes on from NC_053391.1 coordinate 303,976,110, forward strand.
CGGACAGGTGATCGGATCAGCTTCCTCTGAACGGAAAGCGGGAGTCCTGATTCTGTTTAACAAAGCGTTTAATTATACACTATTGGGCTCTGCGACGGATGACAAAGGCAGATGGGTCAAGTTTTCAATACAAGTTCAGAATTCTGAATACACTTTTTACAATGTATATGGCCCGAATTCCAATAACGCACAATTTTTCAGGTTACTGTAAAGCAACTTACTCACAGATAAGACCTCAAACCTGATAGTAGGGGGCAACTTCAACTCTGTAGTAGTAGGGAGGGAGGACAGAAGAACTAAGTCAGATGATCGTAAGGGTACCGTTGCTCAGGACTCAGTTCTAGGACCTTTGATGGAATCTGTAGGATTAGTGGACCCTTGGCGGCAATTTCATCCAGATGAGAGGGCTTTCACCTTCTATTCCCACGCCAGAGATTCATGGTCACGCATTGATTATATCTTAACACAGGGCTCTCTATCGGGCTTGGTGGAATATGCTGATGTAGGAGATATTATTATATCAGATCATGCACCAGTAACCCTGGACTTGAGGGACACATTTCCTAAAGGCACGGATTATCTGTGGAGATTTCCCTCAAATTTTCTAAATAACGAGGATTTCAATAATAAATTAGTGGGTTGGTGGGAAGAAAATAAGGAGAATAACCAGACCCATCTGGATACTCCTGAACTTTTTTGGCATACCTCTAAAGCGGTTATTAGGGGGCGTATTCTAGGTTATGTATTCAGCAAAAAGAAAGCGTGCCAACAATTATTAGAGCAAGCAAGTGTCAAAGTCAGACAAATGTACAGACAGTTCATTGACCTACCTTCAGCAGAGAACAAGGCAAAATGGGTGGAAGCTCGACAGGCCTTTGAATAGAGTGAGAAGGATAGAGAATCCTTCAAACAAACACAATTTGAAGCGAAAATGTACAAATATGGGAACAAAGCTGGCCGTTTATTGGCTAATCTGGCGAAGGGTCAGAGAACACCTCAGTTCATATCTAGCCTTAAAGATGATAAAGGGAAGGTAGTTATAGACCCAGCGGGCATAAATGAAATTGTAGGCCACTTCTATGCGGCATTATATGAGGACACCTCCTCATCTCCTCTAGTAGATACCCTATTGGACCGCGTGAAATTACCCACTGTAAAACCCGAACAGCTCCAGAAATTAAATGCTGATGTGTCTCTGGAGGAACTCCAATCGGTCATCAAAGGCCTAGGAAATGCTAAGGCCCGGGACCTGATGGGTTTTCGGGGAAATATTATAAGATGTTAATATCCCAGGTCTCCCCTATACTGTTACAGCTCTATAATGACATACTAAAGGGCAAGATTCATCCAGACAAAGAGAATGTATCCTACATTAAACTTTTACCCAAACCAGGAAAGGACCCCCTATTACCTAGCTCCTACAGACCCATCTCCCTTATTAATGTAGACACAAAGATCTTGTCTAAAATTATTGCAGACAGGTTGGCTTCCTTTCTCCCGTCGCTGATAGGGACCGAACAGGTAGGGTTTGTCCAGGGTCGCTCAGCTGTTATGAACATCAGAACGGTTCTGACAGTCCTAGATAGGGTTCGTCACAGACCTCAATCTGGGGAAACTCCAGCCATGCTCACCTTGGATGCTGAAAAAGCTTTTGATAATGTAAGGTAGGCATGGCTGGAGGCAGTGCTGGACAAGCTAGGCTTTAAGGGAGCTTTTAGAACATTTATCACAAATTTATATAAAAATCCGAAGTCGCGGGTGTATACTCTCTCAAAACCCTTTGAATTAAAGAAAGGCACGAGGCAGGGGTGCCCGCTCTCTCCCCTGCTATTCAACTTGGCATTGGAACCTTTGTCCCGACTCCTTTGCTCTTCGGACTTATGAGGGAATAGGGGTGGGATCCTCACAAGTGAAAGCAGCACTTTTTGCTGATGATGTGGTCCTATTTCTGGCGAAGCCAGAGGAACACATACCAGTTGTATTTGAGGCCTTGGAGGCTTTCGGAAACTACTCTGGATACAAGGTAAACATATCTAAATGTGAACTCCTACCCCTATTACCTGTGAGTTGTGCCTTAAAGAAACTGAGCAAGATGCTGGGTATCACAGTAGCCAAATCCCATATAACATATCTGGGGGTAAAAGTCGGGAGGGATCCACACTCCTTGTATCAACTTAACTTTCCTCCACTGCTATCCCGGATTAGAGCTGATCTGGATAGATGGCAGGGACTACCTCTTTCCTTAGTGGGGCGATGCTGTCTAGTGAAAATGATGGGGGTCGCCAAACTGCTATATCCCATGCAGACAATTCCACTCTTACTACGACATGCGGATGTGAAGCTCTTGGAAAGTAGGTTTACACAGTTTATATGGCAGGGCAAAAAACCAAGGATCGCTTTAGATAAACTGAAAATAAGGAAGGACCTGGGTGGCATTAACTTCACGGATATTAGAGGCTATAATATAGCTTGTAACAGCAGATATATTTTGGATTGGGCAAACCAGACATCTTTTTATTCCAATCTTAGATTGGAAAAACAGCTTGCAAAGCCTTGGGATTTGATGGCACTATTACACACTAGTGTCTCTAGACTTCCAGGGCCAATTAAAATATCCCTGGTACTGAGGGACACAATTATAGTATGGAAAATATTACGGAAGATGTACGGTTTGTCCTATCAAATGTCCAAACATATCCCTATAATAGCCAATCCTAACTTCGAACCGGGAATGAGTAGCGCGCTAATACTAGATTGGGCACAGAAGGGGATTAGGAAAATGGGTGACATATTTCATGAGACAGAAGCTAGATGGATGACACAGACACAATTGAAATAGAAGTGGAATCTGAAGGAGCCGACCTTTTTCCCGTATATTCAGCTTGTAACATACGGTAAAGGCTTGATCAAAGATCTATCCAGGGAATGGAGATCGAACGAGTTTGACTCACTCCTAAAAGTGAAAATGAGGCCGTCAATTTCACTACTCTATCAATCTCTTAGGGACAAATGGGAGAGAATAGAGCCCAAGAAGATGTTCCAGAGATGGGAAACACTCTTGGAGGTAAAAGACATACACCAGCCTATAGGTGCAGGAATAGGGGCATTATATAAAGCCGTTCCTAATGAGAAATGGCGAGAAACCCATTTAAAGATTTTGCATCATGCGATCTATGGGTTTGACATTCCCAGCTCTGCCGCAAATCGGGATAGGTTGACTGCATGCCCAAATTGTGACTTATCAAAATCGGACTTATTCCATGGACTATGGAGTTGTCCGAAGTTGAAGGACTATTGGAATTACCTTACTACTCTGTTGAAAAAATGTGGTGGGAAGGAGGCGGATATTACTCCTGCAATGGCAATATTACATGTTCAAATCATCAGGAAGGAACAGTCGAATGAATACTTAAAGGATAACTGTCACACTTAGACCCTAATTTCAATTTTCATATATGTAGTTACTAATAACATGATATTCCAGAATCAGTTACTATTAGACTGACTTACCCCATATTTAATAAGATTCAGCCCTTAGCAACCAGTCTGCATAAAACTGCAATTTCACTATTCAGTTAAGATGGCCGCCACTGCCCTCACCCTGAGGCTAATCCCGCCTGCCCTCACTAGCCAGTAACAATAGCCCCCCAAAAGTGTCAGTAACCAGAGCCCCCCCACTAAAGGGTTAATCTCCTGCAGCACAAAGGGGTCCTCTTACCACATGTTGCTTTCATTTATACACTGAGCAGATGGCAGATCTCCCTTCCCTGGTCTGCGCTGCTTCGACTCTGCATTCTCCAGCTCTGCTGAGTGAGGGAGCGTCTGCCAAGTGCAGGGACAGGGAGAAGTGCACACAGCCCAGGCACTGTTATCAGCTGCTGGGGAGGACCTGGCTTTAATCATTTACTTACAGTCCCTGGCTGTCAGTAATCTGACCTTGCACGCTGCGTGCTTCTGCGTCCTCCGTCCTTCAACAGAGGACGGACCATGCCTAGCAACCCTATTTTAAGCACAGGTAAAAGTAGGCAGTACAGGGAACAAAACTGTGGAATTAAGGGGTAATTGAATACACAGTGAAAAGTTGAAATAGGGCCACCAAGGAGATATTAATAACCACAATCCAATACTCCAAAAAAAAAAAAAATGACAGTTATACTTTAACAGCATCTATTCTGCCGATAGGGCAAAAAATTCTGCTAGTGGCCAAAAAATGTATACTGAAGTTATGGCTACAGCCACAGATCCCCTCTGTATCTAGGGTTACTACACAGCTCAAACATACATTTCACATAGAATGGCTTGAGGCATTACAACAAAAGGAAATCTTGAGGAAAAAGCTATATTTGACATGGCATAAATTTGTTTTGAATTATATAGAATCTCATGAATACGCAAGAATTATGTCTCCCTTCAAGTTGACATCATGGTATTTGCTTGAGGATCTAAAGGATAAGCTGGGAGCTTTAAAGGTGGTATAATCCTAATGACACGTTTGTATAATTTAACGGCTGGTAATGGAGTTTAGGCTGATGCAGGGGAAGGGGGAGTGGGGAGGCGCTACATTATAGTACATTATATTGTAATATGCTGTTTCTGTATTTTACTTTTCCAAAAGCATATCCAAGATTTCTTTGTAATGATATATTGTACTTATGATGTATGTCATTTATGTTCTGGATTATCGATGACATTGTTATTATTATTTTGGGGACAAAAGGAATAAAATTATATTGAAAAAAAAATGTGATCTGATCATCTAAGTCACAACAATAGACAATCACAGTCTGCTTAAACTAATAACACACAAAGAATTAAATGTTACCATGTTTTTATTGCACACACCATGTAAACATTCACAGTGCAGGTGGAAAAAGTATGTGAGGGAGGAACAAAAATACCAAACTTCAAAAAAGCTAAATTTAGCCAACTAAGAGAGGCCATAGGCCTAACTAACTGGGACAAAGTCCTCAAAAATAAAAATACAGCCACAAAACGGTATATCTTTAAAAACATCCTAAAATCTCATCTATTCCCGTATGGGAATGAAAGGTTAAGGAACAAAAAGAAACCAATGTGGATAAATAGAACTGTAAAGAAAACAATAAATGACAAAAAGAAAGAATATAAATAAATAAAACAGGAGGGTAGCAATGGAAGCACTGAAAAACTATAAGGAAAAAAATAGAACATGTAAAAAACAAATAAAAGCGGCCAAACTAGAGACCGAGAGATTAATTGCCAAAGAGAGTAAAACTAACCTTAAAATGTTCTTCAATTATAAAAATGTTAAAAAGTATAAATCTGAAGGTGTCGGCCCTTTAAAGAGTAATGAGGGGGGAGTCGCAGAGAGCGACGAGGAGAAAGAAAACCTGTTAAATATTTTTTTCTCCAATGTATTCACTGAGGAAAATAAACTGTCAGATGACATGCAGAATGTAAAAATAAATTCCCCATTAAAAGTGTCCTGTCTGACCCAGGAAGAAGTACATCAGCGACTTAAAAAGATTAAAATAGACAAATCGCCAGGACCGGATGGCATACACCCCCGTATCCTAAGAGAATTAAGTAATGTCATAGCCAGACCCTTATTTCTGATATTTGCGGACTCTATACTGACAGGGAATGTTCCACAGGATTGGCGCATGGCAAATGTGGTGCCAATATTCAAAAAGGGTCCAAAAACAGAGCCTGGAAACTATAGGCCGGTAAGTTTAACATCTGTTGTCGGTAAACTGTTTGAAGGTTTTCTGAGAGATGCTATCTTAGAGCATCTCAACGGAAATAAGCAAATAACGCCATATCAGCATGGCTTCGTGAGGGATCGGTCATGCCAAACTAATTTAATCAGTTTCTATGAGGAGGTAAGTTCTAGACTTGACAGCGGCGAACACACTCAGATTGGGTCACTGTCACTAGTGGGGTACCTCAGGGGTCAGTATTCGGCCCTATTCTCTTCAATATATTTATTAATGATCTTGTAGAAGGCTTGCATAGTAAAGTTTAAATTTTCGCAGATGACACTAAACTGTGTAAAGTAATTTACACTGAAGAGGACAGTATACTACTACAGAGGGATCTGGATAGATTGGAGGCTTGGGCAGATAAGTGGCAGATAAGTGGCAGATGAGGTTTAACACTGACAAATGTAAAGTTATGCACATGGGAAGGAATAATGCAAGTCACCCGTACATACTAAATGATAAAACACTCGGTAACACTGACATGGAAAAGGATCTAGGAATTTTAATAAACAGAAAACTAAGCTGCAAAAAACAGTGTCAGGCAGCTGCTGCTAAGGCCAATAAGATAATGGGTTGCATCAGAAGGGGCATAGATGCCCGTGATAAGAACATAGTCCTACCACTTTCCAAATCGCTAGTCAGACCACACATGGAGTACTGTGTACAGTTCTGGGCTCCTGTAAACAAGGCAGACATAGAAGAGCTGGAGAAGGTCCAGAGGTGGGCAACTAAAGTAATAACTGGAATGCGGCAACTACAGTACCCTGAAAGATTATCAAAATTAGGGTTATTCACTTTAGAAAAAAGACGACTGAGGGGAGATATAATTAATATGTATAAATATATGAGGGGTCAGTACAGAGATCTATCCCATCATCTATTTATCCTCAGGACTGTGACTGTGACGAGGGGACATCCTCTGTGTCTGGAGGAGAAAAGGTTTGTACACAAACATAGTAAAGGATTCTTTACAGTAAAAGCAGTGAGACTATGGAACTCTCTGCCTGAGGAGGTGGTGATGGTGAGTACAATAAAGGAATTCAAGAGGGACCTGGATGTATTTCTGGAGCGTAATAATATTACAGGCTATAGCTACTAGAGAGGGGTCGTTGATCCAGGGAGTTATTCTGATTGCCTGATTGGAGTCGGGAAGGAATTTTTTATTCCCCTAAAGTGGGGAAAATTGGCTTCTACCTCACAGGTTGTTGTTTTTTTGCTCCCTCTGGATCAACTTGTAGGATAACAGGCCGAACTGGATGGACAAATGTATTTTTTCGGCCTTATGTACTATGTTACTAACCCCTAGACTAATGACATCTCCAAGAGCTAATTGGAGTGAGGTGTCAGCCAACTGGAGTCCAATCAATGAGATGAGATTGGAGGTGTTGGTTACAGCTGCCCTGCCCTATAAAAAACACACACCAGTTCTGGGTTTGCTTTTCACAAGAAGCATTGCCTGATGTGAATGATGCCTCGCACAAAAGAGCTCTCAGAAGACCTACAATTAAGAATTGTTGACTTGCATAAAGCTGGAAAGGGTTATAAAAGTATCTCCAAAAGCCTTGCTGTTCATCAGTCCATGGTAAGACAAATTGTCTATAAATGGAGAAAGTTCAGCACTGCTGCTACTCTCCCTAGGAGTGGCTGTCCTGTAAAGGTGACTGCAAGAGCACAGCGCAGACTGCTCAATGAGGTGAAGAAGAATCCTAGAGTGTCAGCTAAAGACTTACAAAAGTCTCTGGCATATGCTAACATCCCTGTTAGCGAATCTACGATACGTAAAACACTAAACAAGAATGGATTTCATGGGAGGATACCACAGAGGAAGCCACTGCTGTCCCAAAAAAACATTGCTGCACGTTTACAGTTTGCACAAGAACACCTGGATGTTCCACAGCAGTACTGGCAAAATATTCTGTGGACAGATGAAACCAAAGTTGAGTTGTTTGGAAAAAAACACACAACACTATGTGTGGAGAAAAAGAGGCACAGCACACCAACATCAAAACCTCATCCCAACTGTGAAGTATGGTGGTGGGGGCATCATGGTTTGGGGCTGCTTTGCTGTGTCAGGGCCTGGACGGATTGCTATCATCGAAGGAAAAATGAATTCCCAAGTTTATCAAGACATTTTGCAGGAGAACTTAAGGCCATCTGTCCACCAGCTGAAGCTCAACAGAAGATGGGTGTTGCAACAGGACCACGACCCAAAGCATAGAAGTAAATCAACAACAGAATGGCTTAAGAAGAAAATATGCCTTCTGGAGTGGCCCAGTCAGAGTCCTGACCTCAACCCGACTGAGATGCTGTGGCATGACCTCAAGAAAGCGATTCACACCAGACAACTCAAGAATATTGCTGAACTGAAACAGTTCTGTAAAGAGGAATGGTCAAGAATTACTCCTGACCGTTGTGCACGTCTGATCTGCAACTACAGGAAACATTTGGTTGAAGTTATTGCTGCCAAAGGAGGTTCAACCAGTTATTAAATCCAAGGGTTCACATACTTTTTCCACCTGCACTGTGAATGTTTACATGGTGTGTGCAATAAAAACATGGTAACATTTAATTCTTTGTGTGTTATTAGTTTAAGCAGACTGTGATTGTCTATTGTTGTGACTTAGATGAAGATCAGATCACATTTTATGATCAATTTGTGCAGAAATCCATATCATTCCAAAGGGTTCACATACTTTTTCTTGCAACTGTATGTCTCCTCCAAGAATTGTAGTCAGATGGCATGGCTTTCCCACATGGCCTCATTTGATTGCACATGTTCCATGACTGTGTACTGATCTTAATGCACTGCCTGCCTTTTGGTGAGCCTGCTCCAGGCGCTGTATGCCAGAGACCCAATTTGCCCTTGTGGGAAGCGTCAAAACCAGAAGGACTGTCTGGCGGCACAAGAGGTGTTTCCCACTGTAAATGGAACCCTGAATATAGTTGTTGTATGATCTTGGGATAGCATAGAACAAGACATTCGAATGGAACCTCAGGGGAGGGCAATGGTCAGGAGTGGCAGAAACATCAGCAGCCATAGATCACTAGTTCTATTGCCTGAAAGACCTATTGGGGAGCAGTCATGATGTTTTTTTTTAAAATGTGCAGAGACACTTTGACTGTTCAAGACAGTTTTTATATTATACATTTGTTCCCTGATTCTCATTTAGTATTTAGTATTTTCCTACAGCCTGAGCCCCTCCCCCCCCCCCCCCCCCCCACATATTGGAGACGACAAGGGCACTGCAGCATATATACGTGACCCCCATATTTTTATAGAAAACTAATTTCAAAACTCTGATTTATATTACTGGATATAAATTATGAACACCTTATTGCTCTATTTTTTCCATTTTTATAACCAACACAAAACCACATCGACTACAGGATCCTTTGTATATGGATGTGGTGATGGAGGGATCCAGATATCAAACTTATAGCTAGGAGTAGGCAACCTCTCCCTTTACATTCCAGGATTGGGTCATATCCTCCTCAATGTTTCCTTTCCAAAGCCAGGCCAGGAGATTGTAGCAATAAAATCAGTAAGATGGAACAACTTCACAGACACCAAATACCCCTATCATAAAATGTGACGATGACGTATACCAGCTTTATACAGACCAGAACCATTAGAGGGATCAGGAAAAAGCTAGCATCCTTTCCGAGTTCACATATGAAACCTAATCCATATTTGGTCCATGTGCTTCCTCCTGAGAACTCAGGCCATGTATATGCTTCCATAGTATCAAAATCAAATAGATCTCAGCTCAGTAACAGGGAGGAATTAGATAACTTGAGCCATCCTGCCATTACCTCCGCCATGTGTGGTACGCAAGTGTGCGGGACATTAGGATGGAGTGGATGGAGGTAATATGAAATTGCTAAGATGCATGCCCGAAAAGATATTTCAATACAAAGAGTTTGAGGCAGACTTGTTTTACAGCAAGTGGTCCTAAAAAGTCATTGCCATACTCACTGGCCTCCTCTTACATCACCAGTGGTGGTGGTGGGGTTTACGGTGGAATCGACCGACCCTTTTTAACACAAGCATGGAGAAAAGCAAACCGCCATTTTTTTGGGGATCACTAGTTTGATGGACTGACCAATATTTCTGCTTCCCCAGGCAACCGGACTTAACCGTCGCGTAACGTAGTAAGTTCTGTTTTTATCCCTTTTATTTGACAAACTGTTATATTGCACTGTAAATATATTTTATATTGTATTTCTATGATAACCCGGTTGTTTGTATGCACTGTCCTTTTTTTATATTAACCCCTTAAGGACCCTGCCATTTTTCACCTTAAGGACCAAGCCATTTTTTGAAAATCTGACATGTGTCACTTTATATAATGATAACTTTAAAATGCTTTTACTTATCCAAGCCATTCTGAGATTGTTTTCCTGTCACATATTGTACTTCATGACAGTGGTAAATTTGAGTCAAAATATTTCATTTATAAAAAAAATACCAAATTTACCCAAAATTTTGAAGAATTTGCAATTTTCAAACTTTCAATTTCTCTGCTTTTAAAACATATAGTGATACCTCCTAGTATAGTTATTACTTTACATTTCCCATATGTCTACTTCATGTTTAGATCATTTTGTAAATTACATTTTCTTTTTTTTGGTAGAAGTAGAAGGCTTAGAAGTTTAGAAGCAAATCTTAAAATTTTCAAGAAAATTTCCAAAACCTAATTTTTAAGGACCAGTTTAGGTCTGAAGTCACTTTGTGGGGCTTACATAATAGAAACCACCCCTCAAGTGTTCCACAAGAATTAAAGGAAAATGTATATGAAATTTCAGAATTTTTTGGCAGATTTTCTATTTTAATCAATTTTTTCCAGTAACAAATCAAGGGTTAACAGCCAAACAAAACTCAATATTTATTACCCTGATTCTGTGTTTTACAGAAACACCCCATATGTGGTCGTAAACTGCTGTACGGGCACACGGCAGGGCACAGAAGGAAAGGAATGCAATATATTTTTGGAAGGCAGATTTCACTGGGATAATTTTAAGTTGCCATGTCACATTTGAAGACCCCCTGATCCACCCCTAGAGTAGAAACTCCAAAAAAGTGACCACATTTTAGATACTATGGGATAAGGTGGCAGTTTTGTTGGTACTATTTTAGGGTGCATATGATTTTTGGTTGCTCTATATTACACTTTTTGTGAGGCAAGGTAACAAAGAATAGCTGTTTTGGCACTGTTTTTATTTTTTGTTATCTACAATGTTCATCTGACAAGTTAGATCATGTGCTTTTTTTATAGAGCAGGTTTTTACGGATGCGACAATACCAAATATGACTACTTTTTTGTTGTTGTTTGTTTTAGTTTTACATAATAAAGCATTTTTGAAAAAAAAAAAATTTTTGTCTCCATATTCTGAAAGCCAAAGTTTCTTTTTCATTTTTTGGGCGACTGTCTCATGTAGCGGCTTATTTTTTTCGGTATGAGATGACGGTTTGATTGGTACTATTTTAGGGGGCATATGACTTTTTGATCACTTGGTATTACACTTTTTGTGATGTAAGGTGACAAAAAATTGCTTTGACAGTTTTCATTGAATTTTTCTACGGTGTTCATCTGAGGGGTTAGGTCATGTGATATTTTTATACAGCACATTGTTACGGACGCGGTAATACCTAATATATATATATTTTTTTATTTATTTATTTAAGTTTTACACAATAAAAGCATTTTTTAAACAAAAAAATATTGGCCCAGATTCAGGTAGATTTGCCCATTACTTACACCTCAGCCGCTCAGCTGAATTTCTCTGCGCTGGAGCAATTTTGCCAAATTGCCACCTGATTCAGGAATCGTTTGTTCATTTAATTTGCTCCTGTTTAAGGCAAAGCTGAGGGCGCAAGGCCGTGCAAGTCAAAGTGGGTGTGCCCCTATGTAAATGAGGAATTTTCGGCTCAGCAGAGGTTTGCTAGCATAATTTCAGGGCAAATCCTGCTCAGCAGCTTGCACTGAGCAAATAAATAGGAGCAGACTTGCGCAGGTTCTTTGCTGAATTTCATCCTGCTTTTTCCTCCCCCCCCTCCTCCCCCCACCCCTCCATCCCCACCCCATGCCTCCTCCGCACCACGGAGATTGAGGAGCCAGAGCCGGGGCACCCTTGGCCCAAAGAAAAAAACTAAAAAATAATTTTATGTCGACATTTTTTTGCTCAACACAATATGATTTTTTTATTATTTTTCTATATGCTCAGGATTTGGGATTTGGATTTGGGTCGGGCTGCTGATGTCATCCTGCAGGATTGTTACCAACTCAAGGATGACTTCAGGGCTAAAGCGAAACATGCGATACACCTCAGTATCAGGCCTCATGCACACGACCGGTTTTTTTTGCGGTCCGCAAAACGGATTTCCGTTGTTCCGTGATCCGTGACCGTTTTTTCTTCCGTGGGTCTTCCTTGATTTTTGGAGGATCCACGGACATGAAAAGTGAAAAAAAAAACTAAGTCAAGTTTCCATTGAAAATGATAGGAAAAACGGACACGGATCACGGACACGGATCACGGACGCGGATGACTATCTTGTGTGCATCCGTGATTTTTCACGGACCCATTGACTTGAATGGGTCCGTGAACCGTTGTCCGTGAAAAAAATAGGACAGGTCATATTTTTTTCACGGACTGGAAAAACGGATCACGGACGCGGAAGCCAAACGGTGCATTTTCCGATTTTTCCACGGACCCATTGAAAGTCAATGGGTCCGCGAAAAAAAACGGAACAACGGCCGCGGATGTACACAACGGTCGTGTGCATGAGGCCTCAGTCATCTGAAAAAGGTTGTAGCGCCCTCTGTAAATCCTCTCCCGTGCCCTCCTACGAGTCGGCTCAGTCAATAGAATATCAAGAACCATAGCTGCCCCTGGCATGTTGGTGCACAGATGTGAGGTCCCGAAAATGTGGGTGCTCTGCTTGTTCAGATCGTCTGTCTAGGTGCTGCTGAAGTTGCGCGCTCCTTCAGATGACATTTGGCCATCTTTTGCTAACTTGCCCCTGCTTTTAACAGGAGCAAGTTTGCCCAGGGAAAAAAGCTTGCACGCTTCCAGCGCAAGATGCGCATCACACGCGCATGTTTCTGAATCATCGGCAGTACCTAATTTGCATATTCGCTGAGGGAATTCCATGAAGGCGCAACTTACACCCCGCGCAAAATTGCGCAGGAACAGCTAGGCTGCGTGCGCGGGAAAATGGCCGCATTTCAGGCTTAACTGGTTTACAGAATCAGCCGCAAATTTGCATAGGAGCAAATCAGTACTTGCGCGGCGCAAATCACACTTGTTCCCGCGCAAGTGCTTCTTGAATCTGGGCCATTATGTTTTAGTGTCTCCATATTCTGAGAGCCATAGTTTTTTTTATTTTTTGGGCAATTGTCTTAGGTAGGGTCTAATTTTTTGCGGGATGAAATGACGGTTTAATGGGTTTTATTTTGTGGTGTGTATGACTTTTTGATCGCTTGGTATTACACTTTTTATGATGTAAGGTGACAAAAAATTTTCTCTTTTTACACATTTTTTTTTTTTATGGTGTTCATCTGAGGGGTTAGGTCATGTGATATTTTAATAGACCTAGTTGAGGATGCGGGATGAGGTGACGAATTGATTGGTACTATTTTGGGGTGCATACGCCTTTTTGATTGCTTGGTGTTGCACTTTTTGTGATGTAAGGTGACAAAGAAAATAGTTTGTTTTAGCACAGTTTTTATTTTATTTTTTGCTGGGGATTGCCGTTATCTGCAGACCGCATGCGGAGGAATTGCTCCCCCGGTTATAGACATGCTACAGTGTCTAGGTTTGGAGGATTTTCACCCCTTTAGGACACTTTTTTCAGTGAGTTTTTGTCTTTATGTGTATGGAATGTGCCACTTTATTTTGTTGGTAACGTTCTTTGGCACCTGGTAGCTTCTGTGTCACATGGTCTGTTGTGGGTGCGGCTTACAGCTTTATTCTACCTCACAGTGCATTGGTGATACCACTATGGAGGCATGTGAGAGACTGGCTGTGAGTTGGTTCTAGCACTGATTCAGACTCTGTTCACATACCACGGGCAGTTGAGTTGTAGGACCCCATGCGTGCTGAGACACCGTGACGTGGTGCATGAGGGGCTCCGATATGTTCCTGACTGGAAGATATTGGCAAAGTTATCAGCTTTTAACATCGTCTTGAGGAATTAGCTAGTATTGTCAGTTGCGTATCATTTTGGTGCATTTTTTGTAGTGATTTTTGTATGTATATTTTTTCATCTGCACAATGTATCATTTTGTGTAAGATGTCCTTGTGGTGCATGAGGTCTGCCCCGGCATCCTCCATTGTATGCATTTCTTGCTGGGGATTGCTGTTATCTGCGAACCGCATGCTCCCCGGGTTATAGACACGCTACAGTGTCTGGGTTTGGAGTATTTTCACCCATTTAGGCCACTTTTTTCAGTGAGTTTTTGTGACAGATTTCTTACCAGATCATCTAAATCTGATTGGCTCAGCAAGTGCGGCTGACCCTCCAGTTGTTCTGGATCAGGAAATACATTGTGACAATCAACATCTTCTTCTTCATCAGGATCAGAACCGTCTGTTTCAATTGCAGTTTCTGCTGTCGGAGGGAAGGCACTGGATTCTCTACATCATGTGGTACTGGTTTAACCCCTTCTACCCCGGACCAGTTTTCACCTTCCTGCCCAGGCCATTTTTTTGCAAATCTAAAAAGGGTCAGATTGGAAAGCATTTATTTATCTAAGCCATTCTGAGATTGTTTTCTCGTGACACATTGTACTTCATGACAGTCATAAATTTGAGTCAATATATTTCACCTTCATTTATGAAAAATCCCAAATTGAGCAAAAAATTTAAAAAATTTCAATTTCTCTGCTTTTAAAACAGAAAGTGATGCCTCATAAAATATTTATTACTTAATATTCCCCATATGTCTACTTTATGTTTGCATCATTTTGTAAATGTCATTTCATTTTTTGGGGACATTAGAAGGCTTAGAATTTTAGAAGCAATTAAAAAAAAAATTAAGAAAATTTCCAAAACCCACTTTTTAAGGACCAGTTTAGGTCTGAAGTCACTTTACGTAATAGAAACCCCCCCATAAATGACCCCATTGTAAAAACTATACCCCTCAAGTTATTTAAAACTAATTTTACAAATGTTGTTAACCCTTTAGGTGTTCCACAAGAATTAAAGGAAAATGGAGATTAAATTTCTAAATTTCACTTTTTTGGCAGATTTTCCATTTTAATCCATTTTTTTCTTTAACACATTGATGGTTAACAGCCAAACAAAACTCAACAGTTATTACACTGATTCTGTAGTTTACAGAAACACCCCACATGTGGTCGGAAACTGATGTAAGGGAGCACGGCAGGGAGCAGAAGGAAAGGACTGCCGCATGGTTTTGGAAGGCAGATTTTGCTGGACTGATTTTTAGACACCATGTCCAATTTGAAACCCCCCTGATGCACCCCTACAGTAGAAACTCTCAAAAGTGACCCCATTTTGGAAACTAGAGGATAAGGTGACAATTTTATTGATACTATTCTGGGGTACATATGATTTTTAATCGCTCTATATTACGTTTTTTGTGAGGCAAGGTAAGCAAAAAATGGCTGTTTTGGCACTGTTTTTATTTTTTACAGCGTTCATCTGACAGGTTAGATCATGCGCTATTTTTATAGAGCAGGTTGTTACGGACGCAGTGATATCAAATATGTCTACTTTCTTTCAGTTTTACATAATAAAGCATTTTTGAAAAAAAATATGTTTTTGTGTTTCCATTTTCTGAACGCCATTTATTTTTTATTTTTCTGCCAATCTTGTGCAGAGGCTCATTTTTTGCAGGAAGAGTTGACGCTTTTATTGGTACCATTTTTGGGTACATATGATTTTTTGATCATTCACTATTACACTTTATGAGGCAAGGTGACCAAATTTTTTTATTGTTTTGGCATAGTTTTTATTTATTTCTTTTACAGCGTTCACCTGAGGGGTATACTTTTTCTTATTAATTTAAATTTTACACAATAATAGCATTTTTGAAACAAAAAACATGTTTTAGTGTCTCCATAGTCTGAGAGACATACTTTTTTATTTTTTGACCGATTATCTTAGGTAGGGGCTCATTTTTTGCGGGATGAGATTATGGTTTTATTGGTACTATTTTTGGGGACATAAGCCTTTTTGATCGCTTGGTGTTGCAATTTTCATGATGTAAGGCTACTTTCACATTTGCGTTCGGGGCTCCGCTTGTGAGCTCCGTTTGAAGGCTCTCACAAGTGGCCCCGAACGCATCCGTACTGCCCCAATGCATTCTGAGTGGATGCGGATCCGCTCAGAATGCATCAGTCTGGCAGCGTTCAGCCTCCGCTCCGCTCAGCAGGCGGACACCCGAACGCTGCTTGCAGCGTTCGGGTGTCCGCCTGGCCGTGCGGAGGCAAACGGATCAGTCCAGACTTACAATGTAAGTCAATGGGGACGGATCCGTTTGAAGTTGACACAATATGGCTCAATTTTCAAACGGATCCGTCCCCCATTGACTTTCAATGTAAAGTCTGGACGTATCCGTCTGAACAACTTTCACACTTAGAATTTTTTCTAAACTATAATGCAGACGGATCCGTTCTGAACGGATCCAAACGTCTGCATTATAGGAGCTGATCCGTCTGTGCAGACACCAGACGGATCCTCTCTGAATGCTAGTGTGAAAGTAGCCTAAGATGACAAAAAAATAGCTTTTTTTGGCAATGTTTTTTTTTTTTACTGTGTTCACCTGAGGGGTTGAGTCATGTGATATTTTTATAGAGCTGGTTGTTACGGACGTGCCGATACCTAATACTTTTTTTTATTTATTTCACTTTAACACAGTAATTGCATTTTTGAAACAAAAAAATGATGTTTTAGTGTCTTCATGTTCTGAGAGCTATAGTTATTTTTTTATTTTTTGGGCGATTGTCTTATATAGGGGCCCTTATTTTGCGGGATGAGGTGACGGTTTTATTGGTATCATTTGGGGGGCATACACATTTTTGATCGCTTGGTGTTGCACTTTTTGTGATGTAAGGTGACAAAAATAGCTTTTTTGGCACTGTTTTTATTTTTTACTGTGTTCACATGAGGGGTTAAGTCATGTGATATTTTTATAGAGCCGATTGTTACGGACGCGGTGATACCTAATATGTATACTTTTTTTCATTTATTTCACTTTAACACAGTAATTGCATTTTTGAAACAAAAAAAATATGTTTTAGTGTTTCCATGTTCTGAGAGCTATAGTTTTTTTAATTTTTTGGGCGATTGTCTTATATAGGGGCTCTTTTTTTGCGGGATGAGGTGACGGTTATTGGTACCATTTTGGGGGGCATATGCCTTTTTGATCGCTTGGTGTTGCACTTTTTGTGATGTAAGGTGACAAAAATGGCTTTTTTAAAAACATTTTTTATTTCTTTTACGGTGTTTATCGGATGGGGTGGATCATGTGATATATTTATAGAGCCAGTCGTAACAGAAGCGGCAATACCTAATATGTGTATATTCTTTTTTATATATATATTTTTATATAAAATCTGTGGAAAGGGGCGTTTTTTTTCTTTTTTAACTTGAAATGTTTTTTTTTTTATATTAAAAATTAAAAACTTTATTTCTGTCCCACTCTGGGACTTTACTTTTGGGGGTCTGATCCCCTCTGCAATGCATTGAAATACATCTGTATTGTAATGCATTGCCTGTTAGTGTATTACACTGAGTCATACACTAACAGAAATTGTCTGGCTCGTTAACACATTTGCGATTATCCATCTTAAAGGGACACTGACAGGCCCAATAAGCATATTTAGGTATATATATGACAGTACAGGTCTTATCAAGTGTATTAAAATCATCTAAGTATCCCCCCTGTCCCCCTTATAAATACCGAAAACTAAAGTTTTATAACCTGCTTGTCTCGTCTCCAATCTGCCCAAGGGGCGGCGTTTCATCTCAAAATGCGCCCAGCCAGCCGCTCCCAACTGCCGTTCTGAAGCCCCGCCCAGCTCATCAATATTCACTTCGCTGGGCGGCGGCTACAACTCTCCCCAACTCAAGTGCCCGGCGCATAAAGCAGATGCTGCAGCGGCCTCTAAGACGCAGACTGTCTGTACGCAGGCGCGATGTGACCCCGGCCGGGCGCATGCGCTGAAGATTAGTCGGAGGACGTGCCCAGAGGATTGAATTGGCCATGCGCAGGATCTTGAGTCGGGGAGAGTTGTAGCCGCCGCCGGGCGAAGTGAATATTGATGAGCTGGGCGGGGCTTCAGAACGGCAGTTGGGAGAGGCTGGCTGGGCGCATTTTGAGATGAAACGCCGCCCCTTGGGCAGATTGGAGACGAGACAAGCAGGTTATAAAACTTTAGTTTTCGGTATTTATAAGGTGGACAGGGGGGATACTTAGATGATTTTAATACACTTGATAAGATCTGTACTGTCATATATATACCTAAATATGCTTATTGGGCCTGTCAGTGTCCCTTTAAGTTTCAAAACTGATAGCACTATATCTTTATCAAGATCTGTCCAGCTTACCTTATATACTTACTGCTGACATCTGCCTAAGTGCGTCCGGACAGGTCTGGACATGTCCATTGGAATATTTCCAATATAATGCATTAATATTATAACTGAATAGGCTCTGCATGTATAACTTAAAATCTAGATGTGTCAGGCAAATTTTGAGTTCATATTGGGAATCAGCACGCTCATTTTAGTATAAATCACATGTTTTTCTCTCATTGTTGCACGGTGTCATGGAGGTTCCCTGTTACGATAGAGAATACTGACTGGACTGCCTTTATGCCTAGAAATCAACTCTGAAGTTAATATATCTAGTTCTTATATGGAAGGATAGGCTGGTTGAGATGCTGTACCGTATGCTGCATATCTGTAGTACAGTCTATGTGAGCAGAGGGTGAGGGAATGGGGACACACCCTTGCTCAGGGGACCACCCTTGCACAAGGGCCCACCGGGGGATTTACCTGTTCCCCTAGGACCAGTCCGAACCTGGGTTTAATATATCAAGATATAAATACATAGACCTGCTCTCTCCAAAATATCTGACATGTCGAAGTGACTTTGATCGGTGGGGTTTGTGTACTGAGACCCTTAATGGTCATTAGAACAATAGGGCAGAAGCATTCTTTGCCCCTTTAGAGTACCTTTATACATAGCACATTTTGTTGCAGAAAATTTATTCAGCTGAAAATTGGTTCCATTCATTTAAATTGGGTTGTTTTGGCAGCAAGTAAGCAGATTTCTTCAAGGCCCATTCAGAGGAATAGAACTGACATTTTCAGCAACAAATTCTGCTGCATGTGAGGGAATCCATTATGCTCTGAATGGAGTGTTTTTGGCTTTCCTGGAGATGTACAGTTTCATAGAAAGTCTACAGTCTATAACGTCTGATTAAAAAAAGTGAAGGGGCTCTCTTACCCCATAGTTCCAGAGATCTGTGGGGGTATTAGGATACGGACCCCTACCAAAATGTCTGTGTCTCTATGACATGCTAAATGTTTATGAGATGATTCTGCCCATAGGTAACAGTTAAATAGTTACTCTGAAAGACATGCTGGATGATGTCTGTTCAAAAGAAGTTGCAGAATGTGGTGAAACAGGTTGCATATGTAAGAAACTAGCAGGCACACCTAAAATGTTGAATTAATAGCTTTAAATTACCGACTGCATGTTTATGGGATAAATGGGGTATTCATGCAAGAATTATATCATCACAGTGCTCCACTGCTATTCTTATCATCTGTTTGGCTTCTACACAAACAATATATTCAGTTACATGCTATGAGAGGCATGTTACCTAACTGGAACCTGCTTTGTAATTGCATAATAACTTTAGTTATTAGAGATAACTTTAATTAGAGATGAGTGAAGTTTTGAAAAATTTGATTTGACGAAGTTCGACAAGAAATTTTAATTCATTATAAATTAATTTGTCACAAATCACTATAAATTAGGTATACCCAGGCCAATCTGCCTAAAAGTAACAGTGACCTGTAATACTGATGCACAGTAACTCTACAGCTAACAGAATGGATTAGCTATGACTCTTCGTGCACTGCACAGCTATGTACACGGTGATAAATTGTGGCAGAGTCTGTAGTTCAGCAGTCTCCTACGCTCTCCTTTCACTCTCCCTGCAGTCTCCCTCTCCAATATTGTCCTACACTCTGTTAACATTTTGCAGCAACACTGTCCCTAGTGCATGAGCATCTTGTCATGTCTCTCCCTATGTTCAGCTCACAGGAAAATGGCGGGACTGGGCGGGATCGGGGTTTTATAGGGCCCTGCCTAGCTGTGACATCACAGGGGGATGGCTACCTGCTGATTGGCTGGCTGCACAGCATTATGGGTGATCTTGCGTTCCTGGGCTTGTCTCCTCTACACTTACTTTCACTTTCTAACACGTGCAGCCACCATTTTAGGAAATATAGGTAACGTTTATCCAGCTCACCTAGTCGGTGTGTTGTATCCCGTGTGCCCGGAGTCAAGCCAGCAAGTTCCTGGACGTGGGTAAAGTAAATGAAAAAGGACAATTCTCCGACTAAGGAGAAGGTCTCCGAAACGCGTAAACAACAGTTTGTTTGTGATACTGTTCCGCATATGATGTGATTCAATAAAGACGAAGATTTTATGGGAAGAACAATAAGTGCCGGAATCGTCCTTTTTCATTTACCATTTTAGGAAAACTGATTTGTTATCACAAAGCACAATGAAATTTGGATCCGTTTAGAATCTAAGTTTTCCTAAACTTCGGACCGAATTCCCCTTCGGATGCTTCACTCAACACTAGTTTTAATGCTTGTAATAACAATATACAGGTTTCACTAAACCTGATGCTACTGCTATAATGAATTCTGAATCACAATGAGATTTGGTAGGTAGACCCACATTTATATTTTAATTATTTGTTCCAGAAAATATTTTGTATAAATCTTACCAGAGCATTACAGATGAGAATCTATTTACTCCACCAAAATAGTACTGGTTAACAATAAGGGCAACCTAGGTGATCGGTGATGGATCCAGGCTCAATATGACCTATTAAAAGTAATCCCCCATTGTAATACACACTGGATTTGTCTATGCAGATGTTCCATAGAGTGCATATTGATCCCCTCACTGTACACTGACAAAACAGTGAATAAGAAATGAGTGTCAGGAGTAAGGTTTTTGGATGTTGAGTCATCTTGTAGACATTTTGTTCGTATAATCTCTATGGTATCACCCGTCAATGTACAGTATTATGCATATTATACCATTCATTAGCATGCATTATTAAATTATTATGTGGCCTAATATGTATTACAGTGCTTGGCTATATGGAGCGCTTAGTCTGTTTCTTTTTAGTTAAAGGGTTTCTGCATTTTTTTTCTTTCTGATGATCTATACTCTGGATAGATCATCAGCATCTGATCAGTGGGGGTCTGTTTGAGAAGGCGGCAGCGGCGCTCCAGTAGAGCCGCTGCCTTCTCTCTGTTTACCGCAGGCCCAGTGAAGTCACGACTAGTATCACTGGCCTGGGTGGGGCTAAGCTCTGTTCACTTGAATGGAGCTTAGCCGCACCCAGGCCAGTAATACTAGTCGTGACATCACTGGGCCTTCCGTAAACAAAAAGTTGATCGGTAGGGGTCCCAGGTTTTGGACCCCCGCCAATCAGATGCTAATGATATATCCAGAGGATAGATCATCAGAAAGGAAAATTGCAGAAGCCCTTAAACTCCATTTTTATAAAATTTCTTTTTTTTTTATCTTGTTGATTTCTTTACTTCTTCATACTTATAGGTAACTAGCAGAAGGACCCGGCTTCGCACGAGTATATTTCATATAATGTTTCTGTGTGTCATTAAAATATATCTCCCATAAGAGTGACCTCTACAGCACCCCAGCCCCTTAACAGTGAACTCCACAGCCCCCACCCCTTCACACTGACCCCACCCAAAGTTTCCTGTCTCCTTAAAATGGACCACCACAGCAGCCCACCCCCGTTACTTTGTCATTCACATCAGCCCGCCCCTTTAACAGTGAGTTCCACAGCATCCCACCCCCTTGACAGTGACTTCCACAGGGGCCCGCCCCTTTAACAGTTACATTTATAGCACTTCGCCCCGTAATACTGACCTCCATAGCAGATTGTCCCCTTAACTGTGACCTCCATCGTTCCCTGCCCCCTTAACAGAGACCTCCACAGCATGCGCCCCTTTAACAGTGACTGCCACAGTACCCCGTTCCCATAACAGTGACCTCACAGTACCCTGCTGCCTTAACAGTGACCTCCACAGCAGCTGCCCCTTTAACAGTGGTCTCCACAGTCCCCTGCCCCCTTAACAGTAACATCTACAGCGAACGTCCCTTTAACAGTGACCTCCACAGTGGCCGCCCCTTTATTTGTGACCTCCACAGTACCCCGTCTCGTTAACAGTGATTTTCATAATAACCCACCCCCTTAGGCCCCTTTCACACGAGCGTGTCCGGATAAGGTCCGGATGCGTTGCGGCAAACCCGCCCGAGTAGGTACTGCGATTGCGGTCCGTTGTTCAGTTTTTATCGCGCGGGTGCAATGTGTTTTGCACGCACGTGATAAAAAACTGAATGAGGTACCCAGACCCGAACTTCTTCACAGAAGTTCAGGTTTGGGTTCAAGGTTGTGTAGATTGTATTATTTCCCCTTATAACATGGTTATAAGGCAAAATAATAGCATTTTGAATACAGAATGCATAGTACAATAGGGCTGGAGGGGTTAATAAAAAATAATTTAACTCACCTTAATCCACTTGTTCGCGCAGACGGCATCTCTTCTGTCTTCTTCTTTGAGGAATAGGACCTTTGATGATGTCACAGCGCTCATCACATGGTCCATCACATGATCTTTTACCATGGTGATGGATCATGTGACTGACCATGTGATGATCGCAGTGACATCATCAAAGGTCCTTTTCCTGTGCACAGCAAAGACAAGCCGGGCTGCGAGATCAAGTGGATTAAGGTGAGTAGGGATGAGCGAACCCGAACTGTAAAAGTCCGGGTTCGGGGTTCGGTGTTCGGCGCTTTCTTGGCGCTTTTTGAAAGGCTGCAAAGCAGCCAATCAACAAGCGTCATACTACTTGCCCCAAGAGGCCATCACAGCCATGCCTACTATTGGCATGGCTGTGATTGGCCAGTGCAGCATGTGACCCAGCCTCTATATAAGCTTGGGTCACGTAGCGCTGCACGTCACTCTGCTGTTACAAGTGTAGGGAGAGGTTGCAGCTGCGACGTTAGGGCGAGATTAGGCAGATTAACTCCTCCAAAACACTTAAGACAGTGATCGATCTACAGCTGTGGATCATTGAACTGTTGCTATTCAATTGCTCACTGTTTTTAGGCTGCCCAGAGCGTTGTTGTGCCTTTTCATAGGTAAATGCATTGATATCCAATTCATTATTGTCAAAATGGATGTTCATTCCTTTAAGAGCCATGCTCGACTATAGTTACAATTTTGTATGTCTTGAGTAGGCCAAATTAAGGTCACACAAAGCTTAATGTTATTCTTCTCATGAATATACCAGTCTGAGAAGAGGCATCCTTGTTTACTTTTAAATTTATGACGGGCAATAAAGAGGGGCTCTATGCAGCTGGTGATAATTACCTATACAATTAGGCATTTATTAATGAAGCAAAATATATAATATGTATGTATTCATTTAATAAGCCTTAGTTATTCCTTAGCATAAGACAATTAGTAGGACATATATATATTTGTTTATATTATATTGTTATATGTTACGAAGACAACATGTATCCAGTATATTGTATATATTTCTCATTAGAAGAGTGTCTGTGAAGATGTGTGTTTTGTAACAATTAATCACATCTTTGGTATGACAGGAGGTACTGATATCTCTGTGAGAAAACAAGCCATTTACGATCCATAAATTAAGTGTGAGAAACATTCAAAAGAGACGCCTAGAGGTCTGTTTCTAATTGCTACAAGTGTCAGAATTAATCCCTATGGCTTTGAATTAAAGCTTCTAAGGTCAAAATGTATATTCAGACTTACATAAGTTAACCCTTTATACTATGATGCAGATAGCTTATACAGCAGTGCCACCTAGGTATCAGTAGGTGACATTACAACAGTAGTAAAAGTGCATTCTGGGTAGGGTTATGATGTCACATTTTTTATCAATGATCACGCCCATCCGACAATGATTGGAAAGATCCAAACCAGGAAGGTGTGTCTAACTGATAAGTTTGGGATCATAAGCCATACACAGGAGGGGAAAGAAAAAAAAGAAAGAAAGAAAGGAAAGAGAGAGGAGAGGAGAAGTGGAGGTCTATCAAGATGAAAGCCATGATGAGATGCGCTATGATGGACCACCCAGCTTTCCTAGGAGCAGAAGTGAGATTCCTACTAGGACTTGGTAAGAGACACAGGAAATGATATTTCATTTTATTAAGACTAATTTGATAGTGTGGGTGAAATTATACCATCTAGATTGGCGAATAAATAAATAATTAAATTAATTGATCATCTCCATATTGAGATGTAGTCTTAGGATATTGTGAGGCTTCATTCTACCTGCAGAAGAATCAAGACTCATAATCTAGCAAAGCATTAAATAATTGCTTTTATATATATATTTATATATATATATATATTGATAGAACATTCTTCGCCAAGCTAAGTGATGGATTCCCACAGGAAGGATTCGTTCCAAATCCTTCCCATTTAAGATCCTAGATCCCTGCTATTTGTCTTAATAGTCTTACCAAAGTCACATATATTTGAAAATAGTCCAGGATGAGGCGGAAGGATACAGTTATCTCTTCTAAGGCCTCTTTCACACTTGCGTTGTTGGGATCCGGCATGCACTTCCGTTGCCGGAGGTGCCTGCCGGATCCGTAACAACGCAAGTGTACTGAAAGCATTTGAAGACGGAACCGTCTTCCAAATGCGTTCAGTGTTACTATGGCACCCAGGACGCTATTAAAGTCCTGGTTGCCATAGTAGGAGCGGGGAGCGGGGGAGCGGTATACTTACCGTCCGTGCGGCTCCCCGGGCGCTCCAGAATGACGTCAGAGCGCCCCATGCGCATGGATGACGTGATCCATGTGATCACGTGATCCATGCGCTTGGGGCGCCCTGACGTCACTCTGGAGCGCCCGGGGAGCCGCACGGACGGTAAGTATGCTGCTCCCCTGCTCCCCGCTACACTTACCATGGCTGTCAGGACTTTAGCGTCCCGGTAGCCATGGTAACTATTCAGAAAAAGCTAAACGTCGGGTCCGGCAATGCGCCGAAACGACGTTTAGCTTAAGGCCGGATCCGGATCAATGCCTTTCAATGGGCATTGATCCCGGATCCGGCCTTGCGGCAAGTCTTCAGGATTTTTGGCCGGAGCAAAAAGCGCAGCATGCTGCGGTATTTTCTCCGGCCAAAAAACGTTCCGTACCGGAACTGAAGACATCCTGATGCATCCTGAACGGATTACTCTCCATTCAGAATGCATTAGGATAATCCTGATCAGTATTCTTCCGGCATAGAGTCCCGACGACGGAACTCTATGCCGGAAGACAATAACGCAAGTGTGAAAGAGCCCTTAGTTATATCCTTGAATGGATTTGCCCATCTTGAAGCCATGTGATGTGTAGTTGGTTAGGGGGGCAGAATGTATTTAGCATTCTATATTGATGTCTAGGATTAGACAGGCCCATCTTGATATCATGAGGTTTTCTCTGAACAGAAGTAATGTATATAACTTATGTTCATATTTTGATATCCTAACCTATTAATAGCTTGGTTATAATGTGACAAGTTATTTCCACTCACATGTATTGTTAAGCTTGTAATGCTTTATATTAACACTATATATATTCATTTGCATGTATCATTGTGTTTATTTACTTATATATGTTTATAATCTTGTAACCAATAAATCTGCATATTTTTATAATACCTGTGTATTATTGTGTAATGCAGAACTACATTTTATCATTAACGTCATCTCACGTCAAAAAGAACTTATTTATCTGAGGAAATAGTCGGACTCAGATGTGAATTGTATCAATTAGGTTGTCTACAATTCACCAGGTCATGATTTTAAGAATTTACGACAAATTTTATAAATTTTATTTTTTTATGATTAATTATTTTTATGACCATAATTAATAATTCCTAATTGAATTATTACCCACCGACAGCGTTTTTCAGTCACTTTTTTCTGGGGTGATCGGCGGCCATTTTGTGGCTTGTGGTGCGCCAGCACAAGCTGCCACCAAGTCCATTTAACCATCAATAGTGTGGTTATTTTTTGCTATATCCTACATCAGGGGCAAGCTGTCACCAAGTCCATTTAACCATCAATAGTGTGGTTATTTTTTGGCTATATCCTACATCAGGGGCAAGCTGCCACCAAGTCCATTTAACCATCAATAGTGTGGTTATTTTTTGGCTATATCCTACATCAGGGACAAGCTGCCACCAAGTCCATTTAACCATCAATAGTGTGGTTATTTTTTTGCTATATCCTACATCAGGGGCAAGCTGCCACCAAGTCCATTTAACCATCAATAGTGTGGTTATTTTTTGGCTATATCCTACATCAGGGGCAAGCTGCCACCAAGTCCATTTAACCATCAATAGTGTGGTTATTTTTTGGCTATATTCTACATCAGGGGCAAGCTGTCACCAAGTCCATTTAACCATCAATAGTGTGGTTATTTTTTGGCTATATCCTACATCAGGGGCAAGCTGCCACCAAGTCCATTTAACCATCAATAGTGTGGTTATTTTTTTTGCTATATCCTACATCAGGGGCAAGCTGCCACAAAGTCCATTTAACCATCAATAGTGTGGTTATTTTTTTGCTATATCCTACATCAGGGGAAAGCTGTCACCAAGTCCATTTAACCATCAATAGTGTGGTTATTTTTTTGCTATATCCTACATCAGGGGCAAGCTGCCACTAAGTCCATTTAACCATCAATAGTGTGGTTATTTTTTGGCTATATCCTACATCAGGGGCAAGCTGCCACCAAGTCCATTTAACCATCAATAGTGTGGTTATTTTTTGGCTATATCCTACATCAGGGGCTTGGCTGCGCTTGCTATTTTATTGAGGGGTGAAATACAATTGCCAAAATAGCAGTACCCTAAATCTGGTGTTTCAGCTGTGGCCAGCCAATTTTAATACTGTCTGCTGTCTGGCAAAGGATATATTTTTGTTCTGGGTTGAAATACAATTCCCAACTTAGCAATTTCCTAAATTAGTGGTTTCTGCTGTATCAGGGCTACTTTAAATCTATTCATTAAAAGGGTATATTAGATTCAAGGTGCTGATAGGGTCATTCTCAATAACTTCACACACACGATACTGTGCATATCCAAGTCTAATTCTGTCTGTTAACGTATAGCTGTCACCCAGCGCCTAAATAATAGGCCTCAAATTTATATTCAGCTAAATCTGTGGTTATTGCTGTAGCTGGTCAAGTTATATTGTGTCCGTCAAAGCACAGTTTTTGTTCTGGGTTAAAATACAATTCCCAACCTAGCAATTTCCTAAATTAGTGGTTTCTGCTGTATCAGGCCTACTTTAAATCTATCCCTAAAAGGGTATATTAGATTCAAGGTGCTGATAGGGTCATTCTCAATAACTTCACACACACGCTACTGTGCATATCCAAGTCTAATTCTGTCCGTAAACGTATACCTGTCACCCAGCACCTAAATAATAGGCCTCAAATTTATATTCAGCTAAATCTGTGGTTATTGCTGTAGCTAGTCAAGTTATATTGTGTCCGTCAAAGCACAGTTTTTGTTCTGGGTTGAAATACAATTCCCAACCTAGCAATTTCCTAAATTAGTGTTTTCTGCTGTATCAGGCCTACTTTAAATCTATCCCTAAAAGGGTATATTAGATTCAAGGTGCTGATAGGGTCATTCTCAATAACTTCACACACACGCTACTGTGCATATCCAAGTCTAATTCTGTCCGTAAACGTATACCTGTCACCCAGCGCCTAAATAATAGGCCTCAAATTTATATTCAGCTAAATCTGTCATTACTGCTGTGCCTGTATTAGTGTAATACGGTACCTAAATAGATAGCCAGATAGTGTTAGGTGTCTGTAAAAAAAGGCCTGAATTTGAATTCAATACATTGGGCCAAATAATATTTTTCTTATTGTGGTGAACGGTAACAATGAGGAAAACATCTAGTAAGGGACGCGGACGCGGACATGGTCGTGGTGGTGTTAGTGGACCCTCTGGTGCTGGGAGAGGACGTGGCCGTTCTGCCACAGCCACACGTACTAGTGTAACAACTACCTCAGGTCCCAGTAGCCGCCAGAATTTACAGGGATATTTGGTGGGGCCCAATGCCGTTCTAAGGATGGTAAGGCCTGAGCAGGTACAGGCATTAGTCAATTGGGTGGCCGACAGTGGATCCAGCACGTTCACATTATCTCCCACCCAGTCTTCTGCAGAAAGCGCACAGATGGCGCATGAAAACCAAGCCCATCAGTCTGTCACATCACCCCCATGCATACCAGGGAAACTGTCTGAGCCTCAAGTTATGCAGCAGTCTCTTATGTTGTTTGAAGACTCTGCTGGCAGGGTTTCCCAAGGGCATCCACCTAGCCCTTCCCCAGCGGTGGAAGACATAGAATGCACTAACGCACAACCACTTATGTTTCCTGATGATGAGCACATGGGAATACCACCTCAGCACGTCTCTGATGATGACGAAACACAGGTGCCAACTGCTGCGTCTTTCTGCAGTGTGCAGACTGAACAGGAGGTCAGGGATCAAGACGATGCAGGGGACGATGAGGTCCTAGACCCCACATGGAATGAAGGTCGTGCCACTGACTTTCACAGTTCGGAGGAAGAGGCAGTGGTGAGACCGAGCCAACAGCATAGCAAAAGAGGGAGCAGTGGGCAAAATCAGAACACCCGCCGCCAAGAGACTCCGCCTGCTACTGACCGCCGCCATCTGGGACCGAGCACCCCAAAGGCAGCTTCAAGGAGTTCCCTGGCATGGCACTTCTTCAAACAATGTGCTGACGACAAGACCCGAGTGGTTTGCACGCTGTGCCATCAGAGCCTGAAGCGAGGCATTAACGTTCTGAACCTTAGCACAACCTGCATGACCAGGCACCTGCATGCAAAGCATGAACTGCAGTGGAGTAAACACCTTAAAAACAAGGAAGTCACTCAGGCTCCCCCTGCTACCTCTTCTGCTACTGCCGCCTCGGCCTCTTCTGCTGCTGCCGCCTCGGCCTCTTCCTCCGCCTCTGGAGGAACGTTGGCACCTGTCGCCCAGCAAACATGGGATGTACCACCAACACCACCACCTGCGTCACCAAGCATCTCAACCATGTCACACGGCAGAGTTCAGCTCTCCATCTCACAAACATTTGAGAGAAAGCGTAGATTCCCACCTAGCCACCCTCGATCCCTGGCCCTGAATGCCAGCATTTCTAAACTACTGGCCTATGAAATGCTGTCATTTAGGCTGGTGGACACAGACAGCTTCAAACAGCTCATGTCGCTTGCTGTCCCACAGTATGTTGTTCCCAGCCGGCACTACTTCTCCATGAGAGCCGTGCCTTCCCTGCACAACCAAGTATCCGATAAAATCAAGTGTGCACTGCGCAACGCCATCTGTGGCAAGGTCCACCTAACCACAGATACGTGGACCAGTAAGCACGGCCAGGGACGCTATATCTCCCTAACTGCACACTGGGTAAATGAAGTGGTGGCTGGGCCCCAGGCGGAGAGCTGTTTGGCGCACGTCCTTCTGCCGCCAAGGATCGCAGGGCAACATTCTTTGCCTCCTGTCTCCTCCTCCTCTTACTCAGCTTCCTCCTCCTCTTCTTCCACCTGCTCATCCAGTCAGCCACACACCTTCACCACCAACTTCAGCACAGCCCGGGGTAAACGTCAGCAGGCCATTCTGAAACTCATATGTTTGGGGGACAGGCCCCACACCGCACAGGAGTTGTGGCGGGGTATAGAACAACAGATCGACGAGTGATTTGCTGCCGGTGAGCCTCAAGCCCGGCCTGGTGGTGTGCGATAATGGGCGAAATCTCGTTGCAGCTCTGGGACTAGCCGGTTTGACGCACATCCCTTGCCTGGCGCATGTGCTGAATTTGGTGGTGCAGAAGTTCATTCACAACTACCCCGACATGTCAGAGCTGCTGCATAAAGTGCGGGCCGTCTGTTCGCGCTTCCGGCGTTCACATCCTGCCGCTGCTCGCCTGTCTGCGCTACAGCGTAACTTCGGCCTTCCTGCTCACCGCCTCATATGCGACGTGCCCACCAGGTGGAACTCCACCTTGCACATGCTGGATAGACTGTGCGAGCAGCAGCAGGCCATAGTGGAGTTTCAGCTGCAGCACGCACGGGTCAGTCGCACTGCGGAACAGCACCACTTCACCACCAATGACTGGGCCTCCATACGAGACCTGTGTGCCCTGTTGCACTGTTTCGAGTACTCCACCAACATGGCCAGTGGCGATGACGCCGTTATCAGCATTACAATACCACTTCTATGTCTCCTTGAGAAAACACTTAGGGCGATGATGGAAGAGGAGGTGGCCCAGGAGGAGGAGGAGGAGGAGGAAGAGGGGTCATTTTTAGCACTTTCAGGCCAGTCTCTTCGAAGTGACTCAGAGGGAGGTTTTTTGCAACAGCATAGGCCAGGTACAAATGTGGCCAGACAGGGCCCACTACTGGAGGACGAGGATGACGAGGAGGTGGAGGAGGATGAGGATGAAGCATGTTCACAGCGGGGTGGCACCCAACGCAGCTCAGGCCCATCACTGGTGCGTGGCTGGGGGGAAACGCAGGACGATGACGATACGCCTCCCACAGAGGACAGCTTGTCCTTACCTCTGGGCAGCCTGGCACACATGAGCGGCTACATGCTGCAGTGCCTGCGCAACGACAGCAGAGTTGCCCACATTTAAACGTGTGCGGACTACTGGGTTGCCACCCTGCTGGATCCACGGTACAAAGACAATGTGCCCGCCTTACTTCCTGCACTGGAGCGTGATAGGAAGATGCGCGAGTACAAGCTCACGTTGGTAGACGCGCTACTGAGAGCATTCCCAAATGTCACAGGGGAACAAGTGGAAGCCCAAGGCGAAGGCAGAGGAGGAGCAAGAGGTCGCCAACGCAGCTGTGTCACGGCCAGCTCCTCTGAGGGCAGGGTTAGCATGGCATAGATGTGGAAAAGTTTTGTCACCACGCCACAGCTAACTGCACCACCACCTGATACGGAACGTGTTAGCAGGAGGCAACATTTCACTAACATGGTGGAACAGTACCTGTGCACACCCCTCCACGTACTGACTGATGGTTCGGCCCCATTCAACTTCTGGGTCTCCAAATTGTCCACGTGGCCAGAGCTAGCCTTTTATGCCTTGGAGGTGCTGGCCTGCCCGGCGGCCAGCGTTTTGTCTGAACGTGTATTCAGCACGGCAGGGGGCGTCATTACAGACAAACGCAGCCGCCTGTCTACAGCCAATGTGGACAAGCTGACGTTCATAAAAATGAACCAGGCATGGATCCCACAGGACCTGTCCATCCCTTGTGCAGATTAGATATTACTACCTCCCCTTAACCATATATTATTGTACTCCAGGGCACTTCCTCATTCAATCCTATTTTTATTTTCATTTTACCATTATATTGCGGGCAACCCAAAGTTGAATGAACCTCTCCTCTGTCTGGGTGCCAGGGCCTAAAAATATCTGACAGTGGCCTGTTCCAGTGGTGGGTGACATGAAGCCTGATTCTCTGCTATGACATGAAGACTGATTCTCTGCTGAGTCGCTGACATGAAGCCTGAATCTCTGTTATGGGACCTCTCTCCTCTGTCTGGGTGCCGGGGCCTAAATTATATGACAATGGACTGTTCCAATGTTGGGTGACGTGAAGCATGATTCTCTGCTATGACATGAAGACTGATTCTCTGCTGACATGAAGCCTGAATCTCTGTTATGGGACCTCTCTCCTCTGCCTGGGTGCCGGGGCCTAAATATCTGACAATGGACTGTTCCAGTGGTGGGTGACGTGAAGCCTGATTCTCTGCTATGACATGAAGACTGATTCTCTGCTGACATGAAGCCAGATTCTCTGCTATGGGACCTCTCTCCTCTGCCTGGGTGCCTGGGCCTAAATATCTGACAATGGACTGTTCCAGTGGTGGGTGACGTGAAGCATGATTCTCTGCTATGACATGAAGACTGATTCTCTGCTGACATGAAGCCAGATTCTATGTTATGGGACCTCTCTCCTCTGTCTGGGTGCCGGGGCCTAAATTATATGACAATGGACTGTTCCAATGTTGGGTGACGTGAAGCATGATTCTCTGCTATGACATGAAGACTGATTCTCTGCTGACATGAAGCCTGAATCTCTGTTATGGGACCTCTCTCCTCTGTCTGGGTGCCGGGGCCTAAATATCTGACAATGGACTGTTCCAGTGGTGGGTGACGTGAAGCATGATTCTCTGCTATGACATGAAGACTGATTCTCTGCTGACATGAAGCCAGATTCTCTACTATGGGACCTCTCTCCTCTGCCTGGGTGCCTGGGCCTAAATATCTGACAATGGACTGTTCCAGTGGTGGGTGACGTGAAGCATGATTCTCTGCTATGACATGAAGACTGATTCTCTGCTGACATGAAGCCAGATTCTATGTTATGGGACCTCTCTCCTCTGTCTGGGTGACGGGGCCTAAATTATATGACAATGGACTGTTCCAATGTTGGGTGACGTGAAGCCTGATTCTCTGCTATGACATGAAGACTGATTCTCTGCTGACATGAAGCCTGAATCTCTGTTATGAGACCTCTCTCCTCTGCCTGGGTGCCGGGGCCTAAATATCTGACAATGGACTGTTCCAGTGGTGGGTGACGTGAAGCATGATTCTCTGCTATGACATGAAGACTGATTCTCTGCTGACATGAAGCCAGATTCTCTGCTATGGGACCTCTCTCCAATTGATATTGGTTAATTTTTATTTATTTTATTTTTATTCATTTCCCTATCCACATTTGTTTGCAGGGGATTTAACTACATTTTGCTGCCTTTTGCAGCCCTCTAGCCCTTTCCTGGGCTGTTTTACAGCCTTTTTAGTGCCGAAAAGTTCGGGTCCCCATTGACTTCAATGGGGTTCGGGTTCGGGACGAAGTTCGGGTCGGGTTCGGATCCCGAACCCGAACATTTCCGGGAAGTTCGGCCGAACTTCTCGAACCCGAACATCCAGGTGTTCGCTCAACTCTAAAGGTGAGTTATATTATTTATTTATTTTTTTTAACCCCTCCAGCCCTATTGTACTATGCATTCTGTATTAAGAATGCTATTATTTTCCCTTATAACCATGTTATAAGGGAAAATAATAATGATCGGGTCCCCATCCCGATCGTCTCCTAGCAACCGTGCACCACTTGCTTGCGGATGCTTGCGATTTTCACGCAGCCCCATTCACTTCTATGGGGCCTGCGTTGCGTGAAAAATGCAGAATATAGAACAAGCTGCGATTTTCACGCAACGCACAAGTGATGCGTGAAAATCACTGCACGTGTGCACAGCCCCATAGAAATGAATGGGTCCGGATTCAGTGCGGGTGCAATGCGTTCACATCACGCATTGCAACCGCGCGGAAAACTTGCTCGTGTGAAAGGGGCCTTATACAGATTTTCTCTTAGCATCTGACGACAATCGTCCAATCAAATTCCTTTTCTTACGGGGCATTATTGTCTTTAATTGACAGTATATAAAACCCCACAGAATTAGTATACACTTAAGGTCATGTGAGTTACATCAGCCTCTACAACAACGTTGGCTAAGCGTCACAATCGAGATCATATTAACTCACGCATAAGCTGTCTTATACTAAGAATGTCCTTTGTTGTCTATAGCAACCAATCAGAGCTCATATTAATGACCTGTAGCAAAATAGAAGCTGAGCTGTGATTGGTTGCTATATGCAACCTGATGAATATCCAGGCTAACTGCCACAACAGCCAACAGACAATGGCTCCTGTAGTTTGGCGGTTAGGTTACTAAGCATATAGTTGGAAAGTACGGGGTGAAGATTTCCACTCAAAACATAGTCTATGATGTTCCCTGAGTCTCAGAAGGAGGCTGTGCAAAATTTCGTGATTGTGAATGAGACGGTGCCAATTCCTTTGGTGGACATACATACATACACTCAGCTTTATATATTAGATTTTCGCTTATATTATAAATTTGTAGATTTTTTTTGTATACATCAGTCAATAGTTCATGTAAAAACTTTGTAATATACAGCACTATGCAAAAGTTTTGGTGTGGAAAAATGCTGCAAAGTAAGAATGCTTTCAAAAATAGAAGGGTTAGTTTATTTTATCAATTAATAAAATGCAAAGTGAATGAATTAAAGAAAAATCTAAATCCAATCAATATTTGATTCGCATTTTATCTGCTGCACTAGGTTTCCGTTGGTCAACCACTTCATCTTCGATCCTCAACGTGGTCAGGATAAATGATGTTCTTAATACTGAGAAATATAGGCAGATACTTATCCATATATATAAACTAAGAAGACAGGTTGGCATTAGCAGGAGGTGCTCAAACCCACATGCAGTTGTGCATATATATATAGGGGAGCAAATCCTGCAATTGTGGCCCGTTGCTAATGGCAATCCCCAGCAAAATGCATACGGTGGAGGATGCCCGCGGCGAACCACAAGTACCACAATAGACATCCTACACAAGGTAACAAGTGCGGATGTCATAATTAATATAACAATATAACAAAACAATAACAAAGACAGGTGCACTCTGCAGTCTCACTAAACCCTCAAACTGATTTTAAAATTGAGAGATTAGTCAACATGTCCTACGGTGTTATATTGTTATATTAATTATGACATCCGCACTTGTTACTTTGTGTAGGATGTCTATTGTGGTACTTGTGGTTCACCGCGGGCATCCTCCACCGTATGCATTTTGCTGGGGATTGCCATTAGCAACGGGCCACAAGTGCAGGATTTGCTCCCCTATATATATGCACAACTGCATGTGGGTTTGAGCACCTCCTGCTAATGCCAACCTGTCTTCTTAGTTTGTATATATAGATTCCTGGAGGTGTATAAACTCCAATTTAAATGTGCCTGTTTTCCATCTACAGGCCACATTTAGGTGGACTTGTGAGGCCTGGGACATATCAGCCAGTCTTGAGTGGGACTCGCAGACTCCTCCCTCCTCCCATTGCAAGCATGGCTACATGCTGGAGGTAACTGGTGAGCTGTTTGTGAGTCGGCCTTATGCTCCTGTAATTTGCCCACTGGCTCCTGGTATTGCCCATACGGCTCAGGTAGGAGAGTGTTAGGTCCCCGGCTACTTGAGAAACCTTGGCGTGGTGCCCGGGCTTAGACATGTTCTACACCGTATCACATGTTGAGTAATCTCTTAATTTTAAAATCAGTTTGAGGGTTTAGTGAGACTGCAGAGTACACCTGTCTTTGTTATTGTTTTGTTATATAGATACTTATCCATGATGCAAGACCATCAGGCAGACGTATGATTGGCTGCAAATTTCTTATGCAGCAGGATATCAACCACAAACATATCACCAATGTTATTGATAACTATCTTCAGCGAAAAGAAGAAAAATGAGTCCTGAAAGTGATGATATAGTCCACACAGAGCCCTGATCTCAACATCATCGATTCTATCTGGGATTACATGAAGAGACAGAAGGATTTGAGCAAGCCTACATCCACAGAAGGTCTGTGACTGATTCTCCAACACATCTGAAATCGAGATATTTCAAAAACAAAAAAACAACCATGTGTATCCAGAAATTATTCAAACTGAAACTCGAATCGGTCCTATTCAGTTAAAGGGCATCCATCATCCCTTACCAGCAGAAATGGTTGACTGCAGTAGATGGGTGCTAGACAAAGCTTCTTTTGATTTCTGGGGAAAATATAGGTTTAGGTAAGCTAATTTGAATATCTTTCCAAGAAACCCAGAGGGGCATTGCCTGGCTGACAATACTTCACACACGTACTCTGCATACTAGGGGCTCTCCATGATCTCAACGCATATATATTGTCAAAAATGCTGATTTATATACTGGGTGCTCTCTCTAGCTATCTAATTTGGCTTTGTGTGAGGCCTCCTGCATACGAACTTTATTTTTTCCATTCACATTCCGTTTTTTGCATTCCTTATACGGAACCATTCATTTCAATGGATCCACAAAAAACCGGAAGGTACTCTGTATGCCTTCCGTTTCCGTATTTCCGTTCCATTCAAACATAGAACATGTCCTATTATTGCCCGCAAATAACAATCCGTGGCTCCATTCAAGTCAATGGATACGCAAAAAAAAACGGAATGCATATGGAATGCATCCGTATGTCTTCTGTATCCGTTCCGTTTTTGCGAAACCATCTATTGAAAATTTTAAGCACAGCCCAATTTTTTAATGTACTTACTGTTTAAACATTATTGTATGCTTCCGTTTCCGATCCGCAAAAACAGATCACAAGCTGAAACCAAACAGAAAAACGGAACGGCAAAACGGAATGGAAGCGGAAACCTTACTGAAACAAAAAAAAAAGGATCCGTGAAAAACGGACTGCAAAATACAGAAAAAGCCATACGGTCGTGTGCAGGAGG
Source organism: Bufo bufo (assembly GCF_905171765.1). NCBI lineage: Eukaryota > Metazoa > Chordata > Amphibia > Anura > Bufonidae > Bufo > Bufo bufo. The sequence goes on from NC_053391.1 coordinate 304,012,581, forward strand.
CCTGAATCTGAGATTTTTGAGAAATTTGGAACGAATCCCGAACTGGTAGACTCGATTCAGCAAATCCAAACTGAATCTTGAAAGGTTCACTTATTTCTATTATATATATCTACTGTAAGAGATGTCACTGGCAGGTTGTGTATTTTGTGGTGTTTTCAAAACTCATTTCATTAGAATTCAGTAGTCATTGCTGCAAGTTAATACCCTGCATTATATCTAATAGGTTCATAAGTTTACTCATCACAAATTCATGCTTCTAATCTTTACTTAAACTTATTATTGTATCATAACACACCCTGATGAGCAGACTGTGAGTCCTATATGTTTGTTCTTACATCTGGAATATCATATATCTAATGTAAACAGTAGGGGAGTAACTAGAAAAGGCAATAGCAAATTACTTTTCCACAACCACCTCCTGCGGTGCAACCCCCAGACCTGCAGCTAGTCAAGATTGCCCGGGCTTGCCATATCACCTGCCACCCACTCAGTCATATAAGCCCTCATGCCGATATTTTTGCTCCTCTGGCAGAGAGTTCCATAGTCTCACTGCTCTAACAGTAAATAATCCCCTTTTATGTTGATGTAGAAACCTTCTTTCCTCTAGACATAGTGGATGTCCCCTTGTCATGGTCACAGTCCTGGGTATAAATTAGGGTTGCCACCTTTACCAACAAAAAATACCAGCCAAGTTAAAGGGGTATTCCCATCACATACAAAGGGGGCATATCGCTAGGATATGCCCCCATTGTCTGATAGGTACATGTCCCACCTCTGGGACCAGCACCTACAAGGAGAACGGAGCGGGGAGAGCTGTGGCTGGAAGACTCCAGGTTTCCCGGGGTCAGTCCACCACCAAGTGCTGTTCCCTGTTGCTCCCATACAAGTGAATGGGAGCGCACGCACAGCCCCTGCTCCCATTCATTTCTATGGGACAGACGGAAATAGCCGAGCCAGTGCTCGGCTATTTTCGGCGGCCCCATTGAAATTAATGCGAGCAGGGGCCACGCGTTTACAGTGCGCCCTCCATTCATTTCCCCGCTCCATTCTTGCTGTAGGTGCAGATCCCAGAGGTAGGACCCGCACTTATCAGACAAGCCCCCATTGTATGTGATGGTAAAACCCATTTAACACAGGTAAAAAAGGGGGCATGGCTTAACATGGGGTGTTATTTGACACCAAAGGTTTGATCATATTTAGAGTTTTTTACCTTTTTTTTTTCAAATAATTTTATCCGTTTTTTTTTTTATATATAAGTAAGGCCTCCTGCAACCGACCGTTGTGTGCACCCGTGGCCGTTGTCCCGTTTAACGTGTTTTTCTGCGGTCCCATTGACTTTCAATGGGTCCATTGAAAACTCGGCTACTGCACCGTTTTGTCACCAGCGCCCGTGACCCGTGTTTCCTGCCCGTCCAAAAAATATAACCTGGCCTATTTTTTTCACGGCTAACGGTTCGCGGCCCCATTCAAGTCAATGGGGCCGTGAAAAACGCGGTTGCACACCCGATTGACATCCGCGCCTGCGTCCGCGCCCGTTTTATTTCATACTTATGCCATGGGCAAATTGTCTGGCAAAACTTGTGGCAATAAAATTAAAAAAAAATATGTACAGGAAGTTTAAGGTCACAGGATATGCTAATTTCTAGCCACCTGTGCTTAGAAGCTTCTGTGTGGTGAGGCAGCCATTAGAGAGATTTTCAAGCCACCATGCCTCGTTGGAACGTGGAAAAACTTATCACCCTGGTCCAGGAGAGGCCCGAGCTTTGGGATACCAGAGCAAATTCTTATTTGGACAGAGTCAAAAAGGATGCTTCGTGGGAGCAAGTGGCCCGGAACATGCGAAAAAGTGAATGGGCCAAAGCAGATAGGCGAGGCCGTGCAGAATTTGGTAAGTGATAGCAATGTAGTTGTGCTGTTCCTGCCCTCTGTGTGGCAAAAATATGTAGTTTTAAATTCCCTGAGGTCACAATAGTGTTTATTTTGTGGTCCAGCCTCATTTTGCATAAAGGCCTGTACATGGTTTATTAAAGAGACATCTATTAAATTCCATACTCCACCATTTCTAACTTTAAATGGCTGTCCCTCCCTTTGCTACAGAATACAGTATTCATGTATAATCACATGTCTGTGCACTTTTTTTTGGGTGACACATGTGTCCTTGTAATTGAGCATCTTACAGTTGTCACCTTCACATATTGTAAAGTATTTTAGTCCTAATGGCTTGCACGACTAGTCTCCTCCTTCTTGTACCTCTTCATTAGTATCCACACACCTGCTGAACTGTACGATGTGCTGTTTAATCTGTCCAATTTGGCAAATTTTGAGCTTTGACCTTTTGCCTTTTTTTTTTTTTTTCAAAATATTACTATTTGTATTTTTTCGGGTTTTTAAATTTTTTACCTCACAATTGTCTATTATGTCATTTCTAAACAGTAAAACAAACCAAAACCCGCTGGGCGAGTTGCCGGGACCAATTCCGGAGGGAGATGACAAGCAAAGGCCAGAGTGGGGAGGGAATCTCCAGGAAACGGCCCTACATCTATACTGCCCAGTTGCAGTTTTTAAGGCCAGTAATGGATTTGAGGCCGTAAGTATTTTTTATGTTTTTTTCTAATTTTAATTTTTTTCCACACTTAGGTTTGTAGGTTTGTAGCTTGACGAGCTAAAGTGTACAAGAAACTAATGGATACAGTTGTGTTGTTCTATTGAAGACCTATACTTTCAGAGACCTATTATCTTACTTTTGTATGTTTTTGAAATTGTTACCCATTAGGTATTGGCATTGTCATTTATATTGCTTAAATGGTATAGCACCAACCACAACATGGATTCCTTACATTGCTCATATAAAATGACAATAACCAAATCCTATGATAATGGATTATAATGATGTTCCAACTACGCTTGACCAGCAGGATTAAAACTACTACTCTCACCATGATCAAGTGTGGCCTGGTACATGTTCTTTCTCTGTAAATTATGTTCTACTAGGTTAAAATTACATCTTGTATGTTTGGATGGTGGTAGCGGGGCACATACAGACGAGATGGCCTAGATATCAGCACTGGTTTTGGCCCTTGAATGAGTAATCCTCTTCTGAGGCTGGACAGCTCCAAACAGCAAACAATGTTTTCCCATTACAGTAACATTAGGCCTTTACAAGACTTGTCCCATCGTTAAATTTAAAATGCAATTAAATTAGGAATTGCACTATTCACATAGAATCTGTTATTCATTGTGTAAAATCAAATCTCTGATGTATGCTGCCACTCCGTATATATTTTATACACACGGCTGTTTACAACTAATATAATCGATGTACTTTTGTAATGTTGAAATCAAATGATCTAATTTTTATTTTTGTTTCTTTCAAATACAGTACTGTGGACAGTCTGGATCCCTCCGAAGAATCGGACACGTCTGGGAGTGAAACCCCTGCGGTTTTCTCCCCCGCAACAAGTCCTGCTCCAACGCCGGCTGAGGACCCAGATGACTCCACACTGGCCCAGGCCACCCTACCACTGGCCAGTCCACCCCGTATTGTCCAGCCCCAGCCCAGACGTAGCCGCCAAGTCCCTCCCTCTACCTCTGGGCAAGAGAGTCGGGAAGTTATTGACGCCCGCGTCATAGATTTTCTTGCCCAGAGGAGGAGTGATGGCGTGGAGGAGAATATGTTAAGGGGATTAGGGCCACTAATGAAGCAGGTCACTCCTGTCGAGCATCACGAGTGCCTTGCTTCATTAGCGGTAGTTATTAAAATGTTTGCAATCCCAAACCATGGCGACATTCTGGGCAAATTAAATGCCATGAAAATAGATGTGGAGAATGCTGGACAGCAGCAAAGGCCAGGACCCTTTCAGTTTCCGCCCCAAACAACCCAAGGGCCTTCTTTCCCACCATAACCCCAGTACGGCCTACCCCAGGGCCCAATGCAACAGGCGGGTCAGCCCCTTTACCCGGACAGTTTGACAACTGGGCCACCTCAACAGGCCCATGTAAGGCCACGATCCTCTTTTGCACCGAGTTCCTTTACTCAGGACCTTCTTGATTTGTAATTATTTTATTTTTTATTGTTTTGAGCACTTTATATGTTTTGGCCATAATGTTGAAACCATTGGCTTCCATTTGATAACGCTGATCCCAATATTTTACATAAATGTGGTTTGGGAGAAAACTAGTTGACTGTTGTTTTTTTTGCACACTCCACAAAACATTTTCAGTTCAAAATTCTATATAAAAAATAAACCACACGCACTTTAACTCACAAAGCAACACTTTATTTTGATGAGCAACATCTTTATTTCGGGATACTGTGATGATGAGGTATTAGAAAAATTTTTGGACCAGATATTACAAATATAAAGATTTTAAAGTCAATTTACATTTAGACCAAATATATATTTAGTTATATGCAGATTAAAATATGTGATGTCCAAAAAATCTCAGCCCGCAAGCCCACGTCAAGGGTCCTCATTATCTTGCGAGTCCCTACACTCAACTACCACAATAATTTTTAGTAATCTATCTACAAAAAAAAAAAAATCTAAAGAGCCCAGAAGATTTCAAAAACTGCCACGAATAGCGTCCCTCTGCCATGGTAAGGACCCCTCTGGGCGGTAAAAGTAGTCTGCATAGAGTTCCCAAACTGCAATGCCTGCAGTCCCAGGTCGTCTATGCAGGGTCCTTTCCAAACCCAAATCTGAAGACGTAGGAAGATCTTCCATGTCAACAGAAGAGGAAGCCTCGTGAATCCTGGTGAAGTTGTGTAGAACAACACAAGCTTTAATCACCAGGGTAGCATTCTCTGGAGCCATCTGTATGGATGACAAAAACACCCTCCACTTGCTAGAGAGTATCCCGAAAGCACACTCAACATACCGACGGGCACGAGTCAACCGGTAGTTGAATATACGCCTCCTGACATATCCGGGCAGTCTTCTGGACTCGAGCAGGGCAAGCTGGTTGGCACGAAGCCGCTCACCCATTCTAGAAGCACTGATGATGACCCTTTCCTCAGGAGTAATGCTGCGCCTCATATTGGTGTCCATGAAGGTAAGGACAGTATGTAGAGACGACAGCAAGCGATCAAATGTAGGCACTGACATCCGACAGAAGGAATAGAACTTCTGAGGATGCAGGCGCAGATCTTCGTAGAGGGAATGAAAGTGTCCTTTCCGGTAGCGTTGTGAAACAATCGGATGGACCCAAAATCGTCGCCTTCTACTCGGTTCCTCATTCAACAAAGGAGTGTGCGGTCCCCATTGCCGAGAAACAACCCAATGCAGTAAGATCTCTTCCTCTGAATCAGACATGGTGATACAGCAAAGACAAGCAACCAAATGAACCTCTGTACTCTGTGAAGACTACAGAAAATGGCCACAACACACTACTCAGGTGACCCTCATTTATACCAGTATCCTGGGTGGAGTTATTAAAATTAAATTTTTTTCACCATGCAATGTTTTCTGACGGGCCGCAAAAAAAACGGGAACATAGACACACGGAAGCACAACGTAAGAAAAAACGGGCACGGATCACGGTACAACGGAACCACGTTTTGTGGGACGTTAAAAAATACTGTCGTGTGGGAGGCCTATTTTGATTAAGCTGGTTAAAGATCAGGAGAGTATAACAAAGGAGATACAAGAATTTTGGCTATTAAATGCTCCGTCTGCACCTATGCAGTTTGTATGTAACATATATAGCCAAAATTAATTTAAAAAAAAAAGAATATGCGGCAAAAGAACTAGCGCTAGATAGAAGGGTTCGGTCCTTACAGGGAGAGATGGTTAATAATACGAACTCTGCTGTACTATCACAGTTTGAAGAAGCGAGGCTGGAGTATAAAAACTATTTATTAGAAAAAGCACAACACAGGGTCTTCTTTACAGGAGCTAAACATTTCTCCCAAGCAGGGAAACCAGGAAATCTTTTATCATCCTTGATCCAAAACCGAAAAAGTACAAATAGAATAAAAAATATTATTATAAATAATAATATATATTAATATATATTATTGGACAATGGGGTGGTTACTGCTTTTCCGGAGGAGATTAAGCGGGAGTTCGTTAAGTATTATACAACCTTAGGCCTCATGCACACGACCGTATTTTGTTTCCGTGTCCGATCCATTTTTTTTGCGGATAGGATGCGGACCCATTTATTTCAATGGGTCTGCAAAAAAGCGGACAGCACACCGTGTGCTGTCTGCATCAGTATGTCCGTTCCGTTCCTCCGCAAAAAAAATTGTGCATGTCCTATTTTTTTCTAGTTTGCGGACAAGGATAGGCATTATTACAATGGATCCGCAAAAAAAACAGATCCGCAAAAAAAAAACGGATGCCATACGAAACGTCATCTGTTTTTTTTGCGGATCCGCAATTTGCGGACCGCAAAACACATTCAGTCATGTGCATGTAGCCTTATACACAAACAATAAAAATCAGCAGGGTGGAGACGCTCAAATGTTCTTAGAGAACACTAACCTTCCCAAATTAACAGAGGAGGAATGTAAACCACTAAATCGACCTATAGATTTAAAGGAAGTATTTGAGGCTGCCAGTGCTATTCGGGGAAATTCTTCCCCAGGGACTGACGGACTCCCGTTTGAGATTTATCGGCAGTATGGAGTTATAATCTTGCCAATGCTGTTACAGGTCTTAAATCAGACTGGTGAACTCCCTCCATCTTTATCTGAAGCTGTTATTACAATAATTCTGAAAAAGGGTAAGGATGAAAGAGAGATCGGGGTATATCGCCCGATCTCTCTGTTAAATACTAGTGATGAGCGGGAGGTGCCATATTCGATTTCACGATATTTCGCGAATATTCGATTGAATATTCATCTTATATTCGTCGAAATCGAATATTCGTCATTATTCTATTTATCGCGATTAATATGCAATTAAATTATTCGCGTATTGCAATTTTTAACTGTTTAAGGCAACTTTCCTATTGGTTTGCTTATGGTATGTGTATTTTACGAATATTCGCTATATTGCTATATATTCTTGTTTTAGAATATGACGAATATTTAAAAAAATTAAGTTATAGCAACATAGCGAAAATTCGTAAAATACACATATAGACTGCAATTTCACTATAATCTTTTTTTTATAGTTAATATTTTTTTGTCTCTGAACTTCAGATTTTAAAAAAATGCACCCTATTAAAAAAAAAATACTATAGCACTATATTAGCTAAATTGCAGTCTATATGTGTATTTTACGAATATTCGCTATATTGCTATATATTCTTGTCTTAGAATATGACGAATATTCTAAAAAACAAAGTTATAGCAATATAGAGAATATATTCGTTATTTAGAATATTCGTCTTTTTTTTTTTTCAAAGGGTACTGTTATTCCACTTTGGCATACTCCTCCCCGACAAGCATCCCCATCACCATGGGAACGCCTGTGGGTTAGAATATACCATCGGATCTGAGTTTTCCCGATCTCAGGGAGAACTCAGATCCGATGGTATTTTCTAACCCACAGGTGTTCCCATGGTGACAGGGACGCTTGTCGGGGAGGAGTATGCCGAAGTTGATTAACAGTACACTTTGAAGAAAAAAAAATTCTAAATAAGGAATATATTCGCTATATTGCTATATATTCGTTTTTTAGAATATTTGTGGATATTCCAATGAAAAGAATATATGGCAATATTCAGCCGATCTCTAATAGTTTGATAAACGAAAATTTGGCTAGATGGTCTTAGACGATTACCTCGGTCAGGCAGGCCAAGCAGGAAGAAGCACCAGTACGGCAACGGCCGGGTGCAATAATCGAAATCCTGATTTAGATTTTATTTTTTTTCTTTCGAATAATATTCGATTTATTATATTCGCTATCGCTCTCCCTAATTTAAATAAAGCGGGTAACGTAAACGTGCGTGAAAAAGTGTCTGACGTAATTTACAGTATTGGAACCGTCCAGTGACTGTGACCAGTGTGAACTACCCTTCATCAAGCATTCATCACTAGTTGAAATTTACAAGTGAATGAATACAATGGCTACTGGAAGTACGTCAAAGTTCAGACACATATTTGAGAAAGATTCTATTAAAGCATATATGTTGTTTTTGTACATATTGCATGCAGCACAATGATTGTTCGGTAGATCACGAATTCTGAAATATTCGTAGATGCGATTATTATCTATATTGATACGATTTTTACACATTTTAACTGGTTACAGTATATACAGTACAGACCAATATTTTGGACACACCTTCTCATTCAAAGAGTTTTCTTTATTTTCATGACTATGAAGGCATCAAAACTATGACTTAACACATGTGGAATTATATACATAACAAACAAGTGTGAAACAACTGAAAATATGTCATATTCTAGGTTCTTCAAAGTAGCCACCTTTTGCTTTGATTACTGCTTTTCACACTCTTGGCATTCTCTTGATGAGCTTCAAGAGGTAGTCACCTGAAATGGTCTTCCAACAGTCTTGAAGGAGTTCCCAGAGATGCTTAGCACTTGTTGGCCCTTTTGCCTTCACTCTGCGGTCCAGCTCACCCCAAACCATCTCGATTGGGTTCAGGTCCGGTGACTGTGGAGGCCAGGTCATCTGGCGCAGCACCCCATCACTCTCCTTCATGGTCAAATAGCCCTTACTTTCAAAGTTTTCCCAATTTTTCGGCTGACTGACTGACCTTCATTTCATAAAGTAATGATGGCCACTCGTTTTTCTTTACTTAGCTGCTTTTTTCTTGCCATAATACAAATTCTAACAGTCTATTCAGTAGGACTATCAGCTGTGTATCCACCTGACTTCTCCTCAACGCAACTGATAGTCCCAACCCCATTTATAAGGCAAGAAATCCCATTTATTAAACCTGACAGGGCACACCTGTGAAGTGAAAACCATTTCAGGGGACTACCTCTTGAAGCTCATCAAGAGAATGCCAAGAGTGTGCAAAGCAGTAATCAAAGCAAAAGGTGGCTACTTTGAAGAACCTAGAATATGACATATTTTCAGTTGTTTCACACTTGTTTGTTATCTATATAATTCCACATGTGTTAATTCATAGTTTTGATGCCTTCAGTGTGAATCTACAATTTTCATAGTCATGAAAATAAAGAAAACTCTTTGAATGAGAAGGTGTGTCCAAACTTTTGGTCTGTACTGTATTGCAAATTGGTGAAATTAGCATTCTTGTTTCGTCGGCGCACGATGTTAGTAGCATGTATGTATGGTCCATGGAAAAACTCTATCACATGCACATAGCACATCAATTTTCCTGCCACTAAATATATACCACACACTATATTACACACACACATTGGGCCAGATTTATCATGACTCTGACAGCTCACTCCACTTTCACATATGGCTAAAATCAGTTTTAGCCAAGTCACATTTATGATCGGCCCTTTAAGACTGTAATAAATGTGGTTTGACGGTAGCAGTTTATCCGTCAGTAAGCAGCTTTACAAAAGTCGCACATCTTTACGAAAAAGTCGCACGTTTTTATGAAAAAGTCGCATGTTCTATTAAAAAGTCTCATAAGATAAGCATGGTCCTCACTGGAGTGAAATTGCGACTTTTTTGCGACTTTTTAAATAATCCCAATAGTAAATCTGTCTAGAGATTCATTTACATAAGAAAACACGCCCACTTTCAGAAAACTGGCAAGCATAGTGCAGAGCAGAAAAAAGTCGCAAATCTGTGCGCAGTTTTAGCGTTTGGGACTTTTTTTGGGACTTTTTCACTCCATTATTCTGACCTGAGCTAATGATAAATCTGGCCCAATATATATACAGGGAGTGCAGAATTATTAGGCAAGTTGTATTTTTGAGGATTAATTTTATTATTGAACAACAACCATGTTCTCAATGAACCCAAAAAACTCATTAATATCAAAGCTGAATATTTTTGGAAGTAGTTTTTAGTTTGTTTTTAGTTTTAGCTATTTTAGGGGGATATCTGTGTGTGCAGGTGACTATTACTGTGCATAATTATTAGGCAACCTAACAAAAAACTAATATATACCCATTTCAATTATTTATTTTTACCAGTGAAACCAATATAACATCTCAACATTCACAAATATACATTTCTGACATTCAAAAACAAATCAGTGACCAATATAGCCACCTTTCTTTACAAGGACACTCAAAAGCCTGCCATCCATGGATTCTGTCAGTGTTTTGATCTGTTCACCATCAACATTGCGTGCAGCAGCAACCACAGCCTCCCAGACACTGTTCAGAGAGGTGTACTGTTTTCCCTCCTTGTAAATCTCACATTTGATGATGGACCACAGGTTCTCAATGGGGTTTAGATCAGGTGAACAAGGAGGCCATGTCATTAGATTTTCTTCTTTTATACCCTTTCTTGCCAGCCACGCTGTGGAGTACTTGGACGCGTGTGATAGAGCATTGTCCTGCATGAAAATCATGTTTTTCTTGAAGGATGCAGACTTCTTCCTGTACCACTGCTTGAAGAAGGTGTCTTCCAGAAACTGGCAGTAGGACTGGGAGTTGAGCTTGACTCCATCCTCAACCCGAAAAGGCCCCACAAGCTCATCTTTGATGATACCAGCCCAAACCAGTACTCCACCTCCACCTTGCTGGCGTCTGAGTCGGACTGGAGCTCTCTGCCCTTTACCAATCCAGCCACGGGCCCATCCATCTGGCCCATCAAGACTCACTCTCATTTTATCAGTCCATAAAACCTTAGAAAAATCAGTCTTGAGATATTTCTTGGCCCAGTCTTGACGTTTCAGCTTGTGTGTCTTGTTCAGTGGTGGTCGTCTTTCAGCCTTTCTTACCTTGGCCATGTCTCTGAGTATTGCACACCTTGTGCTTTTGGGCACTCCAGTGATGTTGCAGCTCTGAAATATGGCCAAACTGGTGGCAAGTGGCATCTTGGCAGCTGCACGCTTGACTTTTCTCAGTTCATGGGCAGTTATTTTGCGCCTTGGTTTTTCCACACGCTTCTTGCGACCCTATTGACTATTTTGAATGAAACGCTTGATTGTTCGATGATCACGCTTCAGAAGCTTTGCAATTTTAAGAGTGCTGCATCCCTCTGCAAGATATCTCACTATTTTTGACTTTTCTGAGCCTGTCAAGTCCTTCTTTTGACCCATTTTGCCAAAGGAAAGGAAGTTGCCTAATAATTATGCACACCTAATATAGTGTGTTGATGTCATTAGACCACACCCCTTCTCATTACAGATATGCACATCACCTAATATGCTTAATTGGTAGTAGGCTTTCGAGCCTATACAGCTTGGAGTAAGACAACATGCATAAAGAGGATGATGTGGTCAAAATACTCATTTGCCTAATAATTCTGCACGCAGTGTAGAGATTCTATTTTAAGATCAAGAGCTTTCTTAGTCTGAATGTAAGGTTTTACCGGTTCATTTTGCGTTACACAGGGTGCACCCCGGCGAGGCGAACCAGCTATACATACTGTACTGTGCCTTAACAAGACACGTACATCTCAGCTTACTTGGGCAATATCTGATTTGTCAGAGCCCACACACATAGAATCTCAATAGAATCAGGATTCTTAACAGTAACATGAAAATTTAAATTTGGCTTTCAATTTTTTTTTTCTTTTACGGATATATGTTTAATATGTGGTATACTAAAAATGTTTTGAATATATGCTTTCATCTTTATCCATCAGCAATTACTTCTTCGGGGGTCTCTGAATTATATGCAAAATATGGAGTGCGGCATGAAATACCAGCCATCCCAAAAAAATTGTGTGACATCAAGAGGCTAAACTATGATCGAGTAGTAGAGTATAGTTCAAGATTATGCCCAGGTACAATGCTTACATGAATTTGGTCCCTCTCTCTACAACACTCTGTAATGTATATATACAGTAATGCTGCTAATCCGTACAGATGTAGTAGGGTTAACACACTACCCCTTAAATCAAATTTATTAACTCATCACGTTTTCTTGAAACAAAATCCATTAAAAAAAAAAAATCTTGACGCATAACATTTCATTTAGTTTACATACCATGTCTCATAAAGCATGTGTGTTAGGCTACTTTCACACTGGCGTTTCAGGGTCCGCCTGTGAGATCCGTTTCAAGGCTCTCACAAGCGGCCCCAAACGGATCAGTTTAGCCCCAATGCATTCTGAATGGAACCGGATCCATTCAGAATGCATCAGTTTGGCTCCGTTCCGCCTCCATTCCGCTCTGGAGGCGGACAGCAAAACGCTGCTTGCAGCGTTTTGGTGTCCGCCTGGCGGTGCAGAGCCGAATGGATCCATCCTGACTTACAATGTAAGTCAATGGGGACGGATCCATTAACATTGACACAATATTGGTGCAATTGTAAACGGATCCGTCCCCCATTGACTTTCAATGAAAAGTCAGGAGTCCCTATTAATATACCATCGGATCGGAGTTTTCTCCAATCCGATGGTATATTTTAACTTGAAGCGTCCCCATCACCATGGGAACGCCTCTATGTTAGAATATACCATCGGATTTGAGTTAGATCGCGAAAACTCAGATCCGACAGTATATTCTAACACAGAGGCGTTCCCATAGTGATGGGGACGCTTCAAGTTAGAATATACTAAGAACTGTGTACATAACTGCCCCCTGCTGCCTGTCAGCACCCGATCTCTTGCAGGGGGCTGTGATCCGCACAATTAACCCCTCAGGTGCCAGACCCCCCTCCCTCCCCAGTATTAAAAGCATTGGTGGCCAGTGCGCCCCCCTCCCTCCCTCCCCAGTATTAAAAGCATTGGTGGCCAGTGCGGCCCCCCCCCCCTCCCCCCCTCCCTCTTCAGTATTAAAAGCATTGGTGGCCAGTGTGGCCCCCCTTCCTTCCTCCCCAGTATTAAAAGCATTGGTGGCAGTGGTCACAGGCTAACAACCCCCCCCATCATTGGTGGCAGCGGAGCGGCATTTCCGATCGGAGTTCCAGTTTAATCGGTGGTGCTCCGATCGGTTACCATGGCAGCCAGGATGCTACTGATGCGCCGCACAGACCTGTCACTTACCAGTAGGAGGAGTGCCGGCCGCCGAGCAGACAGCGCATGTGAGTATAAGCTAAGTAACCATGGCAGCCAGGACTGCAGTAGCGTCCTGGCTGCCATGGTAACCGATCGGAGCCCCAGCGATTAAACTGGGACTCCGATCAGAAATGCCGCTCCGCTGCCACCAATGATGGGGGGGAGGGGGATTGTTAGCCTGTGGCCACTGCAACCAATGCTTTTAATACTGGGGAGGGAGGGGGGGCCGCACTGGCCACCAATGCTTTTAATACTGGGGAGGGAGGGAGAGGGGCCGCACTAGCCACCAATGCTTTTAATACTGGGGAGGGAGGGGGGTCTGTAAGAGATCGGGTGCTGCCAGGCAGCAGGGGGCAGTTATGTACATAGTTCTTAGTATATTCTAACTTGAAGCGTCCCCATCACCATGGGAACGCCTCTGTGTTAGAATATACTGTCGGATCTGAGTTTTCACGATTGTGAAAACTCAGATCTGAAAAAGCTGTTATGCAGAAGGATCCGCACTGAACGGATACCATCGTTTGCATTTATAGGTGCGGATCCGTCTGTGCAGATACCAGACGGATCCGCACCTAGCGCAGGTGTGAAAGTAGCCTTAACTTTACCGCATCTGTATTTTATTCTTGTTACGGATATCTTACACTCCAGCTGAGTAAATCCGTACTGCGTCTCCCAAAAAATCAAGTAAATCCAAAGGTGTTGTGAATATATAGCTCCCAATCCACCACAAACAGGATTCAGGACTTCCGGAAGGGGGTAAAAACGATCAAATTTATTGATGGCCACAGCTCAGCCTTTTATCAAGTCCTCTGGCAAGGGTTACTCACACGGGGTCCTTGTGGGAAACAGGCACATAAAATACAGTGACCAATCAATATACAGTAAAATATAAAATACTCCCACATGAACAGTAAAACCTCTCCTCTCTATCCTAATTCCATGCGGTTGATGACTAAGACCATTGTGTTTGTTAAATGTATCACAGGCAATATCCATTGTGTTTGTGGATTGTGTCACAGGCAATATCCATTGTGTTCGCTAATGTCCATTGTGTTCGCTAACTGCGTCACAGGCAGATAAGGTGTTTTTTGTACATTTAAAGTGCGAAATAGGGTTAACTACATGAACAGCAGACGAAATACAAGAGTCTGGGCATTCTTAAAACAGGGTTTTTGTCACAATTTTTTTACAAATAATTACTTAATACCGGTTTTGACGTGTACAAAATCATCCGGTTACGTCATACATCTCTCCCTCTTTGTGATTGTATACATATATAGAGTTGTACACACTGCGCGGGACCCATGTATGAGGTCACCGGATGATTTCATACATTTCACACACACATATATACACGTCTCGTTGTTTATATATACATCAACAGCAAACACCTTTCTGTATTCCGGAGAAAGGACCCGTCCATTACATACATCCCCCTCGTAATTTGCATGGGATTTCAGATTTTGTATATATATATATATATATATATATATATACAGTTGCAAGAAAAAGTATGTGAACCCTTTGGAATGATATGGATTTCTGCACAAATTGGTCATAAAATGTGATCTGATCTTCATCCAAGTCACAACAATAGACAATCACAGTCTGCTTAAACTAATGACACACAAAGAATTAAATGTTACCATGTTTTTATTGAACACACCATGTAAACATTCACAGTGCAGGTGGAAAAAGTATGTGAACCCTTGGATTTAATAACTGGTTGAACCTCCTTTGGCAGCAATAACTTCAACCAAACGTTTCCTGTAGTTGCAGATCAGACGTGCACAACGGTCAGGAGTAATTCTTGACCATTCTTCTTTACAGAACTGTTTCAGTTTAGCAATATTCTTGGGATGTCTGGTGTGAATCGCTTTCTTGCGGTCATGCCACAGCATCTCAATCGGGTTGAGGTCAGGACTCTAACTGGGCCACTCCAGAAGGCGTATTTTCTTCTGTTTAAGCCATTCTGTTGTTGATTTACTTCTATGCTTTGGGTCGTTGTCCTGTTGCAACACCCATCTTCTGTTGAGCTTCAGCTGGTGGACAGATGGCCTTAAGTTCTCCTGCAAAATGTCTTGATAAACTTGGGAATTCATTTTTCCTTTGATGATAGCAATCCGTCCAGGCCCTGACGCAGCAAAGCAGCCCCAAACCATGATGCCCCCACCACTATACTTCACAGTTGGAATGAGGTTTTGATGTTGGTGTGCTGTGCCTCTTTCTCCACACATAGTGTTGTGTGTTTCTTCCAAACAACTCAACTTTGGTTTCATCTGTCTACAGAATATTTTGCCAGTACTGCTGTGGAACATCCAGGTCTCTTGTGCAAACTCTAAACGTGCAGCAATGTTTTTTTTGGACAGCAGTGGCTTCCTCTGTGGTATCCTCCCATGAAATCCATTCTTGTTTAGTGTTTTACGTATCGTAGATTCGCTAACAGGGATGTTAGTATATGCCAGAGACTTTTGTAAGTCTTTAGCTGACACTCTAGGATTCTTCTTCACCTTATTGAGCAGTCTGCGCTGTACTCTTGAAGTCATCTTTACAGGATGGCCACTCCTAGGGAGAGTAGCAGCAGAGCTGAACTTTCTCCATTTATAGACAATTTGTCTTACCGTGGACTGATGAACAGCAAGGCTTTTGGAGATACTTTTATAACCCTTTCCAGCTTCATGCAAGTCAACAATTCTTAATCATAGGTCTTCTGAGAGCTCTTTTGTGCGAGGCATCATTCACATCAGGCAATGCTTCTTGTGAAAAGCAAACTCAGAACTGGTGTGTGTTTTTTTATAGGGTAGGGCAGCTGTAACCAACACCTCCAATCTCATCTCATTGATTGGACTCCAGTTGGCTGACACCTCACTCCAATTAGCTCTTAGAGATGTCATTAGTCTAGGGGTTCACATACTTTTTCCACCTGCACTGTGAATGTTTACATGGTGTGTTCAATAAAAACATGGTAACATTTAATTCTTTGTGTGTTATTAGTTTAAGCAGACTGTGATTGGCTATTGTTGTGACTTAGATGAAGATCAGATCACATTTTATGACCAATTTGTGCAGAAATCCATATCATTCCAAAGGGTTCACATACTTTTTCTTGCAACTGTATATATATATATATATATATATATATGTACACACACACACCAGTAAATTCACCTCATAAACCAATAATTCAATGCTATATGAGAGGTTAAGATTGTAATAGGTGGAAGGCATGGGAGATCAGACATTAGTGATGTAAACTGTTGATTTTACATGGAAGACTAACATTAACCGCTGAATAGACCTGCGATAAACTGTGGATAAATAGAATTTAACAATCAAGTCCGCTCACCAGTCACCACCTATCGGCAAGCGAGTTTAACCCCCCTTCTAATAAGTGACTGTGACAACTAAGTCAACAGGGTGGGAGGGCGGGCAGGCTACAGATCATGAATATGTGGCTTGGCAGACAGTATAACGCTGGCAGCCACCAAAAGTAACTTACCCAACATAACACCATCCAATAACCCCGTATCTAATTGCAGAACTGTTGTTTAGTTCCCCAAACCGTCAATAACCCAGCCACAATACCCTATAGCACATCCTCCTAAAAAATTTCCGTGTTAGCTCATCGTACTTGTAACTTCCATTAGTTCTACCCATCTATAACACTGGTTTTGGCATATTATGAAACCACAAATTGAGGAAAATACACCATGTGTATAATCATAATCCCAAGCAGATCAATACATTTAAGAATTTCTTGATCTATTACTTTGTTATGAATTATGAGTTTTTGGTCTAAATTCTTAACATTGTAATTATCTACAGGGCTTCCCGTTCCATCGACAAAACGACGAAGACCCAAAAGGCCTGTTCTGAACGTGGTGCAGGTGTCGATGGACGAAGAGTCGGAGGAGCAGTCGGAGGGAGAGCAGGCCGGACCCTCTGCAAATGTCTGGGCCACTTCCCCCCTGATGTCTGCAGTTCCCCCCCTGATGTCTGCAGTTCCCCCCTGATGTCTGCAGTTCCCTCCCTGATGTCTGCAGTTCCCTCCCTTATGTCTGCAGTTCCCTCCCTGATGTCTGCAGTTCCCCCTCTGATGTCTGCACTTCCCCCTCTGATGTCTGCACTTCCCCCCCGATGTCTGCACTCCCCCCCCCCCCCATGTCTGCACTTCCCCCCGATGTCTGCACTTCATTCCCTGATGTCTTCACTTCCCCCCCGATATATGCGCAATGGTGGAAGTCGAGGCAGAGAAGGCTGGACCTTCTCATCCACCAGAATCTAACCACCCAGGTCAAGAAGAAGAGGTGGAGGGAGAGGTGGTCTACACCCCCCACCAGATGGGTAAATATGTGCACACATCAAAATAATTCTGTATACATAAGATGTTCACATGCATCACATGATCCCCCCACCCACTTTCAACTCTGGAGCAAAAATGCACATGTGTAAGAAATCTAAACTATAGCCGACCTTAGTTAACATGGCTGCCTGTTTACCTGAGCAGCCTTTGCACCCCGGTTAGCAAGCGACTACGCCTGGGACCCGGGGGTTTGTTGTTAAATAATAATTCTGTCCCTGTGCGTCCAGTCACTTCCCGCTGCGGCTTACTAGTGAATTGGCTGGTTAGTAATTGTTTATAAGTCCCTACAATGAGGGGGTCAACATAAACTACCTTACTATAAGAAACAGAAATGCACTCTTCCATTAGGCGCACGACCGTTGTTTAGGTCCGCATCCGAGCCGCAGTTTTTACAGCTTTGATATGGACCTATTCAATTCCATGGTGCCAATAAAGATGCGGTCTAAAATCCGTGTGCTGTCCCCATCCGTAGCTCCGTTATGTGGTGCCTAGAAAAAATATTACCTGTCCTATTGTTGTCCATTTTGCAGACAAGAATATGCAGTTATTGAAATGGCTGTCTGGGCAGTTACGCTAATTGCATAACGGACAGGGAAGCTTTACAGGTTTTTCAGATACACCATTAACGCGCAATGCAAAACACACAATGGTCGTGTGCATGTAGCCTAAGCCCCCTTGCACACGATCATATGCCCTCCGAGACATACGGTCTATGAGCATGCTATATGTCTCGGAGCGGCATACAACGTGCGCACGGGAGTGCGCAGCATCATAGGTTACTATGCCAATAATGTATATTAACCATAGGTTACTATTGATGCTGTGCACATCGGCCACCCGTGGGACGATTGTCCTGCACTCATATGAACACAGTACTATAGTCCCACGGGCGGACAATGCGGAGAGTATCATAGTAACCTCTGCTGCTGTGCGTTCCCATGTGCACGATGTATGCCGCTCCGGGACATATGGCATGCTCATGGACCGTATGTCTCGAAGTGCATACGGTCGTGTGCAAGTGGCGTAAGTGTCTAAAGTAGCTAACAAATATAAACTACCCAAAAAAATAACATTAAACTGTATCCGAACTATCTCTAATCCAAAAAACACTATAATGACCATAAACATGTGTAACTTCTGGATTTAGATGTAAATCTGAAGTGTTTATACACCTACTCCACACAATGCACTAATTGTCTACTAAACTAAATTGCATTATTATTTTATTTTCTTTTAAACATACAGTAATCTATAAATGCCATCAACGAATGGGCAAGTTCAAGAAGGAGCATCTAGAAGATCAATTGGCTGTCCATAAGCTGCTGCGGCGGGTTTCGAAGAAGGTTTGGAGGATGGATAAGAGGAACCGTCAAATAATGAAAGATATGGTAGCTTTCCATGAAAAAATAAGCCAGAAAGGACAGTTATTGTTAAAATGTTGTAAATTGTTATTGTTAAAATGTTATTAAAATTATTTATCTGCAACAGACTCGATGTGCCCGATCTTGAAAGTTCTAGCAGTCGGAGGAACGCGTCGTGTTGTGTGTAGCTAATTTTGTACTTCTTTTTCTTGTTGTTTAAAAAAAATAATTATTTATTGAAACAAAGTCAAATAGTGTAATTTTTTTCATGTTAGCCCATTCCTGCTGCACACTTACAACATGATGCTGTCAGAGGTGTCTTGGTTTATTTTTGGTGTTGTCCTGGTCTGGTAGGGGCCCATTCCTGGGAACAAATTCCTGCTGCACACTTCGAACTTGCTGCTGGCTGTCGTTTTGAGTTGGCCAAGCTATGTGTAGCCCTTATACTGGACCCTTACCATCTACCTGCTGCTGATGATGAAGTCTGTCCTGACCCTGATGATTTATGTGTGGGCCTTATACTCCACCGTTACCAATACTTGCTGTTGTAGGTCCTGACACTGCTGAGTTATATAGGCCTTATACTCCACCGTTACCAATAATTGCTGTTGTAGGTCCTGACACTGCTAAGTTATGTGTGGGCCGTATAGTACAGTGTTACCATGTACCTAATGCTGTCTGTTCTGCTGTCTGTCTGTCTGTCCTGACCCTGGAATAAAGGGGCCTTTATGTTACACCATTACATAAAAAAAAAACGAAAGCACACATTATCAAACTGAAAAAATTTCTTTATAACAAAAATAAGAAAACAAGCCTCTATGGCAACTTTTTTAGCTCCAATAATATTTGGTCCATTTTTTGCAATTGGACAAGGTGTTTTTCCTCCATTTTCCAAACCTTCATATTGACACGATGCTGCAGGTTTTTTAGTTCAACAACATCATTAATAAATTATTTTTTGCTGTCCTCTAAGTGCTTTATGCACTTGTTCACTACTGAAAAAAATAAAAATAAAATTGATTTCAATTAGGGTTACTTACAAGACAATTAATGCATTGTGTGTAGTATGTGTTTAAACACTGCCTATTTTCATCGAAATACAATAAATATAGATATTTACGTTAATTATATTTTTGTTTTCTTAGTGATAGTTCGGATAGAGTATAATGTTATTTATTTGGTTAGTTAACTGTTTTTCGGTAGTTTACAGAGTATGCTGCATTTTTTCTTTTTCCTATTACAATAGTTTCATTGTTGCCACTTTTAACCACTTCACGGCCGGCCATTAAAAGTAGGCCTCAGCGGGATGTGACTTGACGCAGAGGGACAGTCTATCATGGACCAACAGACACCCTGCCCCCAGGCATAAACGTTTGTGAACCGGGGTGCAAATGCAACTCAGCTAAACAGGCAGCCATGTTAACTAAGGGCTGCTATTTTTCAGATTCATTACACATATGCATTACAGAGTCGGAGATGCAGGGTGGTGGGGGGATCGTGGGATGCTTGTGAATATGTTATGTATACCAAATTATAGTAATGTGTGCACATATTTACCCTCCCGGTGGTGGATGTAGACCACCTCTTCCTCATCTTCTGGAGCTGGGGGAGCAGAATCTGGTGGCTGGAAAGGTCCGGCCTCCTCCTCTGTCACCTCTGTCTCGCCAACATCTTGGGGGGAAGTGGCCTCCACATTTTCGCTCTCCTCCTGCTCCTCACACTCCTCCTCCATGGGCACCTCCTCTGGGTTTTTTGTAGTGGCGGACGGAGGGAACGGGTTGACCTGTAATAATGACACAATGTTAAGAATTTATACAAACAACTCATAAATCATAACAAAGGTAAAAATCTAAAAATGTATATATGGAGGAATCTGCATGGGATTATGAATTATACCAATAGTGGATTTGCCTCATTTTGTTGGTAAAATAAAGTGTTATAGATGGGTAGAACTAGTCTAAGTTACAAGGTAGGATGAGGTAACATGGGATTTGTTAGGAAGGTGCCCAATAGGGTATTGTGACTGGGTAATTGACGTTTAGGGAAACCAAACAGTTTGGAAATTAGATAAGGGGTTATTGGATGGTGTTATGTTGGGTATATAATTTTTTGTGGCTGCCAGCGTTAGACTGTCTGCCAAGCCGCATTTTGAAGATCTGCTGCCAACCCGCCCTCCCTCCCTGTTGATTTAGTTGTCACGGTAACTTTATAATTAGAAGGAGGCTTAAAGTCTCCCCTTTAACTGTGACTTTGACGGTGACCGCCCCTTTAACAGTGACTTTGATGATGACCGCCCCTTTAACAGTGACTTTCACGGTGACCGGCCCTTTAACTGTGAACTCCACAGCGCCCGTTAGTTGGCAGTTAGGATTTAAGTGAAAGGCTGGCAGGCTTGTATTGGATAATACAGGTAATTTTTGGGGAATATCTTGGGAATGGTACATCGTAGAGAGCCGAGACCCCCGCAAGATTTATTTCCAGGTAGCAAGGGATGTGTATACCAAGTTTCGTTGAAATCGATGGTTGCGTTTTTGAGTTTTTGCGGAACATACACATATACATACATACATACACACATACATTGTCACAATTTGGAGGTCCCAGGAGAGACCACCGCTTCGTCAAGCAATAAACAAACGGAAATCAGGTACAGACACACAAGAGTTTATTGCACAAACAAAAACCAGGGAAGGCAGCACAGACAAAACATGAGCTCTATGTACCGTCAGCACAGTGGGAGAAAACCCCCACTGCGCCACTGTCTAGTAATACTCCAGAGGGGCGTGACTAAGCAACTCCTGGTATTCACTAGGGCCCCAGATGGTAGGGTTAGGCTTTGCAGCAGGAAGTTGCCAGGGTCCACTCTGGAGAGTGAACTAGACAGTGACAGCAGGAACGAATGGACAACAGGTACCAGAAGGTACCGACGGCACATAGGCATACATAACATAGACAGGCAAATACAAACAGGGCAACTAATAACACAAGCAGGAATACATAGCAAGGAAACAGGAGTGACAATGAGCAGAGAAGGACTTGCTCCACCAGTAGTAAACTGAATGGCACTCTGCTGCAAAGAAAGGTGCAGCAAGGACTTGCTGAACAGAGACATGAATACACACAAGGTAACTAAAACATAACTGGCAGAACAGATAACAGAAACACAGGAAAGAGGACATCAAAGAAGACGGGAATGAAGAAGTAGGAAACCCACAGAGCACAGACAGACAGACACGGATCCCATGGGTCAGCAGCATGGGAGAGTGAGTACAAACTGGAGCAGGACAAGACAACACACACCAGGAGAGATGAACAGAACTTAGGAAACCTCAGCCTTATATACAGGTTCCATGGGTGCAGCAGAGAGGCCACACCCATGGAGCAGACAGAGAGGATTAACTCCTAATAGACACACAGGGGAGTAAACCCATAAAGAACCACAAATAACACACAGGAACGGAACTGCAGTGAGAGCATAGACAGAAGGTCACAGCCAGAGGTAACGACTGTGACATACATCCTTTTTTATATGTATATATACAGGTGAAACTCGAAAAATGTGAATATCGTGCAAAAGTCCATTTATTTCAGTAATGCAAATTAAAAGGAATTGCATTAATGCAGCTTAAAATTAGGATTTTGTGAAAAGATTCAATGTTTTAGGCTCAAAGTGTCACACTCTAGTCAGCTAATTAATCCATACCCGCTGAGCAAAGGGTACCTCAAAATTGTGACTTTGGGGTTTCATAAGCGGTAAGCCATAATCATCCAAATTTTTAACAAATAAAAGCTTGAAATATCTCACTTTGCATGTAATGAGTCTATCTCATATATTAGTTTCACCTTTTAAGTTGCATTACTGAAATAAATGAGCTTTGCACAATATTCAAATTTTTTGAGTTTCACCTGTATATATATATATATATAAAAAAAGAAAAAAAGAAAAAAGATGGCAGCACCGTCACAGAAAAAAGGGAATGGAGGGTGCAAAAAGCCCAATGTGGATAAAAGCCAATCCAATAATGCAGACGTAGAAAAAGGGCAGCACTCCAATAAATAAAATAGCAAAAAACTTTATTTACCCATAAGGCTGTAGCGACGTTTCGGCTCTAACACAGGAGCCTTCCTCAAGCAGTGTGTACAGATCAAGATCCAAACATATATAGTG
Organism: Bufo bufo; assembly: GCF_905171765.1. Lineage (NCBI taxonomy): Eukaryota > Metazoa > Chordata > Amphibia > Anura > Bufonidae > Bufo > Bufo bufo. The sequence goes on from NC_053391.1 coordinate 304,035,488, forward strand.
TTATAGCTAGCCATAGCCAATTACATGTTAAGTGAACATAATTAATAAATAAAACAAAATACAAAATACATCATACATGTGAATACAGATAAAATCAGCAATGCAATGTGGTTCAATCGTGGTGCACCTGATTGCTTAAAAACTATTACCATAAATATAAAACTTAGTGAGATATTTCTATAATTACATAGTTGATAATATGATCAGTGTCAACTGTAGATGATTAAATAAAGTGTCACGTGCTTACTATTACAGGTGGTGCATACTGAGGATGCAGGATGAGGGTCGGTTGTGGTCGCTGCTGACATGTGCGGTCCGGCGTGCCTAGGTCCCCACTGCGCATGCCAATACGACGTGTAATACATGTTGCCGGCCAGTATCAATACGACGTGTAATACATGCTGCCGGCCAGTATCAATCTCGTCACCTGACGCATATGCTCCTACGTCACCGCACCAAGACGGCCATTATGGATAAGGGCAAACAGCCCATTCTGTCGCCCTGACGATCATGCTGACAATTTAGTCCGATGCAGTGTGGAATCGGGATGGTACTGGCATGGGACAATGCCAGAGTGTCAAAAGTGGCTGAGTGGGCTCGGCTAAGGGATACCACAACAATGAAGAGTGGATCCGCCAGCCGTGACCACAGAGCGGCCGCGCATCTGTGCGCAAATACAGAGTCGCGGCCGCTCCGATCCAACCCACCTGTCGCCACAACCTGTCGCCACAACATTCAGAGGGCTCTCCTCTTGACCCCTACCTCACATGTAACGGAAAATAACAAAAACAAAAACAGTCTTCTGGAGGGAACACGGAAGTCGTTTTTCGCATAGACAATGGTATCCAGGCATCACGATCGCACTGTCAGCATGGAGGCCACACCGCCCATCATCACCCCAAACTCGCAGCATAACACCTGTAAATATAAAGATAAAGTGTGAGCATAAGTGCACGGAAGGGAATACAAAACATACAATATTAAAAGACTATTAGAATAAACGAAGATTTATGTATAGTACACACAAGTCACATAATCAACACTGGGACAATCGACAATAAAAAATACAAAGATAGAGGGCAAGACACGCCACTAACCGACCCCAACCTTGTAATCCACATTGAGACCATGTGGATGGAGGGAGTCCAACGTGTAGATCCATTTTAATTCTCGCTTTTTTAAAAGGCTAGTCCTGTTGCCACCTCTCCTAGGCATTGGTACATGATCAATGATGCAAAATCTTAGGTCTTTCTCAGTGTGTTTCTGGTTGGCAAAGTGTTTAGATACTGGTAAATCCAGTCTTTTTTTCCTGACACTAAGTCGGTGATTGTTGAATCGTGTCTTAAAATCAGTTGTCGTTTCACCGACGTACAACAGATTACAAGGACAAACGATAACATACACAACAAAACTGGAGTCACAGGTCAGATAATGTCTCATCTGATATGAAACCCCAGTCCGTGGGTGCATGAAAGCTCTACCCTTAAGAATGAATTTACAGTTTACGCAGGACAAACAGGGAAAACAGCCGACACTGGCACCTGTCAGGGTCAGCTGTCTCGCTGTCTTCAGGGTTCCCACGTCTGCCCTTACCAATTGGTCCTTGAGACTCTTGGACCTGCGGTAGGACATGATCGGAGGAGAGTGGAATTCCTTGACTGTGTTTAGACAACCGCCCAATATACCCCAGTGACGCCGAATAATGTTACTTATGTCGGCGCTCTGTTCACAGTGGGTGGAGATAAATGGAATCCTAGTCATCTGTTTTTGTTTTGCCTTCCTTTTTAGAGTGTCATCCCTGTTCAATTGACTGACCAATTTCTTTTGTTCCTGTAATAGCTTAATTGGATACCCTCGTTTCTCAAATTTATGTAACAGTGTATCCAAGGTATTGTTGGATGCCACAGGGTCAGAAACGATACGTTTAACCCTCAAGAACTGGGAGTATGGGAGGGATTTAACCATGGACCTAGGGTGATTGCTGCTGTAGGTCAGTAGCGTGTTCCTGTCGGTTGACTTAGTAAATAATTCTGTCTGCAATTTACCATCCGACAGGATCACGCGAGTGTCCAAAAACTGCATTTCAACACAGGAATGCACCAAAGTGAACTGTAGTGCCCTATCAATTCCATTGAGGAAACTGTGAAAATCACAGAGTTGTTTGGCATCACCTGTCCAAATGAGGAAGACGTCGTCTATGTACCGCCACCACGCCCTAACATGTTGGAAGTGGTGGCTTCCATAGACGACGTCCTCCTCAAACCTGCGCATAAAGATATTGGCGTAAGTTGGGGCCACATTGGACCCCATCGCCACGCCCTGTTCCTGCACGTAGTATGAATCTTGAAATAAGAAATAATTGTGCCTAAGCACAATCTCCAACAAAGATAGTACAAAATGTTGGGAACCATCAGTGAGTGTGGATTTATCCAACATTGGACCGACCGCAGCCAATCCCTTTTGATGATCTATTGATGTATAAAGTGAAGTTACATCAAACGATGCAAGTATCACATCAGATACATCAACAAGTTCAACATCCTGCAATTTAAGCAAAAAGTCGCTGGTGTCACGAATATATGAGCTGCCCCCACAAGCGAAACTGCACAGAACTTTATCAAGGAAGATGGCCACATGGCTGAAGATTGAATCGGAGCCCGAAACAATAGGGCGACCAGGGGGATCGACGAGGGACTTGTGGATCTTGGGCAACACATAAAGCACCGGAGTGACAGGATGTGTTACAGTAAGGAAATCCACAAGTCCCTTAACATGTAATTGGCTATGGCTAGCTATAACACTATATATGTTTGGATCTTGATCTGTACACACTGCTTGAGGAAGGCTCCTGTGTTAGAGCCGAAACGTCGCTACAGCCTTATGGGTAAATAAAGTTTTTTGCTATTTTATTTATTGGAGTGCTGCCCTTTTTCTACGTCTGCATTATTGGATTGGCTTTTATCCACATTGGGCTTTTTGCACCCTCCATTCCCTTTTTTCTGTGACGGTGCTGCCATCTTTTTTCTTTTTTTACATACAGCCGGTTTTTGGCGATTGCACGTCAGTTTATTACGGACTTATTTTTTTCAACATGTCTACTAATGATCAAATTCCACCCGGAGGCTTCACATACACACAGGAAGCAGTCGACAGGATTCTATGCATGATCGAGGGAGATGCCGCGTTCCTCACCACCCCAACAGCTAAGGAGCTAAAAAGGAAATTTGAATTCCTATCAAAGAGATCTATCTCTTTGCGTCTCCACATGACCACTCTTGGAGAATATTTTAAAGCCCAACGTGTTCCCAGAGGGATAAGATCCAATCTACGCCCCAATTTGTTCTCTGGCTGTCCTTCATTTTGTAAGAAATTTGAAAACCTTTCAAACCGGTATGCACTGGACTTTATACTGCTTAATATTGAATTTTTACAGGGCGAATTGTCCAGTGTTATGCTTGAATTGGCAAGTGTGGAACAACAGCTTATTCATTTATCCTCAGTTGAGGAATTTGGGACATACAATGATGCATTTTCTACCCAGTTACAGAGTTTTCGTGTGGAGATGGAGGAAGGCAAACGCTTTAAATGGAATCGAGACTCTGATGACTACAAGAAGGGCAATATATACTCCTGGCAATCCAGTGATAAGAGCGTCTACACAAATAAGGATGGCTGGAAAAAGAAACAGAAATCTACTCAAGATGCCTTTTCTGCTGACCAGGCTTTTTTAGGGTTGAGGGAGACAGAATTGTCCGGAGACAACGCATCCGGCGTGGAGGCCGTAGACACAGGCGACAACAAAAAGCAGCGCAACAACAGACCCCGTCCTCCCGGCAGGAACAACCCGTCGAGGAAGAAGTAACCGTGGTGAATCTTTCTTCAAAAAATTTGACTGATGCCCAAGTGAGTGTATTAAGTAAGGGGCTTTCTTTTTGCCCACGAACCACTGCGGACTGGTTCGAACTTGATTTTGACCTGTATAATTTCTTTCGTGCTATCAAGTTGAGAATTTGGTTCCAGAATAGGGGGAAGATCGAGCATGCCAAGATGAGTGATTTCTCTCTTGGCATGTTCGATCTTTCAACTAGAAGCACCTTCAATCCAGTTGTCAATGAGCCTGCAATGGAGGCGTATATGGCTGCCGTTAAATCTGACATTCAGAGATTAAAGGCGATAAAATCTGTACAACCTTTTGGTCATCCCAATGTGACAGCGGAAGAGATGGTTGCTCTTAAAGAATTAAAACTCGACCATGAACTTACCATTAAGGCCGCCGATAAAGGCGGCGCGGTGGTCGTGCTTGACACCCAGAAGTATATTGCCGAAATCAAGCGGCAATTGGGTGACAGAACCGTCTATAGTCACATTGATTTCGACCCGAGGTTCAAGGTTGCTGAATTGATTGAAAATGTATTGACGGAGGCTCTGCATGCGGGGGTTATTGACGAGGGACTTGTGGATTTCCTTACTGTAACACATCCTGTCACTCCGGTGCTTTATGTGTTGCCCAAGATCCACAAGTCCCTCGTCGATCCCCCTGGTCGCCCTATTGTTTCGGGCTCCGATTCAATCTTCAGCCATGTGGCCACCTTCCTTGATAAAGTTCTGTGCAGTTTCGCTTGTGGGGGCAGCTCATATATTCGTGACACCAGCGACTTTTTGCTTAAATTGCAGGATGTTGAACTTGTTGATGTATCTGATGTGATACTTGCATCGTTTGATGTAACTTCACTTTATACATCAATAGATCATCAAAAGGGATTGGCTGCGGTCGGTTCAATGTTGGATAAATCCACACTCACTGATGGTTCCCAACATTTTGTACTATCTTTGTTGGAGATTGTGCTTAGGCACAATTATTTCTTATTTCAAGATTCATACTACGTGCAGGAACAGGGCGTGGCGATGGGGTCCAATGTGGCCCCAACTTACGCCAATATCTTTATGCGCAGGTTTGAGGAGGACGTCGTCTATGGAAGCCACCACTTCCAACATGTTAGGGCGTGGTGGCGGTACATAGACGACGTCTTCCTCATTTGGACAGGTGATGCCAAACAACTCTGTGATTTTCACAGTTTCCTCAATGGAATTGATAGGGCACTACAGTTCACTTTGGTGCATTCCTGTGTTGAAATGCAGTTTTTGGACACTCGCGTGATCCTGTCGGATGGTAAATTGCAGACAGAATTATTTACTAAGTCAACCGACAGGAACACGCTACTGACCTACAGCAGCAATCACCCTAGGTCCATGGTTAAATCCCTCCCATACTCCCAGTTCTTGAGGGTTAAACGTATCGTTTCTGACCCTGTGGCATCCAACAATACCTTGGATACACTGTTACATAAATTTGAGAAACGAGGGTATCCAATTAAGCTATTACAGGAACAAAAGAAATTGGTCAGTCAATTGAACAGGGATGACACTCTAAAAAGGAAGGCAAAACAAAAACAGATGACTAGGATTCCATTTATCTCCACCCACTGTGAACAGAGCGCCGACATAAGTAACATTATTCGGCGTCACTGGGGTATATTGGGCGGTTGTCTAAACACAGTCAAGGAATTCCACTCTCCTCCGATCATGTCCTACCGCAGGTCCAAGAGTCTCAAGGACCAATTGGTAAGGGCAGACGTGGGAACCCTGAAGACAGCGAGACAGCTGACCCTGACAGGTGCCAGTGTCGGCTGTTTTCCCTGTTTGTCCTGCGTAAACTGTAAATTCATTCTTAAGGGTAGAGCTTTCATGCACCCACGGACTGGGGTTTCATATCAGATGAGACATTATCTGACCTGTGACTCCAGTTTTGTTGTGTATGTTATCGTTTGTCCTTGTAATCTGTTGTACGTCGGTGAAACGACAACTGATTTTAAGACACGATTCAACAATCACCGACTTAGTGTCAGGAAAAAAAGACTGGATTTACCAGTATCTAAACACTTTGCCAACCAGAAACACACTGAGAAAGACCTAAGATTTTGCATCATTGATCATGTACCAATGCCTAGGAGAGGTGGCAACAGGACTAGCCTTTTAAAAAAGCGAGAATTAAAATGGATCTACACGTTGGACTCCCTCCATCCACATGGTCTCAATGTGGATTACAAGGTTGGGGTCGGTTAGTGGCGTGTCTTGCCCTCTATCTTTGTATTTTTTATTGTCGATTGTCCCAGTGTTGATTATGTGACTTGTGTGTACTATACATAAATCTTCGTTTATTCTAATAGTCTTTTAATATTGTATGTTTTGTATTCCCTTCCGTGCACTTATGCTCACACTTTATCTTTATATTTACAGGTGTTATGCTGCGAGTTTGGGGTGATGATGGGCGGTGTGGCCTCCATGCTGACAGTGCGATCGTGATGCCTGGATACCATTGTCTATGCGAAAAACGACTTCCGTGTTCCCTCCAGAAGACTGTTTTTGTTTTTGTTATTTTCCGTTACATGTGAGGTAGGGGTCAAGAGGAGAGCCCTCTGAATGTTGTGGCGACAGGTTGTGGCGACAGGTGGGTTGGATCGGAGCGGCCGCGACTCTGTATTTGCGCACAGATGCGCGGCCGCTCTGTGGTCACGGCTGGCGGATCCACTCTTCATTGTTGTGGTATCCCTTAGCCGAGCCCACTCAGCCACTTTTGACACTCTGGCATTGTCCCATGCCAGTACCATCCCGATTCCACACTGCATCGGACTAAATTGTCAGCATGATCGTCAGGGCGACAGAATGGGCTGTTTGCCCTTATCCATAATGGCCGTCTTGGTGCGGTGACGTAGGAGCATATGCGTCAGGTGACGAGATTGATACTGGCCGGCAGCATGTATTACACGTCGTATTGATACTGGCCGGCAACATGTATTACACGTCGTATTGGCATGCGCAGTGGGGACCTAGGCACGCCGGACCGCACATGTCAGCAGCGACCACAACCGACCCTCATCCTGCATCCTCAGTATGCACCACCTGTAATAGTAAGCACGTGACACTTTATTTAATCATCTACAGTTGACACTGATCATATTATCAACTATGTAATTATAGAAATATCTCACTAAGTTTTATATTTATGGTAATAGTTTTTAAGCAATCAGGTGCACCACGATTGAACCACATTGCATTGCTGATTTTATCTGTATTCACATGTATGATGTATTTTGTATTTTGTTTTATTTATTAATTATGTTCACTTAACATGTAATTGGCTATGGCTAGCTATAACACTATATATGTTTGGATCTTGATCTGTACACACTGCTTGAGGAAGGCTCCTGTGTTAGAGCCGAAACGTCGCTACAGCCTTATGGGTAAATAAAGTTTTTTGCTATTTTATTTATTGGAGTGCTGCCCTTTTTCTACGTCTATATATATATATATATATATATATATATATATTCTTGAATCCCATGCAAATTATGTGGGGGATGTATGTAATGGTTGGGGACTTTGACCAGAATACTGAATGATGTTTGCAGTTTATGTAGATATAAACCTATATACACTCACCTAAAGAATTATTAGGAACACCATACTAATATGGTGTTGGACCCCCTTTTGCCTTCAGAACTGCCTTAATTCTATGTGGCATTGATTCAACAAGGTGCTGATAGCATTCTTTAGAAATGTTGGCCCATATTGATAGGATAGCATCTTGAAGTTGATGGAGATTTGAGGGATGCACATCCAGGGCACGAAGCTCCCGTTCCACCACATCCTAAAGATGCTCTATTGGGTTCAGATCTGGTGACTGTGGGGGCCATTTTAGTACAGTGAACTCATTGTCATGTTCAAGAAACCAATTTGAAATGATTCGAGCTTTGTGACATGGTGCATTATCCTGCTGGAAGTAGCCATCAGAGGATGGATACATGTTATCATTCTGTTTACGCCAAATTCGGACTCTACCATTTGAATGTCTCAACAGAAATCGAGACTCATCAGACCAGGCAACATTTTTCCAGTCTTCAACAGTCCAATTTTGGTGAGCTCGTGCAAATTGTAGCCTCTTTTTCCTATTTGTAGTGGAGATGAGTGGTACCCGGTGGGGTCTTCTGCTGTTGTAGCCCATCCGCCTCAAGGTTGTGCGTGTTGTGGCTTCACAAATGCTTTGCTGCATACCTCGGTTGTAACGAGTGGTTATTTCAGTCAATGTTGCTCTTCTATCAGCTTGAATCAGTCGGCCCATTCTCCTCTGACCTCTAGCATCCACAAGGCATTTTTGCCCACAGGACTGCCGCATACTGGATGTTTTTCCCTTTTCACATCATTCTTTGTAAACCCTAGAAATGGTTGTGCGTGAAAATCCCAGTAACTGAGCAGATTGTGAAATACTCAGACCGGCCCGTCTGGCGCCAACAACCATGCCACGCTCAAAATTGCTTAAATCACCGTTCTTTCCCATTCTGACATTCAGTTTGGAGTTCAGGAGATTGTCTTGACCAGGACCACACCCCTAAATGCATTGAAGCAACTGCCATGTGATTGGTTGACTAGATAATTGCATTAATGAGAAATAGAACAGGTGTTCCTAATAATTCTTTAGGTGAGTGTATATGTGTGTGTGAAACGTATTAAATCATCCGGTGACATCATACATCAGTACCGCACTGTGTGTATAACAATATATATACAATCTCAGCGAGGTAGGGATGTATGATGTAACCGGAAGATTTTGTACATGTCACACCAGGTATTAAGTAATCAGTTGAAAAGGGATGAAATACGGATGTAGTAGAGTTAACACAAATGCTTTATGAGACGTGTTATGTAAACTTAATGCAATTAAATACGTTAAGATATTTTATAAAATGGCTTTTGTTTCAAGATTACGTGATGAGTTAAGAAATTTGAGTTAAGAGGTTGTGTGTTAACCATACTACATCTTAGCAGAATAACTGAATATATACATTACTAAGTGTTGTAGAGAGAGATACAAAATTCATGTAAGCATTGTACCTGGGCATAATCGCCTACTATAATCTTCGACCAGATCTGGGTGTAGGCATTTTAAAATTTGTATCAATGTAGTTCTTATTCGCATACACAAATATTCCGCAACACTCAATCTACATATAAATAATTTAGACGTAGATCAAGTGTTGCTAAATATTGTTCTGCCATGCATGCAATATGAAATAAAATACAGTGCTGTAATACAATATTACTTACAGTGAGAACTTCTTCTTCTTTTTGAAATCAAATTCACCCCATTTTTAATTGCCGATTTTAATACAGGCAGACTGCCAAACTCCACTGGTAGCAAAACCAAAACCAAAATCAGGGCACATGACACGTGACACGATTACGTCACTCATAAGATCGTGTCCTCATGCGATCATTAATAACATTCCCGATTTTCGGCAAAAAATCGGGAATTCGAATAACAAGATTGATTCCACCCTGTTTCTTGCAATATAGCAAATATTCGAAAAAACTAATGTACAGTAGAATCGATCAATTTAGCTGATATAGTGGTATGATCTTCTTTGTCTAATAGTTGTAATTTTTTTCTCTTCTGAACTCCAGATTTAAAAAAAATGAAGACTTAAAAAAAAGATTATAGCACTATATTAGCTAAATTGCTCTATGTTTGTATTTTACGAATATTCGCTAAATTGCTATATATTCTTGTTTTAGAATATGACGAATATTCTAAAAAATGAATATACACTGCGTGCAGAATTATTAGGCAAATGAGTATTTTGACCACATCATCCTCTTTATGCATGTTGTCTTACTCCAAGCTGTATAGGCTCGAAAGCCTACTACCAATTAAGCATATTAGGTGATGTGCATCTCTGTAATGAGAAGGGGTGTGGTCTAATGACATCAACACCCTATATTAGGTGTGCATAATTATCAGGCAACTTCCTTTCCTTTGGCAAAATGGGTCAAAAGAAGGACTTGACAGGCTCAGAAAAGTCAAAAATAGTGAGATATCTTGCAGAGGGATGCAGCACTCTTAAAATTGCAAAGCTTCTGAAGCGTGATCATCGAACAATCAAGCGTTTCATTCAAAATAGTCAACAGGGTCGCAAGAAGCGTGTGGAAAAACCAAGGCGCAAAATAACTGCCCATGAACTGAAAAAAGTCAAGCGTGCAGCTGCCAAGATGCCACTTGCCACCAGTTTGGCCATATTTCAGAGCTGCAACATCACTGTGCCCAAAAGCACAAGGTGTGCCATACTCAGAGACATGGCCAAGGTAAGAAGGGCTGAAGGACGACCACCACTGAACAAGACACACAAGCTGAAACGTCAAGACTGGGCCAAGAAATATCTCAAGACTGATTTTTCTAAGGTTTTATGGACTGATGAAATGAGAGTGAGTCTTGATGGGCCAGATGGATGGGCCCGTGGCTGGATTGGTAAAGGACAGAGAGCTCCAGTCCGACTCAGACGCCAGCAAGGTGGAGGTGGAGTACTGGTTTGGGCTGGTATCATCAAAGATGAGCTTGTGGGGCCTTTTCGGGTTGAGGATGGAGTCAAGCTCAACTCCCAGTCCTACTGCCAGTTTCTGGAAGACACCTTCTTCAAGCAGTGGTACAGGAAGAAGTCTGCATCCTTCAAGAAAAACATGATTTTCATGCAGGACAATGCTCCATCACACGCGTCCAAGTACTCCACAGCGTGGCTGGCAAGAAAGGGTATAAAAGAAGAAAATCTAATGACATGGCCTCCTTGTTCACCTGATCTGAACCCCATTGAGAACCTGTGGTCCATCATCAAATGTGAGATTTACAAGGAGGGAAAACAGTACACCTCTCTGAACAGTGTCTGGGAGGCTGTGGTTGCTGCTGCACGCAATGTTGATGGTGAACAGATCAAAACACTCACAGAATCCATGGATGGCAGGCTTTTGAGTGTCCTTGCAAAGAAAGGTGGCTATATTGGTCACTGATTTGTTTTTGTTTTGTTTTTGAATGTCAGAAATATATATTTGTGAATGTTGAGATGTTATATTGGTTTCACTGGTAAAAATAAATAATTGAAATGGGTATATATTTGTTTTTTGTTAAGTTGCCTAATAATTATGCACAGTAATAGTCACCTGCACACACAGATATCCCCCTAAAATAGCTAAAACTAAAAACAAACTAAAAACTACTTCCAAAAATATTCAGCTTTGATATTAATGAGTTTTTTGGGTTCATTGAAAACATGGTTGTTGTTCAATAATTAAATTAATCCTCAAAAATACAACTTGCCTAATAATTCTGCACTCCCTGTATAGCAATATAGCGAATATATTCGTTATTTAGAATATTCGTCAAATTTTTTTCAATTTGAAAAAATGATTCCTTCCAGCTTCATTTGCTTGTGGGCCAATGACTCATTGGCCCACAAGCAAGAAGCAGTGAGGGATCATGTTTTCAGATGTTTAAAATTCACAAATATTCGATATAGCGAATATATAGCACTATATTCGAAATATTCGCGAATTCTCGAAGTTGCGATATTCGCAAAAAATATTCGTTATTCGAATATTCGCGCTCAACACTATTAAATATAGATTATAAAATCTGTGCAAAAATATTTGCTAATAGATTAAAGGGAGTTATTGACAGGTTAATTCACCCAGATCAAACTGGGTTTATACCCAAAAGACTAGTACAATCTAGTATATGTAGAGCTTTTCTGAATATGCAGGCAGGGGAGGGGGAAGGCTGCCGCTCCATCCTGTCATTAGACACCAAGAAAGCGTTTGACAGGGTGGAGTGGGAATACCTGTGGAAAATAATGTATAGGATGAATTTGGGCCAAAATTTTATTTAGTGGGTCCAAATTTTATGTAATCACCCCAAAGCTAAAATTAACATTAATGGGGTATGGTCTGAGAAAATAGAATTGCATAGAGGAACAAGACAGGGATGTCCTCTTTCCCTTTTGCTGTTTGCATTATTTATAGAACCACTGGCAGCTAAAATTAGATCAGATGAAAGGATTAAAGGTTTTGGCATGAAGGGGGCATCTGACAAAATAAGTATGTATGCAGATGACATCTTAATTTTTTGGGAGAATCCAACATTACAGTTGCCTTACCTTATGGAACTAATAAATAAGTTCAGTAATATCTCGGGATATAAAATTAATTGGGCCAAGTCAGTATTACTACCGCTCGATCAGGCAACTCCACTGAACCCCCTAGAAATTAGGATATTGAAACCTATGGAATCCTTTGAATATCTGGGTGTAAAGTTAAGTGCAAACATCCTTGATTTTACTAATTTAAATGTTTCTCCTTTGTTGACTAAATGTAAAAGTAAAATAAGTGTTTGGCAGAAGCTATCGCTAGGTCAGGCGAACAGAATTGCATTAATAAAAATTGTGTTACTTCCCCAGATTTTGTATATTTTGGCAGCATTTCCAGTTTGGATAGAGGATTATTTCTTCAACCATCTGGAATGGCTACTGAACGACTTAATCTGGGGAAGAAAAAGGGTGAAACTAAAACAGAAATACCTTGGGTTAGCGGAAGAGGATGGAGGACTATTTGGCCTCTCAAGTCCACTTGTTAAAATCCGGAGAAAATACTATAAATCAATATTTAGAAAGGGGTTTCATTGGCCCAAAATATTACATATTTAGTATATTAGAGACGGGATTTATCAAAAAGAAAGGTAGAAAGTGTCCAATATGTCGAATGGTCAACTTGGCCTGGGGAAAAATTTAAAGAATACTAGGAATCTTGAACACTTCACACTTTTCACCTCTGTGGTGTAATAGCAATATTAGAGAATTTCAACTAATTGCGGAATATACGTTTTGGGAAAAGTATGGTATTATTTATGTATCACAGTTAGTTATGAATGGGGAAATAAGAGCACTAAAAGAGTTATGTCCCGGAATAGATTTGGATTCAATGAGTCGGTTTCGGTTTCAACAATTAAAACACGCACTTAAAGCTACACAAAATAAGGAATATTTTATCACAGCAAAATATGAGTTTATAGACTTTTGTTATCAATATACGACAACTAGGGTGACTATTTCTCAAGTTTACAGAATAATAAGGAAGGGGTTGGGAAAAATAGTAAAGTTCAAAAGTGAGGAAAAATGGGCGAAGGATATAGGATCAAACACTTTAGAATGGGGAAATATATATAAAAATATAAAAAGGGTAACAATTTCTAGTATCTTCAGGATTATTTATTTTAATATTATTCATAGAATATATATGACCCCATTATTGTTAAGTAAGATTTATAAGGAACGAAATCTGTTGGAAATGTAAAGAAGAGGCCGCCGATTATATACATATAATATGGAGTTGCCCAAATGTGCAATCTTATTGGAGAGAGGTTTTTCGTGCTTTAAGTGTAGAGTCCTTGGTATCCCTTCCACTTGAATTGGAGGTGGCTGTGTTGGGCTGTATTCCACCATTAGTTAGGGAAAAAAGAAAAAAAAGGGTCTGGACAAGAGGCCTTATGGCGGCGAGAGTTATCATCGCAAGAGAGTGGGGTTCTGATAGAGCACCCAATGTTATGGAGTGGAAAAATTTATTAGTAAAGATTGAGAGGTTTGAGGAATGTGCAATAAGTAGTAATAATGATAAAATGCAGAGTAAAATTACTCTCCGGCCTCATGTGTGAACAGGTGTAATGAATGAGCTCTTAGGGATAAGCAAATATGCACAAAGCTAAGAAAAATGTCTACCTTCCACCTATTCTTTAGTCTTCAAAATATCCATGTGGTTTATTCACCAAGTGTATGCGACGTTTCAACCTAGTATAATCTTTCTCAAGCAGCCTTGGTGACTAAACTACACAGATATTTTGAAGACTAAAGTAAACTATGCATTTAAGTTTTCTTCAGTCATCTATTTTTAAACTGTCTCTGCTGGGTTTTGAACCCACCACTTTCTGTATTGAAGGCAAAGTCTCTAATACTACTGAGGCTAAAAACCTTAGTGGTAGTTTCCCATGTATAATGTAAGAAAAGTACTGATTTTTAGCAAGAGAAAATCTTCCTCGTACTAGCATTGAGCTCTGTGGCTCAATGGTTACAGTCTTTGCCTTCAATACAGAAGGTGGTGGGTTCAAAACCGGCAGATACAATGTAAAAATAGATGACTGAATAAAAGTTAAATACAAAGTTTTAAAAAAACACCATAAAAATCACCCACCTTTCCCAATTTTACATATAAAAATATCTAAACAATAAAAAAATAAACATATTGGGTATCGCCGCATTCGAAAATGTCTGAACTATTAAAATATAAAACAAAAAATTCCTGTGCAGTGAACACCGTAAAAACAAGAAAAACAAGCGATTTGCCATTTTTTGATCTTGTCCCCCAAAATTTTTTAATAATTGTGATCAAAAAGTCTTACATGCTACAAAAATGGTACCAATAAAAACTATCGTGTGTTAGGCAAAAAACAAGCTCTCATACAGCTCTGTAGACAGAAATATAAAAAAGTTGTGGTTGTTACAATATAGTGATGCAAAGAAAATGTAGATTCTTCCAAAGGTTTTTATTTTTTTTAAAGTAGTTCAACAACAAAAAACTATTCAAATTTTGTATAGCCGCATTCTTATTGAGCTGGAGAATAATGACGTCAGGTCATTTTTAGTACGTTGTGAACACTTTGATGTCAAAACCCCAAAAACCTTGGCAGAATTCATTTTTTTTCTCTCCAATTTTGACACACAAAGAATGTTTTTCCCTTTTTCTGATACAAGACATGGTAAATTAAATGGTGGCATTAAAAAATTTATCTCGTCCCGCAAATAATAAGCATCCATATAGCTATGTGAACGGAAAAATAAAAAAGTTATGGCTATTTCCAAAAGTTAAAATGGAAATAGGCCCTGGTCTTTAAGGGGTTAATAACCACCCTCTACTTAGGATCCATTCACACGTCCGTGTGTGTTTTGCGGATCCACGGATCTGTGGATCCACAAAACACGGACATTGGCGATGTGCGTTCTGCATTTTGCACTTAATAGAAAATGCCTATTCTTGTCCGCAATTGTGGACAAGAATAGGACATGCTCTATTTTTTTTCGGGAACGGAATTGCGGACCCGGAAGTGCGGATCCGCAATTCCAGATCCAGGCAGCACATCGTGCGGCCCCAAAGAAATGAACGGGTCCACAATTCCGTTCCGTAAAATGCAGAACAGAATTGCGGACGTGTGAATGAAGCCTTAACCACATACATACATACATCTGTCCAAGCATTCTCATTTTATGTATTAACCTTCCAGCGGAGGAACAGAGTGCCAGAGTTCACTGTATAAGGCATAGCCGGATACTCCTGTGCAATGCTGGATCCCCATTCACTATAATGGAATGCGGTGGGTATCTTGCCGGCATATATGCTGCTTTTCAGCCAGACCAAAAATGCTTTGTGTAGTGTTTTTTGTATTTTTTGTCTGGCCGAAAGTTAGCATATATGCCAGATACAGTGACCGGATCAGAGTGTCAGATCAGATGTGAACCAGAGCTTACCTGCAGTCCTATGTAGCACCACAGATAACACAGTGATCTCTATGAGTACAGATAATGTAGTAGATGTCACCTGCAGTCCTATGTAACACCACAGATAGCACACAGTGATAACTCTCCAAGTACAGATATTGTAGTAGATGTCATCTGCAGTCCTAAGTAACACCACAGATAACACAATAATAACTCTCTGAGTACAGATAATGTAGCAGCCCTATATAACACCAAAGATAATACACAGTAAAAACTCTGAGTACAGATAATGTAGCAGATGTCACCTGCAGTCCGGTGTAACACCACAGATAACACAGTGATGCCTCTCACTACAGATAACACAGTGATGTCTCTCAGTACAGATAACACAGTGATAACGCTCAGTACAGATAATAAATAATGATGTCTCAAAACAGATAACACAGAGATGTCTCTCAGTACAGATAACACAGTGATGTCCCCCAGTACAGATAACACAGAGATGTCTCTCAGTACAGATAACGTATAGTGATGCTTTTCACTACAGACACACCTACCAACTTTTTGGATGGTCAAAGAGAGACACTTTTGGTTCACTGTATCGCGAAAAGTATCAGAATATTTCTAAAATCCAAATTGCATGAAATAAACAAGTACTACACATGGCAAGCCATAATATACAGATAGGAACCATAATATTGTAGAATATTGTACATGTAATAATTAAATCTATACCTCAAATCAAAAAGGGGGACATTTAAGGATTAAAGAAGGACAGAGGGACTTGGGTCGAAAGTAGGGATTTTCCCTCCAAAAGAGGGACACTTGGGAGGTCTGAGTACAGATAACAGGGATTTCTCTCAGTACAGAGAACACAGTGATGGCTTTCAGTACAAAAAAAACTGTGATGTCTCTCAGTACAGTTAACACAGTGGTGTCCCTCAGTACAGGTAAAGCCTCATTTAGATTGCCCAATTGGCGGGCAGATTATTGGGAATAAACGTTACTACAAAGCTCACTCCCAATAATCTAAAGGTGCAGCAGATCACTCGAAGCAGACAGACACCTCAATCATCATTTTTGGGCAGCAGATTGTGCTGTCTAAACAGTACTCTGCTGCCCAGGAACAGTGCAACGGTATTAGGATGAGTGACAGCAGTAGCCATCGCTTGTCCTCATATTGTGGAGGTGATTTCTGCATGTAAATGTAGCACTTCATTGCGAATAGCAAGCAGCCAATTTTTGGGAAGAAATGCTTCCTTCCCAACAATCGTCTGCTCATGGGTGCAGTGTAAATGCGCCTTAATACACAGTAATGTCTCTCAGCACAAATGACACACAGTGATCTCTCTGAGTACAGATAACACAGTGATGTCTCTCAGTACAGATGACACACAGTAAGTGAGTACAGATATTAAATGTTACCTGCCCGACTGAGTCCATAGCTCATGATGGGGGCCTCAATAAAGAAGTAAGTGTGCCTGCAGGGCGTGACCTGCTGCTTGGCTCCTGTTATTATCAAGGATCTCTAGACTCCTCTGTCTAGTACAGTCCTGATCAAAAGTGTAAGACCACTTGAAAAATGGCAAAAAATCTTATTTTACATTGTTGGATCTTAACAAGGTTCCAAGTAGAGCTTCAACATGCAACAAGAAGAAATGGGAGTAAGACAAAACATTTTTTGAGCATTCAATTTAATGAAAACAACTAATAAACTGAAACAGGCTGTTTTTCAGCTGATCAAAAGTTTAGGACCACATGCCTTTAAAAGGCCAAATCTGTGCAAAGATGTGGATTCATTGTCATTTTCTGTCAGGTACTCACACGTTGTGATGGCAAAGGCAAAAAAACTCTCCCTTTTTGAACGTGGTCAGGTTGTTGAACTGCATAAGCAGGGTTTCTCACAGCGCGCCATCACTGCTGAGGTGGGACGCAGTAAGACAGTCATTTGGAATTTCTTAAATGATCCTGAGGGTTATGGAACCAAAAAGTCAAGTGGAAGACCCAAAAAAATTTCACCAGCACTGAGCCGGAGGATCCAATTGGCTATCCGTCAAGACACTGGACGATCCTCGACCCAAATTAAGGCCCTTACTGGTGCTGACTGCAGCCCCATAACCTTCAGACGGCATCCGAGACTGAAGGGCTTCAAAAACAAAAAAGTCTTCAAAGACCTTGTCTCCTTGAACGCCACAGAATTGCTCGTTTGGACTTTGCAAGAGAGCACCAAACATGGGACATTCAAAGGTGGAAGAAAGTTTTATTCTCTGATGAGAAAAAAATGTAACCTTGATGGTCCTGATGGTTTCCAACGTTACTGGCATGACAAGCAGATCCCACCTGAGATGTTTTCTACGCGCCACAGTGGAGGGGGCGCCATAATGGTCTGGGGTGCTTTTTCCTTCAGTGGAACAATGGAGCTTCAGGAAGTGCAGGGGCGTCAAACGGATGCTGGCTATGTCCAGATGTTGCAGAGAGCATTCCTCATGACTGAGGGCCCTCGTCTGTGTGGTAACGACTGGGTTTTTCAACAGGACAATGCTACAGTACACAATGCCCGCAGGACAAGGGACTTCTTCCAGGAGAATAACATCACTCTTTTGGCCCATCCTGCATGTTCCCCTGATCAAAATCCAATTGAGAACCTTTGGGGATGGATGGCAAGGGAAGTTTACAAAAATGGACAACAGTTCCAGACAGTAGATGGCCTTCTTGCGGCCGTCTTCACCACTTGGTGAAATGTTCCCACTCACCTCATGGAAACGCTTGCATCAAGCATGCCTAAACAAATTTTTGAAGTGATCAACAATAACGGCGGAGCTACTCATTACTAAGTTCATGTTTGGAAGTTGGATTTCTGTTTTGGGGGGGTTACGTTTTTTTTGAAACGTGAAAAACAGCCTGTTTCAGTTTATTCGTTGTTTTCATTAAATTGAATGCTCAAAAAAGTTTTGTCTTACTCCCATTTCTTCTTGTTGCATGTTGAAGCTCTACTTGGAACCTTGTTAAGATCCAGCCATGCTAAATATGATTTTTTGCCATTGGCCTTAAACTTTTGATCAGGACTGTATATCTATCCTGCGCTGCCTGGATGATGTCCTAGCCGAGGGCCTGCTGGAGTGGGCCCCTTAAAAACCACTATGGCTGCTACAGCAGTAGTTACATCCATGGTAAACAGCATAATTTGACATAGTCTTGTAATCATATGCAAATAGAGGTTTTCTACCAGAATTTGTATCTGTAGCTGTGAAAAATATGTGGCATTCAGCACTGAATCCAATCAGCGGCATATTAAAGGGCTTGAGGGTACAGGTGCAAAATTTTAGCTTGGGCTCCCCACATAACTTCTCGCTTGCCAGCTGAAACCCATGTGTACCTTTTTAGCAGCATTGATGGGTCTCTTAAGTGACACCTTGATATAGCACTAGCAGCCAGTGATTACAGTACAGTTGCAAATGGAGTAGAAGTCTTGGGCTGTAGATCTTCATATGGCCCTCACTTTAGTTAGTGGATATCCCTACACACCACCACTGTAAACAGAGATGGGGTGAAGTATAATCTCCTTTACAGCTCATTGTCTCTTCCATATAGACATGTGTTGCAAGTACACTGTAACCCTTTCAGTCAACCATCTGTACTTTTCTCCACAGCATCCCTTCCTTGACAATATGCTTAGTTACTACAATTTTTTGTATTAAAAGATTAATGATCTCCTTTCTGACAGTGGGGGATATCTGCCATGATGTGTATCATAAAATCTTTTCCCATTCTCCTGCATTCCAGCATTCTTCCACTCCTCCACTCCACTCCTCCACATTTATAATACTTTTATTGCCAGATATTAACCTTTTCAGGACCTTGGACGAGAATGCTCGTCCTAACTTGCAGGTACTTAATGCACTAGGACGAGCATTCTCGTCCTAGGGTTAACGCGCTGCCCCACAACTGCTGCCAAGATCACTGATGTCGGCGGATTAACCCCCTGTATGCCGCAGTCACGCTGACCGCAGCATACAGGGGGTTAGCGTCGGCTTGTACATCCCCATCGGGTCCCCATGCTGTGGTGACGGTGAACCGAGGGTTGCTATGGGAGCCCTTATGCCCTGAACAGGCATCGGGACTGCCAGCTATGGAAGCCCAGGAGATTCAGCCCCAGGGCTGGGTCTCCTAGGAAACTGTTAGCGTCTTACAGTGTAAGACACTGACAGTTCAATACAGCACAATACAGATGTATCGTGCTGTATTGAAACAGCGATCAGACCCTGTCCCATAGTGGGACAAAAAATAAAGTGAAAAAAGAAGTTAAAGAAAAATAATTTTTACAAAAAAATTAAACGTTTCAAGTAAAAAAAAAAAAAAAAAAAGTGCCCTTTTCCCAAAATAAAGTAATAAAAAAAATAAAAAATATAGGGAAAAAAGAAAAGTAGACATATTAGGTATTGACGCGTCTGTATCGACCAGCTCTATAAAAATATCACATGACCTAACCCCTTAGGTGAACACCGTAAAAAAATAAATAAAAAAAATGCCATTTTTGGTCACCTTACATCACAAAAAGTGTAATAGCAAGCGATCAAAAAGTCATATGCACCCTATAATACTACCAATCAAACCATCATCTCATCCCAAAAAAATTAGCCCCTACACAAGACAGTTGCCCAAAAAATAAATAAAACTACGGCTTTCAGAATGTGGAGACACTAAAAAATGATTTTTTTTCAAAAATGCTTTGTTATGTAAAACTGAAACAAACAACCAAAAAAAGTAGTACCTGCTCTATGAAAAATACCACATGATATAACCTGTCAGGTGAATGTTGTAAATAACAAAAAATAAAAACGGTGCCAAAACAGCTATTTCTTGTTACCATGCCTCACAAAAAGTGTAATATAGAGCAACCAAAAATCATATGTACCCTAAAATAGTACCAACAAAACTGCCACCTTATCCCGTAGTTTCCAAAATGGGGTCACTTTTTTTGAGTTTCTACTCTAGGGGTGCATCAGGAGGACTTCAAATGGGACATGGTGTCAAAAAAAACAGTCCAGCAAAATCTGCCTTCCAAAAACCGTATGGCATTCCTTTCCTTCTGCGCCCTGCCGTGTGCCCGTACAGCAGTTTACGACCACGTATAGGGTGTTTCTGTAAACTACAGAATCAGGGCCATAAAAATTTAGTTTTGTTCGGCTGTTAACCCTTGCTTTGTAACTGGAAAAAATTGATTCAAATGGAAAATCTGTTTTGAATACCTTGAGGGGTGTAGTTTGTAAAATAAGGTCATTTTTGGGTGGTTTCTATTATGTAAGCCTCATAAAGTGACTTCAGACCTGAACTGGTCCTGAAAAAGTGGGTTTTAGAAATTTTTGGAAACATTTCAAGATTTGCTTCTAAACTTCTAAGCCTTCTAAAATAAAATGATCCAAACATAAAGTAGACATATGGGGAATGTAAAGTAATAACTATTTTTGATGGTATTACTATTTATTATAAAAGCAGAGAAATAGAAATTTGGAAATGTGCTAATTTTTCCAAAGTTTGGGTAAATTTGGATTTTTTTTTATAAATAAAAATTTATTTTTTTTGACGTAATTTTACCACGGTCATGAAGTACAATATGTGACGATAAAACAATCTCAGAATGTCCTGGATAAGTAATAGCGTTTTAAAGTTATTACCACATAAAGTGACACATGTCAGATTTGCTAAAAATGGCCTGGTTAAAGTAGATCAGAAAGATCAAATATGTATAATCAGCCTTAAAGGGGTTGTAGCAAATAGCATTTATTATGTAGAGAAAGTTAAGACAAGGCACTTACTAATGTATTGTGATTGTCCATATTGTCTTCTTTGCTGGCTTCATTCATTTTTCCATCACATTATATACTGCAATCTATTAGGGCTGTTTCACACGAGCGAGTCCATTGCGGGAATCATGCTCTGTGTGTGACTGTGATCCTCCGCTCTGGACTTGCAGGAGCGCACGGCATTATTATGATTTATAATGCTATGTGCCTCTGCATGGCCTTTTTTCCACAGAATCACAGTGACATAAAGCTGTCAGTGTGATTCTGTAGAAATAAGATCAAGCAGAGGCACATAGCATTATAAATCATAATAATGCCGTGCGCTCCTGCAAGTCCAGAGCGGAGGATCACACTCACACACGGAGCGTGAGTCCCGCAATGGACTCGCTCGTGTGAAACAGCCCTTAGCGATTACTGTGCTTGCACACTATAGAAAAAAGCAGCAACCTATGTGCGCTACCACAGCCCCAGCCACCAGAGAGGTCTGTGCTTTTTCCTATAGTGTGCAATCACGACCACCACTGATGGATTGCAGGGTGTTCGTAACCATGGAAACGAGCAGTGTATAATGTGATGGAAAAATGAATCCAGCCAGCAAAGGAGATGATATGGATAATAACAATACATTAGTAAGTGGCTTATATTAACTTTCTCCACATAAAAAATGCCACTTGCTGAAGTGAGACCACCCCTTTTAGCCAGATTTTCATGAGACAATTGTCAGGCCAATTATTGGAAACTAATGTTAGTATGAACACTCGTTAACAGATAACTGTCCTGTGTGAAGTTGCCTGCGATCACCAGATGAATGAGCAAAACGCTTGTTCATCAAGTGAAATCATCATTTATGCAGATATCAAAATCATTGTTTCTGGACAGCAGATCATGCTGTGTAAAAAGCCATCTGTTGTCCAGAAACAATGAATCTGTAGGAGGACGAGCACTTGCAGTAGCTTTCACTCGTCCCCATACAGTGGAAATGACTGCTGCACAAACGCTGATCTTCACCGCCTCTGATGAGGAAGCAGTTACCGCCCCTAGGCGGCAACTGCAGCGACCCCAATAGTTATACAACTGCATACAGTGCCATATTAAGAGAGGCCATTACTGTGAAGTCCAATGGGGTGCATACAGATCTGCAATACAGACCCATTGGGACTCTGTGCTTCCATACAAGATCTGTACACACAAAATTGTAAGAACTTCACAATTGCATGCACTTGCAGGCCATAGTGATGAGGAATTGCTAATGTCAATCCACACCGTACAGCTGAACTCACATGGACGAACTTCAAAAATCATGAGACATGTGGTATTACCCCGATATCTGTAAACCTTTCAGATAACTGTTCTGAATTCTGTAGCATTGCTGATCATTTCATCATTAATTTATGCAATAAAATACACAACTAGTTTATCTTTGATCTTTTTAATCAATGTACTTATAAATTGGACACATTGGAAAATGTGGTTAGAAGTGAGAATTGACCTCTGGCTTCTATTCAAGACATCGGGAAGAAGGGCTGGTTCCTCCATTATACTGCCTAAACTCATAATTACATTTTGTTGAAAATTGAGTCTTCATCTGTTAATAAATTAGCAAAATAAAATACATGAAAGAGGTAGACATGATAAAAAAAATAGCACGGACACTGTAGATGATCCCTTTCCCAACTAGGTATAATTTATTTCATGGCAATGTCAGACTCTCACGGGCTTCAGTTTTGCTTCTTAGCTGTTTTCTCTGTCTTTATTGTTTTTGAGCAGCAGATAGTTTAGTGCAATAACTGTTTCTGCAAAGTCAACTAGCTCAACAAAGTCTGATGTGATGATATTAACACCCATGGCACCTGGTTTCTGCATTTTTACCCAGTTCAGTATCATTGGAAGATTCCTAGGAAGAAAATACACCAACAGTACATTACATATATGCATGACACAAATGGAAATACAGTTATACAAGATTAGCAATGGTTAAGTGACAATCACACAGATGTAAGGCTTGTTACAGTAAAGTTACCAAACATGCACCTCCTGTACGTTTCGCACGGGGAGCGGGCAGGGAAGAAGCTTTGGGCAAAATGTTCGTCGGGGTGACGATAACGAAGTCCCTTGGATCCCTTGGTCTGGTATACAGTTGCAAGAAAAAGTATGTGAACCCTTTGGAATGATATGGATTTCTGCACAAATTGGTCATAAAATGTGATCTGATCTTCATCTAAGTCACAACAATAGACAATCACAGTCTGCTTAAACTAATAACACACAAAGAATTTAATGTTACCATGTTTTTATTGAACACACCATGTAAACATTCACAGTGCAGGTGGAAAAAGTATGTGAACCCTTGGATTTAATAACTGGTTGAACCTCCTTTGGCAGCAATAACTTCAACCAAACGTTTCCTGTAGTTGCAGATCAGACGTGCACAACGGTCAGGAGTAATTCTTGACCATTCCTCTTTACAGAACTGTTTCAGTTCAGCAATATTCTTGAGTTGTCTGGTGTGAATCGCTTTCTTGAGGTCATGCCACAGCATCTCAATCGGGTTGAGGTCAGGACTCTGAATTGGGCCACTCCAGAAGGCGTATTTTCTTCTGTTTAAGCCATTCTGTTGTTGATTTACTTCTATGCTTTGAGTCGTTGTTCTGTTGCAACACCCATCTTCTGTTGAGCTTCAGCTTGTGGACAGATGGCCTTAAGTTCTCCTGCAAAATGTTTTGATAAACTTGGGAATAAATTTTTCCTTCGATGATAGCAATCCGTCCAGGCCCTGACGCAGCAAAGCAGCCCCAAACCATGATGCCCCCACCACCATACTTCACAGTTGGGATGAGGTTTTGATGTTGGTGTGCTGTGCCTCTTTTTCTCCACACATAGTGTTGTGTGTTTCTTCCAAACAACTCAACTTTGGTTTCATCTGTCCACAGAATATTTTGCCAGTACTGCTGTGGAACATCCAGGTGCTCTTGTGCAAACTGTAAACGTGCAGCAATGTTTTTTTTGGACAGCAGTGGCTTCCTCTTTGGTATCCTCCCATGAAATCCATTCTTGTTTAGTGTTTTACGTATCGTAGATTCGCTAACAGGGATGTTCGCATATGCCAGAAACTTTTGTAAGTCTTTAGCTGACACTCTAGGATTCTTCATCACCTCATTGAGCAGTCTGCGCTGTGCTCTTGCAGTCATCTTTACAGGACGGCCACTCCTAGGGAGAGTAGCAGCAGTGCTGAACTTTCTCCATTTATAGACA
Organism: Bufo bufo; assembly: GCF_905171765.1. Classification (NCBI taxonomy): domain Eukaryota; kingdom Metazoa; phylum Chordata; class Amphibia; order Anura; family Bufonidae; genus Bufo; species Bufo bufo. The sequence goes on from NC_053391.1 coordinate 304,059,963, forward strand.
ATTTGTCTTACCGTGGACTGATGAACAGCAAGGCTTTTGGAGATACTTTTATAACACTTTCCAGCTTTATGCAAGTCAACAATTCTTAATCGTAGATCTTATGAGAGCTCTTTTGTGCGAGGCATCATTCACATCAGGCAGTGCTTCTTGAGAAAAGCAAACCCAGAACTGGTGTGGTATTTTTTATAGGGCAGTGCAGCTGTAACCAACACCTCCAATCTCATCTCATTGGTTGGACTCCAGTTGGCTGACACCTCACTCCAATTAGCTCTTGGAGATGTCATTAGTCTAGGGGTTCACATACTTTTTCCACCTGCACTGTGAATGTTTATATGGTGTGTTCAATAAAAACATGGTAACATTTCATTCTTTGTGTGTTATTAGTTTAAGCAGACTGTGATTGTCTATTGTTGTGACTTAGATGAAGATCAGATCACATTTTATGACCAATTTGTGCAGAAATTCATATCATTCCAAAGGGTTCACATACTTTTTCTTGCAACTGTATTTGATTCATCTCACATTTGCTGTGGATGTTGGCAGAAATATTGTTTTCCTAAGTGAGATTACTCTCTATTATACTGCGATAGTGTGAATAATTGACAATAATAACAACTACAATAATATGGCAAATTATGCTGCAACAGTGTAGATAATTGATATTAGTAATTATTACCTGGCAAATTGTGGGGAGTTATTATTATACAAACTGATATTTTAATTATTTGACCATTGTTGGTATCTCATGGACATGCTTTTGTGACATGTGGAGTTCATCTAAGACTGTGGATATTTTAATGTGATTATCTATTATTATTTTTAATCATGTTTCAATAAAAATGCACTATTTATGGATACTGTGTGGCATTGTGTTTGTTGGTGCCTGTCTTGGAGACAGAAAATGCAGAGTGGTAATGAAACATTTTTTTATGTAAATTTTACTAGACAAGATTTCAGATTACTGTTAATGTTAAAAAAAAAAAATACCTGATCCGTTTTGCCTGATGACACCGGAAAAAACGGATCCCGTATTGCAATGCATTTTTCTGACTGATCAGGCATTTTTCAGACTGATCAGGATCCTGATCAGTCTGAAAAATGCCTGATCAATCTGAAAGAATGATCTATACCAGTGTATCACTGTACAGCAGCGATGGCATGAAGCGCACAGCGTCATAGCAACCAATGACGCCGTGCGCTCCTGCTGTCAGAAGGAATCCCGGCCGGGTTACCACGGACCGCTCTCGGCCGCGGAACACGGCCGTGTGCATGAGGCTTAGGCCGAGTTCACACGAATGTGTGTGACCCGTGCCTGTGCTGCGGCCCGCAAATAGCGGGCCGCAATGCACGATCGCCGGCCGTAGGTCAGCCGTATCAGATCGTGGACCCATTCACTTTAATGGGTCCACGATCCGCCCGTTCCGCTAAAAGATAGGACATGTTCTATCTTTTTGCAGAACGGAAGTACGGGACATAACCCCACGGAAGCACTCCGTAGTGCTTCCGAGGGGTCCCGTCCTGTGCGGCCGTTCCACGATTCCGGATTTGCGGACCCATTGAAGTTAATGGGTCCGCATCCATGATGCGGAATGCACACGGAACTGTGGCCGTGTATTGCGGCCCGCGATTTGTGGGCCGCAATACGGCCACGGATCACATACGTTCGCGTGAACTTAGCCTTACTCTGGCAGGCTGCGGGCATTAGCTTAAAACCCCTTATTGCCACACAACCACTTTAAGAATGACTTGGGAAAATTACATCTATGAAATTAGCTACATGCACATATGAGATCTTACATACTGTAACAACACATTTACATGGCATTTGAACACTTCAGGATGTAATTGATGCATTGCTAGTCTAAACTTACCTATGGACAAGTGTATTTTTTAATCCAGATTTCAATCCTCGCACAATGGTTTTAACCTGTGGTGTGAGAATGGCCTGAGACACATGAAATGTCCCCCGCTTAGCACGTTCCCCCAGAGTTGTCTCCAGAAATTGAATCAACTTATGTACATTTGTTGTGTTGGCCCATGGCGCTGGCATCTTATTTCCTGCCCACAGGAATGGGTACTCATTCCAAATGTTATAGTGGTAGAACACAAGAACCTAATATAAAGAACACAAAGAGTTAGTAATAGTACACTGTACACTATTATAGCTGATGCTGCGTGAGAAGCTATCTGACCTCCAGAGGTAATGGCTGAGAATTATTCACCTTGTTTTTTATATAGAATTTTTATGGCTTCTAGCTACCAGAAAATCAGGACACATCTGTCATTGTAAAAAAGCCTCGAGCCTTATCAAGGACCACACATTCATGTTCCTATACATAAAGCAATCCATCAAAGGTGCAAAATGTATCACACGTGTGTATTTTCCTTGGTATTGAATGGTTTTTTTTTTATAATATATAACTATATAGTACTTCCATGCTAGTTTTCAGATCAGTTTTAAAGTTTAAATTGCCACAAGGTTGCAATCCACAACTTTTTGTCCACTTGCTCCCACTGGGGACACAAAGATCAACAAACACCACCCAAACTCGTACATGAGTCCTCTTGTTCTGCCGGTAGGATAGCATTTTGTTACCATCAGGAACATTTCACATTTATATGTACATGCTCAAACAAATGCAAGACTGATTAACAGAAGATAGAAATGATGATCACTTAAAGTGTATTTAAGGAACTAAACAAGATACATAACGATATAAGTGACATTTGTGGGCATTTTTACTGTGTTGCATAACTGCAGTTGGAGGCGCATCCCAATGTAGAGCAGGGAGTAGCACTAGGTAGACAGGCAGGTGTATTACGTACAGACTTAGGCATGCAGTTCTTCTACATATAATGATTCATGGTGACAATTAGTGACAATTAGTTACATGTGACACAACATACGAAGCAATCTGACGAGCAGACGTGTCATCACCCACACTTACAGTATAATCCTTAGAATAATCTATAAATCATAATTTTGATAAAACTACTTACGGTAACTTTCAAAAAGTATGAAATAGATAGTATGCCCCTGCTTGTCATTCATTCAGACCACCCATAACTGCAATTGGCAGAATCCTTGCCATTTTTACAGACATTTTCCCAGATTTATTATTACATTACAGTCAGATAACTGATGGCAATTTTAAAAAGAAATGCATCAAACATTGTAGCACAAACCACCAGAAATTGTAAGTAGAAAACAACTGACAAGCTGAGTGACCTGGTTCTATCTAAGGGAGAGTTGTGACATGTAGTACTGATTCCTGATCCATTCATTACAATGGGTCTGTGTACAGTATATGAGTGTGGTTTTCCATGCACCATCTCTGCGTACAGGAAAAATCGCAGCATGTTCTATATTTTTCATGCAGCCCTGGCCCCATAGAAGTGAATGTGGCTTGTGTGAAAAACAGAAGGCATCCGGATATAATGTGTTTTACACTGGTGGTTGCCAGGAGATGTAGATTGCTTTTATTCAGTTTTTCTTCATGTGTGTGAAAGATGCATGCAATCCGAACGGAAAAAACGCACACAATGAACGTAGTCGTAGTGTATAGCTGTGCCATATTCTTTCTATTTTGTTATAATGGATTTAATGGTGATCGGTGGGATGTTCAAAGTTTAGGATATTTTTTAACACACAACTCTGATCTATACTTCTCCACACCTTTGTGTCTGACTTGAATGGGTCTACACCTCCCATAAATTTATTGTAGTCTGTCACACAGACTGGTTTGTGCTTGTCCGCCGTAGCCCCCCTCTCCCTAACTGCCACTGTGGTGTCTGCATGCAAGGTGGTCAGCATGTAGACATCCTTCCTGTCCTTCCACTTCACAGCAAGCAGCTGGTCACTTGCGAGGGCGAAGGATGTTCCTTTCTCCAAACGTTTGGAGACCAGCGGTTGTGGGTATCCAACTCTATTTTTGCGGACTGTCCCACAAGCCCCTGTGTTTGCAGCATGGAGGGATTTATAAAGGGGTATACTGGTATAAAAATTATCTGTGTACACATGGTACCCTTTGTGCAGGAATGGCGCCAATAAATCCCACACAATTTTTCCCGATGTCCCAATATTTTCGGGGCAGCCTGGGGGGTTAAGTTGGGAGTCTCTGCCCTCATAAATAGACAGACCACAGGTGTAGCTGGTTGTGCTCTCGCACACCTTATACAATTTTACCCCATATCTGGCACGCTTGGAGGGAATATATTGACGGAAGGAAAGGCGGCCTTTAAAACTAAAAAGGGACTCATCAACGGATAATTTTTTCTCAGGGGTATATAATTTCAAGAATAAATCTGTAAGGAGGGAAATAAGGGGTCTTAATTTATTTAGGGGGTCGAAGGCTGGGTCAGTTCTGGGGGGGACTTGGGAATTGTCAGAAAAATGCATAAACCGCATTAGGACTTCATAGCGGTTACGGGACATAACTGCTGCAAACACAGGGGTTGAGTGGACAGTACTCGCAGCCCAATAGGATCGGACAGAGTTTTTTTTTACAATGCCCATGTCCAGGGTAAGCCCCCAAATTTTTTTTATTTCAGGGACACTTGTGGGGGGTCCACCATCTTACATAAATAGACGTGGGCTTTTGTACAGCAAACTGTGTGGCGTACAAATTAGTTTGCTGCATAATTAACTCAAGGACGTTATCATCCACAAATAAATGAAAAAAATCATAAGGGGTAAAATTGCCGACATCCACATTAATTTGGGGAGTGGATAAATATTGGGGTACTTGGGGGGAAAATGAAGTGGCAGGAACCCACGTAGCAGAAGGGACGGGACCGCTGGGTGGAGAATGAGAGGAGGTGTCGACTTCTACCACCATAGGGCTATGGGGTCTGGGGATGGAATCGGAGTCCCCGCTATCTGAAAATATTTCCGCCTCTGAAGCGGTGCCAGATTCAGAGTGGTCAGAGCAGAGAAATTCGTATGCCTGCTCCGCACTTAACAATCTCCGAGCCATTTATTTTTTTCTGTACAGCTCAGAAAGAAATTAAAATAACTGACCGTCCCTAAAAATGACTGTCACCCACCGACTGACTGACACCCACTGACGGAGTGACACCCACTGACTGACGGAGTGACACCCACTGACTGACGGAGTGACACCCAACAACTCACTGACACCCACCGACTGACTGACACCCACTTACCGCCAGTAACAGACGGACACAGGGTCCCTAATAAAGATAATTGACTGTAACTAATAGACGTCTAATGACGGACGCCTAATCACGGACACCCACTGACCGCCAGTTACTGACGGACAGTTTATATATTTTTTTCACAGTATGTATTCACAGAGCCAGGACAGAAGTCTGATCTCTTTCTCCTCACAGAACAACTGCGCTGAGGGGAGAGAGAAGCACAGCCCCTGTCCTGGCTCTGTTTTGTAAATATAATGGATGTGATCTCCATGATAGGTTTATCATGGAGACCACATGATCAGGAACCATTATTATTGGTCCCTGATGGTTACTGTGCTGAAGGCAGATCTTCAGCACAGTAACCAGTGCGCATGTCTGCGCCATATTATTTTTTTATTAGATGGGGGGGCGCCCTAATAACTTTATTGAAATATATCTGAGGGCCATATTGCCCCGATCGGGGTGCTGGGGGCATAATTTGAACTTCTCTCTCCTCTCATGAGGAGAGAGACCTTACAGTGAGCGGCGGCGGCCGGCTTTAAGTCTGCGCATGCGCCAGGCCGCCGCCGCCATCTTCCTTGAGGGTAAGGGGGGGTGAGGATCGGGACCCAGCTTAGGACCTGAAGCGCTGGGGGACCCGATCCTAGCACCGGAGACTTTCTCCCTCCTCTCTTACATGAGAGGAGGGAGAAAGTTTAGTGCAGGCATCTCCGCTGCCGGCATTTTCGGTGATCGCCGTGATAACGTGTATCACGGCGATCACGTGATCAGAGACCACTTGTCACGGTCTCTGATCACTGCCCCGAGCCCTCAGCTACCTCAGGTAGCTGCGGGCACGAAGCTACAGCGATTGATTTTATCGCTAACTTGGGCTGAAGTGCCGCCGTAAAAAGGCGGCGCTCCAGCCCAATGCCCCTTAGTGACTGCCGTAAAAACACGTATGGGTGGTCACTAAGGGGTTAATCATTTTTTGTGATAAACACGCGAGCTTCAGATTATAGTTCAGGAAGAGCACTGCTGCAGTCGGACACTTCCTCTGCCAGTCAGGGGAATGTCAGCTCTAGTAAGCAGGGGACCAGGAGAGCAGGGCAGGCCAGACAGGTGCTGGTAGTGGAAGACTCAATTATTAGGGTACAGATAGGGCGATCTGTTACATAGACCGGGATCGTCAAACAGTGTGTTGTCTTCCTGGCGTTCGAGTTCGACATATTGCAGATTGGGTTGACAGATTACTGGGAGGGGCTGGAGAAGATCCAGCAGTCATGGTCCATATTGGAACCAATGACAAAGTTAGAGGTAGGTGGACCTTCCTTAAAAATGATTTTGGGATTTAGGTCACGAGCTTAGGGAAAGGACCTCAAAGGTAGTATTTTCTGAAATACTACCTGTACCACGAGCCACACCAGAAAGGCAGCGGGAGATTAAGGAGGATAACAAATGGCTCAAGAATTGGTGTAGGAAGGAGGGGTTTGGGTTCCTGGAGAATTGGGCCAAATTCTCTGTTGGCTACAGGCTCTACCTGTACGGATGGGCTCTACCTCAATGGGGAGAAGATGGCTAGAAGGTTGGAGGAGTGTTTAAGCTAGAGACTGGGTAATTACAATATAGGAGGGGAAGACAGTGTAGACGTAATGAAACTAGGGGAGGAATGGAAAGAGGGACTAGAACAGTTCATAAGGAAAGGTGTAGGGTAAAATATATACAGAAACCTCTCAATTGTATGTACACTAATGCCAGAAGCCTGACTAATAAAACTGGTGAACTGGAATTAGTGATGTGTGAGGAGGACTATGACATAGTGGGAGTAACTGAGACATGGCTGGATGATAGCTATGATAAGTTAACTTACAGGATTACAGTCTGAAAAGATCATCAAAATGGTGGCAAAAACAATAATAAAATACTGATAGGAGTTTATTATAAGATACCTAGTATACCAGAGTCTACAGAAAATCTACTATTAAACAAGATAGATGAGGCGGCAAATCATGAGGTCATTATTATGGGGGACTTCAACTACACAGATATAGACTGGGAAACTGAAATCTGCACATAGCATAAAGAAAACAGGTTCTTGGCAATAACTAAAGACAATTACCTTTCCCAACTGGTTCAGGACCTGACTAGAGGGACGGCCATATTGGACTTACTTCTAACCAAAAGACCTGATAGAACAACAGATTTGCAGATTGGGGGACAACTGGGAAATAGTGACGAATCCTAAACTCTAATTGTGGGAGTACCTCTCACAATTAGAGTTTAGGATTCGTCACTATTTCCCAGTTGTCCCCCAATCTGCAAATCTGTTGTTCTATCAGGTCTATTGGTTAGTAGTAAGTCCAATATGGCCGTCCCTCTAGTCGGGTCCTGAACCAGTTGGGAATTATGGGAATAAAAGGATAAAGAACAAGAAAAAAACAATGTGGATAAATAGAATTGTAACAAAAGCAATAAATGACAAAAAGAAAACATTTAAATCACTAAAACAGGAGGGTAGCGAGGAAACATTGAAAAACTATAAAGAAAGAAACAGAATATGTAAAAAACAATTCATTGCCAAAGAGAGTAAAACTAACCCTAAAATGTTCTTCAAATATATATAAAAGGTAAAAAGTATAAATCTGAAGGTGTTGGCCCTTTACAGAGTAATGAGGGGGGAGTTGCAGAGAGCAATGAGGAGAAAGCAAAGCTATTAAATATTTTTTTCTACACTGCAATCACTGAAGAAAATAAACTGTCAGATGAAATGCAGAATGCAAAAGTTAATTCCCCATTAAAAGTGCCCTGTCTGACCCAGGAAGAAGTACAGCGGCAACTTAAAAAGATTCAAATAGACAAATCGCCGGAACCAGATGGCATACACCCCTGTATCCTAAGAGAATTAAGTAATGTCATAGCCAGACCCTTATTTCTGATATTTAAGGACTGACAGGGCGTGTGCCACACGATTTGCGCATAGCAAATGTGGTGCCAATATCCAAAAAGGGTCCAAAAACAGAGCCCAGAAACTGTAGGCCGGTAACTTTAACATCTGTCGTAATTAAACTGAAGGTTTTCTAAGAGATGCTATCTTGGAATACCCCAATCGAAATAAGCAAGTAATGCCATATCAGCATGGCTTCATGAGGGATCGGTCATGTCAAACTAATTTAATCAGTTTCTATGAGAAGGTAATTCTAGACTTTACTGTGGCGAATCAATGGATGTCAAATATCTTGACTTCTCTAAAGCATTTGATACTGTACCACATAAAAGGTTAGTATATAAAATGAGAATGCTTGGACTGGGGAAAAATGTCTGTATGTGGGTAAGTAACTGGCTCAGTGATAGAAAACAGAGTGTGGTTATTAACGGTACACACTCAGATTGGGTCACCATCACTATTGGTGTACCACAGGGGTCAATATTGGGCCTTATTATTTTCAATATATTTATTAATGATCTTGTAGAAGGTTTGCACCGTAAAATATACATTTTTGCAGATGACACTAAACTGTGTAAAATAATTAACACAGAAGAGGAATGTATACTGCTACAGATGGATGTGGATAGATTGGAGGCTTGGGCAGATAAGTGGCAGATGAGGTTTAACACTGACAAATGTAAGGTTATGCACATGGGATGGAATAATGCAAGTCACCTGTACATACTAAATGGTAACACACTCGGTAACACTGACATGGAAAAGGATTTAGGAATTTTAGTGAACAGCAAACTAAACTGTACAAACCAGTGTCAGGCAGCTGCTGTCAAGGACAATAAGATAATGGGTTGCATCAAAAGAGGCATAGATGCCCGTGATGAGAACATAGTCCTACCACTTTACAAATCACTGGTCAGACCACACATGGAGTACTGTGTACAGTTCTGGGCTCCTGTGAACAAGGCAGAGATAGCAGAGCTGGAGAGGGTCCAGAGGAGGGCAACTGAAGTAATAACTGGAATGGGTGGACTACAGTACCCTGAAAGATTATCAAAATTAGGGTTATTCACTTTAGAAAAAAGATGAGGGGAGATCTAATAACTGTATAAATATATCAGGGGTCAGTACAGAGATCTCTCCCATCATCTATTTATCCCCAGGACTCTGACTGTGACAAGGGGACATCCTTTGCATCTGGAGGAAAGAAGGTTTGTACACAAACATAGAAGAGGATTCTTTACGGTAAGAGCAGTGAGACTATGGAACTCTCTGCCTGAGGAGGTTGTGATGGTGAGTACAACAAAATAATTCAAGAGGGGCCTGGATGTGTTTCTGGAGTGTAATAATATTACAGGCTATGGCTACTAGAGAGGGGTCGTTAATCCGGGGAGTTATTCTGATTGCCTGATTGGAGCCGGGAAGGTTTTTTTTCCCCTAAAGTGGGGAAAATTGGCTTCTACCTCACAGTTTGTTTGTTTTTTTGCCTTTCTCTGGATGAACTTGCAGGATAACAGGCTGAACTGGATGGACAGATGTCTTTTTTCAGCCTTATAAACTATGTTACTATGTCTATGGGAAATATGTTTGTGGTAAAACACACTGCGGGTCATTCACAAACACCGGCTTTTTATGTTTTTGTTTCCATTTTGTGGTGGTGGAGGATTTGCCTAATTTTTGATGATTCATGCTCCTCATAAATTCATGCACATCCTTCTGCTTTGTGTGCCTATTGTGAAAAACTACTTCAGTACTTTTTCAACCACTTTTAATTCTAAATCTGGCGTAAATGTAAGTAAATATGCCATTGGCCCCAGACACGCCCCTGCCACTCCCTTCGCCATTCCGAAATGGTGAGGGTGGCGTAAAAATGCTGTGAAACATAATATTGTTGCATGGGCTTTTAAAAAGTCACAAAATAGAGTCTTGCATTTTTTTTATGCCAAAAAGTGGCATGATGCACTTTGTAAATGACACCCTCTGTATACAAAAAGAACACCATAAAAGCCATCCCAAAGAAAACTGCAAAAACTATGGATGGTAAGGAAAAAAATGTTTGTGCTTACTCTAGCATTTCTTTTACTGGTAAAAAAAAAGGGCAGAGACAAATTCATGTGTGTTGGAACACTTAATGGGGCACATTTACTAAGACCGGCTTTTTATGCCGGTCTTAGTTTCTCCCTTGCGCTGCTGTTAGATTTTTGTGTGTGCCTTGTCATAAATTAGGCGCATCTGTGGCAGTCATTGCACCTGGCGCAAATGTTAGTCCCAATCCCGGCACTGCCCCCACCCACCCCCCTCATCTTGCCCAACCGACGGACACTGCATAAAACCGGCCAGTTAAAAAGGGGACTTGCAACTATTTTACACCTAAAATAGTCACAAGTCCCTTCGTAAATGTGCCCCAGTGTGTTCCTATGGGCAAAAGCTATAGCTCAATAGTTTAAAGTGGAAACATCTTACTACAAAAACTTTGCGGGGGTCATTTGTTAAGGAATGCGCTACTACTTTAGTTGTAAAAATAGTCGCATGTCCCTTTTTTATCAGCCATGAGAAAATATTTAGTTGCACAACTGTTTTTTTGCCAAGTTCAGGAACTGAGCAGGACTGGGGCAGAGTGGGGGCCATGCTGTGGACTCTGGCTCCGGCAAATTTACTAGCATTTACGCCTGGAAATAGGGGCTGGAGTACTGTTTTTGCCAAGTGCAAGGACTGCCATAGATCCACCTAATTTATGACGAGGCACACTCCTCGTCATAATTTAGAGAATTTTACAGCAGCAAAATGGGGAAACTAAGAGTGGCATAAAAATCTGGTCTTAGTAAATGTGCCCATGTGTGCCTGGTTATAGCTTCAAAACTGCATCAGAAAACCGGAACATTTACGGGCAGACTAAAAACTTTGCCATCAAATTCACCTGTCATCACATGGTTCTTTTTTCTATAATCTGTCCTAGCCCATAAAATTGCAGGTCATGCCTTAGCACGCACACATAGAAATATCAACAAATAAGAAATACCACCTCTCAATAAGTTTTCCATGATGGAAATTCAGCAGCAAGTTTCTCTGAAATTTAATGGCACAAATACTGCCTGAAATAAGCATATTTTTGTGACATGATTGTTGCAGGAATCACAGAGGGGGTCATCCACTACTTTCAACCTTTGCATTGCAAAGAGGTATCTCCAGGAAAAGAAAACTATCTCACTAGCGCCATCTTTTGGAAGTGGCTCCCTTCCAAATTTATTACTAAGCCTTGGGATATGACAAGGAAAATAGCCATCCATCCACAGACAGCTGTTTCAGGATGCTTGCCCCTCACAAGTACAGAGTAGGATTCTAGCTGGCTGAATGAGATGCCTTGGTTGCAGTTTAGGTGGAGTACTAGCTCTCCTTAAAAAGACCAGCTGTGTATGGAGACTAAGAGTACGGCTACACAGCAACACTGGTCATGCAACAGCCGTCATGGCCAGGATCCCAGGAGGATCACAAGGAGCATCCCGGTGTAGCAGTGATCCCATAGAAATGAATGGGATCGCAGCATGAGTAGCATGTGTGCCGTTAAGTGGTGATCCCATTCATTTCTATGGGATCACCACTTCACTGCGATGCCCCTGCAATCCTGGCCTCAACAGCGTGCGGTGCAGCTGTACTCTTAGACAAAACTTTTTGCATATTATTTTCCCATGGAGCATTGCCACTAGGTCTTCATACCATGGAGCATTACCACTAAATCTCCATACACAGCTGGTGTCTTTAAGGTACCTAATTAAACATTGCATTGCAAAGACTGAAAGCTGCGGGTAAAACTTTCAGCAGATTGAAAAACTGCAGTATAATTCAGTTAACAATGTGTTTTTTCCTCAGTGTGTGGATGACATTTGGAAGTTTCAACCACTTTGCTGGTACTGTAAATGTTGCAGATTATCTGAATGCAATTCACAGCATCTACGCTACGTGTCGCCATACCTCGATTTCCTTTCCCTACACAGGCATCAGCTGAAAAGATTTAGAAAATGGAAACTAAAAATGTGACCTAAAAATAACATAAAGGGGGACATTTATCATCCACTGTGAGACAGAATATTGGCTCCAAAAAGTTGCAAAGTTTAATGCACGCTGTATTTGAGGTACATCTTGTTGTTGTTTTTTTGGAGGGGGGGGCTCAGACACCATTTTACTAGGGTAGGGGATGGTTAGTCAATGAAACATGATGAATGAAACTGTTCTAAAATGGGAGATGAGACATATAGCTCATTAGCAATATATTGCAAACCACTATACTATGAAATTTGTTATTGAGGAGCATCGAACACAATGTCAAAACAGCATTATAGACTGATAAGCATTCCAGACCTTCCAACTGTGCCTATTTGAGAGGTACAGTTCCCATTTTAATTGGACTGCAGATATTTTACCTTTTTCTTGAATTCAGAAGATCAGCTAAGCTTCAGAATGCTTAGAAAGGGTTGTGCGACCTCCCCAAAAATTTGTGAGAGCCGGGTAACTAAAAGCTCTACCATTCCAGCACCAAGACCCTCATCCCTGCTGTTTCTGGAGTGATGATGTCCCATCTATGTTCATGTTACTTATTTGAAGGTTGGACAACCCCTTTTAAGGAAGTTAGTAAAATTCTGTTCTTGCTCTGCTAACCACTTCCTGTCCAACCACAAAAATTAACAGACTAATGAAGTAGCTTTTGTGCCCTTAGCCAAAATGTTATGTGCTCCACAGTAGTTGATGCTCAACCAGTTCAAGGTGTTACCCTGACAGATGGGCCTGTACAGTGACAGGGAACAATAAATAGTTGTTGTTCTTTACAGACACTATGTTTGGCGCTTACAAGGATAATGTGCTTTTTACTTTTGAGCTCACTGTGGGCTGAAACTCTTCAGCTGACGGCACTGTGACTGCAGTAGCGGTCTCTTACTTAGGTTTGATATGCTATTAGGGCTCTCAAAAAGGGAATGTGAAAAATCTATGTGTTACGGCAGTAGATATTGAACCACTGTGTCAACGAACCAAGGAAAATGGTCCGAGAAAAGGGCAGGCAGCAAAGTGTCTATATGGAGGTCAGACACAGGTCAAGGCAGTGGAGGGTCGGAATCCAGTAAACGGGCAGAAAGTCAGTACTTGGGCAGACAACAGAACTGACACCTTTGCAGAATACTAGCATGCTAGAAAAACCTATTACTCAGGCACTCTACCAACCAGGGAAAGTGCCTTAAGTACCCCAAGGTAGGCAACCATAGGCTGGAGCAGAGTAGGGTGTACATGCAGACCGTTTAGGACCTGGAGGAAGCTTACACTCCCTAAGGGGCACAGGAGGAGAGGCCAACCCAGCAATCATGCTGCACGAAAGACACAGCAAGGCCAGTGGCCGGGCTTACAGGGAAGAGGTGAGCATGAGGTGGGTCTGTGCCACCAGGAAGCCAAGACCCAGGACCAGTGAGTGAAGAAGCGGCAGTCATAGGCCGCCACTGTAATACTAGAGTAGCATGCAAGTTAATGTGCTGTGGGAGTATAACTTCATTTTCATAATATTAGAGGGTATGATATTGTTTATTAATATACAATGGAGGTTTGACACAATGGCGTATCAACTACTATTTTTAATAATGGTCTATCATATAAGTAAAAGTAAAATGATGGTTGTTATCAAATTAACAAGTTAACAGACAGATGTTCTATTGTGTATTTATAAAGTATACACAACATTTTAGGTTTTGGGTTTTCACAAATGGTAAATATTGTTCAGTACTACAAAACACTGTCAGGTTCTGCAAATTCCATAAACCCAGATTTGACAATATACCTATTCATTCCAACCCACCCTCCCAGCATTGTCTATCAGTTTCTGAGGTCATGTGATAATTTTTGTTTTATTGTTTAATTTCATTGATGGTAACTGACATATTTGCCTACCTGATACTTCTTTTCCCACAGGTATTGTAATGTAATGTTTTCCACACAATCAGCTGTACAAAGTTTTCTGCCAAACAACTCGCGCAGCATATTCACAAGATACAAATGATGTTCATGTTCCATTGCATAGAAGTGGTTAAAGTCCAACAAAACAACCTCAGTGCTGTGATTTGTTAGAAAAGTGTTAATTTCTGCCAGTCCATCCCATACTTTAATTCCATATAAGCCATGTATGAAATAGATCTCTATTTCAGCCTCCTCTGGCTTCGAGGATACACGTAGGTCAAAATAGCGAATACCTGACTCCAATTGTTCCTTGAAAGTTAAATTTTGGGTAACAGACCATTTCTTCATAAGTTTTTTTACCAATGAGATTTTTGCCAATCGTTTAATTGATGTTGCCTGGTCCGGTCCAACGGGAGATTTTTCATCAACCCAATAGCTGAATGAATCATGTGATCCTGAAATAGAATAGATCATATTAAAGTTCACACTGAGGGGAAAAAAATAACACAAAAGTCATTTAGCATAACCTAACCTAAGACACTCAGCCATGGATAGACTTGATTACATTTTAGAAGACCATTAAATCAAGGGCATAGCTACAGGATAGCTGGCATAGCATCTGCTATGGACTCACTATGAACTGGTAGAGGGACTTCAGAGAAGAGGGGTAGTCTGGGATTTTTGTGAATGACAGTTACTGAGAATGTACAGCCCTGGCAAAATGTATAGAAACACCACACTTAGAGGACGTTTGCCAAGCTTTTTTACTTTGTAGCAAATGCAAAAAAAATCACAGACATGGCACAAAACAATGTCAATAGCTGAACATTCAGGCTCTGAATAATGGCATATGTGTTCCCAGAACAGGAAGCGGAAAAAATTATGGAATCACTAAATGTTAAGGAAAAACTATGAAATCACTTTGTTCAAATACTGGCACAAGGGTAAAGGTATGGACAAAACTCCACCAACCTGCAGTGGAAAATGGGTGCATGATTTCATGGATAAAACTTGGAATTACCTTCAAAATCGTGCAGCTATTGGTCAGAGGTTCCTGTCATACCTATGAAAATGAGTCTGTAGTTAGGACCTTACAGACAAAGCTTACTTACAGAGTTCTTACAGACAAAGCTGTCAGTTGAAATAATGTAAAGGATTGTGGAATTTCTTCACAATAGAAATCAAACCCATGTGACAAAAGAGGTTGGTTGTTCCCATAGAATTTAGCACATGTATAGACAAAATTGGAAAGTTATAAAAGTAAAACATGCGGGTGGACCAAGAAGGATGTTAAAGCATAATGATAAAGAAGTCAAAGCAATATGCCATGAAAATAAAAAAAATGCACAACCAAACAAGGATTCAATTGGGGAGATTTATCAAGGCTAGTGTTCCCATACGCCAGTCTTCATCCTCCTGTGCCGGAGTAAGAGTCTCCTAATTTATTAAGAAGCAAATGCCTCTTAATAAAGTAGTGGCATCTCTGGCATTACATGAGCCAGAAACTCAAGTGTACACCAGCCTGGAGCTGACGTAGACTTGAGCTATAACTTACACCAGTTTCTGACTCAAGTTATAATAAATCCTGTGTGTGGAAGAAGCCCTACCTCGTGGAAAATTATGCCATAAATATGGTGCACACCATATAATTTTTTTTTTTTTATGTCACAATAGCGGCGTAAAAGTTTTGATAAATGCCCTCCAATATTTGTAAGAAATTGGCTGAATCATATGAGATTTACAGATAAAAAATAAAAATAATCCAGCACTAACACCTAAAAGAAGAAAACAAGGCTACAAAGGCAAGTAGTCATTGGGGTCATTGATGAATCTGCATTGCTGGGACTTTTTTTCTCGGCGGGCAAACATATTGACTGCCTTAATAAAACATAAGAATAAAGATAAAACGTGACCAGCGTCTTCCTTCGTGCAAGATTTATTTTCCACCAACACAGCAGACAGGCAACGTTTCGGCTTCACATAAGCCTTTCTCAAGCCTCATGGCTTGAGAAAGGCTTATGTGAGTGAAGTCGAAACGTTGCCTGTCTGCTGTGTTGGTGGAAAATAAATCTTGCACGAAGGAAGACGCTGGTCACGTTTTATCTTTATTCTTATGTTTACTATTTACAGCGGGAAGGAGTCTCACCGCTGGTGACCGTGACGCTTCCAAAGATTTGGGACATTGGTGCTGTCCTTGAAACATATTGTTTTGCCTTAATAAAACAATCGCACTCCCCCATTCAATCATAATATGGTCTGCATGTTATTTACAGTAAGTCAGGTGAATAACCAGAGCAGATGACAATCAGTCAATGCCTAGGTCGGGGATCAGCAACCTCTGGCACTCCAGCTGGAACTACAACTGCCAGAATCACTTCTATGAGAGTTACAACAGACAAGAAAGTGTGCATGCTGGGAGTTGTAGTTACACAGCAGTTGGAGTGTCAAACGGTGCTGATCTTGGCCTAGGTGAACGTAGAAATTTGGACACTTCTCATTCATTTATCATGAAAAAAAAAAGGTGGTGATGGTGAAGTCATTTTTCAGGAGGATAAGGCGTCTAGTTACAGAGCAAGGATTGCTGTCTTCAGGAAAGACAAATCAGTTCAATGACATGGCCAACATACAGTCTGGATAACAATACTATTGGAAATTTACGAAATTTATAAAAATAATTAAAAAAAAGTTCTATGACAAGGCTCCAGGAGCTGATCTGTTTACCGCTCTCTCCAATAAAGTTGGAATCAGCTTGATATAGAAATTGTTTATCATTAGTAAATTTCATTTCAAAGAATTCAGAATGTCATAAAATTCAGAGAAGGAGTAATAAAATTATTGGGATTGGGAATTTTCTATCTTTTTTCCTTATTTTTAATGGTTCCATATTGTGTTTCTATACTTGATTTGGAATAACATATGCCATTTAAGGGGTTTTCCGGGAGTCGATATTTGATTAGTGGGGATCCCAGCACCCCCACCAACAGTGGTAGCCCTTGTATAAGAAAACCAGACAATGAGTAATGTCGGACTGGAGTTCCATGGGCCCACCAGAGGAAATTATCCTCAATCCCTATATCATTAAGGTATTGAATAGGAATAGGTATTGAATCAAATAAATAGTCACTGCTGGACCTGGCAGACAATTGCATCAGAGATTAAGGATTCTCTGGTATTCTGGTGGGACAGTTCAACTCTGCTGGTTAATGTTTTCTAATTGTAAAGAATCTATTGTTTTGGTCAGGGGAGCTCTCTCATTTATATAGAGCTCTACTCCTTGTAGAACTTCAAGTAGAAAGACAAGTGGACCTCCGGATAGGTCATCAATATCAGATCGGCGGGGGGTCTGACACCCGGCACTTCCACGATCAGCTGTTAGAAGAGAAGGCACGCGCCGTGCCAGTGCAGCTGTTTACCTGCTTGCCATCGACATTGCAGTGGTGAACAGGTGTAATTACAAGCCGTCCTATTCACTTCAATAGAATGGCTTGTTCCTATACACTTGTATAGTATAGTGAATGTAGCCGGACATCAATGGGATGGCTCGTTCCTATACACTTGTATAGTATAGCGAATGGGGCTGGACATCAATGGGACGGCTCGTTCCTATACACTTGTATAGTATAGTGAATTCGGCCGGACGTCAATGGGAAGGCTCGTTCCTACACACTTGTATAGTATAGCGAATGGGGCCGGACGTCAAGGGAAGGCTCGTTCCTATACACTTGTATAGTATAGTGAATGGGGCCGGACGTCAAGGGAAGGCTCGTTCCTATACACTTGTATAGTATAGTGAATGGGGCCGGACGTAAATGGGAAGGCTTGTTCCTATACACTTGTATAGTATAGTGAATTCGGCCGGACGTCAATGGGAAGGCTTGTTCCTACACACTTGTATAGTATAGTGAATGGGGCTGACGTCAATGGGAAGGCTCGTTCCTATGCACTTGTATAGTATAGTGAATGGGGCCGACGTCAATGGGAAGGCTCGTTCCTATGCACTTGTATAGTATAGTGAATGGGGCCGGACAGAATTTCATCAGCACAGGGTTGCTGGAACAGCTGGATCTGTATCACACATATGGGAATCAAGCCTAAAACCATCAGGCATCGCTACTTTATCACATTTCTACAGTGTTAATAACCTACAGAACATTTACATACATCTGAATGACACTGGCAGCTTGTGTTTATCAGCTATACAAATATCTGATGTCATACCGTGGATTAAGTGAGACTGTAATCATTCAACTAAAGTACAAATTAGACATCATCAGCCATGGATCTACATGTTACGTAGATTGTCCATATGCTTTAAAGTAAACCAGGATCTCATCTGGCGTCAAGTGGTGATTAGCAGAAAACTGAAGGCTAATCTTTTCAGGGGTCCTTAAGATTATCTGCCATTGCTGCTGGTGATGCAAGGTACAAAGCTTTCAGAAGTCAACATTCTGTGACACGCATGTATCCTATAATGTTTTCTTATACTGTATGCTATATATTAAATACTTTTTCATTATAAATTAGCAACAATTGTCAAATGTCAAGGGAAAAACAATGGCAGGACTATAAATCGGCACCCTTTATCTGTGATGGAAGCCAGTAAATATAGCTGTAAAACTCAACAGGAGAGGAGAGTGTGAGCTGCTCTCTCCGGGGTTGTGTTTCATTTAGGGAGTCTGTTTTGGGGTATGTATTTACTTAGGGGTCTGGTCTGAATTTATTTACGGGGTATGTCGTTTGTATTTAGAGGGTTTTAAATTTTTTGGGGAGGTCTGTATTTATTTTCAGATCTGATGTGGGTTCTGTATTCATTCAGGGATATGGGCCCTATAGTTACAGTATTTTAGTAGGGTTGAGCGAACCCGAACTGTAAAGTTCGGGTTCCTACCAAACTTTAAGATTTTCGGACCCTGGACCTGAACCCGAACTTTTCAGTTCAAGTTCGGGTTTGAGTTTGGTGTTCGGCGAGTTAATGGCGCTTTTTGAAAGGCTGCAGAGCAGCCAATCAACAAGCGTTTAACTCATGTGCCCTTAGAAGCCGTCACAGCCATGCCTACTAATGGCATGACTGTGATTGGCCAGTGCAGCATGTGACCCAGCTTCTATATAAGCTGGAGTCACGTAGCGCTGCACGTCACTCTGCTGTCACTAGTGTAGGGATAGGATGCTGCTGCTGTGAGGGAGAGAATAGGACAGAATCTGTTATCAGAAGTGCTTGCTAACTCAGCGATCCACAGCGATTTTGTTTTGTGGGTGCAGTGCACCATTTTTTTACCCTGCCCTGAGCCCAGTGGCACAGAAAAATAACTTTTATCCGTCTGTTAGTTAGGTGGGCGTCAGCGGCCCTTTTGTGCAAGTTCAGTGCGCCAGCACAGCATATGTGCATTTGTGACAGTCCAATACAAGGTTTAAATACTGCAGTTATATTCAGTGTTTAAAAAAACACCCATTTTTTTTTTGCAAGACCCTACATCTGGGGCCTTTGCTGCATTTGTCACAGTGCAATACAAGCTTTAAATACTGCAATTATATACTGGGTCTAAAAAAATACCCATTTTTTGCAAGATAATACATTTTGGGTCCTTTGCTGAATTTGTGACAGTCAAATACAAACTTTAAATACTGCAGTTATATTCTGGGTTTAAAAAAACACCCATTTTTTGCAAGACACTACATCTGGGGCCTTTGCTGCATTTGTCACAGTGAAATACAAGCTTTAAATACTGAAATTATATACTGGGTTTAAAAAAACACCCATTATATAATAATAAATTTGCGGCCTTTGCTGCATTTCTGGCAGTCCAATGCAAGTGTTAGATACTGCTGTTATATTCTGGTATTAAAAAAAACACCCATTTTGGGCAAGATAATACATTTGCGGCCTTTGGTGCATTTCTGACAGTCCAATACAAGTGTTAAATACTGCTGTTATATTCTGGTGTTAAAAAAACACCCATTTTGTGCAAGACACTACATTTGGGGCCTTTGCTGCATTTGTCACTGTCAAATACAACCAGTCAATACTGCAGTTACATTGTTGGTTGACAAATTAAAAAATTTTGTGACCGTGAATTAATTGTATAAAATTCGCCTGTCAAACTGTTGTGTGACCTCAAGAAATTTTTCCTCTTTATGACACCGGCACTGCCTTACCCTCAGTGAACCTAATTGTTGACTGTTGGCGGTTACATTGTCGCCTGACATAAACCCTCTGTTAGTTTGGTTGGTGAAAGCAAAGAATGAGGAGAGCATCAAATAAGGGACGTGGCCCCGGTCGTGGTGCTGCTGGTGGAGCTCCTGTTGCAGGGGGAGGACGTGGTCGATCTGTGCCAGCTACACGCACAAGTGAAACACCTTCCTCAGGTGCGAGTAGGCGACAGAACCTTCAGCGTTATTTGGTAGGGCCGAATGGGGCTCTATGAATGGTGAGGCCAAAACAAGTACAGGCGATAGTAGATTGGGTGGCAGACAGTGCCTCCAGTTCCTTCACATTGTCTCCCACCCGGTCTCCTGCTAAAAAGATCAGAGTTGGCACCTGCAGCCCATGCCCATTAGTCTTTCACCTCACCCCCTTGCAAATCAGCCAAGCAGTATGAGCCCCAAGTCATGCAGCAATCTCTTCTGCTTTTTGATGACTCTGTTAGCAGGGTTTTCCAGGGCCATCCACATAGCCCTGCCCCAGAAGTGGAAGAGATTGAGTGCACCGATGACCAACCACTTATGTTTCAGGATGAGGACATTGGAAGACCACCGCAGCACGTCTCGGATGGTGACAAAACACAGGTGCCAACTGCTGTGGCTTTCTGCAGTGTGCATACTGACAAGGAAGGCAGGGGTAAAAAGTGTGTGGAAGATGATGTGGAGGATGAGGAGATACTAGACCCCACATGGAATCAAGGTCTTGCGAGTGACCTGTCTCGTTCGGAGGAAGAGGCGGTGGTCGCACAGAAGCACCAGCACAGCAAAAGAGGGAGCAGGGTGCAAAAGCGTCTGTGCATATGGGACAGGGACCTAAATTTCTAAAAATCGTCTCAGGTGACATTATACCAATTTTGCCGTATACAAACCCCTGCTCTGCATAGGTGACAGGGACCTAATTTTTGTAAAATTATCTGTTCAATTGGTGGGTGACATGATCACAGTTTTGCCGATGAAAAACCCCTGCTCTGCATAGGTGACAGGGACTTAAATTTCTAAAATTCGTCTTTAATTGACGCGTGCCACCTCCTTTCATTCGATCCTTCCGCTTTAACAACTTGTCCCACATTTCCGCTCCATCCATTTCAGCCATTAACCTCCCTTGGATGTGGTATCTCTTTCTCATGCTCCCTCTCCAGCGTGGAACCCTGATTTACCGTTACCCGTGATCAACATGGTAGGCGCAGAAAAGAACATCGAAAGTTGATAGAGAAGATATCCAATTGGATCGTGGACATCAAGGGGAAGTGCGACATGGTGGAGCAGTATGTGTGCACACGCCTACACGTACTGACTGATGGGTCTGCCCCCTTCAACTTCTGGGTCTCCAAATTGGGCACATGGCCTGAGCTTGCCCTTTACACCTTGGAGGTGCTGGCCAGTGTATTGTCTGAACGTTTGTTTAGCACGACTGGAGGGGGTTATCACAGGTTATATTTCCCAATGTTTTGGGGTCTACCCAAATTTAAACAAAAAAAATAAAATAAAATAAAAAACAAAACCAAAAACCAGTGTTGGCTACCTCCTCCACCGCCGCTTCCACCTACACCGCCACATCTACCGCCTCCTCAACCTCCTCCTCAACCTCCTCCTCCTAGATCAAGATTTTTTTTATTTTTTTTATGTATTTTATTTTAAGTCATTTCCCTATCTACATTTGTTTGCAGAGCACTTGCCATGCTCTTAACCACATTTTGCTGCCATTTGCAGCCCTCTACCCCTTGCCGTTACTTTTTTAGAGCCATTTTAGTGCTCAAAAGTTCGGGTCCCCATTGACTTCAATGGGGTTCGGGTTCGGGGTCAAGTTCGGGTCCCGAACTCGAACTTTTTTGTGAAGTTCGGCGGAACCCAAACATCCAGGTGTCCGCTCAACTCTATATTTTAGGGGTCTGCATTTATTCAGGGATCTGTTTTTGTTCAGGAGTCTGGATATTTTGGGGGTAGGGGGGTGATATTACATTACCGTATGTTTATTTAAGGACTTTGGGGTATATTTTATATATATATATACAGTACAGACCAAAAGTTTGGACACACCTTCTCATTCAAAGAGTTTTCTTTATTTTCATGACTATGAAGGCATCAAAACTATGAATTAACACATGTGGAATTATATACATAACAAACAAGTGTGAAACAACTGAAAATATGTCATATTCTAGGTTCTTCAAAGTAGCCACCTTTTGCTTTGATTACTGCTTTGCACACTCTTGGCATTCTCTTGATGAGCTTCAAGAGGTAGTCCCCTGAAATGGTCTTCCAACAGTCTTGAAGGAGTTCCCAGAGATGCTTAGCACTTGTTGGCCCTTTTGCCTTCACTCTGTGGTCCAGCTCACCCCAAACCATCTCGATTGGGTTCAGGTCCGGTGACTGTGGAGGCCAGGTCATCTGGCGCAGCACCCCATCACTCTCCTTCATGGTCAAATAGCCCTTACTTTCAAAGTTTTCCCAATTTTTCGGCTGACTGACTGACCTTCATTTCTTAAAGTAATGATGGCCACTCGTTTTTCTTTACTTAGCTGCTTTTTTCTTGCCATAATACAAATTCTAACAGTCTATTCAGTAGGACTATCAGCTGTGTATCCACCTGACTTCTCCTCAACGCCACTGATGGTCCCAACCCCATTTATAAGGCAAGAAATCCCACTTATTAAACCTGACAGGGCACACCTGTGAAGTGAAAACCATTTCAGGGGACTACCTCTTGAAGCTCATCAAGAGAATGCCAAGAGTGTGCAAAGAAGTAATCAAAGCAAAAGGTGGCTACTTTGAAGAACCTAGAATATGACATATTTTCAGTTGTTTCACACTTGTTTGTTATGTATATAATTCCACATGTGTTAATTCATAGTTTTGATGCCTTCAGTGTGAATCTACAATTTTCATAGTCATGAAAATAAAGAAAACTCTTTGAATGAGAAGGTGTGTCCAAACGTTTGGTCTGTACTGTATATATATATATATATATATATATATATAAGAAATGAAGGTCAGTCAGTCAGCCGAAAAATGCTAAGGGCCAACAAGTGCTAAGCATCTCTGGGAACTCGTTCAAGGCTGTTGGAAGACCATTTCAGGGGACTACCTCTTGAAGCTCATCAAGAGAATGCCAAGAGTGTGCAAAACAGTAATCAAAGCAAAAGGTAGCTACTTTGAAGAACCTAGAATATGACATATTTTCAGTTGTTTCACACTTGTTTGTTATGTATATAATTCCACATGTGTTAATTCATAGTTTTGATGCCTTCATAGTCATGAAAATAAGGAAAACTCTTTGAATGAGAAGGTGTGTCCAAACTTTTGGTCTGTACTGTATATATATATATATATATATATATATATAGCTTTTTTTATATACTCTGCGGTCCTGGTTAGAGATCTGTATTTATTTAGGGGGTCTGCAGTTATTTTCATGTGCCTTTTCTGGCGTCTACTCTGAGGTCTGCATCTATTTCTGGGTACATATTTATTCAGGGGCATGTATTCTATGGTGTGGTCCGAAGTATATATCTATTCTGGAGTCTATATTTGGTGGGTAGATATAATACACACCTACCATAGGATTAAAGGGCATCTGTCAGCATATTTGTACCAATGAAACTGGCTGACATGTGCGCATGGCAGCTGAAGGCAACTGTGTCAGCCCCGTGTTCATAGAATTTCAGAAAATTTCCTAGAGAAAATTCAGAACCAGTTACTAGAGAAATTTACAGTTGTGCAGGAAAAATGTCTCAATATTTGAAAAAAAAATCAAAAATTGATGATTTTTAGCTCAAAATGAGTACAATAATAAAAAAAAATTCCCACCAAAGGTGTATATAGCCTTTAAGCATGAGCTGTACAAAATCACTCATTTCAGTCCCCATGCCCAGAGCTGCTCACAATCGAATATCCATACATTACATGGCCACCCCAGGGTTAAATTCAGCAACTGTTTATAATGTATAACATTTTATAATGTAAAGTATTGTAATAATTTTCATAAAGGAAGATGTTTTCTTTTATTCATGCTCTAGATAGAAAACTAGCTGCAGAAATGGATGTTTTCAGTACCATATCACAGTGTCATTTTGTTTAAAGTATGTCTTTCATCTTATATTGCCCCCAGATGCTCAAAATTAACTCATCAATGTTTGCATTTATGATGGTACTAAACATATGTTCTCCTATACTGGACAGGGAACATGCTGCTTTGTGCCATCATCAGTTGGTATGGAAACGTACAATTCCAGAGCACCTTATTATATATTCCTCAGACAGTAAGAATGGCACATTGTACTTATAAATATGCAGTGTTATCATGGCACTAGCAATAGTGTGTGATATATCTCTATTATTAGGATTGTGTACTCTGTGCTTTTGTATGGATCAAATATTAGCAGCAACCTTATGAAAAATAAAGCCTTCAATTTGCATTGAGGGAGTTCCCATTATAGGCTATCTCACGTCAGCAAATGGCATTTATCATGTAGAGAAAGTTAATACAAGGCACTTACTAATGGATTGTGGTTGTCCATATTGCCTCCTTGGCTTCATTCATTTTTCTATCACATTATATTCAGCAGTGGTGATCGTGCTTGCGTACTATAGGAAAATGCCTGCCGGTATTATGGGAGTGCCCACAGGTTGGAGCTTTTTCCTACAGTATGCAAGCACGACCACCACTGTTGGATTGCAGGGTGGTCGTAACCATGGAAAAATGAATCAAGCAAGCAAAGGAAACAATATGGATGATTTAAATATATGTTAGTAAGTGCCTTGTATTAACTTCTCTACATGATAAATGCCATTTGCTGAAGTGAGACAGTCCCTTTAATTCACACAATGGAAGTAAACCTCACATAATTTCTGCTGCCGAACAATAATAAAGAGCAAGAAATATGCATAAGCTTTCATATGATATAAAAAGATTAATTTGTTAAATACTACTGACACATCATAGAAGAAAAGCAAACAGTAGGTTCCAGCAAGGTCCTTGGATTCAGGTCATTAACAATCTACAGTTAATCCTATAATTAATGGATTAACTTCTTAGACAATCCTCTTTAACAAATCCAGCCACAAATGCCTGGTGTTCGACCATGCACATTGTGAGTAATATTAGATGTGTTCCCATGTAACACATTATATTTAGAGCATTGAGATGTTTGGAAATCCATCTGACTTTCTACTGGTCCAACAGCATTAAAAGGTCTGACCCAGAATGACACATTGATGCTCTGATGCTCTCCATTGCCCTGCGCTGCATTGCGCAGGACTCAGGCTGTTTTGTTTATATTTTTACACTGCTAGGCGGAGGCTTCCACCTAGCAATGTCCCCGGTGATGTCACTGGCAGAAATGGGCGGGCTTTAGAGATGCACTAGGCTGTTTTACAGGCTAGGGCAGCGCTAAAGACTGCCCAATAGTGCCAGTGACATCACAAGGCTCACTGCTAGGTGGAAATCTCCGCCTGGCATTCTGATACCCAGTACGTCATCGGATCTGCTGAAAAAGCCCTTGCCCTGCGCGACTCAGCACAGGGCAAGGGAGAGCACTCGAGCATGAAATTCTCCGATGCTCCTCTCAAAGGGGCATGGGTGAAGAAGGGGTTATGTCGAGGTTTAGCTCTGAACCCGGACAACTGCTTTAAATATTGATGACCTATCCTGAGGATAAATTATCAAAATCTGATCAGTGAGTTCCAATTCCCAACACTTAGCTGTTTCAAGAGGCCGCATCACTCAGATGAGTACTACAGCCTCTTCATACTATACCAAGCCCACGCTGTACATTGTATATTAGCTGTGCTTGTTATTGGAGGTCAATGCCATTTACTTGAATATGACACTTCTGCAGAAAGGCTATGTGACCGATGAACATGACGTCACAGGCCATGGAACATGGCCATGCAGCCTCTGAAAACAGCTGATTGACGGTGGTATTCAGAGTCTCATCCCTATCAATCAGAAATTGAAAAAGTGCTTTGACTCTGCAGTTGCCTGTTATTGCTGAAAAATGTTAGGATTAAGACATATTTTGTCCTTCATGTATTTGTGTGATTAGACTGCAAGGGAACAAAGCAAAAAAGCTGTGAAAAGAGCTGAATTCTTGATCATTCTAAAAAAACATTCTAAAATGGGCTTGATATCAATATTGGTACCTTCTAGAAAGGATAAGACACAATTGCTTTGCAGTGAGACTTCTGGTGGACTTGGTATCACAATCTTCTGTAATCTCGGAGAAAGGTCATCACTCACATGCACACCATACACACCGCGTCTCAGCCTTTTGTCTATTCCTCCATACAGCCGTACAGTTGCATATATCTTGCACCGGCCACAATGTTGAAAAAAGAAAAGGTATACTGATGTATGCCAGCCTGACCATGGATATGGCCGTAGGGCTCATATGCAACGTGTACACAGCCTTGACAAAAAAGTAATAACATGGTGTGTAAGGAAGTTCAAAATTAGGCAATGGCTAAGTACAGTATGTCAATTTAATGGCTACAAGACTATCCTCAAAGATCTTAATGCTTCTGTGACCACTGTTGTCAATATTCCTGAGAATTTAAGGGGCCCATCGGACAGCAGCCAATGTTCCTGGACATGGCTTGAACAAAAAAGTGACCCAAAATTCATGAGAAAGATTGTATATAAAGTGTAAGCTCTTGTTTCTCAAAATACACAGATGGTATGCAGTAACTGTTCCAGCCATCTACATTAAAGAGGATGTATTACAAGGTCTGTAAAAGAGAAATATTTCATTTAATTATAGAAGATTTTTATTTGGTTACCTTTAAAGAGATAACCTTTATTATTGCCTAAAACGTTCCTGTGGGACTGCCACTTTAGAGACACACAGCAGTACAACAGCAGTCTCCAAGAAAAGATGGAGGTTAGGAAGTGGCCCCTTAACCCCCCATGACGTACCCGTTAAAGGGTTGTATGGAGCAGGCTCACGAGCTGATCTCGCTCCATACGCCACTGCTGCCGACTGTATAATACAGCCGTGAACAGGATCGGGGATCACCCTAACACCTCAGATGACGCTGTAAATAGCCACTGCGGCATTTGAGGGGTTAGACGGCTTCCCCGTCCTCCAATCGGACCCCTGCAGGGTGAAATTGCGGGGCTCTGATCGGTTGCTATGACAGCCTGGGACCTTATGAACACTCCATGTCATAGTGAGCTGCCTTGATGAAGCTGGAATAGTGAAATCGGTCAGGAGGAAACAAAGAGCCCATTTTATGTTTTAATGACTTATAAAGTAAGTAGGACCATTTGTTGAATTTTATCCTAATTCCCAGATGCTGATTCAGGTGGAACCAAAGACCTTGGAGTATGTGGAACTCTTTGGAAGAGCATAGGTAGACGTGGTGTACTACTGCAGGTGCTTCTCAAACAATTCCCACAGTGTTCCGGGAGAGGGGTGAAGGATAAGCACCCGTATAAAGCATTAGGAATGTATACTACCTGCTATACCTCTGGGCTGCTCCATATCTGCATACATATTAGGGCGCATTCAGACGACCGCAACGTGTTTTGCGGACTGCAAACACGGATACCGTCTGTGTGCCTTCCGCAATTTACAGAACGGGCGGCCCATTACAGAAATGCCTATTCTTGTCATGCTCTATATTTTTGTGGGGCCGCAGAACGGAACAACGGATGCGGACAACACACAGTGTGCTGTCCGCATCTTTAGCAAATGAATGGGTTGAAACCCGTTCCGCAAAATTGTGGAACGGATGCAGACCCATTCATACGGTCATGTGAATGAGCCCTTAGGGAGAGTTCACATCACCGTTACTTTTCTGTTCTTCTGATCCGTCAGGTGAAAAAACTGATTCTGTAAAAAAAAAAACGGATCCTGAGCATCCATGATGCACATTTAGCATTCGTTTGAGCCATTTCCGTTACTTTTGGATAGATAAAAAAAAGTATTTTTTGTATTTTTTTACAGGATCCGTTTGTTCTAAGATGGATCAGAAGAACATAAAATGAAACTGTGATAGGGGTCCCATTATGGAGAAAAGCTCCGGTCCCAGAGGTGGATATCCCAAAATGTCTAGATGACAATAACCCTTCATACTGGGAGAGCTGCTTTTCCTTTCCAAGAAACTGGTCTAGGAAATGTTCCTAGAATGGTTTCCTACTGAATACACCACAGGAAACCTCACACGTCTTTGATTCTAGCTGAAGACGACAGAGAAAAGCTACAAACACACAGAGAAATAGGGACTTGTCCTCCTTTACTACCATTGCAGTTCTTTTCACTGCAGTAAAACCGCCATGACCACGCACAGCGTTTCCTACTAATGACAGCTATTACTGGAATACCAGCTACAATCTTCTTCATGTAAATCACAGTCCTGTGAACCCCCATGAATTTCTGTATATGTGCCAGGCAGTGGGGGTAGCCAGTGTAAGAAAGCTACATACAGTGATGCCAGGAGAACATATTCCACAGAATTGGTAATGACTATGACAATAATATAACAGTTTCTCTATTCCATTACAGTTATTTGCATAATAAAAGGAAAATACCTGGTATAGCCAAGTTGGCCAGTGGCATAGTACTTAGGCATACTGGCAGGGCACCCATCCAGTCCTCATTGCACTTCACAGCCATCACTTACTCCTGGTAAAGGGATGGATCATAATAAGGATCAGAATATTCCCAGGCACATCCCACGCCAGTCAGCCTGCTAGTTGTTGCTGTGTGCTCAGGTAACACTTCCTGACTTGCCGGCTGCATATCTTCCGCATTGTCAGCCCCAGTGACAGCTCTGTGTGTGACAGCCAGCCAGGCTAAGCTTATTAGCCGCACTGCTAGCTTAGCTGGGCTGTGACAGCAGAGACTGGCAGGTGTTCCTCAGGCAATGCGCCATCTTGTGGTGAAAGCCCGGTATAACAGTCTGCACTACCTAAAAGGCTTATGAAGTAGTTTGTAAGGGCTCTTTCACACCTGCGTTCTTTTCTTCCGGCATAGAGTGTCGGGGCTCTATGCCGGAAGAATCCTGATCAGTTTTATCCTAATGCATTCTGAATGGAGAGAAATCCGTTCAGGATGCATCAGGATGTCTTCAGTTCCGGAACGGAACGTTTTTTGGCCGGAGAAAATACTGCAGCATGCTGCGCTTTTTGCTCCGGCCAAAAATCCTGAAGACTTGCCGCAAGGCCGGATCCGGAATTAATGCCCATTGAAAGGCATTGATCTGGATCCGGCCTTAAGCTAAACGTCGTTTCGGCGCATTGCCGGACCCGACATTTAGCTTTTTCTGAATGGTTACCATGGCTGCCGGGACGCTAAAGTCCTGTTTGCCATGGTAAAGTGTAGTGGGGAGCGGGGGAGCAGTGTACTTACCGTCCGTGCGGCTCCCGGGGCGCTCCAGAGTGACGTCAGGGCTCCCCAAGCGCATGGATCATGTGATCGCATGGATCACGTCATCCATGCGCATGGGGCGCTTTGACGTCATTCTGGAGCGCCCCGGGTGCCGCACGGACTGTAAGTATACTGCTCCCCCGCTCCCCGCTCCTACTATGGCAACCAGGACTTTAATAGCGTCCTGGGTGCCATAGTAACACTGAAAGCATTTTGAAGACGGATCCGGGGTGTAATTCCGGCAAGTAGAGTACACGCCGGATCCGGACAACGCAAGTGTGAAAGAGGCCTTAACTTACCTTAGTTTGTTAAAAACATGGTCAATTTAAAAAAATGCGTGCGTATGAGATAATATATACACATAAAAAACAGTAAGTATAGGGCCAGCCATTTTTTGTTGTTGGGGAGCATAATCTTGGAGGAAGTCCCACCCCCCAGGCATGTCTAGGACATGAGTTGTGGGTCTGCTAGTCAATGTAGTGCCACCCACTTCATCTGAGAATAGGCTAGGTTCTAGTGAGGGGGAACTCTGGTGTCATCATGGGTTCAGTCAATTACCTCATCAGAATATTGCCAGGAAACTTATAGTCAAAACAGGGGCCAGCGGCAGAGAACACTGGACAGTATAAATTGTCCTAAACATAAGAGGAGCTCCACAAACACAACAGCAGCACTATAACAAAATATGGCAGTCCACCGTCTGGGAATGATCCTGTCATATTGAACATTGTGTCTGATCTGAAGGAAGCATGTTATAGATCAGGAGGCGCTCAGCAGATTAATATATAGGTTTGTGGGCAAAGATTCAGAAGCCTTAGACCTCATGCACACGACCGTTGTTTTGGTCCGCATCCGAGCCGCAGTTTTTGTGGCTTGGATGCGGACCCATTCACTTCAATGGGGTCGCAAAAGATGCGGAAAGCACTCCGTGTGGTGTCCACATCCATTGCTCCATTCCGTTTTGCGGACAAGAATAGGCAGTTATATCAATGGCTGTCCGTGCCGTTCCGCAAATTGCAGAACGCACACGGACGCCATCTGTGTTTTGCAGATCCACAATTTGCGGACTGTAAAACACACAACGGTCGTGTGCATGAGGCCTTATTCACACGTCAGTGTTTTGGTCAGTGATTTCCACCAGTGATTGTGAGCAAAAACCAGGATTGGAGCCTCCACAAACATAAGGTATAAAGGAAAGATCTGCTTCTGTTCTGTTTAGTCGCATCAGGTTTCGGCTCAAAATCACTGATGGAAATAACTGACGGAACACTGACGTGTGAATGAGGCTTAAGACCTATTGCACACGACCGTAGGTGTCCCGTGCTGCGGACCGCACATGCACGGCGCCGTTCCGTGGGCATTCCGCATCACGGATGCAGACCCATTCACTTCAATGGAGATGTGGAACGGAAGAACTGAACCGTACGGAAGCACTACAGAGTGCTTCTGTGGCGTTTGGTCCCGTACTTCCGTTCCGCAAAAAGATAGAACATGTCCTATCTTTTTGAGGAAACGGGCGGATCGCAGACCCATTAAAGTAAATGGGTCTGCAATCTGCTGCCGCTGCCACACGGTCAGTGTTCGGCACGGCCATGGGGCACACACGTTCGTGTGCAAGAGGCCTAACTCTTTTAATCATTTCAATTTAGGTTCATTCTGGGCTTTGAAGTCAAGGAGGAGGTCCTATAAGTGATTGACAGGTATGTCTGTATACACAGTCATAGAGGGAAGGCTGTCAATGACTGATAGGACCGTGTCCTTGTCTTCAGTCAGTGACTGACAGCTATCTCTGTATACACAGTCATAGAGCGAAGGCTGTCAGTCACTGATAGGACCTCCTCTTTGTCTTCAGTCAGTGACTGACAGCTATCTCTGTATACACAGCCATAGAGGGCAGGCTGTCAGTGACTGATAGGGCCGTCTCCTTGTCTTCAGTCAGTGACTGACAGCTATCTCTGTATACACAGTCATAGAGGGAAGGCTGTCAGTCACTGATAGGACCGTCTCCTTGTCCTCAGTCAGTGACTGACAGCTATCTCTGTATACACAGTCATAGAGGGAAGGCTGTCAATCACTGATAGGACCGTCTCCTTGTCTTCAGTCAGTGACTGACAGCTATCTCTGTATACACAGTCATAGAGGGAAGGCTGTTAGTCACTGATAGGACCAACTCCTTGACTTCAGTCAGTGACTGACAGCTATCTCTATATACACAGTCATAGAGGGAAGGCTGTCATCACTGATAGGACCGTCTCCTTGTCTTCAGTCAGTGACTGACAGCTATCTCTGTATACACAGTCATAGAGGGAAGGCTGTCAGTCACTGATAGGACCGACTCCTTGTCTTCAGTCAGTGACTGACAGCTATCTCTGTATACACAGTCATAGAGGGAAGGCTGTCAATCACTGATAGGACCGTCTCCTTGTCTCCAGTCAGTGACTGACAGCTATCTGTGTATACACAGTCATAGAGGGAAGGCTGTCAGTCACTGATAGGACCGTCTCCTTGTCTCCAGTCAGTGACTGACAGCTATCTCTGTATACACAGTCATAGAGGGAAGGCTGTCAATCACTGATAGGACCGTCTCCTTGTCTTCAGTCAGTGGTTGACAGCTATCTCTGTGTACACAGTCATAGAGGGAAGGCTGTCAGTCACTGATAGGACCGTCTCCTTGTCTCCAGTCAGTGACTGACAGCTATCTCTGTATACACAGTCATAGAGGGAAGGCTGTCAATCACTGATAGGGCCGTCTCCTTGTCTTCAGTCAGTGACTGACAGCTATCTCTGTATACACAGTCATAGAGGGAAGGCTGTCAATCACTGATAGGACCTCCTCCTTGTCTTCAGTCAGTGACTGACAGCTATCTCTGTATACACAGTCATAGAGGGAAGGCTGTTAGTCACTGATAGGACCGTCTCCTTGTCTCCAGTCAGTGACTGACAGCTATCTCTGTATACACAGTCATAGAGGGAAGGCTGTCAATGACTGATAGGACTGCCTCCTTGTCTTCAGTCAGTGACTGACAGCTATCTCTGTGTACACAGTCATAGAGAGAAGGCTGTCAATCACTGATAGGACCGAATCCTTGACTTCAGTCAGTGACTGACAGTTATCTCTGTATACACAGTCATAGAGGGTAGGCTGTCAGTCACTGATAGGACCAACTCCTTGTCTTCAGTCAGTGACTGACAGCTATCTCTATATACATAGTCATAGAGGAAAGGCTGTCAGTCACTGATAGGACCTCCTCCTTGTCTTCAGTCAGTGACTGACAGCTATCTCTGTATACACAGTCATAGAGGGAAGGCTGTCAGTCACTGATAGGACCGTCTCCTGGACTTCAGTCAGTGACTGACAGCTATCTCTGTATACATAGTCATAGAAGGAAGGCTGTCAGTCACTGATAGGACCGTCTCCTTGTCTTCAGTCAGTGACTGACAGCTATCTCTGTATACACAGTCATAGAGGGAAGGCTGTCAATCACTGATAGGACCGACTTCTTGTCTTCAGTCAGTGATTGACAGCTATCTCTGTATACACAGTCATAGAGGGAAGGCTGTCAATCACTGATAGGACCCTCTCCTTGTCTTCAGTCAGTGACTGACAGCTATCTCTGTATACACAGTCATAGAGGGAAGGCTGTTAGTCACTGATGAAACCGACTCCTTGTCTTCAGTCAGTGACTGACAGCTATCTCTGTATACACAGTCATAGAGGGAAGGCTTCAATGACTGATGAAACCGTCTCCTTGTCTTCAGTCAGTGACTGACAGCTATCTCTGTTACCCAGTCATAGAGGGAAGGCTGTCAGTCACTGATAGACCGTCTCCTTGTCTTCAGTCAGTGACTGACAGCTATCTCTGTGTACACAGTCATAGAGGGAAGGCTGTCAGTCACTGATAGGACCGTCTCCTTGTCTTCAGTCAGTGACTGACAGCTATCTCTGTATACACAGTCATAGAGGGAAGGCTGTCAGTCACTGATAGGACCGTCTCCTTGTCTTCAGTCAGTGACTGACAGCTATCTCTGTATACACAGTCATAGAGGGAAGGCTGTCAATGACTGATTGGACCGTCTCCTTGTCTTCAGTCAGTGACTGACAGCTATCTCTGTATACACAGTCATAGAGGGAAGGCTGTCAATCACTGATAGGACCGACTTCTTGTCTTCAGTCAGTGATTGACAGCTATCTCTGTATACAGTCATAGAGGGAAGGCTTCCAATCACTGATAGGACCGTCTCCTTGCCTTCAGTCAGTGACTGACATCTATCTCTGTATACACAGTCATAGAGGGAAGGCTGTCAATCACTGATGAAACCGACTCCTTGTCTTCAGTCAGTGACTGACAGCTATCTCTGTATACACAGTCATAGAGGGAATGCTGTCAATGACTGATAGAACCGTCTCCTTGTCTTCAGTCAGTGACTGACAGCTATCTCTGTATACACAGTCATAGAGGGAAGGCTGTCAGTCACTGATAGGACCGTCTCCTTGTCTTCAGTCAGTGACTGACAGCTATCTCTGTATACACAGTCATAGAGGGAAGGCTGTTAGTCACTGATAGGACCGTCTCCTTGTCTTCAGTCAGTGACTGACAGCTATCTCTGTATACACAGTTATAGAGGGAAGGCTGTCAATGACTGATAGAACCGTCTCCTTGTCTTCAGTCAGTGACTGACAGCTATCTCTGTATACACAGTCATAGAGGGGAGGCTGTCAGTCACTGATAGGACCTCCTCCTTGTCTTCAGTCAGTGACTGACATCTATCTCTGTATACACAGTCATAGAGGGGAGGCTGTCAGTCACTGATAGGACCGTCTCCTTGTCTTCAGTCAGTGACTGACAGCTATCTCTGTATACACAGTCATAGAGGGAAGGCTGTCAGTCACTGATAGGACCGTCTCCTTGTCTTCAGTCAGTGACTAACAGCTATCTCTGTATACACAGTCATAGAGGGAAGGCTGTCAGTCACTGATAGGACCGTCTCCTTGTCTTCAGTCAGTGACTGACAGCTATCTCTGTATACACAGTCATAGAGGGAAGGCTGTCAATGACTGATAGAACCGTCTCCTTGTCTTCAGTCAGTGACTGACAGCTATCTCTGTGTACACAGTCATAGAGGGAAGGCTGTCAGTCACTGATAGGACCAACTCCTTGACTTCAGTCAGTGACTGACAGCTATCTCTGTGTACACAGTCATAGAGGGAAGGCTGTCATCACTGATAGGACCGTCTCCTTGTCTTCAGTCAGTGACTGACAGCTATCTCTGTATACACAGTCATAGAGGGAAGGCTGTCAGTCACTGATAGGACCGTCTCCTTGTCTTCAGTCAGTGACTGACAGCTATCTCTGTATACACAGTCATAGAGGGAAGGCTGTCAATCACTGATGAAACCGACTCCTTGTCTTCAGTCAGTGACTGACAGCTATCTCTGTATACACAGTCATAGAGGGAAGGCTGTCAATGACTGATAGAACCGTCTCCTTGTCTTCAGTCAGTGACTAACAGCTATCTCTGTATACACAGTCATAGAGGGAAGGCTGTCAGTCACTGATAGGACCGTCTCCTTGTCTTCAGTCAGTGACTGACAGCTATCTCTGTATACACAGTCATAGAGGGAAAACTGTTAGTCACTGATAGGACCGTCTCCTTGTCTTCAGTCAGTGACTGACAGCTATCTCTGTATACACAGTCATAGAGGGAAGGCTGTCAATGACTGATAGAACCGTCTCCTTGTCTTCAGTCAGTGACTGACAGCTATCTCTGTATACACAGTCATAGAGGGAAGGCTGTCAGTAACTGATAGGACCGTCTCCTTGTCTTCAGTCAGTGACTGACAGCTATCTCTGTATACACAGTCATAGAGGGAAGGCTGTCAGTCACTGATAGGACCGTCTCCTTGTCTTCAGTCAGTGACTGACAGCTATCTCTGTATACACAGTCATAGAGGGAAGGCTGTTAGTCACTGATAGGACCGTCTCCTTGTCTTCAGTCAGTGACTGACAGCTATCTCTGTATACACAGTTATAGAGGGAAGGCTGTCAATGACTGATAGAACCGTCTCCTTGTCTTCAGTCAGTGACTGACAGCTATCTCTGTATACACAGTCATAGAGGGGAGGCTGTCAGTCACTGATAGGACCTCCTCCTTGTCTTCAGTCAGTGACTGACATCTATCTCTGTATACACAGTCATAGAGGGGAGGCTGTCAGTCACTGATAGGACCGTCTCCTTGTCTTCAGTCAGTGACTGACAGCTATCTCTGTATACACAGTCATAGAGGGAAGGCTGTCAGTCACTGATAGGACCGTCTCCTTGTCTTCAGTCAGTGACTAACAGCTATCTCTGTATACACAGTCATAGAGGGAAGGCTGTCAGTCACTGATAGGACCGTCTCCTTGTCTTCAGTCAGTGACTGACAGCTATCTCTGTATACACAGTCATAGAGGGAAGGCTGTCAATGACTGATAGAACCGTCTCCTTGTCTTCAGTCAGTGACTGACAGCTATCTCTGTGTACACAGTCATAGAGGGAAGGCTGTCAGTCACTGATAGGACCAACTCCTTGACTTCAGTCAGTGACTGACAGCTATCTCTGTGTACACAGTCATAGAGGGAAGGCTGTCATCACTGATAGGACCGTCTCCTTGTCTTCAGTCAGTGACTGACAGCTATCTCTGTATACACAGTCATAGAGGGAAGGCTGTCAGTCACTGATAGGACCGTCTCCTTGTCTTCAGTCAGTGACTGACAGCTATCTCTGTATACACAGTCATAGAGGGAAGGCTGTCAATCACTGATGAAACCGACTCCTTGTCTTCAGTCAGTGACTGACAGCTATCTCTGTATACACAGTCATAGAGGGAAGGCTGTCAATGACTGATAGAACCGTCTCCTTGTCTTCAGTCAGTGACTAACAGCTATCTCTGTATACACAGTCATAGAGGGAAGGCTGTCAGTCACTGATAGGACCGTCTCCTTGTCTTCAGTCAGTGACTGACAGCTATCTCTGTATACACAGTCATAGAGGGAAGGCTGTTAGTCACTGATAGGACCGTCTCCTTGTCTTCAGTCAGTGACTGACAGCTATCTCTGTATACACAGTCATAGAGGGGAAGGCTGTCAATGACTGATAGAACCGTCTCCTTGTCTTCAGTCAGTGACTGACAGCTATCTCTGTATACACAGTCATAGAGGGAAGGCTGTCAGTCACTGATAGGACCGTCTCCTTGTCTTCAGTCAGTGACTGACAGCTATCTCTGTATACACAGTCATAGAGGGAAGGCTGTTAGTCACTGATAGGACCGTCTCCTTGTCTTCAGTCAGTGACTGACAGCTATCTCTGTATACACAGTCATAGAGGGAAGGCTGTCAATGACTGATAGAACCGTCTCCTTGTCTTCAGTCAGTGACTGACAGCTATCTCTGTATACACAGTCATAGAGGGAAGGCTGTCAGTCACTGATAGGACCGTCTCCTTGTCTTCAGTCAGTGACTGACAGCTATCTCTGTATACACAGTCATAGAGGGAAGGCTGTCAGTCACTGATAGGACCGTCTCCTTGTCTTCAGTCAGTGACTGACAGCTATCTCTGTATACACAGTCATAGAGGGAAGGCTGTTAGTCACTAATAGGACCGACTCCTTGTCTTCAGTCAGTGACTGACAGCTATCTCTGTATACATAGTCATAGAGGGAAGGCTGTTAGTCACTGATAGGACCGACTCCTTGTCTTCAGTCAGTGACTGACAGCTATCTCTGTGTACACAGTCATAGAGGGAAGGCTGTCAATCACTGATAGGACCGAATCCTTGACTTCAGTCAGTGACTGACAGTTATCTCTGTATACACAGTCATAGAGGGAAGGCTGTCAGTCACTGATAGGACCAACTCCTTGTCTTCAGTCAGTGACTGACAGCTATCTCTGTATACACAGTCATAGAGGGAAGGCTGTCAATCACTGATAGGACCGACTCCTTGTCTTCAGTCAGTGACTGACAGCTATCTCTGTATACATAGTCATAGAGGGAAGGCTTTCAGTCACTGATAGGACCGTCTCCTTGTCTTCAGTCAGTGACTGACAGCTATCTCTGTATACACAGTCATAGAGGGAAGGCTGTTAGTCACTGATAGGACCGACTCCTTGTCTTCAGTCAGTGACTGACAGCTATCTCTGTATACACAGTCATAGAGGGAAGGCTGTCAGTCACTGATAGGACCGTCTCCTGGACTTCAGTCAGTGACTGACAGCTATCTCTGTATACATAGTCATAGAAGGAAGGCTGTCAGTCACTGATAGGACCGTCTCCTTGTCTTCAGTCAGTGACTGACAGCTATCTCTGTATACATAGTCATAGAGGGAAGGCTGTTAGTCACTGATAGGACCGACTCCTTGTCTTCAGTCAGTGACTGACAGCTATCTCTGTGTACACAGTCATAGAGAGAAGGCTGTCAATCACTGATAGGACCGAATCCTTGACTTCAGTCAGTGACTGACAGTTATCTCTGTATACACAGTCATAGAGGGTAGGCTGTCAGTCACTGATAGGACCAACTCCTTGTCTTCAGTCAGTGACTGACAGCTATCTCTATATACATAGTCATAGAGGTAAGGCTGTCAGTCACTGATAGGACCTCCTCCTTGTCTTCAGTCAGTGACTGACAGCTATCTCTGTATACACAGTCATAGAGGGAAGGCTGTCAGTCACTGATAGGACCGTCTCCTGGACTTCAGTCAGTGACTGACAGCTATCTCTGTATACATAGTCATAGAAGGAAGGCTGTCAGTCACTGATAGGACCGTCTCCTTGTCTTCAGTCAGTGACTGACAGCTATCTCTGTATACACAGTCATAGAGGGAAGGCTGTTAGTCACTGATAGGACCGTCTCCTTGTCTTCAGTCAGTGACTGACAGCTATCTCTGTATACACAGTTATAGAGGGAAGGCTGTCAATGACTGATAGAACCGTCTCCTTGTCTTCAGTCAGTGACTGACAGCTATCTCTGTATACACAGTCATAGAGGGGAGGCTGTCAGTCACTGATAGGACCTCCTCCTTGTCTTCAGTCAGTGACTGACATCTATCTCTGTATACACAGTCATAGAGGGGAGGCTGTCAGTCACTGATAGGACCGTCTCCTTGTCTTCAGTCAGTGACTGACAGCTATCTCTGTATACACAGTCATAGAGGGAAGGCTGTCAGTCACTGATAGGACCGTCTCCTTGTCTTCAGTCAGTGACTAACAGCTATCTCTGTATACACAGTCATAGAGGGAAGGCTGTCAGTCACTGATAGGACCGTCTCCTTGTCTTCAGTCAGTGACTGACAGCTATCTCTGTATACACAGTCATAGAGGGAAGGCTGTCAATGACTGATAGAACCGTCTCCTTGTCTTCAGTCAGTGACTGACAGCTATCTCTGTGTACACAGTCATAGAGGGAAGGCTGTCAGTCACTGATAGGACCAACTCCTTGACTTCAGTCAGTGACTGACAGCTATCTCTGTGTACACAGTCATAGAGGGAAGGCTGTCATCACTGATAGGACCGTCTCCTTGTCTTCAGTCAGTGACTGACAGCTATCTCTGTATACACAGTCATAGAGGGAAGGCTGTCAGTCACTGATAGGACCGTCTCCTTGTCTTCAGTCAGTGACTGACAGCTATCTCTGTATACACAGTCATAGAGGGAAGGCTGTCAATCACTGATGAAACCGACTCCTTGTCTTCAGTCAGTGACTGACAGCTATCTCTGTATACACAGTCATAGAGGGAAGGCTGTCAATGACTGATAGAACCGTCTCCTTGTCTTCAGTCAGTGACTAACAGCTATCTCTGTATACACAGTCATAGAGGGAAGGCTGTCAGTCACTGATAGGACCGTCTCCTTGTCTTCAGTCAGTGACTGACAGCTATCTCTGTATACACAGTCATAGAGGGAAGGCTGTTAGTCACTGATAGGACCGTCTCCTTGTCTTCAGTCAGTGACTGACAGCTATCTCTGTATACACAGTCATAGAGGGAAGGCTGTCAATGACTGATAGAACCGTCTCCTTGTCTTCAGTCAGTGACTGACAGCTATCTCTGTATACACAGTCATAGAGGGAAGGCTGTCAGTCACTGATAGGACCGTCTCCTTGTCTTCAGTCAGTGACTGACAGCTATCTCTGTATACACAGTCATAGAGGGAAGGCTGTTAGTCACTGATAGGACCGTCTCCTTGTCTTCAGTCAGTGACTGACAGCTATCTCTGTATACACAGTCATAGAGGGAAGGCTGTCAATGACTGATAGAACCGTCTCCTTGTCTTCAGTCAGTGACTGACAGCTATCTCTGTATACACAGTCATAGAGGGAAGGCTGTCAGTCACTGATAGGACCGTCTCCTTGTCTTCAGTCAGTGACTGACAGCTATCTCTGTATACACAGTCATAGAGGGAAGGCTGTCAGTCACTGATAGGACCGTCTCCTTGTCTTCAGTCAGTGACTGACAGCTATCTCTGTATACACAGTCATAGAGGGAAGGCTGTTAGTCACTAATAGGACCGACTCCTTGTCTTCAGTCAGTGACTGACAGCTATCTCTGTATACATAGTCATAGAGGGAAGGCTGTTAGTCACTGATAGGACCGACTCCTTGTCTTCAGTCAGTGACTGACAGCTATCTCTGTGTACACAGTCATAGAGGGAAGGCTGTCAATCACTGATAGGACCGAATCCTTGACTTCAGTCAGTGACTGACAGTTATCTCTGTATACACAGTCATAGAGGGAAGGCTGTCAGTCACTGATAGGACCAACTCCTTGTCTTCAGTCAGTGACTGACAGCTATCTCTGTATACACAGTCATAGAGGGAAGGCTGTCAATCACTGATAGGACCGACTCCTTGTCTTCAGTCAGTGACTGACAGCTATCTCTGTATACATAGTCATAGAGGGAAGGCTTTCAGTCACTGATAGGACCGTCTCCTTGTCTTCAGTCAGTGACTGACAGCTATCTCTGTATACACAGTCATAGAGGGAAGGCTGTTAGTCACTGATAGGACCGACTCCTTGTCTTCAGTCAGTGACTGACAGCTATCTCTGTATACACAGTCATAGAGGGAAGGCTGTCAGTCACTGATAGGACCGTCTCCTGGACTTCAGTCAGTGACTGACAGCTATCTCTGTATACATAGTCATAGAAGGAAGGCTGTCAGTCACTGATAGGACCGTCTCCTTGTCTTCAGTCAGTGACTGACAGCTATCTCTGTATACATAGTCATAGAGGGAAGGCTGTTAGTCACTGATAGGACCGACTCCTTGTCTTCAGTCAGTGACTGACAGCTATCTCTGTGTACACAGTCATAGAGAGAAGGCTGTCAATCACTGATAGGACCGAATCCTTGACTTCAGTCAGTGACTGACAGTTATCTCTGTATACACAGTCATAGAGGGTAGGCTGTCAGTCACTGATAGGACCAACTCCTTGTCTTCAGTCAGTGACTGACAGCTATCTCTATATACATAGTCATAGAGGTAAGGCTGTCAGTCACTGATAGGACCTCCTCCTTGTCTTCAGTCAGTGACTGACAGCTATCTCTGTATACACAGTCATAGAGGGAAGGCTGTCAGTCACTGATAGGACCGTCTCCTGGACTTCAGTCAGTGACTGACAGCTATCTCTGTATACATAGTCATAGAAGGAAGGCTGTCAGTCACTGATAGGACCGTCTCCTTGTCTTCAGTCAGTAACTGACAGCTATCTCTGTATACACAGTCATAGAGGGAAGGCTGTCAATCACTGATAGGACCGACTTCTTGTCTTCAGTCAGTGATTGACAGCTATCTCTGTATACACAGTCATAGAGGGAAGGCTGTCAATCACTGATAGGACCTCCTCCTTGTCTTCAGTCAGTGACTGACAGCTATCTCTGTATACACAGTCATAGAGGGAAGGCTGTTAGTCACTGATGAAACCGACTCCTTGTCTTCAGTCAGTGACTGACAGCTATCTCTGTATACACAGTCATAGAGGGAAGGCTGTCAATGACTGATAGAACCGTCTCCTTGTCTTCAGTCAGTGACTGACAGCTATCTCTGTGTACACAGTCATAGAGGGAAGGCTGTCAGTCACTGATAGGACCAACTCCTTGACTTCAGTCAGTGACTGACAGCTATCTCTGTGTACACAGTCATAGAGGGAAGGCTGT
This sequence comes from Bufo bufo, assembly GCF_905171765.1. NCBI lineage: Eukaryota > Metazoa > Chordata > Amphibia > Anura > Bufonidae > Bufo > Bufo bufo. The sequence goes on from NC_053391.1 coordinate 304,101,726, forward strand.
CATCACTGATAGGACCGTCTCCTTGTCTTCAGTCAGTGACTGACAGCTATCTCTGTATACACAGTCATAGAGGGAAGGCTGTTAGTCACTGATAGGACCGACTCCTTGTCTTCAGTCAGTGACTGACAGCTATCTCTGTATACACAGTCTTAGAGGGTAGGCTGTTAGTCACTGATAGGACCGACTCCTTGTCTTCAGTCAGTGACTGACAGCTATCTCTGTGTACACAGTCATAGAGGGAAGGCTGTCAATCACTGATAGGACCGAATCCTTGACTTCAGTCAGTGACTGACAGTTATCTCTGTATACACAGTCATAGAGGGAAGGCTGTCAGTCACTGATAGGACCGTCTCCTTGTCTTCAGTCAGTGACTGACAGCTATCTCTGTATACACAGTCATAGAGGGAAGGCTGTCAGTCACTGATAGGACCGCCTCCTTGTCTTCAGTCAGTGACTGACAGCTATCTCTGTATACACAGTCATAGAGGGAAGGCTGTCAGTCACTGATAGGACCGTCTCCTTGTCTTCAGTCAGTGACTGACAGCTATCTCTGTATACACAGTCATAGAGGGAAGGCTGTCAGTGACTGATAGGGCCGTCTCTTGTCTTCAGTCAGTGACTGACAGCTATCTCTGTGTACACAGTCATAGAGGGAAGGCTGTCAATGACTGATAGGACCGTCTCCTTGACTTCAGTCAGTGACTGACAGTTATCTCTGTATACACAGTCATAGAGGGAAGGCTGTCAGTCACTGATAGGACCTCCTCTTTGTCTTCAGTCAGTGACTGACAGCTATCTCTGTATACACAGTCATAGAGGGAAGGCTGTCAGTCACTGATAGGACCGTCTCCTTGTCTTCAGTCAGTGACTGACAGCTATCTCTGTATACACAGTCATAGAGGGAAGGCTGTCAGTGACTGATAGGGCCGTCTCCTTGTCTTCAGTCAGTGACTGACAGCTATCTCTGTGTACACAGTCATAGAGGGAAGGCTGTCAATCACGGATAGGACCAACTCCTTGACTTCAACGCCCAGAATGAACAAAAATTTAAATGAATGAAAAACTACTAAATATACTGAATATTTTCTCACAAATCCATGAATCAATCTGCTCAGCTCCTCCTGCTCTATAACATGCTGCCTGCAGAATACTTATCATTTTCATGGTAACAGGTTCCCTTAAAATTTCATGATACCTCCAGCAGGTCAACTGTACCTCAAACTATTAACATCATTTCATTTAGCACACTGAGTGGCACATTGGCCTCAGAGGAAACTAATGCTCAGGTCTTATTAGGTAGAATAGAACCAGGGCGTGAGACTTCCCAGGATCATACAGTAGACCATCTGGTGTAAGGGCTCGTTCATACGACCATATGGCTTTTTCAGTGTTTTGCGGGCCGTTTTTAACGGATACGTTTTTTTGTTTCAGTAGTGTTTCCGATTCCGTTCCGTTGTTCCGTATGGCATAGACAGTATACAGCAGGCATGGCCAACCTGCGGCTCTCCAGCTGTTGTAAAACTACAACTCCCACCATGCCCTGCTGTCGGCTGATAGCTGTAGACTGTCCGGGCATGATGGGAGTTGTAGTTTTGCAACAGCTGGCGAGCCTCAGGTTGGCCATCCCTGGTATACAGTAATTACATAGAAAAAATTGGGCTGGGCATATAATTTTCAATAGATGGTTCCGCAAAAACGGAACGGATACGTTAGACATATGGAGAACATTCCGTATGTGTTCCATTTTTTTTGTGGATCCATTGATTTGAATGGAGCCACGGAACGTAATTTGCGGGCAATAATAGGACATGTTCTATCTTTGAATGGAACGGAAATACGGAAATGGAATGCATACAGAGTACATTCCGTTTTTTTTGCGGAACCATTGAAATGAATGGTTCCGTATATGGAATGCAAAAAACGTTCGTGTGAACGAGCCCTAAGAGTGATATATATAAACCTTTTCACTGAAGCTGAAAGAAAAAAGAAAATGGCGAGGGGCCCCAGAAGTGTCGGCATAAGACCAGCAGGGGATTGGGGAGTTTTAAAAAAAAATTATATGTCTGGATAACCCCTATAAGAAGGCACCTGTCAAATTGTGAAAATGCCACCCAGCACATTACAGTTTTGGGCAATGCTGCATAAACATTTATATCTGTTGCAAGATGTCTGACCCAAGCAGAGCCCAAGACCCACAACACCTTCTAGGACTGTAGATTTTCTTAGGACTAAAACTAGTTTTTCTTGTACATCCCAAAAAGCTCTGAATAATATCTGGGGAATTTGAAGAACAAGTCAACACTGTGAGCTCTTTGTCATGTTACTCAGACTTTTCCTGAACAATTTTATGGGGTAATTTATCTAACTGGTGAAAAGTAGAACTGGCTTAGTTGCCCATTGTTGAGGAAGGGTTGAGACGTATGCATATATATATATATATATATATATATATATATATATAAATCCAGAAAAACGGGCGGCACTCCAAGAGATAAAAGAAAGTGAACCTTTATTCACCCAGGTGGTGCAACGTTTCGGCTCTACACTTGAGCCTTTTTCAAGCAAAGATACAACTCAAATCACAACATTATATACAGGTGAAACAATTAGCATATCGACATGTGATCACACTCCACCCAGTGGGTGTGTTGCAACTCATAACAATCAAATGTGAGCACAAAATGTAAACATCACAAAAAGACAGTAAATAAAGTGCAGATCAGTTAAGGAATGTATATAACATACATGTCATATATATGGTGACTGGAGGCACGTGCCACAAATATCTGAACACGGATTGATCTGACCGATCAGTGCAATATAATGTGATATATTATATATACAGGAGGGAACGACGGAGATGAGGGGCGATCGAACAAACATACCAAGAGGGCGAGGTGGTTCCTGTCATGCCGCTGTTCGGCGTTGTTTACTATTCAGTGCGCAGACGTAGCGCAGCACCAATCAGGGATATGCAAGTCGCAGGCGTCCGGTGTCATCAGGCCAGGCTGCAGCGTCATCTCCCTCAGTCAAAACGTCTAACCCCAGGCGCATGCTCAGTGGGGAGAAACCTGCTGACGGCGCCATCTTGCTTAAGGGAAAAGGATCACTATAACAAAGCATTCAGTGTAGTGCATCAGTCCCACATCATAACGGATATAGGCAACTCAGAAAGACAGGGGTCACCTGGTAACCAGGGTGTCCATCTGTATTTATCCAAGTGAAGCCCCATCCCGACCACGGAACCGCGGCCCATGCAGGGATACCACCAGGGTTACTGAGAGCCATCCTATCCGAGAGGGGTCTCCTCTTGTGGGCACACAGATGCCACAGAATGCAGATAGCGTATACATATCGTGTCGCCCAGGCTTGCTGTCTTGATCGACCAATCCCAAGGTGCTTGTAAAATTAAAAAACATACAAAATACACAGGGAAAAAAATACAACCATCATAAATAAAAAAACAAAAGGACGAAACGTCCAAAATAACCCTCTCCTATACGGTATGCCGCGATCACCCCAATCAGATCTGTCATTCCTCCTGTAGTGAAGTGTGAGTAATCTGTGTAGAGAACAGAAAAAAACATTATTATAATTTAAAGCAAGAAAAACATTTTTTGAGTTATATAACTCTCTTAGTGTATACACGTGACACCTACTGGCATCCAACGTGACTCAGGAGGCAAACCATCCCTACAGAACATCCCCAAAATTATACTCTACATTTAACCCATGGGGTTTCAGGCTGCCCAACCTGTGGATCCAGTTGAGCTCCCTACGCCTCAATGCCCTCGATCTGTCCCCGCCTCGTCTGGGCTGGGGAATATGGTCCACTATCCAGCATCTCAGGTCGCTCTCCCTATGTTTGAGTTCCGTAAAATGCTTGGACACCGGTAGGTCCAGCCGTTTTTTACGAATACTCAAGCGATGGTTTTTTAGGCGTGTCTTAAGTTCAGTGGTCGTCTCGCCTACATATATTAAGTTGCATGGACAGGATAGTACATAGACAACGTGACTGGAGTCACAGGTTAGGTGAAATAAAATTTGGAAAGATACCCCAGTGCCAGGATGTATGAAATTCCTCCCCTTGCGGATGTATTTGCAGTTAACGCAATTGAGGCAGGGATAACAACCCAAACCCAATTGCGCCAACGTGGTCTGTCTCAAGGATCCTTTTGAGCCAATATCCGCCTTGACTAACTGATCCTTCAAATTTCTGGATCGACGGTAGGAGAGAAGAGGTGGACGCTGAAATTCTGGGATGTCACCGAAGCATGAGCCTAGTAGGCCCCAATGCTTTTTTAGGATTCTATTAACTGAGGAGCTATGCTCACCATATACAGAGATAAACGGAATCCTGTCCGCGTTGCGGACAGTTTTTCGTTTTGTCAGTAAATCCGCCCTTTCCAAATTGTGCACTCTGTTAATATGCTCTTTCAGCAATCGTTTGGGGTAGCCCCTATCCTGAAATTTCAGGGCCATGGAGCCCAAGGTCTCATCTAATTTAGTCTCATCAGACACTACTCGCTTGACCCTGAGAAACTGGGAGAAAGGCAATGATTGAATAATTTTCCTTGGATGGGAACTGTTGAAACAAAGCAAGGTATTAGTATCGGTGGGTTTCGTATACAATTCAGTATATAACACTCCTTCCTTGAGCACCACTTTGGTGTCCAAAAACTGGATCTCAGTCGTGGAGTGAATAAGGGTGAACTGCAGATCCGGATCATGGCTATTGAGAAAGCCATGGAAATCGACCAATTCAGCCTCAGAACCTGTCCATATGAGGAAGATGTCGTCGATGTATCGCCACCACCTCAGCACATGTCTGAAGTGGTGGGATAAATAGACGACATCCTCCTCATAACAACGCATAAAGATATTTGCGTAGGTAGGGGCCACGTGAGACCCCATCGCCACGCCGCTGCAGATAGAATGTATCTCTGAACAGAAAGTAATTATACTGCAATATAATCTTGAGCAAATCAATGATGAATTCAGAGGCCTGTGGGGTATATGTGGACCCCATTAGCATTTTCTCCACTGCACGGATGCCCCTCTCATGCACTATTGAGGTGTATAGTGACGTAACATCGAATGATGCAAGTAATAATGGAGGCACCTGTGTTAAGTCAATGCCCTGAAGCTTGACAAGAAAATCAGATGTGTCTAGTATGTAAGAAGACCCACCTGTTGAAAAATCCTGCAGGACTTTGTCCAAGAAGATGGAAGTGCCGCTGAAGATGGAGTCACTGCCCGAGACAATCGGACGTCCCGGGGGATCGATGAGGGTCTTGTGTATCTTGGGCAGCACATATAACACCGGAGTGACCGGATGTGCTACCTCAAGATAATCACAAAGACCCCCATCAATGATACCAGCGGTCATGGCCTCCCTCAGACATCTGCGTATGATATCAGTGATCTTAAATTTTGGATCCGAGTCAAGGGCCCTGTAAACAAGCGGGTCCCCCAGTTGTCGCATAATCTCACTTACATACTTGTCAGTGTCCATCACTACGACCGCACCCCCCTTGTCCGCAGGTTTCAAGGTAAGGGTGGGGTCGGATCTGAGGGACTTGAGAGCCTCAATCTCAGAGGTGGTCAGATTGGGGTATCTGAAGTCCAGGTCACCACTGGAGGATGACCGGAGCTCAGAAATCCCAGTCGGACAACACTGATATAGGCATCCACTGCTGGTTCATTGATAATTGGTACAAAATTGCTCCTTTGGAATAGGTTGAGAGACCCCATGGTGAATTCACTCATCTGGGGCTTAACAACTCTATCCTTTTTGTGAGACCATATTGTTAATTTAATACGGCGGAAGAAAAAAATTAATTAGATTCCAACTCAAACCAATCTGTGCGTGAAGTGGGACAAAATGAAAACCCCTTTGAAAGAACACTCACTTGAGCAGGGGTTAACTCTTTGGAGGATAAGTTGACTACAGTCATTTTCTCCTCACTGTGTTCGTCTTGGTTACCATGGGTCGATTCTTGTTGCTCCGTAGTCTGCCTGGTCCTCCCGTGTCTACGGCCACCTCTCCTGATTCGTCGGTGCGTCTCTCCGGTATTTGTGGATTTAGGTCTAAAAAAGACTGCTTTTCATTTGAAGATGCCTGGGTCGTTTTCCTCCACCTCCTCACGTCTCGCTGTTGAGTATTGTGTTGTCTCTCAGTTTGCCAATTGTAGACATTTCCTTTTTTATAGTCCTCTGTGTGCCTGCACCACTTCGTTCTTTTACTCTCCTCCGATTCCAGCTGGAACTGCTTCATTGAAGTGGATGTATCTTCCATATATTTGCTGAAATCCTCAGGGGATAAAAGAGACTGTAGAGCTGCCTCCAAGTCCCTTATTTCAGAAAGCAAAGTTGAGAGTTCATGTTGTAGATATTCAATATTAAGTAAAATAAAGTCCAGTGAGTATCGATTAGACAAAGCTTCAAATTTTTTGCAAAAAAGGGGATTGTTGTAAAAAAGATTAGGTCGGATGCTGGATCGCATCCCTCTGGGAATCTTCTGTGTTCTATGATATTCACCAAATGTCGTCATATGTAGACGGAGGGATACCATACGTTTAGAGATAGCCTCAAACTTACGTTTTAGTTCTTTGGTAGACGGGGTGTTGAGGAAGGTGGCATCTCCGCCTATGTCACGCAGGATGCAAACACGTGCATGCATGTATAATATATATGCATGCATTAACAGGCACATTATAGGATGATATGCGCAGATGTGCCCAGCATCTGCGCACATCTGCCCTTAGTAGTCCACAGGGGCTCATTGTGGCCCCTGTGGGGAATATGTGACCCCTAATATGTATATATATCCCCCTATGTGTCCCCTCATAGATATATATCCCAAAATCATGTCCATATGGTGCATACATGTGTATGGATGTGCCCCAAGCATCCATATACAGTCGTGGCCAAAAGTTTTGAGAATTACACAAATATTAGTTTTCACAAAGTTTGCTGCTAAACTGCTTTTAGATCTTTGTTTCAGTTGTTTCTGTGATGTAGTGAAATATAATTACACGCACTTCATACGTTTCAAAGGCTTTTATCGACAATTACATGACATTTATGCAAAGATTGACATTGAAGAAATAAACAACAGCACTCAATAAAGAACTATGTTCTGGTTATTTATTGGCAACTTCACCAAATTGTGACGTTTCGGTCGTAGGACCTTTATCAAACACAAGTTGCCGTTGAGAAAATGTGTGAAGAGTAGATTGAGCTGATGGTGTATCCACACCCATATAGACGCGTCTATATGGGTGTGGATACACCATCAGCTCAATCTACTCTTCACACATTTTCTCAACGGCAACTTGTGTTTGATAAAGGTCCTACGACCGAAACGTCACAATTTGGTGAAGTTGCCAATAAATAACCAGAACATAGTTCTTTATTGAGTGCTGTTGTTTATTTCTTCAATGTATGATTCTGGCTGGGAAGCCAGCACAACAAGCACCACAGTCCACAATAGATAAGAGTGCCACGTCTTGTCTATTTAAAATTTATGCAAAGAGTCAGTATTTGCAGTGTTGGCCCTTCTTTTTCAGGACCTCTGCAATTCGACTGGGCATGCTCTCAATCAACTTCTGGGCCAATTCCTGACTGATAGCAACCCATTCTTTCATAATCACTTCTTGGAGTTTGTCAGAATTAGTGGGTTTTTATTTGTCCACCCGCCTCTTGAGGATTGACCACAAGTTCTCAATGGGATTAAGATCTGGGGAGTTTCCAGGCCATGGACCCAAAATGTCCACGTTTTGGTCCCCGAGCCACTTAGTTATCACTTTTGCCTTATGGCACGGTGCTCCATCGTGCTGGAAAATGTATTGTTCTTCACCAAACTGTTGTTGGATTGTTGGAAGAAGTTGCTGTTGGAGGGTGTTTTGGTACCATTCTTTATTCATGGCTGTGTTTTTGGGCAAAATTGTGAGTGAGGCCACTCCCTTGGATGAGAAGCAACCCCACACATGAATGGTCTCAGGATGCTTTACTGTTGGCATGACACAGGACTGATGGTAGCGCTCACCTTTTCTTCTCCGGACAAGCCTTTTTCCAGATGCCCCAAACAATCGGAAAGAGGCTTCATCGGAGAATATGACTTTGCCCCAGTCCTCAGCAGTCCATTCACCATACTTTCTGCAGAAGATCAATCTGTCCCTGATGTTTTTTTTTGGAGAGAAGTGGCTTCTTTGCTGCCCTTCTTGACACCAGGCCATCTTCCAAAAGTCTTCGCCTCACTGTGCGTGCAGATGCGCTCACACCTGCCTGCTGCCATTCCTGAGCAAGCTCTGCACTGGTGGCACTCCGATCCCACAGCTGAATCCTCTTTAGGAGACGATCCTGGCGCTTGCTGGACTTTCTTGGACGCCCTGAAGCCTTCTTAACAAGAATTGAACCTCTTTCCTTGAAGTTCTTGATGATCCTATAAATTGTTGATTGAGGTGCAATCTTAGTAGCCACAATATCCTTGCCTGTGAAGCCATTTTTATGCAATGCAATGATGGCTGCATGCGTTTCTTTGCAGGTCACCATGGTTAACAATGGAAGAACAATGATTTCAAGCATCACCCTCCTTTTAAGGCTACTTTCACACTTGCGTTGTTCTTTTCCGGCATAGAGTTCCGTCACAGGGGCTCTATACCGGAAAAGAACTGATCAGGCATGTCCCCATGCATTCTGAATGGAGAGTAATCCGTTCAGTTTGCATCAGGATGTCTTCAGTTCAGTCGTTTTGACTGATCAGGCAAAAGAGAAAACCGTAGCATGCTACGGTTTTATCTCCGGCTAAAAAACTGAAGACTTGCCTGAATGCCTGATCAGGCATTTTTTCCCATAGGAATGTATTAGTGCCGGATCCGGCATTCAGAATACCGGAATGCCGGATCCGTCCTTCCGGTATGCGCATGCGCAGACTGAAAAAAAGGTGAAAAAATAAATGCCGGATCCGTTTTTGCCGGATGACACCGGAAAGACGGATCCGGCATTTCAATGCATTTTTTCGACTGATCAGGCATTTTTAAGACTGATCAGGATCCTGATCAGTCTTACTAATGCCATCAGTTAGCATACATTTTGCCTGATCCGGCAGGCAGTTCCGGCGACGGAACTGCTTGCCGGATCTCTCTGCCGCAAGTGTGAAAGTAGCCTAACATGTCAAGTCTGCCATTCTAACCCAATCAGCCTGACATAATGATCTCCAGCCTTGTGCTCGTCAACATTCTCACCTGAGTTAACAAGACGATTACTGAAATGATCTCAGCAGGTCCTTTAATGACAGCAATGAAATGCAGTGGAAAGGTTTTTTTTGGGATTAAGTAAATTTTCATGGCAAAGAAGGACTATGCAATTCATCTGATCACTCTTCATAACATTCTGGAGTATATGCAAATTGCTATTATAAAAACTTAAGCAGCAACTTTTCCAATTTCCAATATTTATGTAATTCTCAAAACTTTTGGCCACGACTGTACATGTATATTATATATGATGTCCCCTGGTTCACCTGAAACCAGATGTATCAGTGTGAATGTGCCCCAAGCATTCGCACTGATGCCATCTGGTTAATTGCATCAGAATGACCGGAATCCGGTCATCCTGTATGCTTCAAAGAGCTCAGATTCAATAGAATCGGAGCCCTTTGTAGTATTCATCCCCAGCTGTGCTGGAGATATTTATGCATAATGGGAAGAGGGGAGAAACCTCCCCTCCTTCTATTATGCGCATTCCAGCAGCACGATTACTATCACGCTGCCCGGAATGCAAAGTGCGGCAGGCGGGAGATCAAAGACTTCTCCCGCCTGCCAGCAAGTGGCGCGGCCCTGCTATGCGCGTGCAGGAACGTGCAGTCTGGCGCGGTGATGTCATATCACCGCACATTGGCCCACGTGTCTTTGCCCGTGGCGCGCGCACAACACAGCGCGGGCGGCCTGGGGGTGCGGGCTATAAATGTCCGGCATCCCTGCACTCGGGGTGGTTGGAGCCTGCAGCCTGGACCAGAAGGATCCCCCTAGAGACGAACAACCCCCCTTGAAGATGAGCATAAGTATCATTAACCCCTAACTACCCTATCCCACCAACGAATACCTACCCTATACCTATAGCCCCTACATATATACCCCTATTCATTAACCTTCCCTATACCACCAACGATTTACCCTGATTTACCCCTATGTGCACCATCCCACCAACTACCTGTGGCCCCTACCTACCCCTATACCATATACCCCTATCCCTGCTGTCCTACCATTAACCCCTACAATCCCACTGCTAGCCACTGCTAATGTGGTATTTAATCATTGCACTCCTGACCAGCTTGACTGCCCCATAGGCTGATTTTAATTAGTGTGAGTATATAGCTTGGCCTGCTCCCCTTCACTCACTGGAAGCCATTTGACACCAGGAGAGAGATAGTTTGTGGACTCTCATTGCAGTCTTTGGTGGCCATTTGGCACCAGGAGTGGTGTGGAGTGGGCCCGGCGTGCATGTTGGTACCTGCATTCCTTGGATATAATGGAGGCCATTTTGGCACCAAAAATGACAGAAATTAAAGCAGGCCCAGCATGCATGTGGAACCTACACTCCCTGAATTATATGGTAGTCATCATACAAAATAGGTAGAATTTAGTGTTAGGAACCCGTCCTACAGAGATCGCCTTGACGTGCGGCAGACGGACTCAAATAATTTTGTACAAAATGATTTGCCAAGCATCTCTAACTTATTAGTATAGCATTTGCAATTATTATGCAATTTTGTACTTTATTTGGTTTGCAGTGAGCTGTTGCATTGCATGTTTTGTTTTACAGCCCTGTAGGGAGGGATAGTTCCAGTCCAGGTTGGGTGGGTTGCTAGTGTGTGTGTGCGTGTGTGTGTGTGTGTGTGTGTAAGTGTATTAGGCCCCTTTCATACGGGCGAGTATTCCGCGCTGATGCGATGCGTGAGGTGAACACATTGCACCCGCACTGAATACCGACCCATTCATTTCTATGGGGCTGTTCAGATGAGCGGTGTTTTTCACGCATCACTTATGCATTGCGTGAAAATCACAGAATGCTCTATATTCTGTGTTTTTCACGCAACGCAGGCCCCATAGAAGTGAATGGGGTTGCGTGAAAATCGCAAGCAAGTGCGGATGCGGTGCGATTTTCACGCACGGTTGCTAGGAGACGATCGGGATGGAGACCCGATCATTATTATTTTCCCGTATAACATGGTTATAAGGGAAAATAATAGCATTCTGAATACAGAATGCAAAGTAAAATAGGGCTAGAGGGGTTAAAAAAAATAACAAATAATTTAACTCACCTTAGTCCACTTGATCGCGGAGCCGGAATCTCCTTCTGTCTCCTTTGTTGAATAGGACCTGTGGTGAGCATTAAATACAGTTACAGGACCTTTGATGACGTCACTCCGGTCATCACATGGTACGTCACATGATCTTTTACCATGGTGATGGATCATGTGATGACCGGAGTGATGTCACCAAAGGTCCTGTAACTGTATTTAATGCTCACCACAGGTCCTATTCAACAAAGGAGACAGAAGGAGATGCCGGGCCGCGATCAAGTGGACTAAGGTGAGTTAAATTATTATTATTATTTTTTTAACCCCTCCAGCGCTGTTTTACTTTGCATTCTGTATTCAGAATGCTATTATTTTCCCTTATAACCATGTTATAAGGGAAAATAATACAATCTACAGAACACCGATCCCAAGCCCGAACTTCTGTGAAGAAGTTCTGGTTTGGGTAGCAAACATGCGCGATTTTTCTCACGCGCGTGCAAAACGTTCCCGCAACGCACCAGCACATTTTCCCGCAACGCCCGTGTGAAACCAGCCTTATAGATAGTGTGTGGGGTAGAATTTGGGATTGTGTAGTGTAGTTTAGTACTGTATATTTAGTGCTGTATTTATGGTACTGTATTGTGTGTATTGAGTACTGTAGATTGATAATAAATATCTTGCATTATTTGTATTATACCTACTGTGTAACGTGTGATTATTGGCGGTAGCTAGCTCAGTTAGGCGCTTGCAGCTAGTTTAGTGATTAGTGTAAGGCAAAGTGAAAGTGTTATTAATTTATAAAGGTATAAATAGGCGGAGTCATCACTAGACGACTCCTATTTATGAATATGAATTATTGATATTTGCATAAATATTGGTAATTAATATCCTCCCTTTACACCCATAGCAACCAACCAGATTCCACCTTGTGCTTGATCTGCAAAATTATTTAGGTGCTATGTGTCAAATTAACATCCACTTGAATTCCAGGACCCAAGGTTTCTTAGCAGAACATTGGCCAGATCATCTGGTGCCGTCTCTTCCACAGGCAAGAAGCACACACACACAGCTGTCCATATTGCGTAACAGAAAATGTGTACTTGCATATTATAGGAAGTCTCTGGCGGCCGGGACCGTGGAAGTGTGCATAGGCTGGCAGTTTTCTATAGTGTGCAGGCGCCACCATCGCTGCTGAATGGATGGGTGGTCGTAACCGTGAATACGAGCAGTGTATAAAGTGATGGCAAAATGAATCCAGCCGGCAAAGGAGGCAATATGGACATTAACAGTACATTAGTAAGTGCCTTGCACATTATAAAAGCCATTTACTGAAGTGAGACAACCCCTTTAACTCCTTCAACAATTTGCTCTAGAATAACTTCTGTGGGACTGGACCAGGCAAGATCTTGCTCACGTCTGAATGACCCTGTCACTAATTTGCTAGTAGTCCTTCCTTGCACAATGCTTGGTTGCTAAGCTATATATAGTGATTCACTGCCTAGGAAATAGTGAGGTTTTGTTTTTGATAGATTTGCTTTTTCATTATAGGGTTAGGAAACTCTTCTGTTGAAGCACCAGACCTGTAAGTGTCAGTGCCCATCTGGCAGAAGCGTTGCTTGTTACTAGAGGACCAATGAGCGTTCAGTAATTCTATTTATCAGAATTATAAGCGCATAAAACCACCTTAATCCACGGTGATCACAGGCAATTATCATGAGGCCCTGCCACCAAGATGGATATTTACAATTGGCTGCTGTATTAGCCATAGGTACTGCATTGGTCAGGGTGCCCCTTCCTGATCAATCATGATCGCCAGTAGGGTGCATGTATAACCCATGATGACAGTACAGTGCCCAGCTACTTGTGGCAAGAAGGGTAAGTATGTAGCGAATTCGTACCTCCAGCTATTAAGGCTGACAGTCGTAGAGGGGCAGGACACTTCCTCAACAGTTAATTGTTGGGCAAAAACTCAAGATGAAAAGGGGGGCTAGACATGTAGAATACATCCCCCACACACCTTTACTAATGAAGCATGCATTGTCCCACCCAAAAGGGGAGCCAGGGGTATCTAATGCATTATACAGGCCCCCTTTATTCTTCCATAAAGCACACACAGGAGATTTGATGACAAAGGCCCTCAGGTCTGAGCATTCACAAGCAAAAAATAATAATCCACTGCACGTCTTTAGGTCTACACCCCACAGTGATGTTGGATGTGTTCTATACCTTTAAACTTAAAAGCATTGGGTCCCCTTCATGTCGGTCCCATAAGTATCAGGCAATCAGTGTATCCTCCCTTCTCCATACTGTATGTCACCAAAATGCTCCCCTGTGCATCACCGCAGTCCCCAGATTGTTTTCCCATGTATTGGGTACCACTCCTCGTACAATTTATGAATGATGTATGTCATATGTGTTCCAGGTTGTGGAGCTGAGGAACTGTTTGCCTGTCTGTATAACCTTACAGGCAATACATCTTGTTCTCAGGCATACGTGTTAGGTACTACCACTTAGGTATACCAGGAGTTAAGACTGTATTACACCTGTACATTTTTTTGGCAGATGATCGCTAACGAGTGTTCGTATGAACGCTGATTGGCGATCATCTTGCAGTGTAATACTGTCGCTGATTGTTCATTGGGTAATTTTTTATTTTTAAACACGCTTAAAAATCGTTTGCCGGCAGCAGATCATGCAGTGTAATTAAAATCTGCCGCCGGCAAACCACTAGACAGCATGCGGACGCGCGATGACATAACGATCGCTCCGCGCCATGCTGTGGAGGAGATTGCTGCATGTAATAGCAGTGGTCAGCAGAATTTTTTTTAGGCACTTTTTAAAGCAAAAATCAGGAGTGGATCATAAAAGTAGAGAAAGTATTAGGGGCAGACACTAATTCACCTTTTTTAATGCACTCCTGGCTTCAAAAACGGTATAAAACCTGAACGGGTTTTTATGCCCTTTTAAGGGAAATACAATAGTCTCTTAATTCTGGTTTTGTTGTACACACACATGTATTTGTACGTGAATAAGAAATGTGAACACAAACATCAAGACAACTAGAGAAACCCTTTGACAGGTCTATCGGACAAATTCTCCTGCTAGGACTCTGAATGAACAAACCATCGAGTTTCACTGCAGACAGTAACATGATGTATTAGGCTACTTTCACACTCGCGTTTGGTGCGGAGCAATCATGGATCTGCACAGACTGATCCGCACCGATAATACAACCGCATGCATCCGTTCAGAAACGATCAGTTTGTATTATCTTTAACAACATAGCCAAAACGGATCAGTCTTGAACACCATTGAAAGTCAATGGGGGGCGGATCCGTTTTCTATTGTGTCAGTGAAAACGGATCCGTCCCCATTGACTTACATTGTGTGTCAGAACGGATCCGTTTGCCTCCGCATCGTCAGGCTGACACCAAAACGCTGCAAGCAGTGTTTTGGTGTCCACCTCCCGAGTGGAATGGTGACTGATCTGAGGCAAACTGATGCATTCTGAGCGGATCCTTCTCCATTCAGAATGCATTAGGGCAAAACTGATCCATTTTGAAACCACTTGAGAGAGCCCTGAACGGATCTCACAAACGGAAAGCCAAAACGCCAGTGTGAAAGTAGCCTTACATTTACACCAATAGATGTGAAACTATAAGGATAAATTCCAGCAAGTCAGCAACTAATATACTGTATACTGGTAATATATTAAGTGCAATATAGCCAGTACAAAATATATAATAAAGATTACAATAGTCTTTTGTTTAAGAAAGAACATAGTCACATGCTTTCATCCACATAATTTTATACTTTGCAGCGTGCACATGGCAAGGCTAAGAAACAGTATGCAGATCACCAGTATCGCCAGCATCTTTTGCACTGAATGAGTTTTTTTTATTAATTGGAATAAAGGTTATACAGACTCCATCAGGTTGCTGGATATTCCTTTTCCTTCCTACATGGCAAGGCTGCATCACTTGTGCATGATCTGGTACAGTCTCTTCCATACTATGGCCTCTTTCGGAAACGTGTGTCCAGTGCGGAAAATATATTCCGTGTGTGAGCGTGATTTCCTGTTATGGGCTAGTTTCAGAGGAGCGCACCGCATTATACAGATTTATAATGCTGTACGTCTCTGCATGACCTTACTTATACTGACAGCATTAGGTCAGTACAATTCAGCAGATGCAAGGTCGGACAGAGACACGCAGCATTATAAATCAGTATAATGCCGTATCTGGAATGGGAAATCAAGAGAACGATAGGTGCATTTATATCAGCACATCAAAGGGAGATTCTAGCTGCAGAAGGTGAGGTTTATACATATACTTTATTGCTCTGCATATATTACATGCCATAGTGTTTTCACTAGTGAATCCAGTCCTGTACAGAGAGAAAGTTATTCACATTTGCTGTGGGAAGTAGAAAAGGATATATTTAGGAAATATAAAACGACATAGGAAATACTGAAGTGGATAGTAATAGAGGTCTCTTTCATGTAAACAACTATTTGCAGCCATTACATGTGCAGCCATCTACTATGCTGTGCTCAAACGGAGCCCCGCATGTAGGGAAAGCTGTCTGGTAATCTGCGGATTATTGTCGGTTACCCTAAAGTGGTGAGTTTATCAATTAAATCATCAATCGTGTACACGAGGAGTTTCATGTCATCTTTTTCACTCATCCGATGCAGGCCATGTTTGCGGAGAATGACATCTACATCAGTGCTGAGTACCCGGTCTGCAATCTGCATGGACACATGCCATGGCACTTCTTCATCTTTCATGCCGTGAATGAGTCGGATAGGAGAAGTTATGGGTATTGGGCTATTTAACAAGCAGTGGTTTTCAGCTTCTTTGATAAAAGAATACGGCAAAGTATAAAAGCCTTCTTCACTGTATTTTGAGGTAAGTTTCCATTCACCTTTCTCCTCAGCTGCTTTCTTTTCCTGGAAATAGAAAGAAATACTCACTGTATATGTTGATGGACTATTACAAACTGCTGCAGAGAGTTTCCACAGGGATGACTAGGATGGATCATGCAGATTTTAGTGCAATTTTGCTTGCACATTTCATCTGCAGAAACCACCAAAAAACAAAACAGAATACTCGCCGCCCCAGGCGTCTGTAGAAACCGACCTTCTGTAAGGACTATACTGTTGGGGACATCACATCATCACAGGGGGTCGGGATGTACAAAGACCAGCATGGGACCAGTGAAGCGCCGGGGTAGGGGGGTATAGCGATTTTAAAGGGAATCGGTCATCTGGATTTTGGGTATAGAGCCGAGGACATGGGTTGCTAGATGGCCGCTAGCACATCCGCAATATCCAGTCCCCATAGCTCTGTGTGCTTTTATTGTGTCAAAAAAAGATTTTATATATGTAAATGAGGCAAGTAAGAAGCCCAAGGGGCTGTTACTAACGTTTCCGGAGCCCAGCACCGCCTCGCATACTCCGAATCTCCTCCTTGCTCCCCAACGTCAAAAAGCTAGAGTGCCGCAATCTCGCAAAGCGCGAGCTAGCACATGCGCAGTGTCGGCATAGTGTTCCTTCCCTGTGCTGGCATCAGCCCCAGGGAACGAACCGCGCATGCGCTAGCTGGTTAATCGCGAGATTACGGCACTCTAGCTTTTGCCTTTGGTAACAGGAGCAGCACCTGCACCATAAAAGGGACCGTCTCAGATGAGCTAACCCCTTTACACATATCGAGCTGCATTTTTGCTAGAATTTTCTATAAACTTATCACTTGGGCATTTGTCTTAGTGAAATCTATGTACCTCTAGTGGAAGCTGGTTAAATACTGTAACAAAATGGTCTGCAGCAGGGGCAACACCAACAAGAGCTGCAATCTTCTCTGGCCGAGCAATAGTAGCAACAAGCATAAGCCACCCTCCCATGCTTGATCCAACTAATATCTGGAAGAACATACAAACAGGTTAGAAACGAGGGCAGCTGAAACCAAAATATATACAGAACAGACATACTCAGAAGTGACCCATGTCCAAACCGTATCTGATTTTAATCAATAGTTTTTACGCACCATGGCCATTTATTAAGCAGATTACACCCATTTTTGACATAATCTTTTCCAAAAAGCAGGCATAAGGTTTATTTTAAGGCTGTAAGTCACTTCAGCGATCTCCTTCAGTAGCACTGACGTAACCTACATCAGGCTTAGTAAATGCTGGCCTATATTTCTATGCAGGGGTGGTATGTTCTCTGTCATCAGCTTTTCACAAAGGTTTGTCAGTGTAGTGAAAAATGGTAGACTACTGCAGTCTGAAATTCCATGCTGACCACATAAATAGACCAACTGCCATATTGGTTAATATTTTTCATTTAATTACATTTTCCTATAAAGTATTGCAGTGTTAAAGCAGTTCAAGTTCAACAGCTTAACTCTCGCCATCCTCAGGGAGCTCGGGGCACATCAGTCGTAGTTCACCCTCATAGGCCACCATGACTGCGACTACTAGGGCCAGGCTTCAAGCAGCTCAGGGCGCAGGCTGGAAGAGGCCCGTGCCCTGTGTCACATTGCAGACAGCGTCATGGAGTTAATTATGGAGTTTGTTATCTTGCTTTGGCATCTTGGTGCAGCACATGCTTTTGGGCCACTATGGAGGGGAGGGGCACTATGGGGACATTAGTACTATAAGGTGCACTAAAAAAGTTTTCTACTGGGATAGTTTATGGGGGTTATTTCTAATGGCAGCACTATAAGAAGGTATTTTTCTACTGGGCCACATTATGGGCGCTTTATTACTACAGGGAATATTATAGATAATAGATATAGTACTACTGAGGGCACTATAGACTGGCATTATTACTTTGGGGCATACTATGGGGGCTTTATTGCTACTAAGGGGGTCATTTTAGAGGGCATTAGTTCTACTAGGGGCACTATAAGGGGGCTTATCTACTACTGAGGGCACCAAGTGGGCTTTATTACTACTTGGCCTCCATGCTAGGTTTTATTACTACTGGGGCACTAGCTAGGCATTGTTACTTATGGAGCCATTATGGTGGGCTCTACAACTACTTGAGGCACTAGTTATTACTCATGGGAGCATTATAATGCACTTTATTAATACTGGGGGACATTACTACTATCATGGGCTCTATGAGGGCATTATTTCTTCTGGAGAACAACAGAGGACATTATTACCATGACTTACAACACACAGTCATGGTCACTATTTGCTGGGTGCAATTATTTTTGAAGGCACTATGTGGTGGTAATTACTGAAGGAGATACTATCTTTGTGATAATAGTCCCTCCACACAGATACTATCTGTTTCTGCAGTATAGTATTGGGGAGCACAGGAGGCACAGTATAGAGGGTGGCAGGATGGAGTATTGAGGAGGTGGGGAGAATGATGAAAAAGCAGAAACCTAAAGAGGTCTGTGTGAGAGAGATGAGACATGGCTGAAAAAAAAAATCATCATGGCAGTCTGGTCCGAATAGAGAAGATGAGGAAAGTAATTATGTATCTGAGAAGATGCCACTGGATGTAAGTATGGTATGTAGTGCTGCACTCTCCTGTATGTTTGGTAGTGCGGAATGTAATTTACATAATAACAGTCATCCATATTGGGTCCTAATGTGGTGTCTCATTTTGACAGGAAGATCAGAACTGTATGCTGTGCTATTCTTTCTGTTAAATCTGAAGGAACTGTTGGCAGGGGCTTACAACAGGCCTATGACCGCAGCGTGAGAATAGACTTATTTTGTTAGCATCACTCTTAGTTTCCTTGAGGGTCTTGGTTCGAGCTTCCTGTCACTACAGGGTACTTGGCGCAAAAAGGTTCAAAACAGATCTAGACTATAGTCCAGTTGTTTGAGAGGACCATCCCTCTAGAAGATCACGTTCAATGCAATTTTTCATAGGGAGGGGTCATCGAGGACATTTACAGGTACATGTAAAATATTTTGTTTACTAGTAATAACCATAAAATAATGTCCTAAAAGGAATGCCTAAGCCATGGAAAACTTACCTGTGGCCCTTCAGACACATCATCCAGAATTGAAAGTACATCTTTCTTCCATTTCCCAATGGTGCACTCTTTTATATTTCCCTCTGAGTTTCCACATCCAGTGTAATCAAACCTGAAAACATAAAATGCATTCCTTCAGTGGTGCTCCTCTTCCAGTCCACAGATACTGTACCTCCATGACTTTGAGTAGGACTACACTGCACAACAACTGGACAGTTACAAGAACATAGATTAACGCATGTATCAACACCGGCAGACAATATGCTGAAATAAACTCACCAATAGAAGTGAATATGCATAAGCAAGGGTAAAGGAGATGGGAGTATGGCAATGGCATACAGGTTTAGAGAGGACGAATGACAGTGAACTGACCCTGTTCTGAAATACAACCCAGCAAGACAACCAAGGCTAATCAAGAAACTAAACCCATCAAACAAGTAATAACAGAATCACAGGAAAATAAACTACAAACTTCAATGCTGACAGCAGTGAAAGACTGCAGGACCACGGGTCCTAGGATATACTGACAGAACAAGATAAGAAGGACACATGCACACAACTCACATGATGATGTGAGTACAGTACAACAGACCCTTGGTCTGACAGGAGTTCAGGTCAGATGAGCAGCCGTCAGTGCAGGAGATGTGATCGACACACAGGCTGTGTTTCCCAGACTGCACATGGTGTGTGCATGAGCCCTAAGAATCTAGAAACAAGTGCATATAGCATACATCATCTCTAGCAACCAGAACAGCCTGGACTTCAAGGAGGCGAAGTAATTAACAGCCCCCTCCTAAATTAACCAGGCCAAGCTAGGCGATAACCTGACCCAGACTCACAAGGAAGGAAATGGCATAGCAAATACCTCAAAGTTAGTAAATAGGATGAGGCAGCAAGGACATCCGTGTTGCTTGTAACACCAGGACAGTGACAATTTGAAAATTACATATTTTCAATGAAAAAACTGGTGAATTTGCACCTATTCATCCATAAAATGTCAGGGGGAAAAAAAACGTGATCTACTAAAGTGATCATAAAAGATTTAGGAGCGAGTCATTTTTCAAGATTTATGATTATATAGTCTTCTGTAGGAGCATTCAAAGTCTAGTATATACTGATGGAAGCGCTCACCTTGTTCCTTTCAGTATGTTCCCATGTTCTTCAATTATGTAAAAGGAAATTGAAATAAATCCCACGTTCTGGGGTCTACCAAAGTCTCTCACTTGATGTTGTTCTTACACACAGAGGACTCTAGCAGGGTAACTTGATAACTTGAGACCCAACTGAAATGCCACCATTTAGAACCCTTAGGCCCCTTGCAGACAAACCATACGGATGAGGTCCGGATGCGTTCAGGAAAACTCCCACCATTTCGCTAGAGAGTTCAGGCAGTTTTGTTTGCGATTGCGTTCAGTTTTTATTGCGCGGGTGAAATGTGCATTGATGCGTTTTTTCACGCGCATGATAGAAAACTGAATGTTTACAAACATCTCTTAGCAATCATCAGTGAAAAACGCATCGCATCCGCACTTGTTTGTGGATGCAATGCGTTTTTCACGCAGCCCCATTCACTTCTATGGGGCCAGTGTTGTGTGAAAAACACATAATATAGAACATGCTGCGATTTTTACGCAACGCACAAAAAAAAAAACAACACTCATGTACACAGCCCCATTGAAATGAATGGGTCCAGATTCAGTGCAGGCACAATGCGTTCGCATCACACATTGCACCCGCGCGGAAAACTCGCTCGTCTGAAAGGGGCCTTAGAAGACCTTCCGGCTGTACACATCAATTTTGATTCATATGTTGTTTTCTTGTCACTTTACGTTGAATGAAAAGATGCAAATTCGCCCATTTTATTAAATAGATATATTTCAAAATATCACTGTCTTAGTCACAAAAGCTTTGTAGACTACGAGGAAAAAAAGCCATTAGGAAATATCACTCAGGAACAAAAAAAAAATGATACACAAGTCTTTTTTTTTTGTCTGTCAATTTCAAGGTTCATTCTTTAGTAACTGAATGTGAAACTTCATCATTTACTTTCAAAGGCTAAAAATCTGTCCTTGTTACAGGGACAGTACAGTTACTGGCGGTCTCCCTTGTAAGAAGCTCTACAGATGTGTGATGCTTTTGGGGCATTTTTTCAAGAGTTTGTTGCAAACAGTGCGTTTTCCCACTAGTGTTTTGTTAATGGCGTTTTTTTCCCCCTATAGAGAAATGTAAACACCTGAAAAAACATCAAGAGATACTTTGAAAAGGAGCCAGATTTCTGTAAGACAAAAAACACCATCCAATTTACCGTATAAACGAGTGTCCAAGAGATTTGCAGAAGTCTTCGAGGGCCACGGCTTTCTGAGCATTCATATCGGATGCAAAGCCAGGTAAGAAAATGACTCCAGGACTTTTGCCTTTGAGTTTCTGGTAGGCCAACTTTGGTAAATCTTTCCGTGTTAGGTACTGTATAGAGGACTTAAGCCTGTAAGCTTAGAAGAAACAAAGGGAAATACATACGGTAAGTAAAAATATCCTAATGTTCAGAAGAGCTTTTCTAGCATTAGACGTAATGACACATCCATAGGTTACGCCATCAAGTTATCAGGTGGTACAACTGGTGGAACCTCCATGATACTCAGAATGAAAGGGAAGCATAGCTTGTTAAATGCTGCAGCTCCTTCACAATCTTTCCTTGCACAGCAATGGTCCTGTCCACCCGCTGCTCAGGGCTCTTAAAACCAGGCCCGATTTACTTAAAACCCAGCCATAACATTCTAGGTTTTCAATGCAACATGTGTTTCTTCACATGACCAGGAACCAGAAAGGACAAGACATTTAAGGGAGTTTTGTTTTTTTGTTTTTTTAATGGCCACAAAGGGTTAACAAAAAAAGGCAAAAAAAATAAAAAAGCCATCCTCATCCTCACAGCCATTGCTGCTCTCCTCAAGACACCAGACAGCCCCCTGTTACAGTCTGTGATTGGCTGAGTGGGTCTTTCCGGACACTTCCAGTAAGTCAAGTCATGGGGCAGTAGGACTGGGGCTGGGGATCTGTGAGGGAGAGTATGGATTACCTTTTATTTTTAACCCTTTTTTTAATGGCTTCTCCCAAGAAAATCCCTTTTTAAATAATGTTTTCTGGATTTTACATTCATGAAATAAAATACAAGGCTGTTTGTTTATTCTGCTGATTTGTGGGGTCCTCCGGTCAGACCACCACTGATCCCACACTGAAGTCCTATTCATGAAATTATCTTTTTATTTTACTGACTGGATCTGAAAGGTTTACAGTCACAGTATGTATTGCGTTCTGTATAAGTAAAATATTTTCCAGCACTGGATGTAACATGTCCTAATGACATTTCCAGTTGGATGCTATCCTGATTCTAGCGATTCTGTCAGGCATCCCTAAAATCTGGGAATGTTTACATTATTCATTATATAATGCTAGGTTTACTTTGCTGTGTGACTGAGGAATACATCAACTAAAAATATCAAGCACACAGATCTGGGACACAGTGTTGCCACGGGCACAATGAAGGCTTTGTCACATACTGGCAGAATAATACGGCTGCTTTATTAAGTAATCACAACACAAAGCGAGCAACATTTGATGAAGCTTTAGGAAGATCAAGGAGGTCATGCTGAGGTTTGCCATCCCCAGATGACTGCAATATTACAACCTATGGGAGAATAAATTCATGGGATAATGACATGGCTATCTTTAAAGAGTCACACGTACGATCATCATAAACTGGAAGGAGGCCAGTGTTGGCAGTACAGAGGAGGCCTGAAGACAGGAAGGTGAGGCTGAGACACGTCGTCATTTAATACCTGGCCTTCAATGTGACCAGTTGACTAAAGCCAAGTCATGCGGAATTGCTGATGCACTGAATCTGCATTAAATACTGTCATGTGTTCTTGCCAACGATCTGATGACTCAACCTTTTCAAATGCTTTAGTTGAGTTGGCATCACCATCTAGTCTGGACTCTACTGTCATGAGGCAGTTGTGCTTGAAAGGTGCCTTCCAAAAACAGAATATATATTGGGGGGGGGGGGGGGGGGGAATGAAATTCCTGTTAAATTCCCTGAGGTTCTACACTTTTAAACCATTTTTAAAGTGAATCGGTCTATTTCAAGCTGCCTGAAGCTAGAGAGCCATGTTTTACACTGAAACACTGGCATTTCAGAGACAAAGTATTAAAAAAATGTATACAAGGGCAGAAAAGTCCACTTTGTGGATTTTCCCTGCCCTGTTTGTCTTCAGGGCAAGGAAAATCAGAGGCACAAAATATGGACCTAAAGGCGAATTTCACACGAGAGTATTCACTATGGGAAACATGCTCCATGATGGCTACATTTTATGGACTGGACACTGCTCGTCTGACGTGAACTCACAGCATTGTAATGATTTATGATGCTGTGAATTCCTGGTTTGACCATAGGTCTATTGTACTGTACAATAGACTAGCACTCAGGGAGGAACACACAGAATCATAAATCATTATGATGCTGTGCGTTCAGGTCAGAGGAGTAGTGCTCAATAAATACAGCCATTACATGGAGAGCCTTTCCTGGACTAATACACTCGTATGACATTGGCCAAAAGCAGTGTGCGAATCCCGCCTTATAAGCCAGCCTTCAGAGCTCAAATTTCAACAAGTTCCAGTGATTTGCAATTCTTTATACCAGGCATTGCGTAGTAATCTGATGAAGGCTGGCTAACTATCATTATAGGAAGCTCGGCTAAGCTTGTCAACTCTCCAGTGAAGGTACCTTTGGGCTCCAACACATATTTACTAAGCTATTCAGGTTACACAACCACGTTAAAACCAATAATTATCAACGGTGAAAGAACACTTTAACTCCTTAAAAACCGGGCCTATTTTCAACTTTAAGTATTTCAGTTATATTAAAGTAATATCTGATAGGCGGTGGTCAGACATTCATTTCAGGGTGGCTCCACGGGGCCCCCAGCAGTAGGACCCCCACCAATCTAATTGTTATTCACTTTCCTATATATAGCTGGAATGGCCCTTTAATCCCTTCCCACATTATCACGTACGTGTACGTGAGCGAATGTGGCTCCTTGCCGCATCCTCACGTGCATGTACGTGATGGGATCGGGCAGGTGCAGGCGCTGCACCCGCCCGATCCACAGCAGGAGCCCGGCTGTTACTGATAGCCGGGTCCCTGCTGCATCCGCCGGCATCTGTGTGTGCGGTGATGCCGGCGGATTAACCCTTTCACGTGCGGCAGTCAGCACTGACCGCGGCATGTGTGGGGTATACAGAGGGAGGGGGCTAGCTCTGACTCCATCACCCCCACCGCGCTGCGCTGGCAGGGGGTCGATGGTTGCCATGGCAGCCCCGACGCCTTACACAGGCATCGGAGCTGCTAGCCTACAGAAGCCCAGGAGAGACAGCCTGAGCGCTGGGTCTCCTAGGCAACTGTCAGTGTCTCACTGTGTGAGACGCTGACCGTTCAACTCAGTACAATACAGAATGTATTGTACTGAATTGAAAAAGGGATCAAACCCTTAAAAGATGAAGTCTAACAGTGAGACAAATATAAAAAGTAAAAAAAAAGTTTTTTTTAATAATAAAAAATTTAAAGTTTCAAGTAAAAAAAAAAGCGTCCTTTTACCAAAATAAAGTAAAAAAATAAATAAATGTAAAATTTTTAGAAAATAGAAAAAAAAAAAAAAAAAAAAGAAAAGTAGACATATTACGTATAGACCGGGGCTCTAAAAATATCACATGACCTAACCCTTCAGATGAACACTGTCAAAAAAGTTAAATAAAAACAGCTAAAAAAAAATAATTTGTCACCTTACATCACTAAAAGTGCAACACAAAGTGATCAAAAAGGCGTATGCCCCCCACAAAATAGTACCAGTCTAACCGTCACCACATCCCGCAAAAAAGAAATTAGCCCCTACCTAAAAAACAATTGCCCAAAAAAATAAAAATAAACTATGGCTCTCACACTATGGAGACTCTATGACATGATTTTTTTTTTGTTTGTTTCAAAATATTAGTGTATAAAACATTAATAAATTTTAAATAAGTAGACATATTAGGTATTACCACGTCTGTAACGACCTGATCTATAAAAATATCACATGATTTAACCCCTCAGGTGAAAACCGTAAAAAATAAAAACAGTGTCAAAAAAGCCATTGTTTGACACCTTACATCACAAAAAGTGTAATACCAAGTGAACAAAAAGTCATACACACTCCAAAATTGTACCAATAAAACTCATCTCATACCGCAAAAAATGAGATCCTACATAAGACAGTCGCAAAAATAAAAAAAATGGCTTTCAGAATATGGAGACACAAAAAAAAAATCTTTCAAAAATGCTTCTACTCTACTCTAGGGGTGCATCAGGGGGTCTTCAAATGTGACATGGCCCTCCAAAACCATACGGCATTCCTTTCCTTTTGCGCCCTGCCGTGTGTTACAAATGGGGTGTTTCTGTAATCTACAGAATCAGGGTAATAAATATTGAGTTTTGTTTGGCTGTTAACCCAGGGTCGTCTTTAATATTGATTGGACCCTGGGCAAGAATTTACTTGGGCCCCATGGATCCCGCCTTCCCACACCCTAGCATGTAATCACGGCCTCCACCACAACACACACAAAAAATAAAAATAAAAACACACACCTGGTAGAGTCCCGTGAATGACTGTAAATACTTCCGGTTCTGAAGACTCCAGGATCAGTGCTCTCGGCTGGAAGTGGGCACCGCTCTACAGTTCAGGAAGGAGACCGGGGCACGGCTCACCCTAGCGTTACAGTGCACCCCAGCACCCCACAGTATGCAGTATAGCACCCTACAGTATACAGCACCCCATAGTATGAAAGCAGTATAGCACCCTATAGTATCCAGCACCCCACAGTATGCAGTATAGCACCCTATAGCATACAGCACCCCACAGTATGCAGAATAGCACCCTATAGCATACAGCACCCCACAGTATGCAGTATAGCACCCTATAGCATACAGCACCCCACAGTATGCAGTATAGCACCCTATAGCATACAGCACCCCACAGTATGCAGTATAGCACCCTATAGCATACAGCACCCCACAGTATGCAGTATAGCACCCTATAGCATACAGCACCCCACAGTATGCAGTATAGCACCCTATAGTATACAGCAACCCACAGTATGCAGTATAGCACCCTATAGTATACAGCAACCCACAGTATGCAGTATAGCACCCTATAGTATACAGCAACCCACAGTATGCAGTATAGCACCCTATAGTATACAGCAACCCACAGTATGCAGTATAGCACCCTATAGTATACAGCAACCCACAGTATGCAGTATAGCACCCTATAGTATACAGCAACCCACAGTATGCAGTATAGCACCCTATAGTATACAGCAACCCACAGTATGCAGTATAGCACCCTATAGTATACAGCACCCACAGTATGCAGTATAGCACCCTATAGTATACAGCACCCACAGTATACAGTAGAGCAGTATAGCACCCCACAGTATACAGTAGAGCAGTATAGCACCCCACAATATACAGAATACAGCACCTCACAGTACACAGTATACAGCACCCCACAGTATACAGTAGAGCAGTATAGCACCCCAGTGTACAGCACCCCAAAATATATAGCCCCCCAGTATACAGTACAGCAGTATAGCACCCCACAGTATACAGCACCCCACAGTATACAGGACCCCACAATATACAGCAGAGCAGTATAGCACCCCACAATATACAGCACACCACAGTATTCAGCACCCCACAGTATTCAGCACCCCACAATATACAAAACCATAGTATACAGTAGAGCAGTATAGCACCCCACAGTATACAGTATATTAGTATAACAGCCCCTGTCACCTTTTCCTGATGTAATCTTCACAAAAAAGCTCCACGGTTAAGGCAAACTTCTCCTGCAGCAACACCCCTGGTAGAAAGGACCTTTGATTACCTCATAGCCATGTGACCAGTAATATTGCTAGGTTACTGGTCACATGGTGATGATGTCATCTAAGGTCCTTTCTGCTAAGAGAATCACAGCTCTCACAGTTTGCTGCCTGGAGTGCCGGCAGGCAGGCATGGCATGGCATGGCAGCACCCCCCTGTGTAGCTGACAGTCTGACACCCGGGGCAGTGGCCAGCAGGGCTCAAGAGGGAGCTGCCTTGGGCACCCCAGGAGCAACTGGGCCCAGGGCAGCTGCCCCTTTTGCCCCTTGTTAAAGATGGCTCTGTTTTAACCCTTGCTTTGTTACTGGAAATAATGGAAAATCTGAAATTTCAAATCCATTTTCCTTTAATTCTTGTGGAACACCTAAAGGGTTAACAAAGCTTGTAAAATCAATTTTGAATACCTTGAGGGGTGTAGTTTCTAAAATGGGGTCATTTCTGGGTGGTTTCTATTATGTAAGCTTCACAAAGTGACTTCAGACCTGAACTGGTCCTTAAAAGTGGGATTTGGAAATTAGGAAAAATTTCAAGATTTGCTTCTAAACTTCTAAGCCTTCTAACTTCCCCAAAAAATAAAATGGCATTCACAAAATGATCCAAACATGAAGTAGACATATGGGGAATGTAAAGTAATAACTATTTTTGGAGGTATTACTGTCTATTATAAAAGTAGAGAAATCATTTGGAAATTTGCAAATTTTTCAAAATCTTGGGTAAATTTGGTATTTTTTTATAAATAAAAATGAAATTTTTTGACTCAATTTTACCATTGTCATGAAGTATATGTGACGAGAAAACAGTCTCAGAATGGCCTGGATAAGTAAAAGCATTTTAAGTTATTACCACATAAAGGGACACATCAGATTTGCTAAAAATGGCCTGGCCAAAAATGTGAAAAATGGCAGGGTCCTGGAGGTAAAAACTAGCTTCGTCTTGAAGGGGTTAAGGCCCCTTTCATACGGGCGAGTATTCCGTGCGGATGCGATGCGTGAGTTGAACGCATTGCACCCGCAGTGAATCTGGACCCATTCATTTCTATGGGGCTGTTCACATGAGCGGTGATTTTCACGCATCACTGGTGTGTTGCCTGAAAATCGCAGCATGCTCTATATTCTGCGTTTTTCACGAAACGCAGGCCCCATAGAAGTGAATGGGGTTGCGTGAAAATCGCAAGCATCCGCAACCAAGTGCGGATGCGGTGCGATTTTCACGCACGGTTGCTAGGAGACGATCGGGATGGAGACCCGATCTGTATTATTTCCCCTTATAACATCGTTATAAGGGAAAATAATAGCATTCTGAATACAGAATGCATAGTAAAATAGCGCTGGAGGGGTTAAAAAAAATAAAAAATAATTTAACTCCCCTTAATCCACTTGTTCGCGGAGCCGGTATCTCCTTCTGTCTTCATCTTAGCTGTGTGGAGCAACAGAACCTGTGGTGACGTCACTCCGGTCATCACATGATCGATGGATCATGTGACGTCACCACAGGTCTTGTTCAGCAAAGAAGACAGAAGGAGATGCCAGGCTGCGCGAGCAAGTGGATTAAGGTGAGTTAAATTTTATTTTTTTTAACCCCTCCAGCGCTATTTTACTATGCATTCTGTATTCAGAATGCTATTATTTTCCCTTATAACCATGTTATAAGGGAAAATAATACAATCTACAGAACACCGATCCCAAGCCCGAACTTCTGTGAAGAAGTTCGGGTTTGGGTACCAAACATGCGTGATTTTTCTCACGCGAGTGCAAAACGCATTACAATGTTTTGCACTCGCGTGGAAAAATCGCGGGTGTTCCCGTAACGCACCCGCACATTTTCCCGCAACGCCCGTGTGAAAGAGGCCTAAGGATGCAGCATTTTTTTCTCAGGAAACTGAGATAGAAGTAGAAATGGCAATAATTAAAAGGTATAGATGTCAGCACAATATATCACAAAGCCCACACAGTGGTGCTAGAAAGCCCACTGTCTTTGTATAAATATACAACCTCAACTACAAAACAATTGGGACGCTGTGTAGTGAAGTGTATATAAATAAAATAAAGGAATGAACAGGCACAACCACCTACTGGAGTGTATACCAACAGTTTAATTCAACAATTCAGTGATAAAAACAATAGTAAAATCAGTAATAAAATCTCATATACATAATTAAATAAATTGCTGTGTTTATTTAATTATGTATATGAGATTTTATTACTGATTTTATTATTGTTTTTATCACTGAATTGTTGAATTAAACTGTTGGTATACACTCCAGTAGGTGGTTGTGCCTGTTCATTCCTTTTTTTCTTTATGACTCACTTTACTGGGTAGGTGACCCAGTGAACAGTGCACCCACCGCTATCTACCTGTCCAGGTGTTGAGCCCTTTACGTGTATATACGGTAAATGTAGATAACAGAATGCAATGATTTATAAATCTCATAGACCCACATTTCATTCACAGTAGATCATAGAACACATATCAGATATTGAAAGTCAGACATTTTACCTCATTTAGAACGTGATGGCAGCAAAGCATCTCAAGAAAGTTGGGACGGGCAGCAAAAGGCTGGAAAAGCAAGTGGTACTGGTTAGGGATCAACCGATATAGATTTTTTAGAGCCGATACAGATAACTTGTGAACTTTCAGGCCAATAGCCAATCACAGAATATCGGTATAAGTTCATTTTTATTTTTGAAAAAATAAAAATTCAAAATTTATGTTACGGCGTTTACCACATAGATTTTTTTTCAATATTTTAATAGTTTGGACTTGGCAATATGTGATATAAAATATATAAACAATAAACAAACATATGTAAAATTGGGAAAGGGGGTGATTTATACTTTTTTTTTTTTTTTTTTACTTTTTATTTCATAACTATTTCCCCCCTTAGGGGCTAGAACCTGGGATCTTTTGATCACTTGTCCTATTCACCCTAATAGATCTCTATCAGGGTGAATAGGACTTCACACACTCCCTGCTGCCCTGTGCATAGTACACACAGCTGCCATGGTCCCCAGGATTACACTGCTGGGGCTCCGATCAGAAGCTGCCACTGCCACCAATGAAGAGGAGGGGACCCTGTGGCCACTGCCATTTAAATACTGGGGGGGGTGACACTGCTCCACCAATGTTTTTAATACTGGGGAGGGTGCACTGCGCCACCAGTGATAATAACGTTTAATACAGGAGGCGGGTGTGTCAGCGCAGAATCACATAGCCGGCACCCTGCCTCCGACAGGGAGCTGCGATCAGCGGCAGCAGTTTACCCCTCAGGTGTGGTGCGGGGTTAACTGCCGCCGATCGCAGCTCCCTGTCATATAGGCTGGGCACTGCCTCCTGTATTTGTATTAGACATTAACTTTCATTGGTGGCGCAGTGCGCCCGCCCCTCCTCCTCCTCCCATCTCTCCTCATTGGCAGTGTGGCACAGGGGGGAGGGAGAGAGTGACTCATTCTCCCCTGTGCTACTTTGGGAACATGGCGCGTTGACAGCAGTGTGCTCATGCTCTGTGATAGCGCGCTGGACGCATTATCGGCAAGGTTAGATGCCGATAACTTTGAAAATAATGAATATCGGCCGATAATATTGGTAACTGCGATAATCGGTCGATCCCTAGTACTGGTAAATAAACAGCTGGGGGAGCTGTTTGGTGCTAGGTCATATGACTGAGTATAAAAAGAGCACGATAGAGAGGCAGAGGCTCCCAGAAGCAAAGGGAAAATTCACAGTTGCCAGAGTCTACCATCCACCAGATTGCCATTGACTATAATGGGATCTGGCCGTTTTCCAGCAAAAATGCCGGTTTTCGACAGACAAATACTGCTGCATGCAGTATTTTTTGTCTGGCCAACTGCCCGGCATTTATGCCAGAACAGGCTACCAGAATTTGAACCGGAACTGTGAAAGATGGGCAGTAGTCCACTAATCTGCATCTAAAAACTAAAATGTTCCTCCACTTAAAATGGAGAACACCCAGAACTGTAGAGCAGCTAGAATCCTCCATCAGACATCATTCTTCTCTCAGAACTCCAGCAACTCATTTCCTCACTTCCCAGACGTTTGCAGACTCGTTAAAATAAGAGGGGATACCCAATGGTAGACACAGCCCTGCCTTTTTTGAGATTCGTTGCCGCCATAAAATTCTAAAAGAGTTAATGTTTTTTTTTCATGAAATGGTAAAATGTCTCACTTTTCTGTGATCTACTGTGAATAAAATATGGGTCTATGAGATTTGCAAATCATTGAATTCTGTTTTAGTTACATCTAAGGCTACTTTCACATTGGTGTACGGTGCGGATCCGTCTGGTATCTGCACAGACTAATCCGCTGTAATAATGCAAACGCTTGTATCCGTTAATAACGGACCCGTTTGCATTATTCATATAAAAAAAAGTCTAAGTCAAAACGGATCTGTCTTGACTTACATTGAAAGTCAATGAGGGACGGATCGGTTTTCAATTGCACCATATTGTGTCAGTGAAAACGGATCCGTCCCCATTGACTTACATTGTGACTTACATGCTGCGTTTTGGTGTCCGCCTCAAAAGCAGAACGGAGGTCAAACGCAGCCAAACTGATGCATTCAGAACGGATCCTTATCCATTCAGAATGCATTGGGGCTGAACTGATCCGTTTTGGGCCGCTTGTGAGAGCCCTGAAACGGATCTCACAAGCGGACCCAGAAACGCCAGTGTGAAAGTAGCCTTACACAGCGTCACAAGTTTTTGGAATTGGGGTTGTAGATCCAGCTGACATTTACAGTCCTATATGTAATAGTTTTACATGCTGTGTGTGAACATACCCTAATGTATGCAGGAAATATTATAATTATTATTAAAGAGCCATTCATTCCATAGCGCTGTACATATGATAAGCGGTGCACATACATAATACAGACAATTGCACTAAGCATGAACAAGACGAGTTACAAACTGGTACTGAAGGAGAGAGGGCCCTGCCCGTCAGGGCTTACAATCTACATGGTATGGGAGAAGGACACAGTAGGTGCGAGTTAAGTTGGTCATGGCGGTATAGAGGCAGCAGGGTCACTGGTTGTAGGCTTGTCTGAGGAGGTGGGTTTTCAGGTTTCTTTTGAAGGATTCCAATGTAGGTGAGAGTCTGATATGTTGGGGTAGCGAGTTCCAGAGCATGGGGGATGCACGGGAGAAATCTTGGAGGCGATTGTGGGAAGAGGTGATAAGAGGAGAGTAGGAGGTCTTGTGAGGATCGGAGAGTGCGTGTGGGGATGTATCGGGAAAGTAGCTCAGAGATGTAGGGAAATGTAAGAATCGGGAGGTACTGACTCACTGTTGAGTGTATATGTAAGGCTCACATGACTTTTTTACCCCTTCTCTGGCATTCTACTACACCTTCAATAGAGAAGTGATCATTACTTACCTGGCAGATCCCATGCCGCCATTTTCGTTGTCCCAGAGGAGATCAGTTTACCTGGCTTCAGCGGTGAGGTAATGTCAACGATATCTGATAATCACTGGTGAACCAAGAGATGAGTGCTTGGCTGCAGCGGTCACCTGCTGTCGATGTGACATGACTGCAGCAGCTGGTAAACACCAGAGCAGCGGTCCGGGATGTGGCAGGTAAGTAATGATCACTTCTTTATTCCAAGGGGCTCTGTGTATTCTCTATGAGAAAGGCTCTGTGTATGAGCCGAAACGTTGCCTCACTGTACCACATGGGTGACTAAACCATCACGCATTTTCTACTGGATGTGCTGTCCATTTCTTTGACTATTTTATTGGGTAAGGAGCTATACCCCTGGACATAGCACCCACTATATTGTTTTTTCATTGGTGCCGACATTTTTTCTAATATATATATGTGTGTATGTGGGCACAGCTTACTGTGCTGTCAGAGAGTATATGTGAGATATATATATTATATAATGCAGAGCTTACTGTGCTGTCAGAGAGTATATGTGAGATATATATATTATATAGTGCAGAGCTTACTGTGCTGTCAGAGAGTATATGTGAGATATATATATTATATAGTGCAGAGCTTACTGTGCTGTCAGAGTATATGTGAGATATATATACATATATATTATATAGTGCAGAGCTTACTGTGCTGTCAGAGAGTATATGTGAGATATATATATTATATAGTGCAGAGCTTACTGTGCTGTCAGAGAGTATATGTGAGATATATATATTATATAGTGCAGAGCTTACTGTGCTGTCAGAGAGTATATGTGAGATATATATATTATATAGTGCAGAGCTTACTGTGCTGTCAGAGAGTATATGTGAGATATATATATTATATAGTGCAGAGCTTACTGTGCTGTCAGAGAGTATATGTGAGATATATATTATATAGTGCAGAGCTTACTGTGCTGTCAGAGTATATGTGAGATATATATATATTATATAGTGCAGAGCTTACTGTGCTGTCAGAGAGTATATGTGAGATATATATATATATATTATATAGTGCAGAGCTTACTGTGCTGTCAGAGAGTATATGTGAGATATATATACATATATATATTATATAGTGCAGAGCTTACTGTGCTGTCAGAGAGTATATGTGAGATATATATATTATATAGTGCAGAGCTTACTGTGCTGTCATAGAGTATATGTGAGATATATATATTATATAGTGCAGAGCTTACTGTGCTGTCAGAGAGTATATGTGAGATATATATTATATAGTGAAGAGCTTACTGTGCTGTCAGAGTATATGTGAGATATATATATATTATATAGTGCAGAGCTTACTGTGCTGTCAGAGAGTATATGTGAGATATATATACATATATATATTATATAGTGCAGAGCTTACTGTGCTGTCAGAGAGTATATGTGAGATATATATACATATATATTATATAGTGCAGAGCTTACTGTGCTGTCAGAGTATATGTGAGATATATATATTATATAATGCAGAGCTTACTGTGCTGTCAGAGAGTATATGTGAGATATATATAGTGCAGAGCTTACTGTGCTGTCAGAGAGTATATGTGAGATATATACGGGTATATTATATAATGCAGAGCTTACTGTGCTGTCAGAGAGTATATGTGAGATATATATACATACATATATTATATAGTGCAGAGCTTACTGTGCTGTCAGAGAGTATATGTGAGATATATATATTATATAGTGCAGAGCTTACTGTGCTGTCAGAGAGTATATGTGTGAGATATATATATACATATATATTATATAGTGCAGAGCTTACTGTGCTGTCAGAGTATATGTGAGATATATATACATATATTATATAGTGCAGAGCTTACTGTGCTGTCAGATAGTATATGTGAGATATATATATATATATATTATATAATGCAGAGCTTACTGAGCTGTCAGAGAGTATATGTGAGATATATATACATATATATTATATAATTCAGAGCTTACTGAGCTGTCAGAGAGTATATGTGAGATATATATACATATATATACATATATTATATAATGCAGAGCTTACTGTGCTGTCAGAGAGTATATGTGAGATATATATACATATATTATATAATTCAGAGCTTACTGAGCTGTCAGAGAGTATATGTGAGATATATATACATATATATATTATATAGTGCAGAGCTTACTGTGCTGTCAGAGAGTATATGTGAGATATATATACATATATATATATATATTATATAATGCAGAGCTTACTGTGCTGTCAGAGAGTATATGTGAGATATATATATTATATAATGCAGAGCTTACTGTGCTGTCAGAGAGTATATGTGAGATATATATAGTGCAGAGCTTACTGTGCTGTCAGAGAGTATATGTGAGATATATACGGGTATATTATATAATGCAGAGCTTACTGTGCTGTCAGAGAGTATATGTGAGATATATATACATACATATATTATATAGTGCAGAGCTTACTGTGCTGTCAGAGAGTATATGTGAGATATATATATTATATAGTGCAGAGCTTACTGTGCTGTCAGAGAGTATATGTGTGAGATATATATATACATATATATTATATAGTGCAGAGCTTACTGTGCTGTCAGAGTATATGTGAGATATATATACATATATTATATAGTGCAGAGCTTACTGTGCTGTCAGAGAGTATATGTGAGATATATATATATATATATATATTATATAATGCAGAGCTTACTGTGCTGTCAGAGAGTATATGTGAGATATATATACATATATATACATATATTATATAATGCAGAGCTTACTGTGCTGTCAGAGAGTATATGTGAGATATATATACATATATATTATATAATGCAGAGCTTACTGAGCTGTCAGAGAGTATATGTGAGATATATATACATATATATATTATATAGTGCAGAGCTTACTGTGCTGTCAGAGAGTATATGTGAGATATATACGGGTATATTATATAATGCAGAGCTTACTGTGCTGTCAGAGAGTATATGTGAGATATATATACATATATATATATATATTATATAGTGCAGAGCTTACTGTGCTGTCAGAGAGTATATGTGAGATATATATATATATATATATTATATAGTGCAGAGCTTACTGAGCTGTCAGAGAGTATATGTGAGATATATATATATTATATAGTGCAGAGCTTACTGAGCTGTCAGAGAGTATATGTGAGATATATAGATATATATTATATAGTGCAGAGCTTACTGTGCTGTCAGAGAGTATATGTGAGATATATACGGGTATATTATATAATGCAGAGCTTACTGTGCTGTCAGAGAGTATATGTGAGATATATATACATATATATATATATATATTATATAGTGCAGAGCTTACTGTGCTGTCAGAGAGTATATGTGAGATATATATACATATATATATTATATAGTGCAGAGCTTACTGTGCTGTCAGAGAGTATATGTGAGATATATATACATATATATATATATATTATATAATGCAGAGCTTACTGTGCTGTCAGAGAGTATATGTGAGATACATAGATATATATTATATAGTGTAGAGCTTACTGTGCTGTCAGAGAGTATATGTGAGATATATATATATTATATAGTGCAGAGCTTACTGAGCTGTCAGAGAGTATACAGTGGCGGAAATAATTATTTGACCCCTCACTGATTTTGTAAGTTTGTCCAATGACAAAGAAATGAAAAGTCTCAGAACAGTATCATTTCAATGGTAGGTTTATTGTAACAGTGGCAGATAGCACATCAAAAGGAAAATCGAAAAAATAACTTTAAATAAAAGATAGCAACTGATTTGCATTTCATTGAGTGAAATAAGTATTTGAACCCCTACCAACCATTAAGAGTTCTGGCTCCCACAGAGTGGTTAGACACTTCTACTCAATTAGTCACCCTCATTAAGGACACCTGTCTTAACTAGTCACCTGTATAAAAGACACCTGTCCACAGAATCAATCAATCAAGCAGACTCCAAACTCTCCAACATGGGAAAGACCAAAGAGCTGTCCAAGGATGTCAGAGACAAAATTGTAGACCTGCACAAGGCTGGAATGGGCTACAAAACCATTAGCAAGAAGCTGGGAGAGAAGGTGACAACTGTTGGTGCGATTGTTCGAAAATGGAAGGAGCACAAAATGACCATCAATCGACCTCGCTCTGGGGCTCCACGCAAGATCTCACCTCGTGGGGTGTCAATGGTTCTGAGAAAGGTGAAAAAGCATCCTAGAACTACACGGGAGGAGTTAGTTAATGACCTCAAATTAGCAGGGACCACAGTCACCAAGAAAACCATTGGAAACACATTACACCGCAATGGATTAAAATCCTGCAGGGCTCGCAAGGTCCCCCTGCTCAGGAAGGCACATGTGCAGGCCCGTCTGAAGTTTGCCAATGAACACCTGAATGATTCAGAGAGTGACTGGGAGAAGGTGCTGTGGTCTGATGAGACCAAAATAGAGCTCTTTGGCATTAACTCAACTCGCTGTGTTTGGAGGAAGAAAAATGCTGCCTATGACCCCCAAAACACCGTCCCCACCGTCAAGCATGGGGGTGGAAACATTTTGCTTTGGGGGTGTTTTTCTGCTAAGGGCACAGGACAACTTATTCGCATAAACGGGAAAATGGACGGAGCCATGTATCGTGAAATCCTGAGCGACAACCTCCTTCCCTCTGCCAGGAAACTGAAAATGGGTCGTGGATGGGTGTTCCAGCACGACAATGACCCAAAACATACAGCAAAGGCAACAAAGGAGTGGCTCAAGAAGAAGCACATTAAGGTCATGGAGTGGCCTAGTCAGTCTCCGGACCTTAATCCAATCGAAAACCTATGGAGGGAGCTCAAGCTCAGAGTTGCACAGAGACAGCCTCGAAACCTTAGGGATTTAGAGATGATCTGCAAAGAGGAGTGGACCAACATTCCTCCTAAAATGTGCGCAAACTTGGTCATCAATTACAAGAAACGTTTGACCTCTGTGCTTGCAAACAAGGGTTTTTCCACCAAGTATTAAGTCTTTTTTTGTTAGAGGGTTCAAATACTTATTTCACTCAATGAAATGCAAATCAGTTGCTATCTTTTATTTAAAGTTATTTTTTCGATTTTCCTTTTGATGTGCTATCTGCCACTGTTACAATAAACCTACCATTGAAATGATACTGTTCTGAGACTTTTCATTTCTTTGTCATTGGACAAACTTACAAAATCAGTGAGGGGTCAAATAATTATTTCCCCCACTGTATGTGAGATATATATACATATATTATATAGTGCAGAGCTTACTGTGCTGTCAGAGAGTATATGTGAGATATATAGATATATATTATATAGTGCAGAGCTTACTGTGCTGTCAGAGAGTATATGTGAGATATATATATTATATAGTGCAGAGCTTACTGTGCTGTCAGAGAGTATATGTGAGAGATATATATATATATACATATATTATATAGTGCAGAGCTTATTGAGCTGTCAGAGTATATGTGAGATATATATTATATAGTGCAGAGCTTACTGTGCTGTCAGAGAGTATATGTGTGAGAGATATATATATTATATAATGCAGAGCTTACTGAGCTGTCAGAGAGTATATGTGAGATATATATATTATATAGTGCAGAGCTTACTGTGCTGTCAGAGAGTATATGTGAGAGATATATATATATATACATATATTATATAGTGCAGAGCTTATTGAGCTGTCAGAGTATATGTGAGATATATATTATATAGTGCAGAGCTTACTGTGCTGTCAGAGAGTATATGTGTGAGAGATATATATATTATATAATGCAGAGCTTACTGTGCTGTCAGAGAGTATATGTGAGAGATATAGATATATATTATATAGTGCAGAGCTTACTGTGCTGTCAGAGAGTATATGTGAGATATATATATTATATAGTGCAGAGCTTACTGTGCTGTCAGAGAGTATATGTGAGATATATATACATATATATATTATATAGTGCAGAGCTTACTGTGCTGTCAGAGAGTATATGTGAGATATATACGGGTATATTATATAATGCAGAGCTTACTGTGCTGTCAGAGAGTATATGTGAGATATATATATATATATATATATATATATATTATATAGTGCAGAGCTTACTGTGCTGTCAGAGAGTATATGTGAGATATATATATATATATTATATAGTGCAGAGCTTACTGAGCTGTCAGAGAGTATATGTGAGATATATATATATATATATATTATATAGTGCAGAGCTTACTGTGCTGTCAGAGAGTATATGTGAGATATATATATTATATAGTGCGGAGCTTACTGTGCTGTCAGAGAGTATATGTGAGATATATATATATATATATATTATATAGTGCAGAGCTTACTGTGCTGTCAGAGAGTATATGTGAGATATATATATATATATATATTATATAATGCAGAGCTTACTGTGCTGTCAGAGAGTATATGTGAGATATATAGATATATATTATATAGTGCAGAGCTTACTGTGCTGTCAGAGAGTATATGTGAGATATATATACACATATATATATATTATATAGTGCAGAGCTTACTGTGCTGTCAGAGAGTATATGTGAGATATATATACATATATATATTATATAGTGCAGAGCTTACTGTGCTGTCAGAGAGTATATGTGAGATATATATATATTATATTGTGCAGAGCTTACTGAGCTGTCAGAGAGTATATGTGAGATATATATACATATATTATATAATGCAGAGCTTACTGTGCTGTCAGAGAGTATATGTGAGATATATATACATATATTATATAGTGCAGAGCTTACTGAGCTGTCAGAGAGTATATGTGAGATATATATATTATATAGTGCAGAGCTTACTGTGCTGTCAGAGAGTATATGTGAGATATATATATATATTATATAGTGCAGAGCTTACTGAGCTGTCAGAGAGTATATGTGAGATATATATATATATATATTATATAGTGCAGAGCTTACTGTGCTGTCAGAGAGTATATGTGAGATATATATACATATATATATATATTATATAGTGCAGAGCTTACTGTGCTGTCAGAGAGTATATGTGAGATATATATACATATATATATTATATAGTGCAGAGCTTACTGTGCTGTCAGAGAGTATATGTGAGATATATATACATATATATATTATATAGTGCAGAGCTTACTGTGCTGTCAGAGTATATGTGAGATATATATACATATATATATTATATAATGCAGAGCTTACTGTGCTGTCAGAGAGTATATGTGAGATATATATATTATATAGTGCAGAGCTTACTGTGCTGTCAGAGAGTATATGTGAGATATATATATTATATAGTGCAGAGCTTACTGTGCTGTCAGAGAGTATATGTGAGATATATATACATATATTATATAGTGCAGAGCTTACTGTGCTGTCAGAGAGTATATGTGAGAGATATATATATATTATATAGTGCACAGCTTACTGTGCTGTCAGAGAGTATATGTGAGATATATATACATATATATTATATAGTGCAGAGCTTACTGTGCTGTCAGAGAGTATATGTGAGATATATATATATATATATATATATATATATATATATATTATATAGTGCAGAGCTTACTGTGCTGTCAGAGAGTATATGTGAGATATATATATTATATAGTGCAGAGCTTACTGAGCTGTCAGAGAGTATATGTGAGATATATATACATATATATTATATAGTGCAGAGCTTACTGTGCTGTCAGAGAGTATATGT
The DNA here is from genome assembly GCF_905171765.1 of Bufo bufo. NCBI lineage: Eukaryota > Metazoa > Chordata > Amphibia > Anura > Bufonidae > Bufo > Bufo bufo. The sequence continues at coordinate 304,142,131 of NC_053391.1, forward strand.
GAGATATATATATATATATATATATATATTATATAGTGCAGAGCTTACTGAGCTGTCTGTCTTCTGTCTGCCCCAATATCAAGCCCCAGCAATAAGAGAACCCATCCCTGTGACCACTGCCTATAGGAAACAGTAGACTGCAGTAAACCCCAGGACAGGACACAGGGTTTACCCCGCTCATATGTGAACCTTTGCCTTACTAAGGGCAGAAAGGTAAAATCACAGGACTCCGTTACTCCCTTCCGGGGCTGCAGGTCTACAACCAGGTATCAGCAGTGCACCTCCTCCGGCGGCCGCTGGTGGCGCACTCTCACCTGGAGCACGTGCCGGGACTTTGGGCTGTAGAATGGCCGCTCCGTGCCTGCACAGTCGCAGCACCCATGGGCGATGTCCGCCCAACGCTCTAGACGCCATATTTTCTCGTGCCTAGCGCACCGACAAGTCCGCCCCGCCCACCCTGACGTACGCGGAAGCCCGCTACATGGCCTCTCCGTCTGTCACGGTGACTAGTAGCACGTGACATGGCGGGGGCAGCCTCCCAGGATCACGTGACTGGCAGCAGACTCCCTCCCTATGGGCATCTGCTCCACTAATCCGGTTCCATTTTTAACCCATTAAGGACCACGCTTTTTACAGCATAGAAAACGTCCGGTCCATCCTTTAGGTGGCGCAGGAGAGTCAGGTTTGTACAAGAGCTGATGGTATACTCCCCAGGCTGGTGTCAGGTACATCAGCTATGGCCTTTATTATTATATGTACTGTATGGCAGTGAGTATACACCCATCAGCTCTTTTAGTGTCAGGTGGGGATACAACGCCTGGAGCCGCTGGCAGTGCACATGTGTGGTTTCTTATTCGTCAGTTTCTTACATCATTAGTTTTTTTTTTTTTTTTTATGAATTATATCCTAAGTAATAGAAAAAGTAAATCAGTTGAAATCGGCATTAAAATACAAATGATTGGCATAAAAGTGGGCACAAAAAAGTGAGATTTAAAGAATAATCTCATACTGTCAGCACACAGAGGGTGATGCCCGTCAATAGGTACAGTTGACGTCAGCCTGGCCCAAACAAGTTCTGGGCATGAAAATTGGCATCAAAGTGGGCAGACAGACACTAATTTGAATAAGTAACTTGTGTTTTTAAAGGGTTAAATGAATTCAGCACACCAAAATAAAATGAATAGGATGTGAGGCATCACCTTCTGTATGGTTGCAGTGTGAGATCAGTGGCCCGAATTAATTTAACCCTTGAAAAACACCAGTTACTTATTCAAATCAGCGAAAAGTGTCCGCCTGCCCACTTTGATGCCAGTTTTCACACCCAGAACCTGTTCGGGCCAGTCTGAAGTGAACAGTATCTGATGCGGGGTATCACCCTCTGTATGTTGGCAGCGTGAGATCAGTGGCCCAAATTAATTTACTGTATTTTTCGCTTTATACGATGTACCTGAATATAAGACGCACCCCAGGTTTTAGAGGAGGAAAAAAAATATATATATATTTTTAACCAAAAGGTGGGCTAAAACATGTGCAGTACATGGGTGCATACCTATTGATGAGGGGGGTTATAGTCATATAATATAAACACTGTCCAGTGTATCGTAATTCACCTAAGTGTTATAACCCCCCTCATCCATAGGAATGCACCCATGCACTGCTGCACATGGGTGTATTCCTATGAATGAAGGGGGTTTATAGTCACATTTAATGCAAACACTTAGGCCAATAATAGTACATCTCCTGGACAGTGTTTATATTAAATGTGACTATAACCCCCCTCATCCTAAAGATGCACACATGTACTGCAGTACATCGCTGTAATCCTGTCACGAATAATGGGGAGAGGAGGGACAACAGAAGGGAGAGAACAAAGAACTAGGCCTCAAGGCTAGGGAGAAGGGAAAGGTCACCTCCTAGGGTTAAGATCTGGCCCTGAAACCTGTCGGTATGTATAGACCCTGAAGGTGGGAAAATACATACGCCAGAACCTGAGCCCTAGGAGCCCTGAGATGCCCTAAAGGTAGTGAAAGGTAATGAGACTACTGGTTCCTTCCCAGGTGAACGAACTAGTGTCTCCCTGAGGCCTAGTAACAACAAGGACAAGGGAACAACCAAATACAAGAGAAGTACAACTTATCTTATAGAAAATGGATGAGCAGGAATACAAGCAAGGTCCACACACCAACTCCAAATCCAAGCAGAGAATATCAACCGCATGGTATGAAGTGAAGTGTGAAACCAAACTAAATAAGGAAGCAGTAATGACCAGCAGCTGCACCTGAGAAGAGGTGTGGTCATTACAAAATAACAACACTGAGAATCATGAGACTGTCAGTTAGCCTCATGTGCAGTCAGTCTCTCCGATCTTCTAACCTCTGTTACAGAAGGTACCCTCTTCTACAGGTGACCTCCGGACACCTAGGACCAACCTTATCCGGATTAGCCCTGTGAAAGGCTTTCACAAGGCGACTGGCATTAACATCGGCCACTGGAACCCACATTCTCTACTTTGGACTGTAACCCTTCCAGTGAATGAGATACTGGAGAGATCCTACAGAGAATTCGGGAGTCCACTATCCTGGCGATCTGAAATTCAAGATTACCGTCCACCATGACAGGAGGGGGTGGCAGGGAGGACGGTTCAGCAGGTTCGACATATCTCTTCAGTAATGATTTGTGAAACACATTATGAATCTTTAAAGCCTGCGGAAGTTCAAGACGAAAGGCTACCAGGTTAATAATAGCAGAGATCTTATATGGACCAATAAATCTTAGGCCTAACTTCCAAGAAGGTACTTTCAACTTAATGTTTCTTGTGGACAGCCACACATAATCACCCACTCTCAGGTCCAGACCACTCATACGTCTCTTGTCAGCCATACGTTTATACTTGTTGCTCATTTTTTTTAGATTATTTAGAATTTTCCGCCAAATAGATGACAGAAGAGGAATACCTTTCTTCTTCAGGTATACCAGAAGTCTCAGTACCATAAAATGTGCCAAACTGCTGATGGAACCCATATGCCCCAAAAAACAGCGACTTATCAGTGGACTCCTGCCTATGGATATTTATGTCGACCTTGGCCAAAGACAAAAAAGAAGACCACTCCTCCTGATTCTCTGAGACAAAACATCTCAGATAAGTCTCCAGATTCTGGTTAGTGCGTTCAGTCTGTCCGTTCGACTGAGGGTCAAAGGCCGAAGAGAAGGACAATTGTACCCCCAAGCGAGTGCAAAACGCCTTCCAGAATCTGGAAACAAACTGAGTCCCACTATCAGACACCACATCAGAGGGAATACCATGTAGCTTCACGATGTCAACAAACACTTGTGCGAGAGTTTTAGCATTAGGTAGACCTGATAATGCTATAAAGTGCAACATCTTACTGAAGCGATTAACAACCACCAGAATCACAGTTTTTCCTGAGGAATTCAGCAAATCTGTGATAAAGTCCATGATCAAATGAGTACAAGGTCTGGAAGGGATGGACAATGGAAGTAGAGATCCTGAAGGCCGAGTATGTGTCACCTTAGCACGTGCACAAGTACTACAAGCTGACACATAGCCCTCCACACATTTGCGCAACCCCGGCCACCAGAATCTACGAGAGATGAGATCGAACGTGGATCTGCTCCCAGGGTGTCCTGTAAGAACTGTACAGTGATGTTCCTTGAATACCTTGTGCCGTAATTCAGAAGGAACAAAGAACTTTCCTGGAGGACAAGAATCCGGTGTATCTCTCTAGGCCTCTCACACCTCTGCCTCAAGGTCGGGATAAAGGGCGGATATTATATTACTACCCCTTCAGACAAGATAGGACCAGGATCTTCTGAATCACTCCTCCCAGGAAAGCTACGAGACAAGGCGTCCGTCTTTACGTTCTTAATCCCAGGGCGATAGGTGACAATGAAATTAAATCTGGTAAAAAAACAACGACCATCTGGCCTGCCTTGGGTTCAGACGTTTAGCCGACTCCAGGTAAGCACAGTAATGAGATGAATCGCTCCTTCCAATCAATGCCGCCATTCCTCAAAAGCAAACTTAATGGCCAGCAACTCTCTATTACTGTTAGGCAAATATTCCTTCACCTATAATTGTTGAAATCCAAATTAAAATTGGATTCGATTTGAGCGCTCAGGGAAACTGACACTCAGGGAGACACAGATATAGTGTAAGATAAAGTCTCTTACCTTTTAGCACTATTTCTTATATCTGCAAATCCCGGCCTGGAACGTCCAATTTGTCGGAGACCAGATGAAGTGTCCTTTAGTTGAGCCCCATGTTGGGTGCCAAGATTTTGTTAGGGAAATATCACTTCACCTATAATTTTTGGAATCCAAATTAAAAGGGATTCGACCCCTTAGGGGAAACTGACACATACATTGGATATAGTTGTATCAGATTTCTCTTTATTTCAAAGACAAGCTCACAATAATATATGCTTCAAACAGAAAAAAAGACCATCCCATGAGAAACATGACATTCGCAGTTACAAGATATAAATCACAAGAACATACAAGACCATAAGTAGGTTTCCATTCCTCTCTCCTCTCCCCCCCCCCCCCCCCGCACTTCCTGAGGCTCAGACTCCTCCTCTGCTAGAGAGGAAACTGGGGGGAGGGGGAGGGGTGTGTGGGTGCAATCAACACACATTTTTGACCTAGTTTTTAGCTTTATTATTATCTGTCTATTTAACCCTGTAAGCTCCATTTAGGACCTGACCTAAATCTCCCATATACACAAGATGGAGGACACGTTTATACAAAATGGATTCTCATCCCTTACATTACCTATATCATAATTTCTTTCAGCAGCCAAGAGTTTCTTAGAGAAAAATGCACATGAGCGCCATTTACTAGGTGAAGAACCTTTCAACAAGACTTCTCCAACCCCTAGCTTGGATGCGTCAACTTCCATAATGAATGGCTGTGATACATCAGGTTGCACCAGTAGAGGAGCAGAAGCAAAACACTCCTTAACCGGTGAAAAGGCATGTAATGCCTCCTCAGACCAGACTGAGAAATCCACACCTTTCTTAGTCATATCTGTTAATGGTTTAACAACAGTCGAGTAATTCAAGATAAATTTACGGTAGTAGTTGGTGAACCCCAAAATTCGCATTAGCACTTTCGGATTTTTGGGTCAATCCCAGTCCAACACAGCACGGACTTTTTCCGGATCCATACGAAAACCCGAAAATGAGAGTAGGTAACCCAGGAATTGCACTTCCGGAGCTGCAAATACACACTTCTCCATCTTAGCATACAATTTATTCTCTCTTATTGTAACACTTGTCTCAAATGATCCTAATGAGTTTCCATGTCTGGAGAATAAATTAGAATATCATCCAGATACAGCACAACAAACCTGCCCACCAGATGATGAAAGATGTCATTAATGAAATGTTGGAAAACCGCAGGAGCATTGGTCAACCCAAAAGACATGACCAAATTCTCAAATTGACCTTCAGGGGTATTAAAGGCCATCTTCCATTCGTCCCCCTCCTTAATTATTACCAGATTATATGCCCCCCTCAAATCCAATTTAGAGAACACCTTGGCACTGACAATCTGATTGAACAAATCCAGGATCAAAGGAAGGGGATAAGGATCATGGACAGTAATGCAATTAAGCTCACGGAAGTCCAAACATGGCCTAAGAGTTCCGTCCTTTATCTTAACAAAGAAGAACCCCGCATCCACTGGGGATTTGAATGGTCTAATATGACCTTTAGAGAAACTCTCAGTGATATATTCTCGCATGGCTATTCTTTTGGGTTCAGAAAGATTATACAACTGAGACTTGGGAAACCTAGCTCCGGGAATAAGGTTGACGGGGCAATCATACTCCCGATGACGAGGTAACTCCTGGTCTCCACTTTCAGAGAATACATCAGAAAAATCAGAAATAAACAAAGGTATAACTTTAGTGGCTACAACAGAAAGCGACGTGCTAAGACAGTTGTCTATACAATAATCACTCCAATCAAGAATCTGTCTCGCTTGCCAATTGATGATAGGATTGTGTTTGCTTAACCATGGTAAACCTAGCACCAAGGGAGCAGGCAGACCTTCCAGCACAAAACACAAAATAGATTCTTGATGAAAATTACCCACCATTAAACGAATGTCCTGCACCATTTGTGATAAACATTTTTGTGTGAGAGGAGCGGAATCAATAGAAAACACTGAAATATTTTTGTTCAGTGCATTGTTGTAAACCCATGCATACGAACGAACTGAACATCAACTAGGTTAACCCCTGCCCCACTGTCAATAAATACTTCAATTCCCACAGTTTTAGAGTCTAGCTCCACCTTGGCAGGCAGGAGAAATCGGGTACTACCGGTAAAAGACAACAGTAATTTCTCAGATTCCCCACCCACACCACCAAGAGTGAGATGAGGACTAAACATTTTTTTTCTCTTTTTCACCTTGACGTTTAACATAAGGACATACGTTAACAAAATGTCCCCCTTTTCCACAGAAAAAGCAGAGTCTCATCTTAAGCCTAAAGTTCGCATTACCAGATCCAGGGGTAGTTCCCTCCAGCTCCCTTGGCTCATCACCAGACATGTACTCAAGTGTCTCTTTACCCAAAGTGTCGGAAGAGGCCGCCACCTTATATGATAGTACGTCCTGAGTGTGAGGAACCTTAGATCTCTCTCTCAAGTGTCTATCAATATGTACAGCAAGGGACATAGCCGCCTCCAATGACTCAGGATATACGTGAAACGCCAATGCGTCCTTCAGACCCTCGGATAGCCCTTGGCAGAATTGACTACGGAGAGCAGGACCATTCCACTCCGTATCCATAACGCATCTCCTAAATTCAGAGCAATAGGTCTCCGCAGAACGTCCTCCCTGCCGTAAGCCCCGAAACTTGGTCTCGGCCAGGAAGATCCGATCTGGGTCATCATAATTAAGCCTTATAGCTCTGAAAAATTCATCTACTGACTGGAGGGACTGTGATCCGGTCGGCAACAAAAAAAAGCCTAAGACTGAGCATCACCTTTTAGCAAAGAAATGATTATACCCACTCTTTGACTCTCATCGCCAGAAGAGCGTGGACGCAGTTTAAAATATAATTTGCACGACTAATATTGTCACTTCCCCCGGAAAATCTGTCCGGAAGAGCCACCTTGGGTTCAGGGCAGACCTGGTTCCCGCTGTCGGAACCAGCAACCTGTGGTCTCTGGATCTGTGAGACGGTCGTGTGGAGGTCAGCTACCTCCAGAGACAACCCCTGGAGTTGTCCGACCAGTGCAGAAATAGGATCCATTGCCGCACTGATACAAACAAAATGGCGGTTATTTGGCGGTTGATAATGTCACGAATAATGGGGAGAGGAGGGACACCAGAAAGACAACAGAAGGGAGAGGACAAAGAACTAGGCCTCAAGGCTAGAGAGAAGGGAAAGGTCACCTCCTAGGAAACCCCTAAATCTGTCCCTGAAACCTGTCAGTATGTATAGACCCTGAAGGTGGGAAAATACATACGCCAGAACCTAAACCCTAGGAGCCCTGACATGCCCTAAAGGTAGTGAAAGGGAATGAGACTACTGGTTCCTTCCCAGGTGAACGAACCAGCGTCTCCCTGAGGCCTAGTTACAAAAAGCATGAGGGAACAACAAAATACAAGAGCAGTACAACTTTTCTTATAGAAAATGGATGAGAAGGAACACAAGCAAGGTCCACGCACCAACTCCTCCAAATAGAAGAATATCAACCGCATGGTATAAAGTGTGAAACCAAACTAAATAGGGAAGCAGTAATGACCATCAGCTGCACCTGAGAAGAGTTGTGGTCATTACTAGTGATGGACGAACATCGGCCAGGACAATTCGCGAACGCGATCGTGCGAATGCGATCAAATGTTCGTGAACCGCAAGTTCACGGCGGGTCCCATTCACTTTAATGGCAGGCGAACCTGAAAAACCTTCAGCTCATATTTGCAGCCACCAAATAATTACAAGAAGTGCACAAATTGTCCCACAACATGGACAGTGACATAACAGAGGGGGATCAATGACAAAAATTCCCACAAAAAATATGTATTTTAATCAGGGGCAATTTTTATGCGTGTTAAATTGAAACTCTCAAAAATGTACCATGTTGGAGCCTTGAAATTTTTTATTTTAGGCCATGGGAGTACGGGCCCTAAACATTAGGCATTCACCAGACAGAAAACATCAAGTGAATATGTGGCTGGAGGTATATTAGACGGTCATTAGATATCAATTTTACTGCAGGCCAGTGGAGTACAGACCCCAAAAATTATTCATTCAATGTACAGAAAAGAACAAGCTTTGTCTTCTTCTTATTGCCTGTCACTAGTAGAGGCCTAAGCCTGGCAGGCAGGTTCCCCCAGAAGTATCTTGCTGGATGAGCAGCCAATACTGCACTTGCATCAATCTTGACAGGATTCGGCTCCAGGTGTAGAGCAATTGTTTTTTTGGAATGCTTTCTCCATTGCAACACCCTCCACGTTGTTGAATAAACTGAAGACTGGCTGAGTCTCTCCTAAGAAGAAAATAAAAAATGTTTAAGCATTTTATTATGAAATTTATTCCATATATATTATAAAATTCTGTGTCTCCATGATCACTCTGCAGCATGGGGGTCCCACACGGGTTCTACACACTTCCAAAATAAAATGTAATTTTTTTTGGAATGCTTTCTCCATCGCAACACCACGTCGTTGAATAAACAGAAGACTGGCCGATTCTCTCCTGTCTTACACAACATTTAATTTTTATTATTACATTTATTAAATATTTTAACATAAATTTTATTAAACCAAAACTTGATTAAAATTATAAGAAAGTATACTTAAATTTCCCAAACCTGGCCTAATAACTTAAGTATGAACTCTGCCTTATAGGTATGAGGAGGCCACCGATTGGCACAAACACAGAGTATGTAGTTGGCAGCAGTATGTGGAGGCCAGTGAGTGGCCAGGTTACATAGTGTGGAGATGGCAGTAGCAGCATGATACAACAGAGTGGCACTGTGACATAGTGTGGACATGGCAGCATCAGTAGGCCACAGAGTGGCAAGGTGACAGTGTGGACGTGGGTGGAAATACTAGTACTCGCTGAAGATGGTGGGTGAAAGAAGGAGCACTTGGCATCAGGTGGGTAACAGCATCAAAATAGTAGCTGAGGCAGGTAGCCAGAAGAAAACGGTCTCTTTTGTCAAAATGTTGGTGTGGCACCATGGATGATCTAGTCTGATGCATCAGGCATTGTTGTGTTGAAATCCTGGCTGATCCACACCTGATTCATCTTGATGCAGTGTCCCACTATGTGCTATATGTGGGCACTTTAAACTCTTGTAAATGTCATATCAAATGTATTGTGGTATCATGCTGTAGTTCCCTTTAACAGGCAGGCAGTATCATATACCTTTATTCGCTTCTAGGTGGTGCAGGAACCACTTAGATATATAGCTTGGGGGGGGGGGGGGGATGTAAAGATAGTGTGTCCGATGTTAATGAAGAGATGTAGAAGTTAATGGAGGAGGTGGAAATTTTTATTTCCACCGAAATAATTCACGAAAGATTTTACCGCATATAAGTGCAGCGCTTAACGCTGAATACAAGATTTTTTAACAACCAAAATATTTTAAAAAAAGATTTTAGCGCATATCAGTGCAGTGCTTAACACTAAATGCATAATTTTTTGCCATCCAAATATTTCAAAAGAGATTTTAGCGCATATCGGTGCAGCGCTTAATGCAGAATACAAGATTTTTTCTGAAGTGAACGGGACGTAGCGGAGGAAGTAGGTCCGTGCTGGAAGAGCGAGACGCGGACCTCGTGCGGTTTCTGTGCTGCAGAAAAGTCCCAGTAGTGTCCAGTAAGCAATACCGTTGAGAGATGCGGGCTGGTGTGAATTATTTAGCATTTTTGTGCAGGGTTAGTACATAGTGTATTCACCTATATTGTTGCGCCGCTCTTATGGACGTCGTAACGTAAGTGCGCAGTGTGTGAAACGTAAATACAACATTTTAACACAACGTAATTCAGTCCATACCGCAAAAAGGACTTTCCCACATATAACTACAGCGCTGAACGCTGAATATATCTTTATTTTTGTACAGAAATACGCCACTAAAGGCTTTACCTCATATAACTGCAACAGTGAAAGCTGAATATATTTTTATTTTTCTACTAATATACGTCAATAAATATTTTTCAAGATATAACTGCAGCAGCAAATGGCGAATGTATATTTCTTTTTCTACTGCTATACGCCAGTAAAGGCTTTACCAGATATAACTGTAACAGTGAACTGAGAATATATTTTTCTTGTAGTACTGAAATACGCCCCTATACACTTTCACCGGAAATAACTGCAGAAGTGACCTGAGAATATATATTTCTTGTTGGACTCAAATAGGCCACTATACGCTTTCAACAGAAATAACTGCAGAAGTGAACTAAAAATTTATTTTTCTTGTTGGACTGAAATAAGCCACTATACACTTTCACCAGCAGTGCGTATGTATTTTTATTTTTTTAATTAAATAAACCCCTATACTCACCAGAAATGAATGCAACCATGCAGTGTGTTTAAATGTTTAGTGTATCTGGACTCAAACTGAGTCCCCATATCAGACACCACATCAGAGGGAATACCATGTAGCTTCATGATGTTGTCAACAAACACTTGTGCAAGAGTTTTAGCATTAGGTAGACCTGATAATGCTATAAAGTGCGACATCGCTTCGATCAACAACCACCAGAATCACAGTTTTTCCTGAGGAATTCGGCAAATCTGTGATAAAGTCCATGGACAAATGAGTCCAAGGTCTGGATGGGATGGACAACGGAAGTAGAGATCCTGAAGGCCCAGTATGTGTCACCTTAGCACGTGCACAAGTACTACAAGCTGACACAGCCCTCCACACATTTACGCAACCCCGGCCACCAGAATCTACGAGAGATGAGATCAACCATGGATCTGCTCCCAGGGTGTCCTGTAAGAACTGTACAGTGATGTTCCTCAAACACCTTGTGCCATAATTCCGAAGGAACAAGCAACTTTCCTGGAGGACAAGAATCTGGTGCATCTCCCTGGGCCTCCAACACCTCTGCCTCAAGGTCGGGATAAAGAACGGATATTACTACCCCTTCAGACGAGATAGGACCAGGATCTTCCGAATCACCCCCCCAGGAAAGCTATGCGACAAGGCATCCGCCTTGACGTTCTTAATCCCAGGGCGACAGGTAACAATGAAATTAAATCTGGTAAAAAAAAAAAAATTCTAAAAAGTGATCAAAAAGTCATAGGCACCCCTCACATGTAAATACAAAAAGTTATGGGGGGCAGAATATGTCAATTAAAAGAAAAACGTTTTTTTTTAAGTTTTTTATTTTATTTTAAGTATTAAGCACAAGACAAACTATCCAAAAGTGGTATTTGGCTTTGCTATCTTATCAACTTCTGCTCCAAATTGCAAGATGTTAGTGAGTCGTGCACGACGGAGTAAACCACACTGACACCTCTCAAAGATCAAAGCAGAATTCTCATTTATTATAGGAAGTTAAGCAGTATATATGTAAATCAGAGGGGGCGTCCCCCTCTGAGGCTCGTGGCATTGTTCCATTGGTCATGATAAAAAAATACATTACACTTCTGCGCAATTAGCATAGCTAAGGAATGTAAACTATAGATAAGTAGAGAGTAGTCCTGCATGCCAGTGCCATCTTGTAATAGCTTCAGATCTTTCAGTCTCATATCCACAACAGTCCCCCCTTTGAAGCCGTTCCAAGCATGGTCTGTCCTCCTGTCCCTAGCCTGAGTAAGGCTACTTTCACACTATCGTTCAGAGCGGGTCCGTCTGATGTCTGCTCAGACGGATCCGCTCCTATAATGCAGACGTTTGGATCCGTTCAGAACGGATCCGTCTGCATTATAGTTTAAAAAAATTTCTAAGTGTGAAAGTAGCCTGAACGGATCCGTCCAGACTTTACATTGAAAGTCAATGGGGGACGGATCCGTTTGAAGATTGAGCCATATTGTGTTATCTTCAAACGGATCCGTCCCCATTGACTTACATTGTAAGTCTGGACGGATCCGCTTGCCTCCGCACGGCCAGGCGGACACGCGAACGCTGCAAGCAGCGTTCAGGTGTCCGCTTGCTGAGCGGAGCAGAGGCTAAACGCTGCCAGACTGATGCATTCTGAGCGGATCCGCGTCCACTCAGAATGCATTAGGGCAGTACGGATGCGTTCGGGGCCGCTTGTGAGCCCCTTCAAACGGAGCTCACAAGCGGACACCCGAACGCAGGTGTGAAAGTAGCCTTAACCTAACAATCTGTCCCATTGTGACCGTTGTTTGTTTCACCACTTTGGAGACAATCTATTCCTTGGATAGACTCCCTCTTAATGGACTTACACAATGGGAAGTCAGATTCTCACCTGTCCCTAACACAGAACACAAGGGGGTGACTCTTGATGTTGATCGTCTGTAGAGGATTTAGGTATCAGTTCTTTGGTCTTCACATCTTCAAACTCTGGGAAGTCAGCATACATGGTCGGAGTGGCTTCTGCGATCATCTTGGTAAGAAGTTTCCGAAAATACACAGGACCACACAGCAAGCGATTAAAGCAAGGATTATAAGAATGCATACTATAGCCGTACCGATTTGGTTTAATGCCATCTGCCAGTCACCCAACCACCCAAACACTGAATCCCAAGCATTCTTTATCCCTGAGTTCCTTGCAACTTCATTTGACAAATCTGTGAGACCTTTTAAGGCCTTGGTGATACAGTCTTTTTAGGTATTTTAGGATCCTATAATTTTACATATGCCCCCTTGTTCTGCAAGTACCATATCCAAGGTCATATGGTTCTGGAAGGCCATAACTGAAGTTGGGCCTAGTCGTTCAACTACCCCTTTTAGGGCATCTCTGGTGTAGTTGACAAACCTTTGTTGATTGTAATACAGGTAGTTGATCCAGTCTACATTCTTGTTGATAGTGACAACGGGTATCAGGGATTCAAAACCAGCTGCTATCTGATCCCGGGCTTTGAACTCATCAGGGACACCTCGTGGAATACCTATTGCATCAATATATATATACAGTACTGACCAAAAGTTTGGACACACCTTCTCATTCAAAGAGTTTTCTTTATTTTCATGACTATGAAAATTGTAGATTCACATGGAAGGCATCAAAACTATGAATTAACACATGTGGAATTATATACATAACAAACAAGTGTGAAACAACTGAAAATATGTCATATTCTAGGTTCTTCAAAGTAGCCACCTTTTGCTTTGATTACTGCTTTGCACACTCTTGGCATTCTCTTGATGAGCTTCAAGAGGTAGACCCCTGAAATGGTTTTCACTTCACAGGTGTGCCCTGTCAGGTTTAATAAGTGGGATTTCTTGCCTTATAAATGGGGTTGGGACCATCAGTTGCGTTGAGGAGAAGTCAGGTGGATACACAGCTGATAGTCCTACTGAATAGACTGCTAGAATTTGTATTATGGCAAGAAAAAAGCAGCTAAGTAAAGAAAAACGAGTGGCCATCATTACTTTAAAAAATGAAGGTCAGCCAGTCAGCCGAAAAATTGGGAAAACTTTGAAAGTAAGGGCTATTTGACCATCAAGGAGAGTGATGGGGTGTTGCGCCAGATGACCTGGCCTCCACAGTCACCGGACCTGAACCCAATCGAGATGGTTTGGGGTGAGCTGGACCGCAGAGTGAAGGCAAAAGGACCAACAAGTGCTAAGCATCTCTGGGAACTCCTTCAAGACTGTTGGAAGACCATTTCAGGGGACTACCTCTTGAAGCTCATCAAGAGAATGCCAAGAGTGTGCAAAGCAGTAATCAAAGCAAAAGGTGGCTACTTTGAAGAACCTAGAATATGACATTTTCAGTTGTTTCACACTTGTTTGTTATGTATATAATTTCACATGTGTTAATTCATAGTTTTGATGCCTTCATAGTCATGAAAATAAAGAAAACTCTTTGAATGAGAAGGTGTGTCCAAACTTTTGGTCTGTACTGTATATGTGGGTCAATAGAGCCTTTTACTTCCCTTCTTACCCTGGTTACCTGGGTGTACTTTGTAACCTGTTCCCACTCTGGTTGCTCAAAAATCTCTGATGAGGGTGCATTGACCCCTCCATCTCATTTGTAACCTGGGTCTCACCTTCATGTCTCCACACAGCCAATATAAATCTGGAATCTGTTCTGTCTGCTCTCCCCCCCTCCCCCTTAAACTCAGAAAAAGGATATATATTAGCAAGATCTGGTCCCATCCTCTGGTTCCTGGGCCTTCTTGCAATGGGAGGCACGAATCCATGTTGGTTTCCTTTCCAACTTGACTGAGGTATCTATAGTCAGCAGGACTTGATAGCCCCAACCTAGGGATGCTGTCAAACAATATCTGATAAGGACTGAGTTTCTGGGGTCCTCTTGGTGTGTGTATCTCACTGAAAGAGCTAGGGCCAGGCTTTCTTTCCAGATTTCCCAGTGTCCTAGGCAGCTTTCAGCATTTTCTGTTTCAACGTGCCGTTCAGTCTTTCGACTTTTCCGCTGCTTTGATACCGGGTGATACAGGGTGTGCCAAGCTAATTCTGTCCCCAACTGTGTCCATACTTCTTTGGTAACATTGGCTGTTAAGGCTGGTTCTCTGTCACTTTCAATTGTCTCTGGTAGGCCAAACCGGCAGACTATTTCATTCAGGAGTTTTTTGGCAGTGGTGATCGCAGATTTATTCTGGGTGGGGAAAGCCTCTGGCCATCCTGAGAACAAGTCAATTACCGCTAGAGCATACTCATAAGGACCTGCTCTTGTCATCTGTATGTGGTCAATCTATATCCTCTGAAATGGTTAGAGTGGTTTGGGAGTGCACTTCTGTGGAGTCGTCTCTATTTTTCCTGCATTACACCGTGCACACACAAGACATCCCCGAGTACGGTATATTGTGTTGATGCCGTGGAGAATTCTGGAGCAAAGTAATATGATGCCACCAAGGTGTTCATCTTAGTCTTGGACTGATGTGTGGTTCCATGAGCCCACTGTGCCACCATTTGATATATGGTTCTGAGCAAGCAGGGCTTCTTCATGTAGACTCCTTTTTCTGTTATCACCGCTCCCTTCTTTATCCATTCTTCTTGTTCTCCCTTTGGAGCTTGTTTCTGTGGAGTAATGATCAATTCCCAAGCCTGGGAGTCTATTTTCTTGTCTTCTTCAGTTTCCTCCTTGTGTTCTTGTGTCATTATAAGATCAACTTCTTCTGTAAGCGCCTCAGGGTCCTGAGCCGCTCTCTTTGCTGCCAGATCTGCCAATTTATTTCCTCTTGCCTCTGGCGTCTCTGTCCTGGTGTGGGCTTTTACTTTGATGATTGCTACCATTTGGGGTAGCAGCAGAGCTTCCAAGAGGTGGGCTATGGCCTTGTGATGTCTGACAGGCATTCCATTTGCTGTTATGAAGTGTCTAGCCTTCTAAATGGGACCATAATCATGGGCCACTACATATGCGTATCTGGAGTCCATGTATATGTTGGCTCTTTTCCCTGTTGCCATGTTACAGGTGGACATCAGAGCCTTCAACTTAGCCTCCTGGGCTGACAGATGAGGTGGTGGTGGTCACTGCTATACCCGTGTGAAACCGTCCTTTCTCATCTGTAAACCTGGAGCCATCCACAAAAAGAGTTAGGTTTGCATCCTGTAAGGGGGTATCTGTAACAGAGTCAAACCCAGATGTCTCTTGGCTCATAAATGCAAGGCAGTCATGTGGTAGGTCCGAAACTTCAACTTCCACGTGCATACCCACATCATCTTCAGTTTCAACTTCTTCTTCACCCCCCTTTGGAAGAGGAAGTAGAGTGGAGGGATTGAGTACTGCACAATGGGAGAGAGATACATTATCAGGAATTAGAAGCGAGCACTGGAGATGCAGATGTCTCAGGTGTTTGGGTTGAGTCTGCTGCAGTATGGCAGTGATATCATGCGGAGCCAGGATCTTCAGGGCATAGGCCAGTAGAAGTTCTGAGGTTTTATCCAGGAGAAGATGCACTGCAAACACAAGTTCTGAGGTTTTATCCAGGAAAAGATGCACTGCAAGATGCTCTCATGCATGATGGAGCTCCTCTTGCAACTGGGTCTAGTCTTGCAGAGTAATACCCAAGAGGTCTTTGTCTGCTCCCATGTTCTTGTTTAAGGACTCCTGTGGCGTGGCCTTGTATCTCCATTTCATAAAGTCTGAAAGGCTTACTGTAGTCAGGTAGGTAATTGTAGGCTTGAATATCAGCTTTTCGGTCCTTGGTAAGGTGTTTTGCTTGATGGGAGATACAATGCCCCAAAAAAACAACCTTCTCTTGGGTTAGTTGAAGTTTTTGTTTTGAGGCTTTACAGCTATTTTTGTAGAGAAACTGAAGAAGAGTGATGGAGGCCTTGTTGAAGAGCTCTGTGGTGAGTGCACAGAGGAGGAGATCATCCACGTACTGTAGGAGTACAACCAAGGGATGTTCCATCTTTCATGGTTCCAAAACTTGTGTCATAGCTTGGGAGAACATTAAAGGGCTATTCTGGGCCCCTTGTGGCATGACTGTCCAAGTATATTGATTACCAGCGTGGGTGAAGGTAAAAAGGTATTGACTGTTCACATATAGAGGTACGCTGAAAAATGCATTTGCCAAGTCTATCACTGTGAAATAAGTTGCAGTAGAGGGGATTTGAGCTCGCAGGGTGTGAGGGTTAGGCACCACTGGAGTATCCGAAATTGTAGCCTCATTAACAGCCCAAAGGTCTTGGAACATGCGGTATGCTGCTGGTTCTCCTTTTTTTTGTTTTCTTCTTCTCAGGAAACAGAGGAGTATTACAAGGTGACTTTGTAGGGATGATGGCACCAACGGCAAGGTAGGCCTTAAGTTGTCTTGATATGGATTCTGTCTGGGCTATTGTCACGACGGGGAGTGGGGGAACCCCCCCATCGTGCAATGCCCTGGGCTACCAGGCCGCAATGCAGGGAAAAGGGAGCTGGTCACCTCCTAACGCTTCCCTCAACAGGCCCTAGTCTCCTAGCTGTATGAGCCCCCTTCAGTGGTAAGAGGACTCATACCCACGTGCCTAGAGATCTAGGAATCCCTGCATTGCCCTACAGATGATGTCAGGGCAGAGAATACCTGTGCATCCAAGACACGGATGACAGGCGTCTCCAGAGGCCCAGTAGCTGACAGGATGCAAGACTATGGGTGAAACAGTATGGCAGGTAAGTCACACAGCAACATAATGCTATCAACACTTACCTGCCACAGCCAAGATGGACGGAGGCTCCAGGCTGGGAAACCCACAGTCTTGCCTTCGCTTAAACCCCTCCGGGAAAGCAAGCCCCTTCCGGAGCAATCACACCACCATGCGCACCTCCAAACAGGGACCACACCAAAACTACATACACCAGGTGGGGGAGGGATAACAGAAACACACAGGGGGGGGGGACAAACTGGCACAGCAAAGGAAACAGAATCACAAATAAGGGTGGCTCACATAGACATCAAACATACAGCCAGGGAGCAAAGCTCCAACACAGGCTGACAAGCAAACTCTGACCTCAGGCAGCAACACACCAACATATAAAGAGGCCAGAGGTCACACCCACCACAAAACATTAACCCTGTGCAAACAAAAAATGGGGAAACATCATAACCCAGGGAAAATGCCTCACATGCGAACACCGTTGCCAACAGCAACCACACGTGTAGACACAGAGTCACGACTTAACCAAGGGTCGTGACAGCTATAGAAAGAGGGTACTGCGGCTTGCATGGGAGAACATTCATGTGGCTTCAATGCGACCTTGACTGGTGTCACTTTTAATCTGCTTATGTCTTCAGGGCCTGTGGCCCATAGACCTTCAGGAACAGCTTCTAAAGTACTTTCCTCTCTCATGTTTGAAATGTCATCTTCAAGGTAAAATAGGCCAAAAACTTTGGTGGTGTCCTCAGGGTCCAGGGTGATGTGCTATCTTCATGAAATTGGATTGTAGCTTGTATCTTTGCAAGGAGGTCCATTCCCAACAGGTTGACAGGGCATGTAGAGGATACAACTAATTGTGCTAGCATGGTTTGAGTAGGTTGTATGTTCATGTGTAGAGGCCTGGACATGGGGGAGCGTCTAGTAGTACCATCAACTCCTACACATGCCACTGTCTCAGAAGAAAGGCAACCAGGGTCAGGGAGGTCCAGATGTCAAATCACACTTCTGGCTGCACCAGTGCCCACCAGTAAATCAAGTGATTTTCCCACTACATTCACCTGGACAAAAGGGGTTGGTCCACTGGGTTGTTTTGTTTCAAGATCTAATAGTGGACAGGGTGGTGGAGCTGGCTTGCCCGTTTCCTAGCGGGATAAATCTTCTTCTTGTCGCCCTGTGGGAGGAAGAAACAACTCTGATAGGCCCTGGTTTTGGTAACACGCATAAGGGTGAGAACCATTAGGGTTTCTTCTCATACCTTGATGTTCTGGGGTCCTACAATTTCTCCTCACATGTCCGGGCTTTCCGCAGTGGTAACAAATAATTGTGGATCCTCTGTTGGGGTCTTGCTCCGGTTGAAAGGCCATTTTGGCAGCGTTGGGCTTCTGGAGAAGACAGTTCTGCTCAATCCCCTTTGCCACTTGGTACAGGACTTCTGGCCCCAAGGTGCGGTATTCAGGCCTTGTCATCAGCACCTGTTTTCTGATAGGCTCTCTCAGTCCCTGTACAAAGGCTTGTGTCCAAAGTTGTTGGTGTGACTTTTCCCCTTGCTGTAAATCCCAGATCATGGAACATCACGTTTAGATGGTGGAAGAATTTCTCAACTGATTCACCCTTCTCTTGGGTTATATCTTGTACTAGACATTAAGCCTATTACAATAACGGGCGCTAGAACAGTAGTGCGTAAACATTAGTAGGAACAGTCTATATTAAATAGAAAGGGAACTTGACCACATTGTATGGCTGAGACTGCAGGCACTGTAACTGGTGGCTGTGGCTGGTGGCACTGACTGCTGGCTGAGACTGCTGGCACTGACTGGTGGCTGAGACTGCTGGCACTGACTGGTGGCTGAGACTGCTGGCACTGTGACTGGAGGCTGTGGCTGGTGGCACTGTCTGCTGGCTGAGACTGCTGGCACTGTGACTGGTGGCTGTGGCTGAGACTGCTGGCACTGACTGGTTGCTGAGACTGGTGACTGTGGCTGGTGGCCAAGACTGTTAGCTGTGGCTGAGACTGCTGGCACTGACTGCGGCTGAGATTGCTGGAACTGACTGGTGGCTGTGTCTGAGACTGCTGGCTGTGGCTGAGACTGCTGAGTGCTGGCTGTGGCTGAGACTGCTGAGTGCTGGCTGTGGCTGAGACTGCTGACACTGACTGGTAGCTGAGACTGTTGGCACTGACTGATGGCTGAGACATCTGGCACTGATGGATGACTAAGACTGCTGGCACTGTGACTGGTGGCATTGAGTGATGGCTGGCACTGACTGCTGACTGAGACTGCTAGCACTGTGACTGGTGGCACTGTTACTGGTGGTTGAGACTGGTGCCTGTGGCTTGTGGCTGAGACTGCTGGCTCAGACTGGTGGCTGAGACTGTTGGCTTGTAGCAGAGACTGCTGGCACTGAGTGCTGGCTCTGGCCGAGACTGCTGACTACGGCTGGTGGCTGACACTGACTGGTGGCTGAGACGGCTGGCACTGACTGCAGGCTGAGACTGCTGGCACTGTGACTGGTGGCACTGATTGATGGCTGAGACGGCTGGCACTGACTGGTGGTGCTGAGACTGCTGGCAGCGGCTGCTGTCTGTGGCTGAGAGTGCTGGGACTGTGCGGCTGTGTGATGCAGGGACAGTAATGGCGGCGGTCCAATGTGGAGAGAACACCATAACCTGCGAGTGGCCGGCACGCAGTTGTGGGTGGTGCGGGGCGGCATATGGAGCCCCGTGTGATGATTGGTTGTCACGCAGTGGGCACTGGTGTGGACAGCGCGGTTGTGTGTGGGGCAACGGTGATTGGGTGGCACGCTGGTGTGGGCGGTGCAGGCAGCGTGTGCAGCGCCGTGTGTTGATTGGTCGGCACGCCGCGCATGCCTAGTTCAGTTATCGGCACACACGCACGGACACGCAGCCCTGAGCACGCACACAGGGCTTTTATTATTATGGATGAATTGTGTTTGCTTGATCAGCCAGTCTTCCTCTGGCCCATTTTCCCAATTCCTGGTGAAATGGTCTCCTGATTCTACTGTTTCATCTGACTCTTTATACTCTATACTAGCACGGGTATATTTCATTTCATGTTTGTGTCGTTAAAAGATATCGACAGTATCCCCCATAACAGTGACCCAGTGACCTCTACAGCACCCCGCCCCTTTAACAGTAAACTCCACAGTACCCCACCCCTTAACACTGACCCCCCCCACAGTACCCCTCGACTTTAAAATGGGACCTCCACAGCAGCCTGTCCCCTTAAATTTGATTTTCACAGCAGCCCGCCCCTTTAACATTGAGTTTCACAGCACCCCGCTGCCTCCACAGCGCCCTGCCCCTTTAATACTAGGGCTACATGACGACGTGTCGCGCGACATTTTGTCTCAACAAATTTTAATAATGATAGGCTATGGTGTCGCACTGCGACATGCTGCGACTGTGGCACGACAGTTGCAAAAAAATCCATCCAAGATGGATTTTTCTGCGACTGTCGAGTCGCAGTATGTCATGTCGCAGTGCGACACCATAGACTATCAATATAAAAATTGTAGTGCGACACATGTAGCAGTGTAGTGCAAAATATTGTCTTCGTGTAGCCCTAGCCTAAAGTTGACCTACAGCAGTGAAGAAAAATGGCTGGGTTGTTATGGAAACCTGGAGTAAAACTGTGTGTATGTGGAGACTAAGGGCCTGCTAGCTTCTATTGGCTGATAAGGGACATGTGACCGTGTGTATGGCAGTTGGGATATGAAGAGAAAGACTTGCAGGCTTGTATTGGCTAATGCAGGTCATTTAATGGGAATATCTCAGGAACGGTATGTCCTAGAGAGCTGGGACCCCCACAAAAAAAAAAATTTCAGGTAGCAAGGGATGCCTATAACAAGTTTCGTTGAAATCAATGGTTGCGTTTTTGAGTGATCGTGGAACATACATACACACATATACATTGCTCAAAAAAATAAAGGGAACACAAAAATAATACATCCTAGATCTGAATTAATTAAATATTCTTCTGAAATACTTTGTTCTTTACATAGTTGAATGTGCTGACAACAAAATCACACAAAAATGAAAATCAAATTTTTCAACCTATGGAGGTCTGGATTTGGAGTCACACTCAAAATTAAAGTGGAAAAACACACTACAGGCTGATCCAACTTTGATGTAATGTCCTTAAAACAAGTCAAAATGAGGCTCGGTAGTGTGTGTGGCCTCCACGTGCCTGTATGACCTCCCTACAACGCCTGTGCATGCTCCTGATGAGGTGGCGGATGGTCTCCTGAGGGATCTCCTCCCAGACCTGGACTAAAGCATCTGCCAACTCCTGGACAGTCTGTGGTGCAACGTGACGTGGGTGGATAGAGCGAGACATGATGTCCCAGATGTGCTCAATTGGATTCAGGTCTGGGGAACGGGCGGGCCAGTCCATAGCATCAATGCCTTCGTCTTGCAGGAACTGCTGACACACTCCAGCCACATGAGGTCTAGCATTGTCTTGCATTAGGAGGAACCCAGGGCCAACCACACCAGCATATGATCTCACAAGGGGTCTGAGGATCTCATCTCGGTACCTAATGGCAGTCAGGCTACCTCTGGCGAGCACATGGAGGGCTGTGCGGCCCTCCAAAGAAATGCCACCCCACACCATTACTGACCCAATGCCAAACCGGTCATGCTGGAGGATGTTGCAGGCAGCAGAAGGTTCTCCACGGCGTCTCCAGAATCTGTCACGTCTGTCACATGTGCTCAGTGTGAACCTGCTTTCATCTGTGAAGAGCACAGGGCACCAGTGGCGAATTTGCCAATCTTGGTGTTCTCTGGCAAATGCCAAACGTCCTGCACGGTGTTGGGCTGTAAGCCCAACCCCCACCTGTGGACGTTGGGCCCTCATAGAGTCTGTTTCTGACCGTTTGAGCAGACACATGCACATTTGTGGCCTGCTGGAAGTCATTTTGCAGGGCTCTGGCAGTGCTCCTCCTGTTCCTCCTTGCACAAAGGCGGAGGTAGCGGTCCTGCTGCTGGGTTGTTGCCCTCCTACGGCCTCCTCCACGTCTCCTGATGTACTGGCCTGTCTCCTGGTAGCGCCTCCATGCTCTGGACACTACGCTGACAGACACAGCAAACCTTCTTGCCACAGCTCGCATTGATTTGCCATCCTGGATAAGCTGCACTACCTGAGCCACTTGTGTGGGTTGTAGACTCCGTCTGATGCTACCACTAGAGTGAAAGCACCGCCAGCATTCAAAAGTGACCAAAACATCAGCCAGGAAGCATAGGAACTGAGAAGTGGTCTGTGGTCACCACCTGCAGAACCACTCCTTTATTGGGGGTGTCTTGCTAATTGCCTATAATTTCCACCTGTTGTCTATCCCATTTGCACAACAGCGTGTGGAATTGATTGTCACTCAGTGTTGCTTCCTAAGGGGACAGTTTGATTTCACAGAAGTGTGATTGACTTGGAGTTACATTGTGTTGTTTAAGTGTTCCCTTTATTTTTTTTAGCAGTGTATATGTCCTTCTTTATATAGATTACTAGCTAATGACCCGGCGTTGCTCGGGTATTTATTGCAATCTTATATTAAATAACAGTGACTTTCGCAATGGCCGCCCCTTTAACAGTGACTTTCACAGTGGCCGCCTTTTTAACGGTGACTGCCCCCTTAACAGTGACTTTCACAGTGGCCGCCCCTTTAATGGTGACCGCCCATTTAACAGTGACTTTCACAGTGGCTGCCCCTTTAACGGTGACCTCCCATTTAACAGTGACTTTCACAGTGGCTGCCCTTTTAACAATGACTTTTACAGTGGCTGCCCCTTTAACAGTGACTTTCACAATGGCCGCCCCTTTAACGGTGAAAGCCCCTGTAGCAGTGACTTTCACGGTGGTTGCTCTTTTAACAGTGACTTTCACAGTGGCTGCCCCCTTAACGGTGAACGCCTATCTGTGACTTTCACGGTGGCCGTCCCTTTAACAGTGACCGCCCCTTTAACAGTGACTTCGCCCCTTTAACAGTGACTACCATAGTGACCACCCCTTTAACAGTGACTACCATGGTGACCGCCCCTTTAACAGTGACTTTCACGGTGGCTGCCCCTTTAACGGTGGCCGCCTAACAGTGACTTTCACGGTGGCCGTCCCTTTAACAGTAACCCCCCCCTTTAACAGTGACTTTCACAGTGACCGCCCCTCTAACAGTGACCGCCTTTTTAACAGTGATTTTCACAGTGCCCCCTCCTTTAACAGTGAACTCCCCGGTGCCCGCCCCTTTAACAGTGAACTCCAGGGTGACCCCCCTTTTAATGGTGACCAGCCCTTTAATGGTGACCAGCCCTTTAAAAGTGACTTTCACGGCGGCTGCTCCTTTAACAGGGACTTCCATGGTTACCGCCCCTTTCACAGTGGCTTTCACGGTGGCCGCCCCTTTCACAGTGACTTTCACGGTGGCCGCCCCTTTAACAGTGACCGCCCCTTTAAAGGGAATCTGTCACCTGCTTTTACCATTTTAAGCTGTCCCAATCGCTATGTTCACTAAAGTACCTTATTTCCAGCAGTCTTTTTTTTGTCCTTTTGATATAAAAGCGCTTTTTATGTTATGCTAATGAGGCTCCAAGGTGCCCAGAGGGGCGTTTTTTTCCCTCTCCGGTGCCCAGTGATGCCCCCTGCAGTGCCCAAGAACACCTCCTGATCCTGAAATTACCTCCCACAGCCCGGCAAACTGTTCCGTCCCCTCCCCACGTCATCGTCTACCTTATAGTAATGCCCGTCCTTCTTCCTGTTGGCGGCCAGAAAACTCGCGCAGGCGCAGTACCACCTGCCGCCTGCGCGATCATCAACCTCCTCAGGGCAACAGCGCTAGAAGCATTATACTTACCTGCGAGCTGCGATGTCTGTGACCGGCCAGGCGCTCCTCCTACTGGTAATTGACAGGTCTGTGCTATAGGCAATGCGCCGCACAGACCTTTCACTTACCAGTAAAAGGAGCGACCGGCCGGTCACAGACATCGCAGCTCGCAGATAAGTATAATGCTTCTAAAAATTGCTAAGTAACCATGGCAACCAGGACTGCAGTAGCGTCCTGGTTGCCATGGTTACCGAGCGGAGCCCCAGCAATTAAACTGGGACTCCGATCGGAACTCTCTACTGCCACCAATGATGGGGGAACGTGATTTTTAACTGGGGGGGGGGGGGAGATGTGAGGCCGCATTGGCCACCAATGATGGGGGATTCGGAATGTGATTTTAACTAGGGAGGGGGGAGATGTGAGGCCGCACTGGCCACCAATGATGGGGGATTCGGAACTTGATTTTAACTGGGGGGGGGGAGATGTGAGGCCGCACTGGCCACCAATTATGGGGGATTCGGAACGTGATTTTAACAAGGGGGGGGGAGATGTGAGGCCGCACTGGCCACCAATGATGGGGGATTCGGAACGTGATTTTAACTGGGGGGGGGGGGGGAGAGGGGAGGCCGCACTGGCCACCAATGAATATAATATTGGGGAGGGAGGGGATCTGCCC
Source organism: Bufo bufo (assembly GCF_905171765.1). NCBI lineage: Eukaryota > Metazoa > Chordata > Amphibia > Anura > Bufonidae > Bufo > Bufo bufo. The sequence continues at coordinate 304,166,854 of NC_053391.1, forward strand.
CCTCCTGCCTGGCACCCCCTGATCTCTTACAGGGGGCTATGATACGCACAATTAACCCTTTAGGCCAGGCAGCAGGGGGCAGTCATGTACACAGTTCGTAGGATATTCTAACTTGAAGCGTCCCCATCACTATGGGAACGCCTCTGTGTTAGAATATACTGTCGGATATGAGTTTCACGATCTAACTCAAATCCGATGGTATATTCTAACATAGAGGCGTTCCCATGGTGATGGGGACACTTCAAGTTAAAATATACCATCGGATTGGAGAAAACTCAGATCCTATGGTATATTAACTCCTGACTTTACATTGAAAGTCAATGGGGGACGGATCCGTTTGCAATTGCACCATATTGTGTCAACGTCAAACGGATCCGTACACATTGACTTGCATTGTAAGTCAGGACGGATCCGTTTGGCTCCGCACGGCCAGGCGGACACCAAAACGACTTTTTTTTCATGTCCGTGGATCCTTCAAAAATCAAGGAAGACCCACGGACGAAAAAACGGTCACGGATCACGGACCAACGGAACCCCGTTTTGCGGACCGTGAAAAAATACTGTCGTGTGCATGAGACCTAATACAGGTCATTTTTGGGGAAAATCTTGGGAACAGTACATCCTAGAGAGCTGAGACTTCCGCACGCAATATTTCTTTCCAGGAAGCAAGGGGTGTGTATACCACGTTTCGTTTAAATGGATGGTTGCGTTTTTGAGTTTTCGCGGAACATACACACACAGATACATACATACGTCTATATATATATATATATATATATATATATATATATATAGAATGATGCAAATTCAGGGCAACACACCTAGTAAAAAATGCTGGGTGCCAGCGGTGTCGACACTAGGTCCAAAAGTGTCAAATAGACAAAGAAATAAGTACACCGCAGCACATCCGTCTGGTGAAAAATGGTGGGATCCTTTATTCACCCAGGTAGCGACGTTTCGGTCCGCTTACTGGGACCATTTTCAAGCAATGCATACATTACAATTGTGGGTGAATCCCACCATTTTTCACCAGACGGATGTGCTGCGGTGTACTTATTTCTTTATATATATATATATGTGGTTCCATGACTGGCCAGAATCCATCTCCCGCTTTAATCTCCACGAGGGTGGAGGCACACTGGTCTGTTTTTACAACTATATAGGGCTATACTTGGTCATCCTAATATGTGTAATTACTTTTGATCCTTAAAGGGGTTCTACAGTTTGTTTTAACCGATGATCTATCCAAGTGAACGGAGCTTAGCCCCATCCAGGCCATTGATACTAGTCGTGACTAGAGTTGAGCGAACACCTGGATGTTCGGGTTCGAGAAGTTCGGCCGAACTTCCCGGAAATGTTCGGGTTCGGGAACCCGAACCCCATTGAAGTCAATGGGGACCCGAACTTTTCGGCACTAAAAAGGCTGTAAAACAGCCCAGGAAAGAGCTAGAGGGCTGCAAAAGGCAGCAACATGTAGGTAAATCCCCTGCAAACAAATGTGGATAGGGAAATGAATTAAAATAAAAATTAAAAAAATTAAAATTAACCAATATCAATTGGACAGAGGTCCCATAGCAGAGAATCTGGCTTCACGTCAGCAGAGAATCAGTCTCTTCATGCCATAGCAAAGAATCTGGCTTCATGTCAGCAGAGAATCAGTCTCTTCATGCCATAGCAGAGAATCTGGCTTCATGTCAGCGCAGAATCAGTCTTCATGTCATAGCAGAGAATCAGGCTTCACGTCACCCACCACTGGAACAGGCCACTGTCACATATTTAGGCCCCGGCACCCAGACAGAGGAGAGAGGTCCCGTAACAGAGAATCTGGCCTTATGTCAGCACAGAATCTGTCTTCATGTCATAGCAGAGAATCAGGCTTCACGTCACCCACCACTGGAACAGGCCACTGTCACATATTTAGGCCCAGGCACCCAGACAGAGGAGAGAGGTCCCTTAACAGAGAATCTGGCCTTATGTCAGCGCAGAATCTGTCTTCATGTCATAGCAGAGAATCAGGCTTCACGTCACCCACCACTGGAACAGGCCACTGTCACATATTTAGGCCCCGGCACCTTGACAGAGGAGAGAGGTCCCGTAACAGAGAATCTGGCCTTATGTCAGCACAGAATCTGTCTTCATGTCATAGCAGAGAATCAGGCTTCACGTCACCCACCACTGGAAAAGGCCACTGTCACATATTTAGGCCCCGGCACCCAGACAGAGGAGAGAGGTCCCGTAACAGAGAATCTGGCCTTATGTCAGCGCAGAATCTATCTTCATGTCATAGCAGAGAATCAGGCTTCACGTCACCCACCACTGGAACAGGCCACTGTCACACATTTAGGCCCCGGCACCCAGACAGAGGAGAGAGGTCCCGTAACAGAGAATCTGGCCTTATGTCAGCGCAGAATCAGTCTTCATGTCATAGCAGAGAATCAGGCTTCACGTCACCCACCACTGGAACAGGCCACTGTCACACATTTAGGCCCCGGCACCCAGACAGAGGAGAGAGGTCCCGTAACAGAGAATCTGGCCTTATGTCAGCGCAGAATCAGTCTTCATGTCATAGCAGAGAATCAGGCTTCACGTCACCCACCACTGGAACAGGCCACTGTCACACATTTAGGCCCCGGCACCCAGGCAGAGGAGAGAGGTCCCGTAACAGAGAATCTGGCCTTATGTCAGCACAGAATCTGTCTTCATGTCATAGCAGAGAATCAGGCTTCACGTCACCCACCACTGGAACAGGCCACTGTCACATATTTAGGCCCCGGCACCCAGGCAGAGGAGAGGTTCATTCAACTTTGGGTTGCCCCGCAATATAATGGTAAAATGAAAATAAAAATAGTATTGAATGAGAAAGTGCCCTGGAGTAGAATAATATATTGTTAAGGGGAGGTAGTTAATATCTAATCTGCACAAGGGATGGACAGGTCCTGTGGGATCCATGCCTGGTTCATTTTTATGAACGTCAGCTTGTCCACATTGGCTGTAGACAGGCGGCTGCGTTTGTCTGTAATGACGCCCCCTGCCGTGCTGAATACACGTTCAGACAAAACGCTGGCCGCCGGGCAGGCCAGCACCTCCAAGGCATAAAAGGCTAGCTCTGGCCACGTGGAAAATTTGGAGACCCAGAAGTTGAATGGGGCCGAACCATCAGTCAGTACGTGGAGGGGTGTGCACAGGTACTGTTCCACCATGTTAGTGAAATGTTGCCTCCTGCTAACACGTTCCGTATCAGGTGGTGGTGCAGTTAGCTGTGGCGTGGTGACAAAACTTTTCCACATCTCTGCCATGCTAACCCTGCCCTCAGAGGAGCTGGCCGTGACACAGCTGCGTTGGCGACCTCTTGCTCCTCCTCTGCCTTCGCCTTGGGCTTTCACTGGTTCCCCTGTGACATTTGGGAATGCTCTCAGTAGCGCGTCTACCAACGTGTGCTTGTACTCGCGCATCTTCCTATCACGCTCCAGTGTAGGAAGTAAGGTGGGCACATTGTCTTTGTACCGGGGATCCAGCAGGGTGGCAACCCAGTAGTCCGCACACGTTAAAATGTGGGCAACTCTGCTGTCGTTGCGCAGGCACTGCAGCATGTAGTCGCTTATGTGTACCAGGCTGCCCAGAGGTAAGGACAAGCTGTCCTCTGTGGGAGGCGTATCGTCATCGTCCTGTGTTTCCCCCCAGCCACGCACCAGTGATGGGCCCGAGCTGCTTTGGGTGCCACCCCACTGTAAACATGCTTCATCCTCATCCTCCTCCACCTCCTCCTCATCCTCGTCCTCCTCGTCCTCCAGTAGTGGGCCCTGTCTGGCCACATTTGTACCTGGCCTCTGGTGTTGCAAAAAACCTCCCTCTGAGTCACTTCGAAGAGACTGGCCTGAAAGTGATAAAAATGACCCCTCTTCCTCCTGGGCCACCTCCTCTTCCATCATCGCCCTAAGTGTTTTCTCAAGGAGACATAGAAGTGGTATTGTAATGCTGATAACGGCGTCATCGCCACTGGCCATGTTGGTGGAGTACTCGAAACAGCGCAACAGGGCACACAGGTCTCGCATGGAGGCCCAGTCATTGGTGGTGAAGTGGGTCTGATCCGCAGTGCGACTGACCCGTGCGTGCTGCAGCTGAAACTCCACTATGGCCTGCTGCTGCTCGCACAGTCTGTCCAGCATATGCAAGGTGGAGTTCCACCTGGTGGGCACGTCGCATATGAGGCGGTGAGCGGGAAGGCCGAAGTTACGCTGTAGCGCAGACAGGCGAGCAGCGGCAGGGTGTGAACGCCGGAAGCGCGAACAGACGGCCCGCACTTTATGCAGCAGCTCTGACATGTCGGGGTAGTTGCGGATGAACTTCTGCACCACCAAATTCAGCACATGCGCCAGGCAAGGGATGTGCGTCAAACCGGCTAGTCCCAGAGCTGCAACGAGATTTCGCCCATTATCGCACACCACCAGGCCGGGCTTGAGGCTCACCGGCAGCAACCACTCGTCGGTCTGTTGTTCTATACCCCGCCACAACTCCTGTGCGGTGTGGGCCTGTCCCCCAAACATATGAGTTTCAGAACGGCCTGCTGACGTTTACCCCGGGCTGTGCTGAAGTTGGTGGTGAAGGTGTGTGGCTGACTGGATGAGCAGGTGGAAGAAGAGGAGGAAAAAGCTGAGTAGGAGGAGGAGGAGACAGGAGGCAAAGAATGTTGCCCTGCGATCCTTGGCGGCGGAAGGACGTGCGCCAAACAGCTCTCCGCCTGGGGCCCAGCCGCCACTACATTTACCCAGTGTGCAGTTAGGGAGATATAGCGTCCCTGGCCGTGCTTACTGGTCCACGTATCTGTGGTTAGGTGGACCTTGCCACAGATGGCGTTGCGCAGTGCACACTTGATTTTATCCGACACTTGGTTGTGCAGGGAAGGCACGGCTCTCTTGGAGATGTAGTGCCGGCTGGGAACAACATACTGTGGGACAGCAAGCGACATGAGCTGTTTGAAGCTGTGTGTGTCCACCAGCCTAAATGACAGCATTTCATAGGCCAGTAGTTTAGAAATGCTGGCATTCAGGGCCAGGGATCGAGGGTGGCTAGGTGGGAATTTACGCTTTCTCTCAAATGTTTGTGAGATGGAGAGCTGAACGCTGCCGTGTGACATGGTTGAGATGCTTGGTGACGCAGGTGGTGGTGTTGGTGATACATTGCATGTTTGCTGGGCGGCAGGTGCCAACGTTCCTCCAGAGGCGGAGGAAGAGGCCGAGGCGGCGGCGGCAGCAGCAGAAGAGGCCGAGGCGGCCGCAGCAGCAGAAGAGGTAGCAGGGGGAGCCTGAGTGAGTTCCTTGTTTTTAAGGTGTTTACTCCACTGCAGTTCATGCTTTGCATGCAGGTGCCTGGTCATGCAGGTTGTGCTAAGGTTCAGAACGTTAATGCCTCGCTTCAGGCTCTGATGGCACAGCGTGCAAACCACTCGGGTTTTGTCGTCAGCACATTGTTTGAAGAAGTGCCATGCCAGGGAACTCCTTGAAGCTGCCTTTGGGGTGCTCGGTCCCAGATGGCGGCGGTCAGTAGCAGGCGGAGTCTCTTGGCGGCGGGTGTTCTGATTTTGCCCACTGCTCCCTCTTTTGCTACGCTGTTGGCTCGGTCTCACCACTGCCTCTTCCTCCGAACTCTGAAAGTCAGTGGCACGACCTTCATTCCATGTGGGGTCTAGGACCTCATCGTCCCCTGCATCGTCTTCCACCCAGTCTTGACCCCTGACCTCCTGTTCAGTCTGCACACTGCAGAAAGACGCAGCAGTTGGCACCTGTGTTTCGTCATCATCAGAGACGTGCTGAGGTGGTATTCCCATGTCCTCATCATCAAGAAAAATAAGTGGTTGTGCGTTAGTGCATTCTATCTCTTCCACCCCTGGGGAAGGGCTAGGTGGATGCCCTTGGGAAACCCTGCCAGCAGAGTCTTCAAACAGCATAAGAGACTGCTGCATAACTTGAGGCTCAGACAGTTTCCCTGATATGCATGGGGGTGATGTGACAGACCGATGGGCTTGGTTTTCATGCGCCATCTGTGCGCTTTCTGCAGAAGACTGGGTGGGAGATAATGTGAACGTGCTGGATCCACTGTCGGCCACCCAATTGACTAATGCCTGTACCTGCTCAGGCCTTACCATCCTTAGAACGGCATTGGGCCCCACCAAATATCGCTGTAAATTCTGCTGGCTACTGGGACCTGAGGTAGTTGGTTCACTAGGACGTGTGGCTGTGGCAGAACGGCCACGTCCTCTCCCAGCACCAGAGGGTCCACTAACACCACCACGACCATGTCCACGTCCGCGTCCCTTATTAGATGTTTTCCTCATTGTTCCCGTTCACCACAATTTTGAGAATGGCAAATTTGGGAATAGTTTTTCAACCCAGAACAAAAAGTGTGCTTTTACGGTCACTACAAATAACTTGACCAGCTAAAACAGTACAGATTTGGTTAAATAGAAATGTGAGGCCTGTTTTTTTTTGCGCTGTGTGACAGGTATAGGTTTAATCACAGAATTAGACTTGTATCTGCACGGTAGCGTGTGTGTTAAGTTTTTCTGAATGACACTATCAGCACCTTCAATGTAAGATATCCTTTTTGGGATAGATTTCAAGTAGGCCTCATATAGCAGAAACTAGTTATTTTGAGAATGGCAAATTTGGGAATAGTTTTTCAACCCAGAACAAAAAGTGTGCTTTTACGGTCACTACATATAACTTGACCAGCTAAAACAGTACAGATTTGGTTGAATAGAAATGTGAGGCCTGTTTTTTAGGCGCTGGGTGACAGGCTCAACTTGCCCCTGATGTAGTATATGGCCAAAAAATAACCACACTATTGATGGTTAAATGCACTTGGGTGACACAGGCTCAGCCTGCACCAGATGTAGTATATGGCCGAAAAATAACCAGACTGTTGATGGTTAAATGCACTCCGGTGACACAGGCTCAGCCTGCAGCTGATGTAGTATATGGCCAAAAAATAACCAGACTGTTGATGGTTAAATGCACTTCGGTGACACAGGCTCAGCCTGCAGCTGATGTAGTATATGGCCCAAAAATAACCAGACTGTTGATGGTTAAATGCACTTCAGTGACACAGGCTCAGCCTGCAGCTGATGTAGTATATGGCCAAAAAATACCCAGACTGTTGATGGTTAAATGCACTTCGGTGACACAGGCTCAGCCTGCAGATGATGTAGGATATAGCAAAAAATAACCACACTATTGATGGTTAAATACACTTGGTGATAGCTTGTGCTGGCGCACCACAAGCCACAAAATGGCCGCCGATCACCCCAGAAAAAAGTGATCTAAAAACGCTCTGGGCAGCCTCAAAAAAGTGAGCAAGTCGATATTAGCACTTCAATGATCCACAGCTGCAGATCGATCACAGAATGAAGTCTTTTGGAGGAGTTAATCTGCCTAATCTCGCCCTAACGTCGCAGCAGCAACCTCTCCCTATGCTTGAATCAGCAGAGTGACGTGCAGCGCTACGTGACCCAAGCTTATATAGAGGCTGGGTCACATGCTGCACTGGCCAATCACAGCCATGCCAATAGTAGGCAAGGCTGTGATGGCCTCTTGGGGCAAGTAGTATGACGCTTGTTGATTGGCTGCTTTGCAGCCTTTCAAAAAGCGCCAAGAAAGCGCCGAACACCGAACCCGAACACGGACTTTTACGAAAATGTTCGGGTTCGGGTCCGTGTCACGGACACCCCAAAATTCGGTACGAACCCGAACTATACAGTTCAGGTTCGCTCATCCCTAGTCGTGACGTCACTGGGCCAGCAGTAAACAGTGAGAAGGCCGCACACTGCTGGAGCGCCGCTGCCTTCTCAAACGGATGATCGGCGGGGGTCCCGGGTGTCGGACCCCCACCGGTCAGATGCTGATGATCTATCCAGAGGATAAATCATCAGTTAAAAAACTGTAGAACCCCTTTAAGTTTCTACTATTTTTGTTTTCATCATCTATTGCTTTGGGAATTTTTCTAGTAGCAGTAAGCACCTATTGTGGATGATAGACTTGAATACTCTAACTTAGGCTACTTTCATACTGGCAAAACTGGCTTTCCGTTTGTGAGATCCGTCATGGGTAGTGTTGAGCGAACTTGTGTTTTAAGTTTGGCATCTAAAGTTCGGGTTATCGAAGAATCGAGTTATGTATTCCGCTACCACGGACCATAACGGAATTTAGAATCCATTACGCGATTCTTCGATAACCCGAACTTTAGACACCGAACTTAAAACACAAGTTCGCTCAACACCCGTCATGGGATCTCACAAGCGGTCCAAAAGGGATCAGTTTTGCCCTAATGCATTCTGAATGGAAAAGGATGCGTTCAGAATGCATCAGTTTGCCTCCGATCAGTCTCCATTCCGCTCTGGAGGCGGACACCAAAACACTGCCTTCAGCGTTTTGCTGTCCGGCTGACGAAACTGAGCCAAACGGACGGATCCGTTTTCTCTGACACAATAGAAAACTGATCCGTCCTCTATTGACTTTCAATGGTGTTCATGACGGATCCGTCTTGGCTATGTTACAGATAATGTTACAGATAATACAAACGGATCCGTTCTGAACGGATGCAGACGGTTGTATTATCTGAACAGATCCGTCCATGACAGATCCGCACCAAACACGAGTGTGAAAGTAGCCTAAGACTCTGTAAACCCTTGATATATGGGACATTTTACTACATGACGATTGTTATCTTCTTTTTCATATGTGCATGCCGTTGCTGTGACTAATTTTAGATGTTTATTATTTTGTAGCTAAACTAATAAAGATATTGTTAGCCAGTATCTGTGGGGGTTTGGTGTTATTCACCAGCTAGAATGGCTGCATGCAGGGAAGTTCAGCCCTTTCCTTAGCAGCTAATAGCGCTGCCGTTGGCTTGAGCATTGTTCCAGCTAATCGCAGCGCTGGGAGGGGACCCCAATCACGGGTGTCCCCTGCCTCACCTTGGATGTGACTGGTGCTGACCAGTTCAGCACCTGCCACCTCCCCCCGACGCTTGTGACAATTTCTTGCGCTGCGCCAGTCATCATTGACCAACCAATCGCAGTGCTTGGAACTGCAGAGGGGTGGTGCAACACAATGGTGCCCTTACCCGGCATGGCTGCCTGCCGGTAAGAGCAGCCATGGTGCCACGATTCCGCACTGATTGTTCCCCAGATCCCTGCAGCCCTTGTGCCAATGTACGGCGCTGGTCCTTAAGGGTTAATGCACCCGCGCGATAAAAACTGAACAACGGAACGCAATCGCAGTCAAAACTGACTGCAATTGGGTACCTAATTGCGCGGGTTTGCCGCAACGCATCCGGACACGCTCGTGTGAAAGAGGCCTAAGAGTTCTTGTGGGTTCCATGTCTTAACAGGTCATAGCTGTTTTGGTGTCATGAGGTGGGCGACTGGGTTTCGGAGGGGCCTGGCTACCAGCCTCTTGCCTCAGGATTATGGCCCATACTAACTTTAAAGGAGCAGACAGACCGGCCGCACAGCTTAAATCTGTCTTTGCAATTGTATTTTGTTATGTGAGGGTACCCAGATAGCTAATTGTATTGTATTTGTGTATTCTGAGTGCCATTCACCTAATGATATGCACTCAGACTTGAGCTATCTGGGAATATGTTAAATGTCTGTGTTTGCTGTGGGGGTGTGACATTGTGTGTTTGGGTGGTGATTTCTGTCCGGTTGTCCCCACATGTGTATTGGCGATTTCCCTTTGTCTTGAGAGATAATTGGATTACTCCTCGGGTGTCTCCAGGGCAGAAAGGTGGAAACCATGATGCATTGTGGGGATGTGTTGTGTCTGTGTATCCCGAGTTGCTGCATATCTGTCCTGTGTCGCAGTCTTCCTTCTGGTCCACTAGATGGGGCGTGTCCACCAGATGGGGACCTGCATAAATACGGGCGGGAAGCCCTCAATAAAGTGTTCCTGTTTTACCCTTTATCATGGCTGGGGATTGCTATACGCTGGGAGATTTGCTATACTCCCCTGGCTATAACTACTAGCTCTTTCAAGAGCTATTCCTGCTCTCTGGTTTTAGGAGAGGTTCACCCACTGGAGCCTGGAGCCTTGTCTTAGGTCCAGGGTGGGTAGGAGACGGTGAGACCTCAACCAAGCTTCGGCGGTTCGTGGGGTCTGCAGTGCGTACGGTGTCAAGTGGAGTGCTTGGAGTCCTCGGGAAGCACTAGGAGCATCTATCAACGGAGGTACCCGGTCGGGGTGCCAGGAGATCCGTTACATTTGGTGGCAAGCAGTGGGATGGCATCCTAGTGTGAGGAGAAGCAGCTCGGAGACACTGTTCGTGGATTTACTAAATTGAGGGCAACGCTAGTATCCGTACAGCGCCCCTGGCTACAGCAGGATGGAATCGGCTAGTCTTCGGACAGCGTTCTATGACGAGGAGGCAGCCGCAGACTACAGGGATGCAGACAGAAAGGAAGTCTGGTATGATGCCCTGGAAAATGCCCAGCGGCGGCGAGAGTCTCCCCAGTTATGAGCAGCGGCTACGTGGCGATGCGGATGGGTCTCTTGGGAGAGCAGCCCCTGGATGACTGGGTAACAGAGCTCCAGAACCTGGTATGTAAGGAGCTTTGGCTAGAGGACGCTTACCAGGCCCTAAGGTGGCATGTCATTCAACATTCCCCCTGGATGGCTGAGCACGACAGACCCGAGGGTGAGGAGTTTGATGGACCGGGGTTACTATGGGATGCCTTGAAGGAGGACATTGATCTTGGCAGCACAGAGGAGTCTAAGTTTTGGGATATCTACGACTACCGGATGGGCATGTTTTTTTATGCTGACGGAAGGGAGGTGAGCAAAGACATGACCCACCTGGTACCAAGGGAGTGGGAGCTGGAGCAGACCTACCAACACCTGCTCAGCTCCATTCATCCCCAACCTACTCGACAAGCAGAGCCAGATCCGCCCTCCTGCAACTGGGAAGACTTGCCGGCGATACCCCCTGCTTCCCTACCAACTCCCAAAGTAGGGAACTTCATCGACTGGTTCTGGGAAGACCTCCCGATGGCAGGTGGAGATGGGACCGAGGTCTCTCCACCGGCCCTACAGAGATGCTGGACGGCCGGTTCAGATCCCCCACCAACCCTGCAGGAATGCCAAGAGGAGAAGGTAAGCGATTCCTCCTCTCCACAGCCGATCTGCAACAAGGTCCTGGAGATAGGATTCCCTGACCACATCCCAGTAGAAGAGCTGGCATCTGGGCAGAGCGCAGTCAGCCTCTGCCCTCCCCTATCCTCTTCTCCAGAGCCGGACATCCCACAGGCTACCCCAGCGGAAGCGCTGGCATCTGGGCAGAGCACAGTCGGCCTCTGCCCTCCCCTATGCTCTTCTCCAGAACCAGACTTCCCACAGGCTACCCCAGCGGAAGAGCTGGCATCGGGGCAGAGCGCAGTCGGCCTCTGCCCACCAAGTACCTACAGCTCCAAGCTAGAGAGCAACAAGGAAGCAAGGAGTAGCAGATGCCCCCTCAACAGCTGGGGACATACAGAACAGAGCCAGGCCCCAAAATTCAACAGGTCCAGTATTGGGTTGTGGGTGGACTGCCAGACTAACTCAGATACCGACTGACATGAGGTCAGGTATCGGGTTAGTCTTCACTGGGAGGGGGAGATGTGTGGCGAAACCAACCTCGCCACTGGGTTTCGGAGGGGCCTGGCTACCAGCCTCTTGCCTCAGGATTATGGCCCATTCTAACATTAAAGGAGCAGACAGACCGGCCGCACAGCTTAAATCTGTCTTTGCAATTGTATTTTGTTATGTGAGGGTACCCAGATAGCTAATTGTATTTGTGTATTCTGAGTGCCATTCACCTAATGATATGCACTCAGACTTGAGCTATCTGGGAATATGTTAAATGTCTGTGTTTGCTGTGGGGGTGTGACATTGTGTGTTTGGGTGGTGATTTCTGTCCGGTTGTCCCCACATGTGTATTGGCGATTTCCCTTTGTCTTGAGAGATAATTGGATTACTCCTCGGGTGTCTCCAGGGCAGAGAGGTGGAAACCATGATGCATTGTGGGGATGTGTTGTGTATCCTGAGTTGCTGCATATCTATCCTGTGTCGCAGTCTTCCTTCTGGTCCACTAGATGGGGCGTGTCCACCAGATGGGGACCTGCATAAATACGGGCGGGTAGCCCTCAATAAAGTGTTCCTGTTTTACCCTTTATCATGATAAGGGCTGATGTTTGGGTAACTGATCGACGCTGGGGATTGCTATACTCCCCTGGCTATAACTACTAGCTCTTTTAAGAGCTATTCCTGCTGTCTGGTTTTAGGAGATGTTCACCCACTGGAGCCTTGTCTTAGGTCCAGGGTGGGTAGGAGACGGTGAGACCTCAACCAAGCTTCGGTGGTTCGTGGGGGCTGCAGTGCGTACGGTGTCAAGTGGAGTGCTTGGAGTCCTCAGGAAGCACTAGGAGCATCCATTCAACGGAGGTACCCGGTCGGGGTGCTAGGCGTTCCGTTACAAAGACTGGTGAAAATACAAGCTGTAAGGTGGCAGATCAACAGATATTCTGTGACAATTCTGATCTGTTCTGCAGGACTTCTCTCAGCCAGTAAGGGACCATGAGATGGAGTTTATGGTATTATTGGCCTTTAAAATATGTATTCAGATTTTTTTCCCCTGTTCCCTAATTAGGGTATATTCACACTGACAGAAATGTCTGCAATTCCAGCTCCATTCATCTGAATGGGGTTGTTCCAGCAGCAGGACATGGATTTCTGCTAATCCCATTCAGAAGTATGGTACAGCTGCAGACATTTCTGCAACAAATCTGCCGCATGTGAACATACCCTAGCAGTCCAGCTGACAAGTTTTGGTAAGATGGAATTCTAACCATAAAGAATCATTATTTCCACACAGAAATCTGCTTATAGCCGCTCTGTATCTAAGTCAACACTTAACAACTCAATTGAACTAACAGTAAATGAGTTGGGTCTTTACAGCTGGGACTTGTCACCATTGATAAAAGAGACACGTAAGCAAAGGAATCTTCTAGAATTGCTTCTATGCCAGGAAGCCCTAAGATATTCAGCACATACACAATTCACATAAACTACCAATTTATTTCATCATAGGAAAATTATTACAGATAAAAGTGGAGAACAAAGTGACATGTCCCAGACCAATAACCTACTAGGAAGAGGTAGGTAGATGATACAGTAACTACAAGGATGGGAAAATGGGTTGTGTGGGATCTTGTGTTATCGAAGGCCTATCACATGAAAGGGGTTGTTGGGAATGAAAAATAAAAGGGGGTTTGAAAGTTAAAAAAATAAAATATCATACCTTCTCAGATCCCGCACCGATTCTGCTTTGACGTTTCACAGGTCTTCTGTCGATCTCTATTTCATGGCCCCTCGAGATACAAAACTGTGACCTCTCAACCAATCAGTGGCTGAGGCAGATTAGCTGCAACAAGCAATTGGCTGAGCAGTCATCACATTTTCTGTTGAGCAGAACATGAAGTAGAGCCCTGCTTGTGACACTGTACTCGTCAAAATGGGAGCAGCAGGGTTAAATCATTCGGACCACTTGGAGAATGGAGAGCATGTGTGGCTCTCGATTCACTGCTATGGGACCCGGCCTGTGGAGTCAGTAGAAAAGTACCAACTCCAGCTTAAAAACACTATTTATCATTAATATTGTGTAATTAACTTTCATAGGGATTTAGAAAAGTTTAGAAGTGTTAATCATAAATATATTTTATAGTCTATCAATCTAATGGCGCATTTACATGCACAAACCAAGCTGGCAATTATTGGGACGGGGTTCCTTCCTGAGTTGCCAGCCCGTCAGTGGGTGTAGAGCAGCATTTACATGTAGAGATCTCCTCCATTGTATGTGGATCAGCCATGGTTACTACCATCACTCATCTTCATTGTTTCTGGGGAGCAGATCCCTGTTCACACAGCGCAGTCTGCTGCCCAGAAACAATGATTTAATTTGCTCCATGAACAAAGAACTCGCCCAACAAATGAGCGTTTTACTCGTTCATCAGGTGAGCACATGTACACAGTCTTATTATTAGGAACCAGTGTTTATAGTAATGCTTGTTCCTGATAATTGACCCCAAAACTGTGTGGTGGAAATCTGATAAGGCTCCTATCAAAAAGAGTGATAAGCAGGGTGTTCTAGTGATGATAGATAATCAGTTCTCACCTCTCCTGTCTTTATACTATAAACAATGATAAATAGGATGCTCTACTAGTGAACATCAGTTCTCTCCTCTTTGCCAGGTATGTTCATGTTGCTCCAAAGCCTTTTGTTACAATGCCCAAAACGGTGCTGCATGTGATATGGAGTTAAGACTAGAGAAGGAAGATCAGCACTGGTCATGCCTGCAGTCATCTCAGAACTGCTAGACAAAACATGAAGAGCAAGCGCTCAACTTTTCACATGAACCCGAAACCTGTTTCCGCTATGGAAAGATGCATAGTTACCAGCTACCCACAGCTTTGGTTTTGCACACTGGCTCCTATGTCTTCATTTTCCAGTAAATATTGTGCTGCAGCCAATGACTGGCTTCTGTGGTGATGTGTCTCATGAGGACACATCACCGTTGAATCCAGTTGCTGGCTGCAATGGATGATCAGGCCAGAGAGGATGTAAACCAGCTGCGAACCAGAAGATAGACACACAGGAGCCAGCCTGCAGGACTGGACCCAAGTAAGAATCTTTCCATAGCAGAGGCAGGCTGTGGGCTCCTGTGAAGACTCCTTTATTCCCAGACAACCCTTTAAGGCAAGCACTAAAAAAAGCTAACATTTCTTTTATTCCAATTTAGACTTGTATATGTTTTTCTTCATTTTCAGGACATACATGTATAGCTTTTCTAGCTTTAGAGGACAAATTCCTAGATTTCTTAAAATTAACTGTATAACAGTGCTATTACAGTTACTTAAAGCAAAGTGCACTGCATATTTACTTACAGGAATTTAGAAAATGTCAGGAATTTCAGAAATTGTATTCCAATAAATATGGTTTATGTTCTAAGTAGCCCGATTACTTATATGATGGTGAGAAAAAGCCTGACGGTAGCATTTAACTGCAGCAATTTTTTTCCCCATTCACTGCGTTATAACAGGTTCCTATTCTGGGATCTGCACCTATCAAATGTTTATGGCCAGGGCCGGTGTCATAACCCGGCATCCCCGGGCAAGTGCCGGGGCCCAATGCTCCTGGGGGGGCCCACTGAGCTGCTATGAGCACTTCCATCAATACAGATGGGAGCTCTCACTGCTGTCATTTCACATACGCAGTACCCCTCTGGTGGGCCCCCTGAGCTGCAGAGACTCAGGACACGCCCCCTCTACACAGGACACGCCCCCTCTACACAGGACACACGCTGCCTGAGGAGAGAGACCGAGAGAGACCGCAGGGCTGGAGCTGGAGCAGAGAAGTGTGGAGACAGTCTGTGAGTGAGTCTGCACTGTGACTGTCTCTTCTCTGTGGGACAGAAGGAAAGGGGGGGACACTGCTGCTTCATTCTATTTAGTTGTGTTACTGTTTTAT
Organism: Bufo bufo; assembly: GCF_905171765.1. Lineage (NCBI taxonomy): Eukaryota > Metazoa > Chordata > Amphibia > Anura > Bufonidae > Bufo > Bufo bufo. The sequence goes on from NC_053391.1 coordinate 304,182,406, forward strand.
TAAGCTGATTGTCTCCATGACACCTGCCCCCCCCCCCCATATCCTGTCCTATATCACCCTTATGGAGCCCCTGCTGTCTCCTTTCCTCCCTCATGTATCCCGAGCCCCTGTCCCACCCTCCTATCTCCTATTGCTGCCCTGCACAGACCTCCTGCCACTACTTGTATGAATCCCCCTCAGAGCCCCTTCAACCTACTTGCTGTGTCCACCCCTCCTGTCCATCCAGGGCCCCGGGCCCCTGTCTCACTCCTCTGCCTCTCATTATGGTGGCATCTGAACCGCATTCACCATAAGGACCTTCTAATGTCACAGGGTCATGTGACTGTGCCCCCCACCCCGTACTGTGCCCCTTTATACCCTGCATTGTGCCCTCTTACCACACTCTGTGCAGTGCCCATAGTCATTCCCTGTACTGTGCCCTCTTATACCCTTTTATCCGGTCACTGTATGGCGGTGTTATCACTATATGGCGGTGTTATCACTATATGGCGGTGGTATCCAATAACTGGATGGCCATAACTGTATCCCCTTTCTGCCCACACCACTTTTTTTAGACCTGGCATGAGCGGGAAAAGATACAGATTGCGGTGTTAAAGACCTTTGCGCCACATCTGTGTCAGAAATACGCCTAATATAGACGTATTTCTATATAATAAATGACCCCCTAATCGTATGATTATTCGGGGGGTGGGGCTAATATCTTTATATTATATAGATTCTAGTGTATTATACTGTGTCCTGTATTTTCCAGTAGAAAATGATCCTTGGGAAGCACAGTCCTCACCCCTGACCACCAGGACCAGGTAGCGCTCTGTCAGTACATGGCGGCCTCCCCTCTCCGCCACGCTGCTCCGCTGTGTACTGGGGCTTATTCTGACACTAGGGCTGGGTTCACATCACATTTTTGCCATCCATTTAATGCATACTGAAAATGTCTGTGTTAATAACAGATGCCTCAGACTGATGCCGTACAGTGGCGTCCGTTCACCATACAGTTCCATTGTAAACAAACATATACGTTAACGTCTGCATTTTCTTACTGGACTCTGCAGGATACAAAAACGTGGAGTGCTGCACATGTGTATACATCAAACCGATAGGAAAAACGTAATGTGAACACACATTGGGGGGAGGGGGGCGTACTAAATTTCGCTGTGGGGCCCAGTCAGTTCTAGCTCCATCACTGCACATCTCCTTCTCTCCTCCAGGCCTGGCTCACTGCTGCAGCGGAGGAGAGAAGGAGCGCAGGGAGCTGCGGTTAGTGAATGACAGGACCGCCAGCTCCCCTGCAATGATAGGTATGTGAGGGGGCCACTGGGGGGTCATTCATCACACTGTGAGGGTCCCTTACACAGTATAATGACTCCCAGTGCCCCCCATTTAGTATAATGATCCCCATTGACCCTCCATTTAGCATAATGACCACCAGATCCCCCATTAAATATAATAACCCCTCGTGCCCCCTCCATACAGTATAACCCCCAGTGTGGGGGCGACTGGGGGTCATTATTCTGAATGGAGGGCCACTGTGGGGTCATTATACTGTGAGGGCCCTTTACATAGTATAATGACCCCCAGTGTCCCCCATTTAGTAATGATCACCAATGACCCTCCATTCAGTATAAATACCCCCAGAGCCCCCTCCATACAGTATTCCCCCAGTGTGGGGGCTACTGGGGGTCATTATTCTAAATGGGGGCGACTGGGGGTTATTATTCTGAATGCAGGGCCACAGGTGGTCATTATACAGTGGGGGGGGGGGGGGAATTGGGGGTTCATTATACTGTTTGAAGGGCCACTAGTAGTCATTATACTGTATAGGGGCCACTGGGGGTCATTATACCGTGTAGGAGCCACAGGGGGACATGTCAATGTAAAAAAATGCCTCATGGGGGCCCACTGGGATTTATCGCCCAAGGGCCCACATGAACCTGGAGCCGGCCCTGTTTATGGCAATTCCTATGACTGCCAAGATGGGTGACACTCTAAAGGGGTTTTCCAAGGTTTCAATATTGATTGTTTTTCCTCAGGGTAGGTCAATATCTGATCTCTGGGGGTTCAAAACCCACATAACTGATCAGATATGGATGGCCTTTTCTGAGGATAGACCACAAAAATTAAAATCCTGGAAAACCCCTTTAATGGGCTAAGCTAACTGGCATAGCCACATCCATCAGTATAGCAGCTAATGGCGATCAGAAGATTAAAGCGGTTTTCACACACAGCATTTTTTGTGAAAAGCGCCACAGTTTTTGTGGTAATTTTGGTGCTGTTTTTTGAGTCAAAGCCAGAAGTGAATTCAACATTAATGGAAAACATAAATGGACTAAGGATATTGTTCACATGGTGGAAAATACATCTTTGACAAATCCAGTGTGTATTTGCGACAGACATCCAGTTGGTAATATAGCTCAGAGCTCATTTTGCTTGTCTTGTGATCAGTGGTAAGTTTACATGGGGCAGTTAGAGGAACAAGTGCTGTTCATTCCTGATCACTGGCCCATGTCACAAGCCTCCAAAAAACCCTCATTAATAAGATTGAGATGCAGCAGATTTGCTGTGTTCAGGTTGAGGGTCCACCCTTTTTTGGGGTGAACAGTAATCATACATGTGCATTGAGAAACCTGTATAGTTCAGTTGTGTGATGTAGCTCTGCCTAATGTTTTATAACCATGTTTCCTTCAGAATCTTGGGTGAACATTATGTGGAGGGAATCTTCATCGCACAAAGTCTGTAGAGTTCCTTTTATCTGACTTCTTGTGTGCCAAGTGACATTAGTTTTGTCCTGAAGTGGTGTGGTCAGATGTCGATCACTTGTAGACTGGTGACAGATGACTCTGTTCCCTTGTGTATCCTGTGTGAAAAGCGGACTGTCAAACTGACTTAGAAGACAACTGTCTTCCTCATGATAATCCTTTTGAGGACATTTGACAATTGAAGAGTCAGACAGTTTATTCTGGAATTCTGAAGAAAAACCATGGTTCGGAGACTTGTCTTGAGTTCGGACTACGGAGACATTGGAGAAGCTGCCAGAATGGTTGCCCGATTGCTCCAGCACCCAGCTCCGGTCATTGTTTTCATTTTGTCCTGAGCTTACTGGCTCTCTAGTATTTCTGTGTAGGTTACATAAAGAGACGCTCTCCTGGATTTCAGCAGGTTTCGAGCACATAGAAGTTTCTAGCGAGAATAAAAATACATACATTACCCTCAGACGCATACCAACAAAAGGTTAAGTGCACTTTTTCAGGCTTTGACTACAACATTAGTACCAGGTTTTGCTTCCTGCCCTTTATAACTAGTGCTGAAAGCATGCAGCTAGATGCCATGACTATAAAGAACGGCTCCTGCCAGGCAAGAAAGCACACAGCCGTTGTCATACTGCCAGAGCGGTGTGCTCCTCCTGTATTGGTCTCTGGAGGCTGACTGGATCTGGCTTATTGGCAGTGGAGGGTGTCTCATAGGCACACATATTATATGGGAGAGGGGTGTGTAAAGTAGTCTGCGTGTACTGTGTCCTGCTAGGACTACAGTTCGGCAATCTTATGGGGGCTGTGACGGCATGGGAAGCTACATGCATGGGGTGCTGGGTAAGTGGAGATGAGCCTTAGGGCTCCAGCACACAGCCGTAGCAGTTTTTGTGGTCTGCAAATTGCAGATCTGCAGAACACGGATACCGGCCCTGTGTGTTCAGCTCTCCCCACCGATTGAAAGTTTTCTGCTAGGGAGTAAACTAAGGATAGATCTGGCAATCGTCAGTCAATCAAGGATAACGGGCCACATACCAACAGGTGACTGTTCCATCACATTCAGAGATTCGTATGCGTTTCCTGTCTCACACTTAGGAGTTTCTTGAATCAATGTATTAATATCAGTAATGGGCGACCGCTTGTTCCTACTGCCTGAAAAAGACAACATATTTTGTAGAGAAAAGAAAGGATTCATAGTTGCATTTTAGACTCATTTCAATGGGGCTAATCCATGTGCAGACCTGCTGCAGCCCCCTGCCAGGAACCCAAGTGTAGGCTTCAGATTTCTGCTGCGGATCTTGTAGGATTTGCAATATGCAAACACAACCATTCACTGTGCCATCATGTCCTACACAATGTGAGGTATGCAAGGAACTTTCTAAAGGTTTACACATAAGCAATACGCCACATTGGCTTCATGTATGATAAAATGTAGCCCCTTAAATAGGAACTAAGTGTGTGGTGGTAGATTTTACCGTAATCCTACACTAGAATACAGTCTAGTAAGTGCTCCTTACCAGCGGCGGAGAAGAAGGAATACATTGAAGTCTGCTTGGTGAAAAGCTGAGGAGACTTTGTCTGAGTAAAGTCAACCTGCACAGAATCCATAGATTTTGTTCTTGAAAGTGGATTAAATCTTGACGACGTGCAGGGGATCACCATCTAAAACAGAAAGTTTAAAGCCATATAAACATGGAGGTTACAATTGTAATTATCCATTAGGCTCCTTAAAGGTCAGGTTGATCTGCTAAAGGGTATCATTTGGGGGCATCAGGGTACAACAGCTGGTCGCATGTATCGATATGTGTCCCCAGTACTTCATGCTGCTCATGGACTCATTAGTGGTCTGCCCGATCTCCTGGGCCAATTGGGGATTCCCTGAACTGACCTCACATCATAAAACACTATGATACAGTCAGTTCAGGGAAGCTGCGGTCAGTCCAGCAGACACATAGACCGCATATCCCGGGCCAGTCATGGTCGGGTGCATGAGCCTTAACATACAGACGTTTGAGGGACAAGCCGGAAGGGTCCAGCAGGATAGACACTGACCACCTTTCCCAACCAATCAAAACATTTGTGCAGCCCGTAGAAACCAGCAGTGATCTGATGTAAGGGCAACATGCATTTATGTATGAGGTTTTCTTGCTGGAGGGTTTCTTTGGGGTACAGTCACAACGTGACAGATTTTCCACACAAAAAACAGCAGAAAAAACTCATCCTAATTCTGAAGGACGTTGACTTGACATGTGGTGCAGAGTTCAACTTCTGCCAAGTGATTTGGTCTTCATTAAAAAAAAAAATGCAGTGTAGACCGCAGTTTGTATTCCAATAGATCTTCAGCTAAAATCTTGAGCTAGCGTTTTTTACAGCAAAAAGCACTGGTGAAAAAAAATAAATAAATAAGGCCTACACGTGAGAACAACCTTTTTGACTCTGTCCTGCTCCTTGATCTTCCAGTCTCAGGCTTGTTTACTTCTGAGCAGGCTATGGTCAGGGTCATGAGCGCCACACTGCAGCCAATGAAGTCACTGCTGAGTCAGAGTCACTTGGGGACACGTCACCACTAAGGCCACTCACTGGCTGAAGCAGTGCATGTGACCCCGTCTGTACCCCAGGCAGAAGTATACAAGCCTGGGACTGGAAGGTCACTGTACGGCCTTGCTTCTTGAGTATTAGGCTAGGGCGACACTGGTTGCAGCCAGGATTGCCAAGTAGTGGTGATCCTATAGAAATGAATGAGATCGCAGCAGCAGTTGCAAGAAATCCAACATGGCCGATTCTATTCCATCTAGATTTGTGTGGCATCACCGCTACTCAGCAATCCTGGCCACGACCAGAATCACCGTGTGTAGCCCTAGCCTTACATTAGCCCATCAGCACCATGATGAACCCCACAATGAGCACTCTGTGCAGGCCAAACATGGTGTACTGACTGCACCAGCATGCCCTGGGGGGTTGTTCTTCTGATTCTCTGTATGAGAGGCTGGTGCAGTCAGAACAGACAGCCATTGGTGGATGGGGCGGCTGGAGGCAGTGATGGGGGAACACAGGACAACTTACCTCTCATCTGGCAGAGGCCTCACCTGTTTTTGTGGTCAAGCGTGCATGAGCAGTGGCATGAGCAGTAAAAATGCAGGAGCTGTGTGCTTTTGCGCTAGTAACAGCTTCCCGGCTGAGATCTGGGAAGCTGTTACACTACAGTGATTGGCTGGAGCCTGCTTGAGGAATTGATGCCCGTCACTGGTATATCCCAATACAGGCCTGCAGGTGGCAGCACTGGAATATACAGTACTAAATGCTGTATTCTGTTACAGATAAACATTCATTACTAGGGATGAGTGAACTTATGTTTCCAAGTCCGGCGTACAAGGTTCAGGTTATCTAAGAATTCCGGTATGGATTCCCCTACCACATAACTTATGGGCGGTGGTAGTGGAATCCATAACGGAATTCTTAGATAACCCGAACCTTGTACGCCAAACTTGAAAACACAAGTTTGCTCAACACTATTCATTACAGCATACAATTGCCAATCTATTTTTAAATTATATATATTTTTTTTATTATTTCAAATCAACCCCCTTTCCCCCAAATAAAAACACATAAGCCTCACTGTATCCAGAAATGCCTGCACTACTAAAATATGGTGTAACGAAAAAAGATTCAATGTGGCCAATTCGCCACTTCACATCCCCAAAAAATTAAATAAAACATGATCAAAAAGTGTATTTTATACTATGGTACTGCGCGATGCACTTACTGTCTGTCACGGTCTACAGTAGCTCTACAACTTCAGATTGGTGATTACCTGTTTCTCAGTTCTTGTTTATTCGACTGTATATTCGTGCCCTTTTTTCTCGCTCTCACATCAACATGAAGGGGATTCGGGAGGCTGAACCCTATTGCTTTTACTTTAACTGAGCTTGCCCTGGCCGGCAGCACAGCTCCGTTTTAAAAGTTTGCTCGCTCGCGCTCACACGGAGCGCTGTGTGATGTCACAGTAAGAGCTACGGATAGCTAGGAGGACCAGACAGTGAAGGTGGACAGGGAGTGCATCGCGCAGTACCATAGTATAAAATACACGCGTCACTTGTGAATAGCAGCGGCGGCGGTACCGCAGCGTTAGTAATTAGGAGTGCAAGCGCCTGTGTAATAGATAAATAAGGAGTGATCAAAAAGTCGTACACCCCCAAAATGGTATCTCTGAAAGGTACAGATCACCCTGCGAAAAATGAGCCCTAACACAGCTCCGTAGATGTAAATATAAAGTTATGGGAGTTAGAATATTTGGATAAAAAGAAACATTTCCAGAGTTTATTTTTTTCAGTATTAAAACAGAAGAAAAACTATTCAAACATGGTATCGCTGCAATCGTACTGCCCTGGAAGATGAAGGTAACAGGTCAGTTTTTCCACATAGGAAAATAGCAGAATTCTGTTTTTTTCCCACTTCATCGGATACAATATTACATGGTGGCGTTAGAAAGTACAACTTGTGCCACAAAAAACACCCCTCATACAGCGATGCAAATGGAAAAAAAAAAAAGAAGTTATGGATCTGGGAAGGCAGGAGGTAAAAAAAGAAAATGCAAAGACGGAAAATACCTGAGTCCTGAAGGGGTTAAAGCGTTACAGTTGCCAAATGCATGTTCTCAGACTAGGTCTCCTCAGGACGCGTGGAGAACCCGCACTTTTAATAGGAGTCTATCACCAGATAGGCCAGACAGCCACCAGCGAGCTGAATGCGAGAAACACAGCGGGCGTCAGTGACATGTCCCGTACAGCCCCCCCTCTCACAGGACTGCACAGCATTATACCGAATTATAATGCTGTGTAACCCTTAGGCCCCTTTCACACGGGCGAGTATTCCGCACGGATGCGATGCGTGAGGTGAACGCATTGCACCCGCACTGAATCCAGACCCATTTATTTCTATGGGGCTGTGCACATGAGCGGTGACTTTCACGCATCACTTATGCGTTGCATGAAAATCGCAGCATGCTCTATATTGTGCGTTTATCATGTAACGCAGGCCCCATAGAAGTGAATGGGGTTGCGTGAAAATCGCAAGCATCCGCAAGCAAGTGCAGTGCGATTTTCACGCATGGTTGCTAGGTGACAGTCTATTCACTGTATTATTTTCCCTTATAACATGGTTATAAGGGAAAATAATAGCATTCTGAATACAGAATGCTTAGTAGGTGATCAATTGAGGGTTAAAAAAAATTTTTTAAAAATTAACTCACCTTCTCCTCTTGTTCGCGTAGGTCCTGGTCTCTTCTTTACTTCTCAAAAGATGAACTATCGGCTAGGACCTGTGGTGACGTCAGATCACATGCTCCAATCACATGGTCCATCACCACGGTGATGTACCATGTGATCTGACGTCAAAGGTCCTTTAGCCCACAGCTCATCATTAAAGTAGTAAAGAGACCAGGAACTACGCGAACAAGAGGAGAAGGCGAGTTAATTTTTTTTATTTTTTTTTAACCCTCAATTGATCACCTACTAAGCATTCTGTATTCAGAATGCTATTATTTTCCCTTATAACCATGTTATAAGGGAAATTAACCACCTCAGCCCCCAGTGCTTAAACACCCTGAAAGACCAGGCCACTTTTTACACTTCTGACCTACACTACTTTCACCGTTTATTGCTCGGTCATGCAACTTACCACCCAAATGAATTTTACCTCCTTTTCTTCTCACTAATAGAGCTTTCATTTGGTGGTATTTCATTGCTGCTGACATTTTTACTTTTTTTGTTATTAATCGAAATTTAACGATTTTTTTTGCAAAAAAATGACATTTTTCACTTTCAGTTGTAAAATTTTGCAAAAAAAATGACATCCATATATAAATTTTGCTCTAAATTTATTGTTCTACATGTCTTTGATAAAAAAAAAAATGTTTGGGTAAAAAAAAAAATGGTTTGGGTAAAAGTTATAGCGTTTACAAACTATGGTACAAAAATGTGAATTTCCGCTTTTTGAAGCAGCTCTGACTTTCTGAGCACCTGTCATGTTTCCTGAGGTTCTACAATGCCCAGACAGTACAAACACCCCACAAATGACCCCATTTCGGAAAGTACACACCCTAAGGTATTCGCTGATGGGGATAGTGAGTTCATAGAACTTTTTATTTTTTGTCACAAGTTAGCGGAAAATGATGATTTTTTTTTTTTTTTTTTTTTTCTTACAAAGTCTCATATTCCACTAACTTGTGACAAAAAATAAAAACTTCCATGAACTCACTATGCCCATCACGAAATACCTTGGGGTCTCTTCTTTCCAAAATGGGGTCACTTGTGGGGTAGTTATACTGCCCTGGCATTCTAGGGGCCCAAATGTGTGGTAAGGAGTTTGAAATCAAATTCTGTAAAAACTGACCAGTGAAATCCGAAAGGTGCTCTTTGGAATGTGGGCCCCTTTGCCCACCTAGGCTGCAAAAAAGTGTCACACATCTGGTATCTCCGTATTCAGTAGAAGTTGGGGAATGTGTTTTGGGGTGTCATTTTACATATACCCATGCTGGGTGAGATAAATATCTTGGTCAAATGCCAACTTTGTATAAAAAAATGGGAAAAGTTGTCTTTTGCCAAGATATTTCTCTCACCCAGCATGGGTATATGTAAAAAGACACCCCAAAACACATTCCCCAACTTCTCCTGAATACGGAGATACCAGATGTGTGACACTTTTTTGCAGCCTAGGTGGGCAAAGGGGCCCATATTCCAAAGAGCACCTTTCGGATTTCACTGGTCATTTTTTACAGAATTTGATTTCAAACTCCTTACCACACATTTGGGCCCCTAAAATACCAGGGCATTATACCTACCCCACAAGTGACCCCATTTTGGAAAGAATAGACCCCAAGGTATTCGCTGATGGGCATAGTAAGTTCATGGAAGTTTTTATTTTTTGTCACAAGTTAGTGGAATATGAGACTTTGTATGAAAAAAAAAAAAAAAAAAAAAAATCATCATTTTCCACTAACTTGTGACAAAAAATAAAAAATTCTAGGAACTCGCCATGCCCCTCACGGAATACCTTGGGGTGTCTTCTTCCCAAAATGGGGTCACTTGTGGGGTAGTTATACTGCCCTGGCATTTTCCAGGGGCCCTAATGTGTGGTAAGTAGGTAAATGACCAGTGAAATCCGAAAGGTGCTCTTTGGAATATGGGCCCCTTTGCCCACCTAGGCTGCAAAAAAGTGTCACACATCTGGTATCTCCGTACTCGGGAGAAGTTGGGGAATGTGTTTTGGGGTGTCTTTTTACATATACCCATGCTGGGTGAGAGAAATATCTTGGCAAAAGACAACTTTTCCCATTTTTTTATACAAAGTTGGCATTTGACCAAGATATTTATCTCACCCAGCATGGGTATATGTAAAAAGACACCCCAAAACACATTCCTCAACTTCTCCTGAGTACGGCGATACCAGATGTGTGACACTTTTTTGCAGCCTAGATGCGCAAAGGGGCCCAAATTCCTTTTAGGAGGGCATTTTTAGACATTTGGATACCAGACTTCTTCTCACGCTTTGGGGCCCCTAGAATGCCAGGGCAGTATAAATACCCCACATGTGACCCCATTTTGGAAAGAAGACACCCCAAGGTATTCAATGAGGGGCATGGCGAGTTCATAGAATTTTTTTTTTTTTGGCACAAGTTAGCGGAAATTTATATTTTTTATTTTTTTCTCACAAAGTCTCCCGTTCCGCTAACTTGGGACAAAAATTTCAATCTTTCATGGACTCAATATGCCCCTCACGGAATACCTGGGGGTGTCTTCTTTCCGAAATGGGGTCACATGTGGGGTATTTATACTGCCCTGGCATTCTAGGGGCCCTAAAGCGTGAGAAGAAGTCTGGAATATAAATGTCTAAAAAATTTTACGCATTTGGATTCCGTGAGGGGTATGGTGAGTTCATGTGAGATTTTATTTTTTGTCACAAGTTAGTGGAATATGAGACTTTGTAAGAAAAAAAAATAATAATTCCGCTAACTTGGGCCAAAAAAATGTCTGAATGGAGCCTTACAGGGGGGTGATCAATGACAGAGGGGTGATCAATGACAGGGGGGTTGATCAATGACAGGGGGTTGATCAATGACAGGGGGGTGATCAATGACAGGGGGGTGATCAATGACAGGGGGGTGATCAATGACAGGGGGGGTGATCAATGACAGGGGGGGTGATCAATGACAGGGGGGGTGATCAATGACAGGGGGGGTGATCAATGACAGGGGGGGTGATCAATGACAGGGGGGGTGATCAATGACAGGGGGGTGATCAATGACAGGGGGGTGATCAATGACAGGGGGGTGATCAATGACAGGGGTGGTGATCAATGACAGGGGTGGTGATCAATGACAGGGGTGGTGATCAATGACAGGGGTGGTGATCAATGACAGGGGGGTGATCAGGGAGTCTATATGGGGTGATCACCACAGTCATTGATCATGCCCCTGTAAGGCTTCATTCAGACGTCCGGATGCGTTTTGCGGATCCGATCCATCCATCAGTGGATCCGTAAAAATCATGCGGACGTCTGAATGGAGCTTTACAGGGGGGTGATCAATGACAGGGGGGTAATCAATGACAGGGGGGTGATCAGGGAGTCTATATGGGGTGATCACCACAGTCATTGATCATGCCCCTGTAAGGCTTCATTCAGACGTCCGGATGCGTTTTGCGGATCCGATCCATCTATCAGTGGATCCGTAAAAATCATGCGGACGTCTGAATGGAGCTTTACAGGGGGGTAATCAATGACAGGGGGGTGATCAGGGAGTCTATATGGGGTGATAACCACAGTCATTGATCATGCCCCTGTAAGGCTTCATTCAGACGTCCGGATGCGTTTTGCGGATCCGATCCATCTATCAGTGGATCCGTAAAAATCATGCGGACATCTGAATGGAGCTTTACAGGGGGGTGATCAGGGAGTCTATATGGGGTGATCACCACAGTCATTGATCATGCCCCTGTAAGGCTTCATTCAGACGTCCGGATGCGTTTTGCGGATCCGATCCATCTATCAGTGGATCCGTAAAAATCATGCGGACGTCTGAATGGAGCTTTACAGGGGGGTAATCAATGACAGGGGGGTGATCAATGACAGGGGGGTGATCAGGGAGTCTATATGGGGTGATCACCACAGTCATTGATCATGCCCCTGTAAGGCTTCATTCAGACGTCCGGATGCGTTTTGCGGATCCGATCCATCTATCAGTGGATCCGTAAAAATCATGCGGACATCTGAATGGAGCTTTACAGGGGGTTGATCAATGACAGGGGGGTAATCAATGACAGGGGGGTGATCAGGGAGTCTATATGGGGTGATCAGGGGTGATTAGGGGTGATCAGGGGCTAATAAGGGGTTAATAAGTGACGGGGGGGGTGTAGTGTAGTGTAGTGGTGCTTGGTGGGACTTTACTGAGCTACCTGTGTCCTCTGGTGGTCGATCCAAACAAATGGGACCACCAGAGGACCAGGTAGCAGGTATATTAGACGCTGTTATCAAAACAGCGTCTAATATACCTGTTAGGGGTTAAAAAAAACACATCTCCAGCCTGCCAGCGAACGATCGCCGCTGGCAGGCTGGAGATCAACTCTCTTACCTTCCGTTCCTGTGAGCGCGCGCGCCTGTGTGCGCGCGTTCACAGGAAATCTCGCGTCTCGCGAGAGGACGCGCCGGCGCGTCCAGGAGGAATGAATCAACCACCTCCAGGACGCGTCTGTGCGTACAGCGGTCCGGAGGTGGTTAATAACATCTACACAACACCTAACCAAGCAAGTTCGGGTTTGGGTACCAAACACGCATGATTTTTCTCACGCGAGTGCAAAAAGCACTCGCGCAGAAAAATCGCGGATGTTCCCGCAACGCACCCGCACATTTTCCCGCAACGCCCGTGTGAAAGAGGCCTTAGGGTCCTGAAAGCTATTTTATTACACACACAGCATTATGTCAGTGTCATTCAGTAGATTTCAGAACACTAAGGGGGAGATTTATCAAACTGGTGTAAAGTAGAACTGGCTTAGTTGCCCATAGCAACCAGATTCCACCTTTCATTTTCACAGCTCCTTTGGAAAGTGAAAGGAGGAATTTGATTGGTTGCTATGGGCAACTAAGCCAGCTCTACTTTACACCAGTTTGATAAATGACCCCCTAAGTGTTACACAGCATTATAATTCAGTATACTAGTACATTCTCAAGACCAAAACAGGGATACCGGCTGTGTCCGGTGTGCATTTTGCAGAACGATGCCTATTCTTGTCCGCAGTCTTTTTGGCAGGGCCGCGTAACGGAACTATGAATGTGGACATGGATGCTGGCCTCATTAAAATGAGGTGGAACAGGTGTGGACCCAAATATGTGGACCCATAAATCCGGTGGTGTGAACGGACCCTAACACTGTCAGCACTGACCCGTCATAGACACGCTCACTGGTGGCTGTCTGGCCTTATATGCTGCCAGCAGAGATTCGGATTGAGGTGCAGGGTCACTAGATTCTGCTGCCCTCAGGTAGGGCACACCATAATACTGGGCACCTCTCCAACTACTGACCAGAAACAATAGGGCACTAAGGACAGCGCTATCTATGCCAGCGGGGAATTGTGAAGAGCACCACATGCAAGGCTGCAGGTCGCCACCTCCAGGAGACCAGCTTAGCAGCCTGTGACTTGCCTGAGCCCCGGTCTCCTCCACAGGATGGTGCCACCTTCCTTCCCTACACATGCCAGCCTAGTGGCCCCGCTGGTACATGAACCGCAACGTCCCGTTCACATTGTCGTACATGAACGCGCTAGTCACCTGGTGGCATTTCTTCTTAAGCTGAGACGCGTCTAACCAGACCCCGCACTCTTCTGGCGGCTGCAGGGCACGTTTTCTGCTCTTCATCTCGGGCAGCAATGGAGGAGGAACACTGATCTGGTGTCACTGCCCGCTTGATAGACTGGCTCTGAGATACAGTTTCCAATTTCCCGCGCCGGGTCCTTGCTGTGAGCCTGAGGTGTCCTGCGCACTGCCTGCTCTGTGCGGACTACAGCCTGAGGTGTCCGTGTAACTGCCTGCTCTCCGGTACTGACACAACAAACCACGCCCACCTCCGCGAATTGAAAGGGGTTAATAACTAAAAGGGGTTAATAAGTACTGTGAAGGCCGTTTTAACCCCTTTCAGTCCCCTCTTCACAGTCCCGCACAGGTGCACTAAACCCTGCTATATCCAGGGCAGGCTATATCCAACCCCCAAAGATCCTGGCGCCTGGCAGAGAGAGAGCGCGGTGATGCGAGGCAGCCGATGATGGGGTGAGGGGCACAGTTAGAGCTGGGCAGTGGCAGAGAAGTGCTGTCATTGTGACTGGCAGCACCACCGCAGCAGTCTGCAGCTGCACACACGACGGTCCCGTCCCATCGCGATTCGCGCTCCTCTGTTTCCGACTAGTTTCCGCCAGGCTCCAGCACAAACCAGAATTAAGTGGCCAGTGCAGCCAGTCACAGTGTGATCCAAACGTGGTCCTGCCACCTTAAAGTGACCATGTCTGAGTGCCGCGGTCCTGTCCTAAATAGGAGGACTTGGCCAGGAGTCTAAAAACCGGACGTCTGGCCACCCTATACTGAACATTGTACTTGAAGGCGAGAGGGAGACCCTGCCATGATTGGAGGACACAAGCAGTCAAATAAATGTGCTGCATCTGTATGATATGCCCACATGCTCATATGCACTATTAACCCTTAGAGCAGGGGTCTGCAACCCCAGGCACTCCAGTTGTTGTGAAACTGCAACTCCCAGCATGCTCCATTGACTTCTATGGTAGTTCTGAGAAGAGCCAAACAAGTGTGCATGCTGGGAGTCATAGTTTCACCACACCTGGAGCATCAAAAGTTGCCGATCCCTGCCTTAGAGGAGGGTTGCCAGCCGTCCAGAAATTTCTGTACAGTCTGTAAAGTAGGCGGCTTTTTTTCCTGTGTCTGTAAAATAAATAGATGTGTCCGTGATTTTTTTGAGGCTGGTGGTATTTGACTAGATTATTTTGGTGGTAATTCTCATTTTCGAGCTCACAGTAAATGCTGGTAATGAGGTGTTATCAGGGTATTGAGAGATAGAGGTGTATTACTTATAATCTTTATCATTCGTTTTTCAATTTGAAAAATGTCCATGATTTTGGGATAAGTTTTCCAGAAAAATTCTGGTTGGCAACCATTCCTTATAGGACACAGCGATTTTCCTTCCCAGTGCCATAACTATTTCATTTTTCAGTTTACATAGACATATGAGGACTTGTTTTTTGCAGGACAAGTCGTACTTTGTAATGCCACCATTTAATATTGCATAGGATGTAGTGGGGGAAAAAAATTCCAAATGGGGGGGAATTGGAGAAAAAAAAAACGCAATTCTGCCACAGTTTTATGGGTTTTGCTTTTACGACGTTCCCTATGCAATAAAACTGACCTGTGCCCTTCATTCTCCAGGTCAGTACGATACGCCATATAGGATTAATATTTTTATATTTTAACCCCTTCAACCCTGGGCCTGTTTTTACCTTCCTGCCCAGGGCATTTTTTGCAAATCTGACATGTGTCACTTTATGTGGTAATAACTCTGGAACACTTTTACTTATCCAAGCCATTCTGATTGTTTTCTCGTGACACATTGTACTTCATGATAGTCATAAATTTGAGTCAATATATTTCACCTTTATTTATGAAAAAATCCCAAATTTACCAAAAATGTTGAAAAACTCCCAAATTTTCAAATTTCAATTTCTCTACTTTTATAATAGATAGTGATACCTCGTATAATAGTTATTACTTTACATTCCCCATATGTCTACTTCATGTTTGGATCATTTTGAAAATGACATTTTATTTTTTGGGGAGGTTAGAAGGCTTAGAAGTTTGGAAGCAAATCTTTAAATTTTTTGGAAAAGTTCCAAAACCCACTTTTTAGGGACCAGTTCAGGTCTGAAGTCACTTTGTAAAGCTTACATAATAGAAACCACCCAAAATGACCCCATTTTAGGAACTACACCCCTCAAGGTATACAAAACTGATTTTACAAACTTTGTTAACCCTTTAGGTGTTCCACAAGAATTAATGGAAAATGGAAATGAAATTTCAAAATTTCACTTTTTTGACAGATTTTACATTTTGATCCATTTTTTTTCCAGTAGCAAAGCAAGGGTTAACAGCCAAATAAAACTCAATATTTATTACCCTGATTCTGCGGTTTACAGAAACACCCCACATGTGATCGTAAACTGCTGTACGGGAACACGGCAGGGCGCAGTAGGAAAGAAACGCCATATGGTTTTTGAAAGGCAGATTTAGCAGATTTAGCTGCCATGTCTCATTTGAAGCCCCTGTGATGCACCCCTACAGTAGAAACTCAAAAAAGTGACCACATTTTGGAAACTACAGGATAAGGTGCCAGCTTTATTGGTGCGCGGACCGTGGCATAGAAGGGGTTAATCCGCCGGCATCGGCTTTTACAGCAATGCCGGCGGATACAGCAGGGGCCCGGCTATCAGGGACTGCCGGATCCCTGCAGTGATCGCGCGCCCACCGCTCCGGTGCCTGCCCGATCACCATAACGTACTATTACGTCAAATTTCAAATTGCGGGAACGCAGTGGTTTCCATGACGTAGTAGTACGTCATGGGTTGGGAAGGGGTTAATAGTACAGATGTTTTTAGATGTGGAAATGCCTATGATATTTTTGTTTTTATTTTTAATTTTGGGGAAAGAGGGGTGATTTGAACTTATATATTTTTTATGTTTTTTAAAAACCTTTTTTAACAGGAACTGAAGGGTTTATGGTATTATGGCCGTTAGCCCTTGGCCTCTGCTGTTTGAAACAGCAGAAACCTGGCAGCTGTGGCACCCCCGGTATCCTAAAAGGGATAACTTCTGCCGTACATGTACGGCAGAGGTCAACAAGGGGTTAAAGTGTATTTATTTTACTCACTTCTATAGCACTGACTTATTCCGTAGCGCTTTACAAACATCATCATCACTCGCTTTCCCCAGTGGAGCTCATAATCTATTATAATTATTATATATCATATAATAAACAGTGCTGAAGTCCTAACACTATCAGTGCAGGTTTTTTTATTAATGAATTATGAGGAAAACATTTCGGAATAATAAAATATGTTGTACTGAGCTGTCCTAAAGCAAAATCAGTTGAAAGCAGCATGCAAACAGAAATAACTGGCACAAAAATGGGCATCAAATAGTGTGATTTGAAGGGTTAAGTGACTTTTGGCCACTGATTTCACACTGCTGACATACAGAGAGTGATGCCCTGCATCAGTCAGTAGAATTCAGCCTGGCCCAAGAACTGCCATCAAAGTGGGCAAACGGACACTTTTTATTGATTTAACCCCTTAAGGACCGGGCTCATTTTCACCTTAAGGACCAGGCCATTTTTTGGAAATCTGACCAGTGTCACTTTAAGTGCTCATAACTTTAAAACGCTTTGACTTACCCAGGCCGTTCTGAGATTGTTTTTTCGTCACATATTGTACTTCATGTCACTGCTAAAATTGGGTCAAAAAATTTAATTTTTTTGCATAAAAAAATACAATTTTTACCAAAAATTTTGAAAAATTAGCAAATTTCAAACTTTCAGTTTCTCTACTTCTGTAATACATAGTAATACCCCCAAAAATTGTGATGATTTTACATTCCCCATATGTCTACTTCATGTTTGAATTGTTTTGGGAATGATATTTTATTTTTTGGGGATGTTACAAGGCTTAGAAGTTTAGAAGCAAATTTTGAAATTTTCAGAAATCTTCAAAATCCCACTTTTTATGGACCAGTTCAGGTTTGAAGTCACTTTGTGAGGCTTAGATAATAGAAACCTCCCAAAAATGACCCCATTCTAGAAACTACACCCCTCAAGGTATTCAAAACTGTTTTTTCAAACTTTATTAACCCTTTAGGTCTTCCACAAGAGTTAATGGCAGATGGAGAAACAATTTTGAAATTTCTATTTTTTGGAAAATTTTCCAATATAATCAATTTTTTCCAGGAGTAAAACAAGGGTTAACTGCCAAACAACACTCAAAATGGGTTGCCCTGATTCTGTAGTTTGCAAAAACACCCCATATGTGGTCGTAAACTACTGTTTGGCCGAATGGTAGCACATAGAAGGAGGGGAACACCATATGGGTTTTGGAAGGCAGATTTGGCAGGACTGGTTTTGTTTATACCATGTCCCATTTGAAGCCCCCTGTTGCACCCCTAGAATAGAAATTTCAAAAAAGTGACTCCATCTAAGAAAGTACACCCCTCAAGGTATTCAAAACTGGGTTTACAAACTTTGTTAACCCTTTAGGTGTTCCACAAGAGTTAATGGCAGATGGAGAAACAATTTTGAAATTTCTATTTTTTGGAAAAGTTTCCAATATAATACATTTTTTCCAGGAGTAAAACAAGGGTTAACTGCCAAACAACACTCAAAATGGGTTGCCCTGATTCTGTAGTTTGCAAAAACACCCCATATGTGGTCGTAAACTACTGTTTGGCCGAACGGTAGCACATAGAAGGAGGGGAACGCCATATGGGTTTTGGAAGGCAGATTTGGCAGGACTGGTTTTGTTTATACCATGTCCCATTTGAAGCCCCCTGTTGCACCCCTAGAATAGAAATTTCAAAAAAGTGACTCCATCTAAGAAAGTACACCCCTCAAGGTATTCAAAACTGGGTTTACAAACTTTGTTAACCCTTTAGGTGTTCCACAAGAGTTAATGGCAGATGGAGAAACAATTTTGAAATTTCTATTTTTTGGAAAAGTTTCCAATATAATCAATTTTTTCCAGGAGTAAAACAAGGGTTAACTGCCAAACAACACTCAAAATGGGTTGCCCTGATTCTGTAGTTTGCAAAAACACCCCATATGTGGTCGTAAACTACTGTTTGGCCGAACGGTAGCACATAGAAGGAGGGGAACGCCATATGGGTTTTGGAAGGCAGATTTGGCAGGACTGGTTTTGTTTATACCATGTCCCATTTGAAGCCCCCTGTTGCACCCCTAGAATAGAAATTTCAAAAAAGTGTCTCCATCTAAGAAAGTACACCCCTCAAGGTATTCAAAACTGGGTTTACAAACTTTGTTAACCCTTTAGGTGTTCCACAAGAGTTAATGGCAGATGGAGAAACAATTTTGAAATTTCTATTTTTTGGAAAAGTTTCCAATATAATCAATTTTTTCCAGGAGTAAAACAAGGGTTAACTGCCAAACAACACTCAAAATGGGTTGCCCTGATTCTGTAGTTTGCAAAAACACCCCATATGTGGTCGTAAACTACTGTTTGGCCGAACGGTAGCACATAGAAGGAGGGGAACGCCATATGGGTTTTGGAAGGCAGATTTGGCAGGACTGGTTTTGTTTATACCATGTCCCATTTGAAGCCACCTGTTGCACCCCTAGAATAGAAATTTCAAAAAAGTGACTCCATCTAAGAAAGTACACCCCTCAAGGTATTCAAAACTGGGTTTACAAACTTTGTTAACCCTTTAGGTGTTCCACAAGAGTTAATGGCAGATGGAGAAACAATTTTGAAATTTCTATTTTTTGGAAAAGTTTCCAATATAATCAATTTTTTCCAGGAGTAAAACAAGGGTTAACTGCCAAACAACACTCAAAATGGGTTGCCCTGATTCTGTAGTTTGCAAAAACACCCCATATGTGGTCGTAAACTACTGTTTGGCTAAACGGCAGGACATAGAAGAAGGGGAATGTCATATGGTTTTTGGAAGGCAGATTTTGCTGGACTGGTTTATTGACACCATGTACCCTTTCAAGCCCCCTGATGCACCCCTAGAGTAGAAACTCCATAAAAGTGACCCCATCTAGGAAACTACGGGATAAGGTGGTTGTTGTTTTGGGACTATTTTAGGGGTAAATTAGATTTTTGGTTGCTCTATATTACTCTTTTTGAGGCAATGTAACAAAAAAATTTAATTCTAAAATTGTTTCTACATTCGCTATTTAGTTTTGTGGAACACCTAAAGGGTTAACGTAGTTTGTAAAGTAACTTTTGAATACCTTGAGGGGTGTAGTTTCTTAGATGGGGTCACTTTTTTGGAGTTTCTAGTCTAGGCTACATCAGGGGGGGCTTCTAATGGGACATGGTGTCAAAAAAAAAACTGTCCATCAAAATCTGCCTTCCAGAAACCATATGGAGTTCCCTTCGTTCTATGCCCTGCCGTGCGGCTATATAGCCATTTACGACCACATATGGGGTGTTTCTGCAAACTACAGAATCAGGGCCATAAATATTGAGTTTTGTTTGGCTGTTAACCCTAGCTTTATTACCGGCAAAAAGGATTCAAATGGAAATTTTGCCCAAAAATGGGTGTTTTGGCACCGTTTTTATTTTATATTTTTAACACCGTTCATCCGAGGCGTTTGGGCAAAAGTTATTTTTATAGCGACGACTTTTACGCACGCGACGATGCCCAATATGTATGGCTCTCAGACTTTGGAGACACTAAGCAGGCATCCTAAAAACTGCGGCCCTCCAGATGTTGTAAAACTACAATTCCCACCATGCCCTGCTGATGGCTGTAGGTTATCTGGGCATGCTGGGAGTTATAGTTTTACAACATCTGGAGGGCCGCAGTTTGAGGATGCCTGCACTAAAACTAATATTTTTTTGGGAAAAAAAAAATGTTTCCGTGTCTCCAAAGTCTGAGAGCCATAGTTTTTTATGTTCTCTAGTGGACTGTTGGGGATTATAAAAATTTAGTACTCCATGGAAGTGTGATACTCCCTGAAGCAATCGATAATGCAGAGGCCCGGATGATCGGGGCACGTGTCACACTGAGTGGTGGTGTCCTTCCGTATCCCCCTCTTGTGACACACTCTGCACTTTTTTTGGGTTCGTCCCTTCTTTCCAGTATGGGGGACCACACCTGGAAAGTGTTGGCCAGGGACGATCCGGGCGCCTCCAATTCCCGAGGTACTCCGGCCTGCTCTTTCCCGGTCCGAAAAGATCAGGGCCTTGAGGACTGCCTCATAGAATTGGAGGAATGTCCCTGTGCTGCCAGCGCTTCGGGATAGTACAAAAGAGTTGTACATGGCAACCTGCACCAAGTAGACCGCAACTTTTTTGTACCATGCCCGGGTTTTGCGCATGGCGTTATATGGCTTGAGGACTTGATCAGAGAGATCAACTCCTCCCATATACCGATTGTAGTCGACGATACAATCGGGCTTGAGGACCGTTGCCGCGGTACCTCGCACAGGGACTGGGGTGGTGCTGTTACTGTGGATTGTGGACAGCATAAGGACATCCCTCTTGTCCTTATACCTGACCAGCAACAGGTTTCCACTGGTAAGGGCACAGGTCTCACCCCTGGGGATAGGTACCTGGAGGGGGTAGGCAGGGAGGCCGCGTTGATTTTTCCGCACGGTCCCACAAGCGAACGTGGATCTGGCGGCAAGGGACCTGAACAAGGGGATACTGGTATAAAAGTTGTCCACGTACAAGTGGTAACCGTTATCCAGCAGTGGGTACATAAGGTCCCACACGAGTTTCCCGGTAACACCCAGAGTGGGGGGACATTCTGGGGGTTGAATACGGGAATCTCGCCCCTCGTACACACGAAATTTGTAAGTGTACCCTGAGGTACTCTCACAAATTTTGTATAGCTTCACGCCATACCTCGCCCGCTTTGTGGGAATGTATTGGCGGAAACTGAGTCTCCCCTTGAACGCAACGAGAGACTCATCAACCGCGACCTCCCTTCCAGGTACGTAGGCCTCCATGAATTTGGCCCCAAAGTGATCGATGACCGGCCGTATCTTATACAGCCGGTCATAGGCAGGATCACCTCGGGGTGGACATGCTGCATTATCGGAATAATGCAGACATTTCCGGACGGCCTCAAACCGGGAGCGTGTCATGACCATACTGTACAGTGGGGTCTGGTATAGGACGTCCCCACTCCAGTATTGCCTGACACTGGGTTTTTGGACTAGACCCATATGCAGCACGAGGCCCCAAAATGTCCTCATCTCGGCTGCACTGACCGGCGTCCAGCCACCGGGTCTAGCCAAAAATGAGCCTGGGTTTTGAGCGACGAACTGTTGGGCGTACAGATTCGTCTGCTCCACCATCAGATTCACCAGTGGGTTACTGAAAAAAAAACTAAAATAGTCAATTTCAGTAAACCCCACTGTGGGAATCTGGATTCCAGGATTGCCAGCAAAATCCGGAATCTCAGGCTCAAAGTCCACTGGGGGACACCAACTAAGTTCATCGGCAGGGGGCTCCGGTGGACTTATTTGGTGGGCCGGGAAACCAGTACGAACCCCAGGGCGGCTCGTACTAGGGTGGGCCACAGGATCCCTAGCATGTGGGGCCCCTGGCTCCGCCTGGCGGCGTCTCCGCCGCCTCGGTGGCTCATCATCATCCGATGATGATGAGGAGGATGCGGATGACAAAAGGAACGTGGGGTCATCCTCATCCTCACTGGGGCTCTCAGAGTCGGAGGCAATCTGGGCGTATGCCTCCTCGGCCGAGAACATCCGGCGGGCCATGGGTGTGTGTGCGTGTATGTGTGCGTGTGTGGAAACCTTTATTATATGTGCGTGTGTGTGGGGGCAACGGGTGTTCACGTACTAAAAAAGGCAAAAAAAGAAAGGGCAAGTGTTAGGAAAAAAAAAGTTCAAATTTGCTGATCAGCGGTACAACGCTGATCAGCGGTCGGTGGGGTGGTGCGGTGGTGGGGTGGGCGATGCGCTAACAGTGGACGGACGCTAAAAAGTGCCGGCCAGTCAGCGCACGCAGAAAAAAAAAAAAGTGGTGGTGAGGGGAAGGGGGGCTGGTGGGGGGTGGGGGGGCTGGTGGGGGAAGGGGGGGCTGGTGGGGGGTGGGGGGCTGGTGGGGGTGGGGGGGGTGCGGGGCTGGTGGGGGGGCACAAGTGGCAGGGGGGGGTCTGGGGTCTGATGGATCAAAAAAAGTTTTGAAATAAAAGAACTTTTTTTTTTTTCTAACTTTTCCCTTCTTTCCCTGCCTAACGATGCCTCTCCCTCACTGACCCTAACCTACCTGGGTGGCGATGGGTGCAGGAGGGTGATGGATGGCGATTAGGGGGACGCAGGAGCTGGTGCCGAACGGTGCTGCACGGTCAGGGTGCTGGACAGGAAGAGGAGGGGAGAGAGGAGCGCAGGAAGTTTGAATCTCGCGCCTCTCTCCCCTGCTCCAATCAGCACCCTGGACAGCGGCGTTCAGCACCAGGGCCAGCACCGCCTCTCCAAATCCTCAGACTGCGATAGGTGGTGTATAATTACGCCACCGATCGCAGTCTTTTTCCGGTTCATCGGGTCACAGGACACCCGAATGGACCGGAAACGCAGAAAACCGCAGGTCTGAATTGACCTGCGGTTTTCTGCGATCGTCGATACGGGGGGGTCAAATGACCCCCCCCTGCATTGTTACGGGATGCCGGCTGAATGATTTCAGCCGGCATCCCGTTCCGATTAACCCCCGCGGCGCCGGAATGCCGATTTTAAGTCAGGACGTACCGGTACGTCCTGTGTCCTTAAGGACTCGGGAAATAGGGCGTACCGGTACGTCCTATGTCCTTAAGGGGTTAAATAAGTAACATGTTTTAAAGGGTTAAATGGATTTGGGCTACTGATCTCACACTGCCAATATACAGAGAGTGAGGCCCTACATCGTATTTAGCCAGGAAGTGTCTCACTCCTGTGACCACTGTTGTGAATTTGTTGGCTCTGCTTTTTTAGGCTAGGTCTACACGACGACGTTTGTCGCGCGACAAATGTTGCAGTGTAGTTGTGCCCTATCTGTCGCGCGACACATGTTGTCGTGTAGACTTAGCCTTAGGCCTCTTGCACACGACCGTATGACCTCCGTGACATACAGTCTGTGAGCGGGCCATATGTCCCGGAGCGGCATTGATCGTGTGCATGGGAGCACACA
The DNA here is from genome assembly GCF_905171765.1 of Bufo bufo. Classification (NCBI taxonomy): domain Eukaryota; kingdom Metazoa; phylum Chordata; class Amphibia; order Anura; family Bufonidae; genus Bufo; species Bufo bufo. The sequence goes on from NC_053391.1 coordinate 304,206,119, forward strand.
GCATCATAGATTACAATGATGCTGCGCACGTCGGGCCTCCCGCGGTGCTATTGTCCTGCACTCAAAAAATTAGGCCATGGGATGTTTTTCAGGCATTATTTCAGGTTTGCAGAGGCTTTGAGGTGCCACACACAAGAAACAACCCATAAAAGGCCCCATTTTGTAAACCACATCCCTCAAATAATTTGTCTACGGTTGTAATGAGCATTTGGACCTCACAGGTGTTTCATAGAATTTACAACAATTGGGCCATGAAAATTAAAATTGCACATTTCTAAAATTATATGGTTTTACGTCAATATGTTTCATTTTCATAAGAGTTAGGGCTCATGCACACAGCCGTAGCGATTTTTCGCGGTGTGCAAAACATGGATACCTACCGTGTGTGCTCTGCATTTTTGCGGACATACGGATGTGGACAGAATACGGTGTGCTGGCCTCATTTTTTGTGGTCTGATTGAAGTGAATAGATCTGCATATGACCTGCAAAAATGTGGATCAGATGTGGACAAAAAACATGGTCTTGTGCAGGAGAGAAGTCACCCCACAAATTATCTTGTCATTTCTCTGTACAGATACACCCCATATGGTCATAAATTGCTGTTTGGGCACACTGCAGGGCTCAGAAGGAAAAGAGACCCATTTGGATCTTGAAGTGCAGATTCTGCTGAAATGAATTTGGGTGCCATGTCAAATTTTTTACACCCCTGACACACTAGTATAGCGGAAACCTCCAAGAAATGACCCCATTTGGAAACTAAACTCCTCCGGGAATTCAGCTAGGGGTGTAGCGTTTGTTTTTACAGACGTCGTGACGTCACGGACTTCCTTCAGAGCCGGGAAATCTAAATGGAGAGTGGATCTGTGTTGGATGACTTTCCAGAAGGTGGAGCTTTAGGACACTGACGGATCCAGTGGTCAGGATCCCACCAATAAAAACAAGAGCCCCGACGACGGCGTAGCTCTCTTCGCGTCATCCAGAGTTGCATGGCCTCGTCCGAGTGGGCCTCCATCTTGGGTTCAATGGGGAAAACCTCAGGTTGAAGAAGGGTATGAGGAGAAAACAAATGCTCTCGCTGTCTCTCTCTGATCCATCTATCTAGTCTGATGGCTAGCGTCATGGTCTCCTCTAAAGAGTCAAGACAGGGATAACAAGCCAACATGTCTTTTAACTTCTCAGTCAAGCCTGCCCTAAATTGACATTTGAGCGCTGGTTCGTTCCAACCCGAGGGAACGCACCACTTGCGGAACTGCGTACAATAATCCTCCACGGGACGATTCCCCTGAGTGAGGGCCTTAAGATTGGATTCTGCCACAGAGGCTCGGTCTGGTTCATCATAAAGGACCCCTAACGCCTGGAAAAAGAGGTCCACAGAATTAAGACAAGGGGAATCCGGAGGCATTGAAAAGGCCCATTCCTGGGGGTCCCCTTGAAGCAGGGAGATTATAATACCAACCCTCTGTGGATCAGGACCAGAGGAGTGAGGACGTAGTCGAAAATAAAGTTTACAGCTTTCCTTGAAAGCTAAAAAACTTCGGCGGTCACCCGAAAACCGATCGGGTAATTTAATGTGTGGTTCCACCTGAATGGTGGCGGGAGCAAGAATGGGGGGAGTTTGGACGGTCTCCTGAACCTGTAGTCTCTCCTTAAGTTCCTGTACTATTTGAGCAAGACCCTGCACATGTTCGGTGAGGCTCTGTAGAGGATCAATGCTAAATTAAGGCCTGTGATTCTTTATACACGGGTATAAAGATAGAGCGGAGGTGCACCCCCTGAGCTGCCACCCGGTCCCCTGTCCCTGCCTACTTGCACCACCCGCCCTAGGTGACGGGGCGCAACTGGGCGACAGTCCCTGACCTGAGTAAGTGCAAGCAGAGAGATAGAGACAGCAGGGAAGCGGACAGCCAATGAGAGGTAGCACTCAAGCGGACAGAGAGGTGGAACAAGCAAGGTACCACCAAAAACGGAAGGGCGAGGCGGGTCAACTAGCCAGGGTCAGTCCAGGAGGTCACGTCAGTACGAGGGAGGAGACAGAGACAGATCCGAGAGCGGGCCGAGGTCAAAATCCGGGAAGTCACGACAGTACAAGAGAAGAAGCAAAGACAAAATCCAAAAGCAAGCCAAGGTCAAAATCCGAGAGGTAGCGTCAAGGTTCAGGGAGCAGGCAGAAGAGGTGTCAGGAAGCAGATCAAGGGTCAAATCCAAAGGTAAGCTAAATAACAATAATAATACACAGCCTAAGGGACCAAAATCACAGGCAACCTGTAGCCAGCAGGTTGCCTGTATTTATAGTGGGGAGTGAGGGTCATGTGACGTGGCTAGCGTCACATGACCGACAGACAGGCAAATCGAGCACCGAGTGATCAGCTCGGCGCTCAAGGCAGACCTAGGAGCAGGTAGCCTCGCAGCTAGCAAAGCCTCCCTGGGAACGAGGCCAAACACAGATCCTCGCTCCCAAAGCTAAGCAGCAGGTCTGCGGCTAATGGGAGACCGAGTGTGCCTTCGGCGCCCCGTTACACTGGGTCATCGTAGACAAGTCCCAGAGCCCCGAAAAATTCATCTACCAACCGGAGGGACTGTGAACCAGTCGGCAAAGAGAAATCCCAAGACTGAGCGTCACCTTTCAGCAACTAAATAATAATCCCCACTCTCTGACTCTTGTCCCCAGAAGAGCTAGGACGCAGTCTGAAATATAATTTGCACGATTCCCTGAACCGAACAAAGTTGTCACTTCCCCCGGAAAAAACGTATCCGGGAGAGCAACCTTCGGTTCAGGGCAGTCCTGGTTCCCGCTGCCGGGAACCCACTGCCTGTGGTCTCTGAAACTGTGTAACGGCAGTGCGGAGGTCAGCCACCTCCAAAGACAGCCCCTCCATACGATCGACTAGTATCCATAACTGCACTGATAAAACAAATGATAACAGTTTGTCGGTTGATAATATCACAGGTTAATGGGAAGGGAAAACACCAAATACACACCAAAACGAATAGACAACAATTTAGGCCTCAAAAGCTAAGGAAGAGGGATGGTGACCTCCTAGTAATCCCTAGGCCTTTCCTTAACTCCTGCCAGTATGAGCAGACCCTGATGGTGGAAATACTCATACACCGGATACTAAAGCCCTGCTAAAACTGATGGGCCCTAGGATAAGTAACAGGGGATGAAACAGCTGGTTCCTTCCACAATGAAGGAACCTGCGTCTCCCTGAGGCCTAGCAACTCCAAGCAGAAACTATCAACCGCATGGTCAGCGGTGTGAGGCGGATTTAAATAGAGCTTTATCACTGATAACAAGCGGCACCTGGGGAGAGGTGAGATCCTGCCAAACAACAGCATACATAGAGGAAAACAGAGAGACCTGTCGGATAGCCTCACGTGCAGCAAGGGTATCCGATCTTCTCACCTCTCTCACAGTAGGGACCGTGACAGTAGCCATGTTGGTTACTGGCATTACAGTGATTGGCTGGCTGGAACGCGTCATCGGGTGCTATAAAGCACCCAATGACACGTGGTTAGGCCAGTCTTAGTCAGGGAGAGCTGTGCTGTAGAAGGGACAGATAGTGTAGAGAATTGAATTTTATTTTTTTGTTAGGTGTTAGAGACCCAAAAGTCCTTATAAGGACTATTGTTGTGTCTAGCAGCAATATATATTTTTTAGCACAACCTGTGTTAAATTGCGTGCTATTGTAGAGACCCAGAAGTCCTTTTAAGGACTAATGTTGTATCTATTGTATCGGGCAGCAATATATATACACTCACCTAAAGAATTATTAGGAACACCATACTAATACGGTGTTGGACCCCCTTTTGCCTTCAGAACTGCCTTAATTCTACGTGGCATTGATTCAACAAGGTGCTGATAGCATTCTTTAGAAATGTTGGCCCATATTGATAGGATAGCATCTTGCAGTTGATGGAGATTTGAGGGATGCACATCCAGGGTACGAAGCTCCTGTTCCACCACATCCCAAAGATGCTCTATTGGGTTGAGATCTGGTGACTGTGGGGGCCATTTTAGTACAGTGAACTCATTGTCATGTTCAAGAAACCAATTTGAAATGATTCGAGTTTTGTGACATGGTGCATTATCCTGCTGGAAGTAGCCATCAGAGGATGGATACATGTTTTTCATTCTGTTTACGCCAAATTCGGACTCTACCATTTGAATGTCTCAACAAAAAATCGAGACTCATCAGACCAGGCAACATTTTTCCAGTCTTCAACAGTCCAATTTTGGTGAGCTCGTGCAAATTGTAGCCTCTTTTTCCTATTTGTAGTGGAGATGAGTGGTACCCGGTGGGGTCTTCTGATGTTGTAGCCCATCCGCCTCAAGGTTGTGTGTGTTGTGGCTTCACAAATGCTTTGCTGCATACCTCGGTTGTAACGAGTGGTTATTTCAGTCAACGTTGCTCTTCTATCAGCTTGAATCAGTCGGCCCATTCTCCTCTGACCTCTAGCATCCACAAGGCATTTTTGCCCACAGAACTGCCGCATACTGGATGTTTTTCCCTTTTCACACCATTCTTTGTAAACCCTAGAAATGGTTGTGCGTGAAAATCCCAGTAACTGAGCAGATTGTGAAATACTCAGACCGGCCCGTCTTGCACCAACAACCATGCCACGCTCAAAATGGCTTAAATCACCTTTCTTTCCCATTCTAACATTCAGTTTGGAGTTCAGGAGATTGTCTTGACCAGGACCACACCCCTAAATGCATTGAAGCAACTGCCATGTGATTGGTTGACTAGATAATTGCATTAATGAGAAAAAGAACAGGTGTTCCTAATAATTCTTTAGGTGAGTGTATATGCGTGCAATTGTTTGGCCGCTGCATTACTGCCTCGACATTACCTGCGCTACATCTCCAGTATAACGTTCGCGCATTCGAAATATCAGTGACATTCAGTATAATTTTTTCACCGCTGGTGAAAGCGACATTACCTGCGCTACATCTCCAGTATAACGTTAGCGCATCCGAAATATCAGTGAAATTCAGTGTAATTTTTTTCACGCTGGTGACTGCGACATTACCTGTGCTACATCTCCTGTATAATATTTGCCCATCCTAAATATCAGTGACATTCAGTGTAAAATTTTCGCTGCTGGTGGAAGCAACATTGCCGGTGCTACATCTCCTGTATAACGTTTGCCCATCCTAAATATCAGTGACATTCAGTCTAATTTATTTGCGCATACACTTACAAAACCTGCGCTACTGTACATGTGACATACTTGCAAGCATATATGCCATTTAATATGCGGAAGGCGAGCAGTAAGGGACGGGGAAGTGGCTGTGCTGCTGATGGTGCACGCAGAGGCCGTGGCCCTGTGCGCGGTGAAACTGTGCCTGCTGCCAAAGCACAAGAAACACACTCATCCACGATACCTAGCTTCATGTCCCAGTTTGCAGGGTGGCGCAGGACACCAGTGCAACCTGGTGGTCGGTTGGATTGCAGCAGATAATGCTTCCAGTCGGTTAAGCACCACCCTGTCTTCCACAAAGTCCAGTATCAGTGGCCAAGAGTCAGGTCAACAGAATCCTCACCCTGATCCTCCTTCCTCCCACCATGGAGAGTCTTTGCAAACAAGTGATCCCACACTCGGATATTCCTAGGAGCTCTTTTCATCTCCATTCCTTAATTTGGGCCTCTTGCCAAGCCCGCTTGAAGAGGGACATAAGGAGATCTTGTGCCCTGATTCCCAAACTCTTGAGCATCCACAGTCAGAAGAAGATGGCGGTGGGGAACGGCAATTAGTGTTTCTCGAGGTGGATGATGATGATGAGTCATAGTTGCCAATAAGTGAACCGCAATTAGTGTCTCAAGAGGTTGATGATGAGGATAAGACACAGTTGTTAATAAGTGAGGTTGTTGTTAGGTCAACAAGTCAGGAGGATGACCAGAATGAGGAAGAGGAGGTGGTGGACGATTAAATCACTGACCCAACCTGGGAAGGTGGCAAGCCGAGTGAGGACAGCAGTACAGAGGTGGAGGGATCCACAGAACCGCAACAGGCTGAAAGAGGCAGTGAGGTGGCAAAATGGAGAAGGCGGGCCACACCAAACAGGCCCGCAACTGTCCCCGGAGCACCCCCTTGCGGAAATCTCCTTTGCCAAGGGGTAGGTGTTCTGCAGTCTGGCGGTTTTTTTTTTAAAGTGCGGACGATAAAAGAATTGTCATTTGCAACCTGTGCCGTACCAAAATGAGCAGAGCCGTGAACACTAGCAACCTCACCACCACCAGCATGATTTGCCACATGGCATCAAAACACCGTAATAGGTGGGCCGAACTCCTGGGTCCACAATCATTGTCTGCGGGTAACACCACTGCCTCCTCTTCCCCTATGTTACGTGCTGGCCAATCCCCTGTCCAAGATGCAGGCCCGGATGCTTCCCACCATGCACCTGGACCTTAGCAAGCACCATCAGCTAGCACATCCACTTCTGTGTCCCAGCGCAGTGTACAGATGTCTATACCCCAGGTCTTTGAACGAAAGCGCAAATACCCAGCCACCCACCCACAGACCATAGCACTAAATGCGCACCTTTCCAAATTGCTGGCCCTGTAAATGTTGCCATTTAGGTTTGTAGACACTGAGGCTTTCTGCAGCCTGATGGTGGCGGCCGTCCCTCGTTACTCATCACCCGTGCCATGACCAACGCAGTTATTGGGAAGGTCCACTTAACAACTGACACATAGACAAGTGCTTGTGGCCAGGGACGCTACATTTCCCTCACGGCACACTGGGTGAACGTTGTGGAGGCTGGGAGCGAGTCTTACCCTGGGATGGCACAGGTGCTACCGACGCCAAGGAGTACGGGCCCTACTTCCATCAGGATTTCCGCCACCACCTACATTAGTGGCTGCAATCCCCCCTTCTCCTCCTCGATCTCCTCCTCCACTTCCACTGCTGAATTGTCATCCTGCACCACCAGTCAACCATCAGTCAGTAGCTGAAAGCAGTGTAGCACTGCAGTGGGGAAGTGGCAACAGGCCGTGTTAAAACTTATTTGCTTAGGTGACAAACAGCAGACCGCTGCAGAGCTATGGCAGGGTATAAGGGACCAGACTGAGCTGTGACTCTCACCACTCAACCTACAACCAGGCATGGTTGTGTCTGATAATGGCCGTAACTTTGTGGCAGCTTTGGAGCTCGACAAGCTCACACACATACCATGCCTAGCCCACGTGTTAAACTTAGTGGTTCTACCTCAATTTGCCTGAGCTACTGGTGAAGGTGTGCCGCATGTGTGCCCATTTCTGATAGTCATCTACAGCTGCCACCGGTCTGGCAGCACTGCAGCAGCGCTTGCAATTGCCAGCTTACCGACTGTTGTGCGACGTAAGCACGTGCTGGAACTTCACGTTCCACATGTTGGCCAGGCTTTGTGAGCAGCAGAGGACAGTAGTGGAATACCAGCTGCAACATGGTCGTTGCCTTTCCAGTCAGCTGCCGCTCTTCACAAGCGACGAGTGGGCATGGATGTCTGACCTCTGTGAGGTTTTCCGCAACTTTTAGGATTCAACACAGATAGTGAGCGGCGATGCAGCTATTATTAACATAACTTCTGTGTCTTCTGAAACGCTCGCTGCTTACAATGAAAGCAGACACTTTGCATGTGGAAGAGGTGGAAATAGGGGGAGACAGTACACAGGTTGATAACCAGACCACCCTCATTTTGTCTTCTCAGTGTGAATTGGATGAGGAGGAGACGGTTGCCTCCGCTACAGAGGGTAGTACCCATTGCAGGTTTATTCCATCGGTTCAGCGTGGATGAGCAGAAGAGGATGAGGAGATTGAGAGTCATCCTCCTGATGAGGACAGCGAAATCTTGTCTGTTGGGACTCTGGCACACATGGCTGACTTTATGTTATGCTGCCTTTCCCGTGACCCTCGCGTTGTACGCATTTTGGCCAACACTGATTACTGGTTGTTCACCCTTCTCGACCCCTGCTACAAAGAGAACTTCTCATCTCTCATTCCTGTGGTGGAGAGGACTAGCAAAATGGTGCAATACCTGGCAGCAGAGTACGTAGTTCCTTGGGGAACCGAGGAGTGGAGACGAGGGGAACACACAGCAGTTCCAATAGAGGCAGGGCAACACTCTCCAAGGCCTGGGACAGTTTCATGACACCCTGCCAGCACCCTCACCCTGATCGGCGGGCTACTGTCACAAGGAGGGAAACATTTTGGAAGATGGTGAAGGAGTACATAGCAGACCATGTCTGCGTCCTCAATGATCCATCTGTGCCTTACAACTATTGGGTGTCCAAGCTGGACATGTGGCACGAACTGGTGCTCTACGCCTTGGAGGTGCTGGCCTGCCCTGCCGCCAGCGTTTTGTCAGAGCGGGTATTTAGTGCTGCTGGGGGCATAATAACTGATAAGCCCATCCGCATGTCAACTGAAAATGCTGACTGGTTGACTCTTATAAAAATGAACAAGGCCTGGATTGCCCCTGACTTCTCTACTCCACCAGAGGAAAGCGGCTGAACATAAAGGCACTTTAAATGTGGCTTTTATGGTGTATTGAATACACTGTATTCCCATGAACCCCTTCCACCACAAAAAAGGGTATATGGTTCAATCTTCCTTTTCTCGTCCTGCTCCATCATATCAATATGCTTATTAGGCTGCCCTCGCTCCTAATGTTTTAGAGGGTCAGCTCAGCAGCAGGCCCTCAACCATAATTTTTTCGATGGTCAGCTCAGCAGCAGGCCCTCGCCCATAATTCTTTCCATGGTCAGATCAGCAGCAGGCACTCACCCCTAATGTTTTAGAGAGTCAGCTCAGCAGCAGACCCTCACCCCTAATGTTTTAGATGGTCAGATCAGCAGCAGGCCCTCACCCCTAATGTTTTAGAAGGTCAGATCAGCAGCAGACCCTCACCCCTAATATTTTAGAAGGTCAGCTCAGCAGCAGACCCTCACCCCTAATTTTTTAGATGGTCAGCTCAGCAGCAGACCCTCACCCCTAATTTTTTAGATGGTCAGCTCAGCAGCAGACCCTCACCCCTAATGTTTTAGATGGTCACCAGCAGGCCCTCGCCCCTAATGTTTTAGATGGTCACCAGCAGGCCCTTGCTCCTAATGTTTTTGAGGGTCACTAGCAGGCCATCAATCATAATTTTTCAAGGGTGTGTATGATGCTCCTTTATGCTTAATAAAGGGTGTATTGGAGTGCCGGTTCCTGGTAATTTTTGGCAGCACTTTCACTTAGTGCATAGGCTTTATGAATGTAGGAGTCCCACTAACTGAGCAATTGTACCACAATGTGAATGAAGCCCTCCTTTATGTGATATACAGGTTGTATCGGAGTGCCTCTTCCTTGTAATTTTTGGCACTTATACAAGTAGATATACAGGAAAGAATGTTTCCTAACAATCAGGGGCGTAGCTAGAAATGCATGGGCCCCATAGCAAAAAAAAATTATGGGCCCCCCCCCCCCCATAACAGTGTCCCTGACAGTGACTGACCCCCAACAGGGGGTGGAGGCCGACAACTATTGTAAGACGGACCCTGCGTTCCTTATGTAAGTGAGCTTAAAGGGAACCTGTCACCAAAAAATCACTTAATAAGCTGTTAATAGTACCTTTTAGTGCTGCATAGTAGTTTCCTAATGCACTTTTTCTTCATTTAGCCTCCTTGAGAAATCGATGTTTTATTCAGCCGCTGCCCCGTGCTTCAAGTCAGGTTTGAAGTCAAGGGGGCAGCGGCCTAGGCGTCTCCAATCCTGCTCTCCCCGCCTCCCGCCGCCTTTATTGACACGCCGGATCTCAGTGCCGGGACCACGCTCCCAGCCCGCATGCGCAGTAAAGGGCTGCTGTAGCCTGTAGCGCAATCCCGGCTCCGGCTCGTACACTCAGCCGGCTTCAGTTTCGCTACTGCGCATGCGCCCGCCAGCCTTACATACTAGCGCAGTTACAGAAGATGCTGGGCACATGCGCAGTAGCGAAACTGAAGCCGGCTGAGTGTACGAGCCGGAGCCGGGATTGCGCTACAGGCTACAGCAGCCCTTTACTGCGCATGCAGGCTGGGAGCGCGGTCCCGGCACTGAGATCCGGCGTGTCAATAAAGGCGGCGGGGAGAGCAGGATTGGAGACGCCTAGGCCGCTGCCCCCTTGACTTCAAACCTGACTTGAAGCAGGGGGCAGCGGCTGAATAAAACATTGATTTCTCAAGGAGGCTAAATGAAGAAAAAGTGCATTAGGAAACTACTCTGCAGCACTATAAAGGTACTACATACTAGTACATACTTTGCACAAGTTTATTAGTTACAACTTAAAGGGAACCTGTCACCAAAAAAATCGCTTATTAAGCTGTTAATAGTATTTTTTGGTGACAGGTTCCCTTTAAGTTGTAACTAATAAACTTGTGCAAAGTATGTACTAGTATGTATACTACTATCTAATAATCCTTATCTATCACTTGACACTTCACTAACTTACTGGGGACAGTCAGGACTCCTCTCCACGCCAGACTTTTTCTTTTTACTGTGGCAGACTGCTGGCAGTGCACAAAAGATCAGAATCCATTCACTTCTGTATTGATGACTGATCCTGAAGATCAATTAGGCACACTGGGCGCGGGGGGGGCGGGCAGGCAGGCTCCCGCTCTTCACATTCAAAATAGGCAGCCGGCGGCAGCGTAACGTGACGTCACTCACTCCGTCACTCCGCACGTGCATGGCTGGCAGTGCAGGAGGCGGAGCACAGGGGTGTGATTAGGCTGTGCCCAGGCACACCTCGTGCGCACGCCTATGGGTACGCCCCTGTTCCGGCCCCCTCCACCACCTACCTCATCTTCTGCCCCGGGCCCGCCTGCTCCAGTCCTGAGTCCTGACTTGACGCGGCTTCCCCCCAGCCAGGCCTGAGCCGCGGACCGCCCACGCCCCACCCACTACACTGGGCGGGCGGTCGGGCCTGGCTGTCAGTGCCTGTGTGTGTGTTAATAAAAAAAAAAAAAAAAAAAAAAAAAAAAAAAGAATGCGATCCGGACGGGCCCCCAGTGGCGTAGGGCCCCATAGCCACTGCTATGGTTGCTATGGCGATCCCTACGCCACTGCTAACAATTTTTCCTCTAAAATCGATTTTATCTTTGATTTTGTGCGTATTATTGTCAGTCTGTAAAAGTGGCGTACTACTCAGACAACATCGTTCCCAGCAGCGACCTGGGAGTCCAAGATGCATCCAGACATCCTCCCCATGCAGTTCCCGAACCATTTCAATGATGTTTCCATCAATTTCTGACCTTTTTTCTGTGAACCAGAAACCCTCCCCTCTTCAGAGCAGGGGGTGCCTAGTTTAATGCTCAGGTTCTCCCATTGACTTCCATTGTGCTCGGGTGCTCGGTAGAGCAGCCGAGCATCCCGAGGTGTTCTACTCGAGCACCCGAGCACTTTGGTGCTCGATCAACACTAATGGAGACCATAAAGTCAACAATAAATCTGCTTCCTCAACATTGTTACATGGTGACAATAGATTTACAGGACACATATTACCATATACCCATCCAGTGGCATAGGGATCGCCATAGCAACCATAGCAGTGGCTATGGGGCCCTACGCCACTGGGGGCCCGCCCGGGCCGCCTTCTGTTTTTTTTTTAAATTTTATTTATTTACATACACTTGACTAGTGCCGTCCGCGGGCCCGGGCCGGCTCGGGCCTGGCTGGGGACAAGGAGTCAGGAGCAGAGAGCAGTCTATAGAAAAATGGGGAACCGCACTCCGTTTTAGGGGTGGTATCACCGGTGCCGATCAAGGGCTACTTAAGCCGTATCCAATTAATAAGAATTTGAGGCACTCAGTCCGTAGGTTATGCAATTCAAATAATTTTTTTATTTTTATTATTATTCATGTTTTCTGCACCATCCATATGCCCGTGAAAAATAAGGAATGACAGATTATTTCTGACCAGACGTTTCGGTCACGGTGGACCTTCATCAGTGGTCATGTTATCTGGAATATACATATTGAAGTGTTTTACATATACATGGAATGCAGAGCATGAAGTCACAAAATAAATAAAGTAACATAGAACAAAAAATAAATAGATTTAAATTACAAGCAAAATTTCATAGTGTTGTCGCAGCAGAGTGAATACTGTCCAGGGGTTGGTAAAAACATCTGAGTGTGCGTAATCGTGAAAAATTCATATATTTATAACAATCAAATGGTTAGTAAAACATGATTATCTACGCTGGAGGAAGTATAGGGGGGGCAATAGATAGAGGGGGGAGGTGTCCAGGGAGTACATAAGTAAATAAATAAAGCCTATGGGAGATATTGGGCATATTGATATCCCGCAAATGTCAGGTAAAGCAACCTGTAGTATATCCCATGGGATCTGTCGTATGGTCCCATGGATATTCACAGATGCATGGATTCTCAGAAACACAAACTTATGGCATACACAGTTGTGGCATTGTATTAATGAGATTATAAAGTTTCATGAGGAGCGTCATCAAAGCATTTACAGATCCATGGATTTACATAATAGACACATGGCTGTGGCATAGCATAAGTATGTGGTTTCATGGGAAGCGTCACCCAGATATAAAGCTATGTAGGAGCAAATATAGATGCACATAAATCACATAGACATAGATGCACAAAAATCACAGAGATCACATGGTGGCAGCATAGTGGACCCAAGAAATCGGTGAATCGAATTTCACAAAGGTAACCTGTGGAGAAAGCATTGCAAATGGTTATCTACCTGTATGCTGGGTAAAGGTATGCTTGGGCGCTGGATGCAGGAGTGTGTAGGCTTTGAGCTGCTGTTTAAATAGCACACTGTCCGGCGATAGCGATCACCTGACAGGAAGTCATGTGTCATCTGGAACGCATGTATGCGTTCCAAAGGGCGGAAGTCTCAGCTAGGGCTGTGGATTATGGTAATTCCGGTCACATGACCGGCTGTAGTGAACTGTGGAGTTGTTCATGCGTTCCACACTGTGTAAAAGGGGCGGAGTTAATATGTTAATGCGTTCCACTGCATGGCCAGACATTATATCTTACTGTGTGTAATAAGGTTGGAAGAGAGATGGGATGCGATCTACATGTGCAACAATATGGTTGGAATGGGAGATGGGATCTAATCTATATACACAATATTGTTGATCTGAAAGAAGGGGATATAGGATAATGGTGTATAATGTGGATAGATCATCCGGGAGGTAGTTGGGGGAGGTGACAAAAAGACTGGGGGAGGAGCTAGGGGTGGAGAAGTGGCCTCATGGATATGACAGGTCATGAGCTTAATATTTGGAGTATTATGTGAGTTGGATCCACACTCTCTATGGTATCTATAATGATCTGAGGATAACTAAGTACTAAAATCATCCTATTGTGACCTATGGGGAACAGTCAATAGCGTAAAGGAAATTATGTTGTGGCATATTCCATACGTGTGTGCCTGTATGGCTGTTAGGTCCAAAGGATATGTAGATAACATAAGGGTATAGATATAGTCAAGGTAGGGGACGGAGAGGGGTTAAGGGGGAAAGGAAAGGGCAGGGGGAGAAAAAGGGAAGAGGAACAAGGGGAACCGAGGCCAATACATCACCCTCACCCGCTTGTGGACAATTTCAGTGCGTCTGTAGGAAAAATGAGAGACATAAATGTTAACATACATCAATATTTTTACAAGTTTATAAAGAAATCACATTCGCGGTTTAAGCCGTGTGGTGTTAATGTCCCCAGTTTATGGATCCAGAAAGCTTCCCTTTGCCTAAGGAGGAGCGTCCGGTTTCCTCCCCTTCTCGGTTGGTCAATTTGCTCCAGGATTTGGAAACGTAATTGGGAAATTTGGTGTTTCTTTTCAATGAAATGATGAGGTATCGGTAGGAAAGTATGGCCTAGTCTGATCGTGGATTTATGTTTGCTTATCCGGTCCCTGATGTGTTGCGTGGTTTCGCCGACGTATCCGAGGCCACATGGGCATTTTATTAAGTAAACAACAAAGCTGGATTCGCAGGTGTAGAATCCTCTGATTGCTATGGCTTTTCCGGTGCGTGGGTGTGTGGCGTATTCGCCTTTAATGACACTGGAGCAATGGGCACAGTGTAAGCACGGGTATGTCCCTTGTCGTTTACTGCGTAAAAAAGTTTGTTTTAAAGGTCTCGTGAAGCTACCTACATCTGCTTTAATTAATTTGTCCTTGATATTAGGTGGTCTCTTATAACAAGTCAGCGGATATTGTTGGAACTCTTTGATGTCCGGATAAGCCTTGGATAGTAGTGACCAATTCTTTTTGAGGGCCTGCTGAATTTTGGGCATAAGGGGATGGTAAGTAGTTACGCATGCAATCCTATTGGAGTTGTCCCGTTTTGTTTCCGGTAACGTGGGTGGGTTTTTGAGTTCCAGGAGAGTTTCATTTAGAATTCCCTGCGGGTAGCCTCTTTGTACAAACCTGTCGGTCATGTTCTCGAATCTAGTATTTTTTGTTGTGGTATCTGTAACGATCCGATCTACCCGTGTGTACTGGGACCGTGGTAATGATTTTTTTGTGGCTCTAGGGTGACAACTGTTGTAGAGAAGAAGGCTATTGCGGTCCGTGGGTTTATGGTATAAATCTATGCTGAGAGATCCGGATTGATCAATTTTGATTAGGGTATCGAGGAAACTGATTTCCTCTTGGCTGATGTGTGAGGTAAATCCTAGTTCATTATGAATGTGATTGAGGTCATGGATAAAGCTGTCTATGGTGGAAGTGGGTCCCTTCCAAATGCAAAAAATGTCGTCTATGAAACGTAGCCATATGTGAGCGTGTTGTTGGAACAGGGGATGTGTATAGACGTGTTCTTCTTCGAAGTTAATCATGTACGCATTTGCGTACGGAGGGGCCACGTTGGACCCCATAGCGGTGCCACGCCTCTGGCCATAGTAAGTATCCCCAAATAGAAAAAAGTTTTTTGTCAACACAATTTCAAGTAATTTTAGGCAACATTCCTGTTGTGTGTTACTCAGGGTGGAATGTTTATTGAGGAGAATAGCTGTGGCCAGTATGCCTTTCTCATGTGTGATTGAAGTATAGAGGCTGTTCACATCTAATGTAAGTAAGTGACAATCTATTGGGACATCAGTATTTTTTAATTTTTGTAAAAAATCAGAAGTGTCTAGAATGAAGGATTTCGATGTTTTTATCAGGGGGGTCAGAATTTTCTCTAAATAAATTGCTAGGGGAGAGAGGATGGACTCGGTGGAGGCTACGATAGGGCGCCCTGGGGGTTTAGTCAGATCTTTATGTATTTTCGGTAGAGTATAAAATACTGGAGTGATGGGATCTTGTTTGGTTAGGAAGCTTGCAGTCTTGGGGTCTAGGATACCTGATACTGAATAAGAATCAATAGTAAAGGCAATTAATTCCCGTACCTGTGGTGTGGGATCTCTTGATAGTATCTCGTATGTCTCAGTATCGGATAACTGTCTATTAATTTCTGCAAGGTAATCCCTCTTGTCCATGACAACGAGAGCCCCACCTTTGTCCGCGGGTTTAATGGTTATGTCTTTATTAGTTTGTAACGAGTTCAATGCTATTTTCTCCTCCTGAGATAAGTTATTGGAATGTCTAAAGTGGCCCTCTGTGTTAGCCATAAGGATGTCACCTACCAATTTTTGGGAAAGAGAAATATACGTCTCAATGGGATGCTTATTTTTAGGGGGCATAAAGGAACTTTTGTTCCTGAGTCCCAGGTTTTGGATGGAGAGGGGTCCCGGTGAAATAGTACTCGTCGGTCGTTCTGGTATTAGCTCCTGGAAATGGGCTTTAAGTCTCACAGTTCGATAGAATTTTTGTAATTCCTGTTCTAGCGAGAACGTATTAAACGTAGGTGTGGGACAGAAGGATAAACCTTTCTGTAGAACTGTGATTTGTATTGGTGATAGATTAGAGGATGAAATGTTAACGACTAGATTGTCCTCCTTACCTGGGAACGAGTCTGGATGCGTCCTTCTTGATTTCCTCCCGCCCCTCCTGGTCCTCCTCTTCTTTTGCCCCTCCTTGGGGCGTTGCCTAAAAAACGCGGTTCGTAGTGTCCGGATCTGTCGCTGTCCGAAGAGCCGGAGTAGTGTTGATGTCTGTATCCACGATAGAACTGTTGTTGCTGGTTTCCCTTCCAACGATAGACTCTGTCTAGTCTATAGTCCTCGGCGTCCCGTATAAATTTCTGTCTCTTTCCTTGTTCTGCGTATTTTCTGTATTCCAGTAGCTGTTTATCGATCCTTTCTTTGGTTGTAACTAGCTCTTCTTCAGGTGTAGTCGAGGTCAATTGGGATTCAGTGGTCTTGATCTGTGAGGATAATTCGGTGGTTGAGGTCTGAAGCTCCTCTATGGTCAGTAGAATGAGGTCGAGGGAGCATTTATTTAGGATGCTCTCAAAGCGCTCGCAAAACTCTTTCTTCTCCGCGAAGAGTGTTGGTCGGAGATGAGATCTCAGGCCTCTAGGGATCCGTTTGTTTTTATAGTATTCAGTAAGTGTGCTGCAGTGTAGTTCCCAGCCAATGAGTCGCTTTCGGTCACGTTCATACTCACGGATCTTCATCTCGTGGTTTGGGATGTGCAGGAACTCATTGGGTAGGTTTACTCTGGACACTATACTCTCTGCTGTAGTGGTGTCATACGAGAAGATATTCGTCATGCTTGTATGAAGGTGCCGGTATCCCACAGTACATACGTAATCTATAGAAAAATGGGGAACCGCACTCCGTTTTAGGGGTGGTATCACCGGTGCCGATCAAGGGCTACTTAAGCCGTATCCAATTAATAAGAATTTGAGGCACTCAGTCCGTAGGTTATGCAATTCAAATAATTTTTTTATTTTTATTATTATTCATGTTTTCTGCACCATCCATATGCCCGTGAAAAATAAGGAATGACAGATTATTTCTGACCAGACGTTTCGGTCACGGTGGACCTTCATCAGTGGTCATGTTATCTGGAATATACATATTGAAGTGTTTTACATATACATGGAATGCAGAGCATGAAGTCACAAAATAAATAAAGTAACATAGAACAAAAAATAAATAGATTTAAATTACAAGCAAAATTTCATAGTGTTGTCGCAGCAGAGTGAATACTGTCCAGGGGTTGGTAAAAACATCTGAGTGTGCGTAATCGTGAAAAATTCATATATTTATAACAATCAAATGGTTAGTAAAACATGATTATCTACGCTGGAGGAAGTATAGGGGGGGCAATAGATAGAGGGGGGAGGTGTCCAGGGAGTACATAAGTAAATAAATAAAGCCTATGGGAGATATTGGGCATATTGATATCCCGCAAATGTCAGGTAAAGCAACCTGTAGTATATCCCATGGGATCTGTCGTATGGTCCCATGGATATTCACAGATGCATGGATTCTCAGAAACACAAACTTATGGCATACACAGTTGTGGCATTGTATTAATGAGATTATAAAGTTTCATGAGGAGCGTCATCAAAGCATTTACAGATCCATGGATTTACATAATAGACACATGGCTGTGGCATAGCATAAGTATGTGGTTTCATGGGAAGCGTCACCCAGATATAAAGCTATGTAGGAGCAAATATAGATGCACATAAATCACATAGACATAGATGCACAAAAATCACAGAGATCACATGGTGGCAGCATAGTGGACCCAAGAAATCGGTGAATCGAATTTCACAAAGGTAACCTGTGGAGAAAGCATTGCAAATGGTTATCTACCTGTATGCTGGGTAAAGGTATGCTTGGGCGCTGGATGCAGGAGTGTGTAGGCTTTGAGCTGCTGTTTAAATAGCACACTGTCCGGCGATAGCGATCACCTTTCCTTTCCCCCTTAACCCCTCTCCGTCCCCTACCTTGACTATATCTATACCCTTATGTTATCTACATATCCTTTGGACCTAACAGCCATACAGGCACACACGTATGGAATATGCCACAACATAATTTCCTTTACGCTATTGACTGTTCCCCATAGGTCACAATAGGATGATTTTAGTACTTAGTTATCCTCAGATCATTATAGATACCATAGAGAGTGTGGATCCAACTCACATAATACTCCAAATATTAAGCTCATGACCTGTCATATCCATGAGGCCACTTCTCCACCCCTAGCTCCTCCCCCAGTCTTTTTGTCACCTCCCCCAACTACCTCCCGGATGATCTATCCACATTATACACCATTATCCTATATCCCCTTCTTTCAGATCAACAATATTGTGTATATAGATTAGATCCCATCTCCCATTCCAACCATATTGTTGCACATGTAGATCGCATCCCATCTCTCTTCCAACCTTATTACACACAGTAAGATATAATGTCTGGCCATGCAGTGGAACGCATTAACATATTAACTCCGCCCCTTTTACACAGTGTGGAACGCATGAACAACTCCACAGTTCACTACAGCCGGTCATGTGACCGGAATTACCATAATCCACAGCCCTAGCTGAGACTTCCGCCCTTTGGAACGCATACATGCGTTCCAGATGACACATGACTTCCTGTCAGGTGATCGCTATCGCCGGACAGTGTGCTATTTAAACAGCAGCTCAAAGCCTACACACTCCTGCATCCAGCGCCCAAGCATACCTTTACCCAGCATACAGGTAGATAACCATTTGCAATGCTTTCTCCACAGGTTACCTTTGTGAAATTCGATTCACCGATTTCTTGGGTCCACTATGCTGCCACCATGTGATCTCTGTGATTTTTGTGCATCTATGTCTATGTGATTTATGTGCATCTATATTTGCTCCTACATAGCTTTATATCTGGGTGACGCTTCCCATGAAACCACATACTTATGCTATGCCACAGCCATGTGTCTATTATGTAAATCCATGGATCTGTAAATGCTTTGATGACGCTCCTCATGAAACTTTATAATCTCATTAATACAATGCCACAACTGTGTATGCCATAAGTTTGTGTTTCTGAGAATCCATGCATCTGTGAATATCCATGGGACCATACGACAGATCCCATGGGATATACTACAGGTTGCTTTACCTGACATTTGCGGGATATCAATATGCCCAATATCTCCCATAGGCTTTATTTATTTACTTATGTACTCCCTGGACACCTCCCCCCTCTATCTATTGCCCCCCCTATACTTCCTCCAGCGTAGATAATCATGTTTTACTAACCATTTGATTGTTATAAATATATGAATTTTTCACGATTACGCACACTCAGATGTTTTTACCAACCCCTGGACAGTATTCACTCTGCTGCGACAACACTATGAAATTTTGCTTGTAATTTAAATCTATTTATTTTTTGTTCTATGTTACTTTATTTATTTTGTGACTTCATGCTCTGCATTCCATGTATATGTAAAACACTTCAATATGTATATTCCAGATAACATGACCACTGATGAAGGTCCACCGTGACCGAAACGTCTGGTCAGAAATAATCTGTCATTCCTTATTTTTCACGGGCATATGGATGGTGCAGAAAACATGAATAATAATAAAAATAAAAAAATTATTTGAATTGCATAACCTACGGACTGAGTGCCTCAAATTCTTATTAATTGGATACGGCTTAAGTAGCCCTTGATCGGCACCGGTGATACCACCCCTAAAACGGAGTGCGGTTCCCCATTTTTCTATAGATTACGTATGTACTGTGGGATACCGGCACCTTCATACAAGCATGACGAATATCTTCTCGTATGACACCACTACAGCAGAGAGTATAGTGTCCAGAGTAAACCTACCCAATGAGTTCCTGCACATCCCAAACCACGAGATGAAGATCCGTGAGTATGAACGTGACCGAAAGCGACTCATTGGCTGGGAACTACACTGCAGCACACTTACTGAATACTATAAAAACAAACGGATCCCTAGAGGCCTGAGATCTCATCTCCGACCAACACTCTTCGCGGAGAAGAAAGAGTTTTGCGAGCGCTTTGAGAGCATCCTAAATAAATGCTCCCTCGACCTCATTCTACTGACCATAGAGGAGCTTCAGACCTCAACCACCGAATTATCCTCACAGATCAAGACCACTGAATCCCAATTGACCTCGACTACACCTGAAGAAGAGCTAGTTACAACCAAAGAAAGGATCGATAAACAGCTACTGGAATACAGAAAATACGCAGAACAAGGAAAGAGACAGAAATTTATACGGGACGCCGAGGACTATAGACTAGACAGAGTCTATCGTTGGAAGGGAAACCAGCAACAACAGTTCTATCGTGGATACAGACATCAACACTACTCCGGCTCTTCGGACAGCGACAGATCCGGACACTACGAACCGCGTTTTTTAGGCAACGCCCCAAGGAGGGGCAAAAGAAGAGGAGGACCAGGAGGGGCGGGAGGAAATCAAGAAGGACGCATCCAGACTCGTTCCCAGGTAAGGAGGACAATCTAGTCGTTAACATTTCATCCTCTAATCTATCACCAATACAAATCACAGTTCTACAGAAAGGTTTATCCTTCTGTCCCACACCTACGTTTAATACGTTCTCGCTAGAACAGGAATTACAAAAATTCTATCGAACTGTGAGACTTAAAGCCCATTTCCAGGAGCTAATACCAGAACGACCGACGAGTACTATTTCACCGGGACCCCTCTCCATCCAAAACCTGGGACTCAGGAACAAAAGTTCCTTTATGCCCCCTAAAAATAAGCATCCCATTGAGACGTATATTTCTCTTTCCCAAAAATTGGTAGGTGACATCCTTATGGCTAACACAGAGGGCCACTTTAGACATTCCAATAACTTATCTCAGGAGGAGAAAATAGCATTGAACTCGTTACAAACTAATAAAGACATAACCATTAAACCCGCGGACAAAGGTGGGGCTCTCGTTGTCATGGACAAGAGGGATTACCTTGCAGAAATTAATAGACAGTTATCCGATACTGAGACATACGAGATACTATCAAGAGATCCCACACCACAGGTACGGGAATTAATTGCCTTTACTATTGATTCTTATTCAGTATCAGGTATCCTAGACCCCAAGACTGCAAGCTTCCTAACCAAACAAGATCCCATCACTCCAGTATTTTATACTCTACCGAAAATACATAAAGATCTGACTAAACCCCCAGGGCGCCCTATCGTAGCCTCCACCGAGTCCATCCTCTCTCCCCTAGCAATTTATTTAGAGAAAATTCTGACCCCCCTGATAAAAACATCGAAATCCTTCATTCTAGACACTTCTGATTTTTTACAAAAATTAAAAAATACTGATGTCCCAATAGATTGTCACTTACTTACATTAGATGTGAACAGCCTCTATACTTCAATCACACATGAGAAAGGCATACTGGCCACAGCTATTCTCCTCAATAAACATTCCACCCTGAGTAACACACAACAGGAATGTTGCCTAAAATTACTTGAAATTGTGTTGACAAAAAACTTTTTTCTATTTGGGGATACTTACTATGGCCAGAGGCGTGGCACCGCTATGGGGTCCAACGTGGCCCCTCCGTACGCAAATGCGTACATGATTAACTTCGAAGAAGAACACGTCTATACACATCCCCTGTTCCAACAACACGCTCACATATGGCTACGTTTCATAGACGACATTTTTTGCATTTGGAAGGGACCCACTTCCACCATAGACAGCTTTATCCATGACCTCAATCACATTCATAATGAACTAGGATTTACCTCACACATCAGCCAAGAGGAAATCAGTTTCCTCGATACCCTAATCAAAATTGATCAATCCGGATCTCTCAGCATAGATTTATACCATAAACCCACGGACCGCAATAGCCTTCTTCTCTACAACAGTTGTCACCCTAGAGCCACAAAAAAATCATTACCACGGTCCCAGTACACACGGGTAGATCGGATCGTTACAGATACCACAACAAAAAATACTAGATTCGAGAACATGACCGACAGGTTTGTACAAAGAGGCTACCCGCAGGGAATTCTAAATGAAACTCTCCTGGAACTCAAAAACCCACCCACGTTACCGGAAACAAAACGGGACAACTCCAATAGGATTGCATGCGTAACTACTTACCATCCCCTTATGCCCAAAATTCAGCAGGCCCTCAAAAAGAATTGGTCACTACTATCCAAGGCTTATCCGGACATCAAAGAGTTCCAACAATATCCGCTGACTTGTTATAAGAGACCACCTAATATCAAGGACAAATTAATTAAAGCAGATGTAGGTAGCTTCACGAGACCTTTAAAACAAACTTTTTTACGCAGTAAACGACAAGGGACATACCCGTGCTTACACTGTGCCCATTGCTCCAGTGTCATTAAAGGCGAATACGCCACACACCCACGCACCGGAAAAGCCATAGCAATCAGAGGATTCTACACCTGCGAATCCAGCTTTGTTGTTTACTTAATAAAATGCCCATGTGGCCTCGGATACGTCGGCGAAACCACGCAACACATCAGGGACCGGATAAGCAAACATAAATCCACGATCAGACTAGGCCATACTTTCCTACCGATACCTCATCATTTCATTGAAAAGAAACACCAAATTTCCCAATTACGTTTCCAAATCCTGGAGCAAATTGACCAACCGAGAAGGGGAGGAAACCGGACGCTCCTCCTTAGGCAAAGGGAAGCTTTCTGGATCCATAAACTGGGGACATTAACACCACACGGCTTAAACCGCGAATGTGATTTCTTTATAAACTTGTAAAAATATTGATGTATGTTAACATTTATGTCTCTCATTTTTCCTACAGACGCACTGAAATTGTCCACAAGCGGGTGAGGGTGATGTATTGGCCTCGGTTCCCCTTGTTCCTCTTCCCTTTTTCTCCCCCTGCCCTTTCCTTTCCCCCTTAACCCCTCTCCGTCCCCTACCTTGACTATATCTATACCCTTATGTTATCTACATATCCTTTGGACCTAACAGCCATACAGGCACACACGTATGGAATATGCCACAACATAATTTCCTTTACGCTATTGACTGTTCCCCATAGGTCACAATAGGATGATTTTAGTACTTAGTTATCCTCAGATCATTATAGATACCATAGAGAGTGTGGATCCAACTCACATAATACTCCAAATATTAAGCTCATGACCTGTCATATCCATGAGGCCACTTCTCCACCCCTAGCTCCTCCCCCAGTCTTTTTGTCACCTCCCCCAACTACCTCCCGGATGATCTATCCACATTATACACCATTATCCTATATCCCCTTCTTTCAGATCAACAATATTGTGTATATAGATTAGATCCCATCTCCCATTCCAACCATATTGTTGCACATGTAGATCGCATCCCATCTCTCTTCCAACCTTATTACACACAGTAAGATATAATGTCTGGCCATGCAGTGGAACGCATTAACATATTAACTCCGCCCCTTTTACACAGTGTGGAACGCATGAACAACTCCACAGTTCACTACAGCCGGTCATGTGACCGGAATTACCATAATCCACAGCCCTAGCTGAGACTTCCGCCCTTTGGAACGCATACATGCGTTCCAGATGACACATGACTTCCTGTCAGGTGATCGCTATCGCCGGACAGTGTGCTATTTAAACAGCAGCTCAAAGCCTACACACTCCTGCATCCAGCGCCCAAGCATACCTTTACCCAGCATACAGGTAGATAACCATTTGCAATGCTTTCTCCACAGGTTACCTTTGTGAAATTCGATTCACCGATTTCTTGGGTCCACTATGCTGCCACCATGTGATCTCTGTGATTTTTGTGCATCTATGTCTATGTGATTTATGTGCATCTATATTTGCTCCTACATAGCTTTATATCTGGGTGACGCTTCCCATGAAACCACATACTTATGCTATGCCACAGCCATGTGTCTATTATGTAAATCCATGGATCTGTAAATGCTTTGATGACGCTCCTCATGAAACTTTATAATCTCATTAATACAATGCCACAACTGTGTATGCCATAAGTTTGTGTTTCTGAGAATCCATGCATCTGTGAATATCCATGGGACCATACGACAGATCCCATGGGATATACTACAGGTTGCTTTACCTGACATTTGCGGGATATCAATATGCCCAATATCTCCCATAGGCTTTATTTATTTACTTATGTACTCCCTGGACACCTCCCCCCTCTATCTATTGCCCCCCCTATACTTCCTCCAGCGTAGATAATCATGTTTTACTAACCATTTGATTGTTATAAATATATGAATTTTTCACGATTACGCACACTCAGATGTTTTTACCAACCCCTGGACAGTATTCACTCTGCTGCGACAACACTATGAAATTTTGCTTGTAATTTAAATCTATTTATTTTTTGTTCTATGTTACTTTATTTATTTTGTGACTTCATGCTCTGCATTCCATGTATATGTAAAACACTTCAATATGTATATTCCAGATAACATGACCACTGATGAAGGTCCACCGTGACCGAAACGTCTGGTCAGAAATAATCTGTCATTCCTTATTTTTCACGGGCATATGGATGGTGCAGAAAACATGAATAATAATAAAAATAAAAAAATTATTTGAATTGCATAACCTACGGACTGAGTGCCTCAAATTCTTATTAATAGGAGCAGAGAGCAGGGCACGGGGCCGGGCAGCAGATGAGATAAGCCGCGGTGGAGGGGGCCGGGCCGGGGTCACGGGGTGTACTACCTGTAGTCTAGGTGGGAGTGGTCCCGACTCCCACCGCGGCGCCAGTCAGATTCCCGCCGCATCAGTGTCTGACTGAGACTGACTGAGTGTGTCTCACTCAGTCTCACTGCTGCCAGCCTGTGCGTCAGCCTGCCTGCGCTGTGGGACCGGTCCGAGTTCGACCCTTCTCCAGTCTGCTCAGTTGGCCGGTGCTCCTGCCTCCTCCTCAACTGGTCTCCACTCCGGCGTGCGGCATCCACTGTCTACAGTCCTGCCTCTGTGCCTGCCCAGTGCCTGTTGTAACAGCTGTTGCTGTTCTGACTGTGCCTCAGCCTCTAAAAGTAAGTGAAAAGAATTGTGAGAAGAACTAAGAAGATTATGATGAGAATCATACTGAGTGATGATGTTGATAATGATGATCTGAATTCTGAAGTTAAAAAGAGCTGCCTGCAGACCTGAAGTGAAGGGCCCCCAAGAAAAGCAAGGGGCAGGGGCCCCCGCGCCCTCCTTATCATTGCAGGTATGCAGGCAGCTCTTTTTAACTTCAGAATTCAGATCATCAGACTCTCACTAATTAGAAATTTACAGCACACACCCTGCGCCCTGGCCTGTAGTGTCCACCATCAGACAGGGGAGGGAAGAAACCCCAGAACTAGAGTGTGCCCCCCAAAAGAAGGAAGGGGCGCCCTCCTTATCACTGCTGGCATCTCTTTTTAACTTCAGATCATCAGACTCTCACTTACGAATTACAGCACACATCTCTGTAGTGTCCACCATCAGACAGGGGAGGGAAGAAACCCCAGAACTAGAGTGTGCCCCCCAACTGGAGTTTCTTCCCTCCCCTGTCTGATGGTGGACACTACAGAGGTGTGTGCTGTAATTAGTAAGTGAGAGTCTGATGATCTGAAGTTTCTGAAGTTAAAAAGAGATGCCAGCAGTGATAAGGAGGGCGCCCCTTCCTTCTTTTGGGGGGCACACTCTAGTTCTGGGGTTTCTTCCCCCCCGCCCCCCTTATATGACAGACTAAGGGTACTTTTACACTTGCGGCAGGACGGATCCGGCAGGCTGTTCAGCCTGTCGGTTCTGTCCTGCCGCTATTTCGCTGGACCGCTGCTCCGTCCCCATTGACTATAATGGGGATGGGGAGGAGCTCCGGCGCAACACGGCACTGCGCAGTGAGAGGCTACCGGACAAAAAAGTCTGACTTGCAGTACTTTTCGTCCGCCAGCCTTTCACCGCACACTGCCGTGCTGCACCGAAGCTTCGTCCCCGTCCCCATTATAGTCAATGGGGATGGAGCAGCGGCACGGCGAAATAGCGGCAGGACGGATCCGACAGGCTGAACAGTTACTCATTTAATTTTTTTTCAATTCTTCATGTTACAGATTGGCTACTTTATCAGTTACTGAATGGTTTTCAATTTTGAATAAAAAGGTTCATATACTTATTTGTTTTTTCCTCTGACTTTTCTATGCTCATGGCGGTGGGAGATCTAGGATGGGTGTTTGGGTGGGAGCTCTGGAAGGGGTGGTGGGAGGCCCGATAGATATGTGGGGGTGGGAGATTGAGGGGGGCCATGATTTTTTTTTGCAATGGGGCTCATGCATTTCTAGCTACGCCCCTGTACCCATCTTCAAAGATCATCTAAAATTTCTCAGGATAGCAGTGTTTATGAGAGGTCGCCTCTGTCACTTTCAATTTTAAGCGCTCCCCTTTGGTCTATCATCAGCTCCCAGACCAGAATTTTCACAAAAGTAGTGGCAGAAATAATCAGTTATCTTCATCTACAGGGCGTTCTTATTGTACCGTAGTTAGACGACTTCCTATTAGCAGCACAATCAGAAAGTTGGCTTCTGGTACATCTAGACCTCGTTCAAAGGACCTTCACGGATCTGGGATGGTTTATAAATTTCCAAAAATCCAACAGCGTCCCAGCTCAGCAAAGAGTCTTTTTAGGGGTCCTTCTCGACTCTTGCTTGCTGATGTCCTTTCTTCCAGAAGAAAAGCAATCGTCCCTTCAATTAAAAGTGAAACAGTTTTGCAGTCTAAGATCCACTATCAGAAACATCATGACAATCCTGGGAGTTCTAACATCCTCAATCCCGGCTGTCAGGTGGGTGCAAAGCCACACCAGAATCCTGCAGGCTTTTCTTCTAGCATCTTGGAATGGCAGCAGAAACTCTCTGGACAAGAAAATATTAATTCCACAGTTCGTGAAACATTCCCTGACTTGGTGGAGGATAAGAAGAAATCTTCAGAGAGGTGTCTTTTGGCGCCAAGAAAATCTTCTAGTAGTGTCTACAGATGCCAGCAGATGAGGCTGGGGAGGTCATACTGGAGACCTTATGGTTCAAGGAGTCTGGGATGATTCCATGCGACAGGCATCCTCAAAACTAAGAGAACTCAGAGCAGTCTATGAGGTTCTTCTGGCCCTTCACTCAAAAACCTCTCTCGATCATGTCAAGATCCTGTCGGACAATATGATGACAATCGCTTATTTAAACAGACGGGGGGCACCCAGAGCAGATCACTGGCAGCGACATCAAGGGATATCTTTCTCTTTGCAGAGAAACACCTGTCCTCTCTAACGGCAGTACACTTAAAAGGAAGCAGCAATATGGTGGCCGTCAGACTCTAAAAGACGGAGAATGGACTCTACATCCCAAAGTCTTCCTTCAAGTTAGCGAGATGTGGGGTGTTCCAATTCTTGTTTTATTCGAAGATCGGATTAACAGGAACAGAGAGAGATCTGAACCTGTAATCTCCACCCTGCTAAAAAGTCGGAAAGTTATAACCTCCAAGATCTATCACAGAACGTGAAAGGCTTTTCTTTTGTTTTCAGGTAACGAGATCCAGCAAAGTTCCTCAGTCAACATCCCTGTCATTCTGGTCTTTCTACAGGCAGGTTTGAACAAGGGGCTCAAGCCATCCACCCTTAACCACTTCCCGACCGCCCATTGACTATAAACGTCTTGGGCAGTCGGGTTTATCTCTGAACGTCCTTTCAGAGATGGCAGCTGCACGTTAATCATGCAACTGCCGAGTGGGGCCTCGCTGTCAGTGACAGTAGGGTACCCCAGAGAAAAGGCAGGGACCACTCGTGGGTATCCCTGCCTTCTAGATCGCTGCATACACAGCGCTGAATGAGCGCTGTGCATACAGTTGAGGAAGCGATCTACCACTTCTTGTCCCGACCCGGTGGTGTGCAGGAGCTGTCGGGTCTTCCACACACCTCAATCAGCCCTGCACTGAGGCTGTACAGCACAGTATTCTGCTGTACAGCCTCTCTGGGGGGTGTAATTCCCCTGTAACTGAGGCTACTATGTCAGCCCCAGTTACAGGAGAAATCAATAGTTTAAAAAATAAAAAAATTAAGTTAAATGTCCCCCAGAGGTCTTGTATGACCTTGTGGGGGACGCAAAGTATAAAATAAAAAATTAAACATAAAAAAAAAGTGTTTTAAAAAAAAATGGTCCGGTCTGGAAGTGGTTAAAGTTCAAATCTCTGTATTAACAGTTTTTTCTAGAAACAAACCTATCTGACCATCCTTTGATCGGTCACACTCTACCATCCCACCTTGGGACTTGAATCTAGTCCTTACGGTACTTATGAGTTCTCCATTTGAACCGATTGAAGATATTTCCCTCAAACTCCCGACCTTAAAAACTACTTTCCTCCTGGCCATAATGGCAAGAAGGGTGGGGGAAATTCAAGCCTTCTCATGCTGTCCTCCCTATGTCAGGATCCTAGACGAAAGGATAAACCTAAAACATTGTCCATCCTTCCTCCCGAAGGTAGTATCCAAATTTCACTGTAATCAGGAGATCAATTTACCATCAATCTGTCCATCACCTTCGACAGACCTGGAGAGGCGCTTTCATAACCTGGATGTGAGACGTTGTGTGCTTACCTACCTAAAGATCTGGGAGGAAGATAGAAAATCGGATCACCTCCTCCTTCAGTTTCAGGGGCCTAACAAGGGTCAGACAGCCAGTAAAGCCACCATTACAAGATGGATAAAGCAGGCAATCTCTTTTTGTTATACTCAGAAGAATCTAGATCCTCTGAAGGGACTCAAGGCCCATTCAACACGTGCTATGTCGACCTCTTGGGCGGAAAATGCATCCATCTCAATTGAGGAGATTTGTAAAGCAGCTGTTTGGGCAAATCCAATGACTTTCTTTAACCATTATAAATTAAATGTCTTACATAATCAGGATTTATCCTTTGGGGGCAGAATTCTTTCTGCCGTAATCCCGCGCTAGGGAAGACTCCTCTGTTATTCCTCCTGTCAGTGCCATTGGGGAGGCGCAGGGGAAAAGGGTTAATTACTCTTACCGGTAATTGGATTTTCCAATAGCCTCCCCAACGGCACTTTGGGGTTTTCCCATCCTTAATTATGATTTCCGTGGATTTATGATTACATATTCTCTTTGTATTCCGGTTGGATTAATATAATTTTTTTTTGCATCACTACCGTGTACTTTGTCATTTACTGATTAGGTAAGGGGAGGAGGCCCCTTTTAAAATTGAGCTTCTGTGTTGTTTCCTGTCCTGGAGACAGGGATCACCCTCCTGTCAGTGCCGTTGGGGAGGCTATTGGAAAATCCTATTATCGGTAAGAATAATTAACCCTTTTGCAGCATAGATTTCACTAAAATGATTTGTTGATGGAAGCTGTGTTAGGGTATGTTCACACAATGGATTTTCAAAACACTCTAAAAAAGATCAGCGCAGAGTCCACGTTTTTTCACGCTTTGTTTCAATATAAAGCTGCATTGTCCACTCGGATTCGCGCCAAAAACCGTGTGGAACACACACAAAAAACACATTGACTTACATGGAGCTTTTTTTTTTTATACTTTCCATTTATTTCAATGGGAGATTTAGAGCGGATTCTGTCCCAAGATAGGGAATGCTGCTTCTTTTTTCAACATTGAAGTGCTGCTTTCCATTGAAACGCGTCAAAATCAGCATAAAAAAACTGTGAACTGGCCCTTGCCTGCACATAATGCAGAATAGGCAAGTTTTTTTCCTGTGCAAATTTTCCTGCAGAAAAAATGGATGGAAGCAAGGGTTAAAGTCAAAACAAACCTCAATATTTATTACCCTGATTCTACAGTTTACAGATACACTCCATATGTGGTCGTAAGCTGCTGTATGGTCACACGGCAGGTCTCTGGGAAGAAGTACCATATTGTTTTTGGAGAGCAGATTTTGCTGGAATTGTTTTGGGGCGCCATGTCACATTTGAAGAGACCCTAAGGTACCCCTACAGTGGAAACCCCCAAAAAGTGACCCCATTTTGGAAATTACATCCCTCAAGGAATTTATTGAAGGGTGTATAGACAGCTACCTTCGGCTAAGGTGGTGGAGCCCATTTTGGAAATTACACCCCTCAAGGAATTTATTGAAGGGTGTATAGACAGCTCCCTTCGGCTGAGGTGGTGGAGCCTTGACTGCCAGAAATCGGGTGCGTGCCAGTGGGTGATGGAGCGGTTGCTGCGGCAGGCTGGACCACCACATCGGAGCCACGCTTCTCCCAGGCCACTTTATGGTGACGCTGCATATGTTGGCGCAGGGCCGTAGTGCCAACATTGGCACCCTGGCCACGCTTCACCCTCTGCCCACAGATTCTACATAAGGCCACGTTCACCTACTTAAAAAAACTGCTACACCGCCGAGTAGATGATTTTACCCCCAACACTATGGACTGACTGACTGCTACCGCCGCTGCCTCCTTGAGCCCCTGCACAGTTACTTCCCGGACAGGTAGGCTCCCACAAAGTGGGTGGTCTATCCCGGGCGCGTTTGGCTACCGACCTCCCACTGCTGCCACCCTGCTAACTCCCGCCCACGCTAGAGACTTGCTGGCTCACGGGCAAGCTGCCACCCTCTTCTCCCGATGATGATGAAGCCCCTTCGTCACCCGACTCCCAAGTGTGATCAGCTGCATCATCATCATCGAGTAATGTCTGCACATCACTGATGTCCTCCTCAACAGTCTCTGTGTCAGGAGCCTGACCGCTCTCAACACCAGCTCCCACGCCACTCTCCTCATTACTACTTGCCCACCTAGCGGAGGAAGCGGCGGATGTCTCCTCCACACCTTGGCTGGGTAGTAGCTGCTGACTGTCCTCTAGTAGCTCTTCCTCACTGAAAAGTGGAGCTGAGCCTACAGCATATAATACTTCTCGCAGTGAGGGAACAGAAAAGGACAGAGGCAGGTTGAGGACAGGTGAGGGCACAGGGCCTGCTCCCGGGTCATGCCAACTTAGGGTTGTGTCTGACGAACCCACTGACTCTTGGGTGTCTGATGTCACTTCTGACGAAGTCGAAGATCGAGTCAACCTTTCAAGAACCGCTGGGTTGCTGGTCACGACATGACTGCTAGCTGACACTGGAAGCTCAGGCCTCTGGAAGTGACCCCTGCTGCCAGGGCCCCTTACTCTGCTGTGACCTCTGCCTGCGCTAGAAACATTAAGGCCTCTGCCACTCCCCTATGCAGGGCCTGCCACTTCTCTGCCTGACATACTGTTAGATCAAATAATCAAATGTTAGATCAAATATTTTTTATTTCGCCACTAATACACAGCAAACAGGGCTTTAGAATATATCACTGCACCATTAAACGGCAAATAGGCACAACTTTTTTAAAACTGTTACAGAACACAACAGGCTTTTCAACAGATAAGTGCAACGCTGGACGGCAAATATATTTTTATTTTGCCACTAATACATGGCAAAATGGGCTTTAGAGTATATCAGTGCACTGCACAAAGGCAATTAGGCCCTAATTTTCGTCAACTTTTATATTAGGATACCTAATATGTATACTTTTTTATTTATTTCACTTTAATACAATAATAGCATTTTTGAAACAAAAAAAATGATGTTTTAATGTCTCCATGTTCTGAGAGCTATCGTTTTGTTTGTTTTTTAAACAATTTTCTAATGTAGGGGCTCATTTTTTGCGCGATAAGGTGATGGTTTTATTGGTACCATTTTGTGGGTCGTATGCCTTTTTGATCACTTGGTGCACTTTTTGTGATGTAAGGTGACAAAAATGACTTTTTTTGACACAGTTTTTATTATTATTTTTTATGGTGTTTATCGGACGGAATGGATCATGTGATATATTTATAGAGCCGGCCGTCACGGACGCGGCAATACCAAATATGTCTATTTTTTATTTTTTTTTCTATTTTAAAGATTTTTTTTAAATCACTTAATTGGGGAGGTGTTTTTTTTACGTGAAACCTTTTTTTTATTTTTTATTATAAAACAATTAATTTTTTTATTTTACACTTTGCGTCCCCCATATGGTCACACAAGACCTCTGGGGGATATTTAACGTCACTTTTGTTTTTCACTAGTGATTTCTCCTGTAACTGGGGTTGACATAGTAGTCCCAGTTACAGAGGAAATACATCCCCAGAGAGGCTGTACAGCAGTATACTGCACCGTACAGCCTCAGTGCAGGGCTGATTGAGGTCTGTGGAAGACCCGACAGCTCCTGCATTCTCCCGGCCCGGCGGTCACATAGCGCTTCCTGATCTGTATACACAGCGGTTGTTGAGCACTGTGTATGCAGCGATCTAGAAGGCAGAGACACTGAGGAACGGTCCCTGCCTTCTCTCTGGGTTGCCCTGCTGTCACTGACAGCGGGCCCCCCGCTCGGCAGCTGCACAATTAGCGTTCCAGAACGTCCATTCAGAGATAAACGACCGCCCATAGGACATTTATAGTCAATGGGCGGTCGTGAAGTGGTTAAATAAGCCAGCACCTCATCTGCAGAAAGCTGTTTTGGGGTGATTGCTCCTCATCAGTGCAGAGCAGAGAGTACTGGCTTAGCTGGGTGAGAGGCTTGTCAGGATTTGACTGCACTGATGAGGGACAGTTTACAGGGGATGGTAACTGTCTCTGTAAAATCCTTAGCAGGGGACGCTGTCCTGGCACTCCCAAGACCTAACCATCCCAATGGTATAACAAGGTGATCTTATGGCATTGCTTTCTCCTTAGTTCTACCACACAGTAGTAATGCCCACATTGTGCTCTGTCACAGTAGCAATACCCACATTGTGCCCCATCACAGTAGCAATGTGCACAGGGCCGGCTCCAGGTGCATGTGGGCCCCCTTGTTGCATTTGTCAAATATCACTACGGCATCTGAGAGTGTTAAAAAACGTAAGCGCTGGCTTCCTGCTCATACGCGCCTTCTCCCAGAGGAAATCAGGGAAAGCACCCTGTTCTAACAATGAGCCGCAGCCTGTACTAGGCTTCCAGGCTCATTGTTAGTATATTCCAGTTCAGGCCACTAAAGTGTGATAATGATTTCTATAGAGAATAATGGAGCAATTTCCATTATTCTGTATAAGTTGCAATCTGATGAAAAGTAATTTAAAAAAGTTAAACAAAAAAAGTTTTGAAAATATTTAAAAAACTTAAAATGTAATATTACCCCACTTTCCCCAAAAATTAACATAAAAAGAATAACGTTATGGGCATTGTCTCATGCAAAAACACCCATACTATTAAAATCTAAATAAAAGTTAGCCCATATGGTGACGAATGTAACAGAAATTTTTTTAAAAAAAGGCTGATTTGCAGTTTTTTCATCACTTTATCTCCTAAGAAAATTGATTAAAGAGTGATCAAGTCATACACACCCCAAAATGGAATTGTAAAAAAAGACAGATTTCCCTCAAATGAGCCCCCACACATCTCTGTAGTCATAACTATAAAAAAAAGTTATGGGGGTCACCGGGGAGAAGGGGTTCTGTTAGGGTTGCCACCTTTCCCAACAAAAAATAATAGATACACAAATTAAAAAGGTTGGTGTGTCTATTTAAGTTTTATTTAGCCTCTATTTTTGAAATGATTATGCTGGGATTAGATTTTACAGCCTTCTACATTAAAGTCAAGAACCTTAACCACTGGGCTATAGAGCTTCAGGTTAACCTGCTGTACATATATTATGGTAGTTTCCCATATATTATGCATTCACATATCAGAACTGCCATGTGATTGGTTGACTAGATAATTGCATTAATGAGAAATAGAACAGGTGTTCCTAATAATTCTTTAGGTGAGTGTATATATATATATATATATATATATATATATTTATATATATATATACACTCACCTAAAGAATTATTAGGAACACCTGTTCTATTTCTCATTAATGCAATTATCTAGTCAACCAATCACATGGCAGTTGCTTCAATGCATTTAGGGGTGTGGTCCTGGTCAAGACAATCTCCTGAACTCCAAACTGAATGTCAGAATGGGAAAGAAAGGTGATTTAAGCAATTTTGAGCGTGGCATGGTTGTTGGTGCCAGACGGGCCGGTCTGAGTATTTCACAATCTGCTCAGTTACTGGGATTTTCACGCACAACCATTTCTAGGGTTTACAAAGAATGGTGTGAAAAGGGAAAAACATCCAGTATGCGGCAGTCCTGTGGGCAAAAATGCCTTGTGGATGCTAGAGGTCAGAGGAGAATGGGCCGACTGATTCAAGCTGATAGAAGAGCAAAGTTGACTGAAATAACCACTCGTTACAACCGAGGTATGCAGCAAAGCATTTGTGAAGCCACAACACGCACAACCTTAAGGCGGATGGGCTACAATAGCAGAAGACCCCACCGGGTACCACTTATCTCCACTTCAAATAGGAAAAAGAGGCTACAATTTGCACGAGCTCACCAAAATTGGACTGTTGAAGACTGGAAAAATGTTGCCTGGTCTGATGAGTCTCGATTTCTGTTGAGACATTCAAATGGTAGAGTCCGAATTTGGCGTAAACAGAATGAGAACATGTATCCATCCTCTGATGGATACTTCCAGCAGGATAATGCACCATGTCACAAAGCTCGAATCATTTCAAATTGGTTTCTTGAACATGACAATTAGTTCACTGTACTAAAATGGCCCCCACAGTCACCAGATCTCCACCCAATAGAGCATCTTTGGGATGTGGTGGAACGGGAGCTTCGTGCCCTGGATGTGCATCCCTCAAATCTCCATCAACTACAAGATGCTATCCTATAAATATGGGCCAACATTTCTAAAGAATGCTATCAGCACCTTGTTGAATCAATGCCATGTAGAATTAAGGCAGTTCTGAAGGCAAAAGGGGGTCCAACACCGTATTAGTATGGTGTTCCTAATAATTCTTTTGGTGAGTGTATATATATATATATATATATATATATATAAATTAATTACACATTTATTTTTGTGCCATAATTTTTTTTACAATTACTAAAAAATATATAAAATTATACTTCTAGTGTATAGGAATACCTAATACATGAGAAACTACTATGAGGTTTTTCTAGCACAGTTTAGCATTGCGCTTCATAGCACAGTTGTAACGGTCGCGTACACACACACACAGGGGGGAGGGAAGTGACCACTGCGCTCCACCCTTACCCCTGGCCCTGCCTACTTGCCTCGCGAGTCCTAATGACAGGGGACAACTGGACGGCAATCCCTAACTTGGAGTAAGTGCAGGGATGACAGACAGACAAACAACAGGACGTGAACGGACCGAGTCAATGCCAGGAAAGCTGCAAAGTACAAATGGAGCAAGCAGAGAATTGTCAGGAGAAGCCGGGGTCATAAATACCAGGAGAGCAGAGAAGTACAAGAGGAGTCCTAAGAGAGTAGTCAGGTGGGAGCCGAGGTCACAATACCAGGACGGAAACGCAGTACAGGAGGATCAGGCAAAAGGATGGTCAGGGAACAGGATCAGGTAAGTATTCAGCAGTCCAACAAATAGCCAGGAACCTAGAAATTAACAGGCAACCTGTAGCCAGCAGGCTGCCTGTATTTATAGTGGGGAGTGAGGGTCATGTGACGTGGCCAGCGTCACATGACCGACAGACCAACCAGTCGAGCACCGAGTGATCAGCTCGGCGCTCAAGGCAGACTAGGAGCAGGGAGCCACCCAGCTAGTAAAGCCGCCCTGGGAATGAGGTCAAACACAGAACCTCATTCCAAAAGCTAAGCAACAGTTCTGCGGGCAATGGGGGACCGAGTGCACCTTCGGAACCCCGTGACAGTACCCCCCCTTTTACGAGGGGCCACCGGACCCAAGACTTCAGGCGATGGCTTTTCAGGGTGTTCTAAATGAAATTTACGAACAAGTCTAGGAGCATGAACCTCCCTGGCAGGTACCCAAGATCTCTCTTCAGGTCCATACCCCTTCCAGTGAATCAGGTACTGCAAGGAATTACGCACCTTCCTGACATCCACTATTTTAGACACCACATACTCGACAGCATCATTAACAAGAACCGGCGGAGGCGAGGCTTTTGATGGTACTACCGGTTCAAAATATTTTTTAAGCAGAGATTTATGGAACACATTATGAATGTGGAATGACTCAGGCAGCTCCAACCTAAAAGATACCGGGTTAATCACTTCCGTGATCTTATATGGTCCAATAAAACGAGGAGCAAATTTTTTAGAAGTTACCTTGAGAGATAGATTCTTGGAGGACAACCATACTTTATCCCCAACCTGAAAGTTTACCCCCCTTGAACGTCTCCTATCGGCCTTGAGTTTTTGAGAACATTGAGCCTTTTCTAGGTTCGATTGAACCCGGGCCCAAACTGTGCACAGTTCGGAGGAGAGTTTATCCGCTTCAGGGTTAGAGGAGGAGACGGACGACCCAGAATGAAAACGGGGATGAAAACCATGGTTACAAAAGAAAGGGGAGACCCCAGCAGAAGAATTGACACGGTTATTCAAAGCAAATTCAGCCAACGGAAGGAATTTGACCCATAATTGCTGGTCATCAGCAACATACAACCTCAAGAATTGTTCCACAGACTGATTAAGGCGTTCAGTCTGCCCATTACTCTCAGGATGGTAGGCGGAAGAAAAAGACAATGAAATTTTACATCTTTGACAGAAGGCCCTCCAGAATTTGGACACAAACTGCACACCCCTGTAAGAAACAATATTTTCCGGGATGCCATGTAAACGAACAATCTCTCTCACAAAAATAGACGCCAGGGTTTTAGCATTCGGAAGTTTAGACAGGGGAATGAAATGAACCATCTTGCTAAACCTATCGACCACTACCCAAACCACAGTCTTACCCTCCGCCAGCGGTAGGTCAGTTATAAAGTCCATCGAGATATGGGACCAGGGTCTACTGGGAATGGGTAGGGGTCGTAGGTTACCAGCAGGGCGAGTCCTAGGTGTCTTGGACCTGGCACAAACCTCACAGGCTGACACGTAGGACTTGACATCCCTAGTTAGAGTGGGCCACCAATAAGATCTAGAAACCAGATCCTTAGTGCCCTCAACACCCGGATGTCCACAAAAGGCAGAATCGTGACACTCACCCAACAGCTGGAGACGAAATTGTACGGGAACAAACAACTTATCTGTTGGGGTGGATACCAGTGCCAGATGTTGTTCAGACCTAATGCGAGCCGAGATATCCTGGGTAAGAGCTGCTAAGAAGATTTTTGCTGGTAGGACGGATTCAGGTGGTACCTCAGTAGGTTGAAAAGCCTGGAAGCTCCGAGATAATGCGTCCGCCTTCACATTTTTACTTCCCGGCCTGAACGTGATGGAAAAATCAAAACGAGTAAAAAACAGAGCCCATCGGGCTTGTCGGGGATTCAACCTCTTAGCAGACTCGAGAAACATAAGGTTTTTATGGTCAGTGACAACAGTTACACAATGTCTTGCCCCCTCCAGGAAATGCCTCCACTCCTCAAATGCCCATTTAATGGCCAGCAGCTCCCTATTCCCTATGTCGTAGTTTCTCTCCGTGGGAGAGAATTTCCTGAAGAAGAAGGCACATGGTCTCAGATTTGTGAGGCTAGCAGGACCTTGTGAAAGGACTGCTCCTACGCCGTCCTCGGACGCATCCACCTCCACAATAAAAGGTTTCTCCTGATCAGGCTGGATCAGAATGGGAGCGCTACTAAATGCCTTTTTTAATTTTTCAAATGAAGAAATGGCCTCATTAGACCAATTCTCCAAATCCGCCCCTTTCTTAGTAAGGTCGGTCAACGGTTTAGCAATTACGGAAAAATTCATAATAAATTTACGATAATAATTGGCGAAACCTAAGAACCGTTGTAAGGCCTTTAAGGATGAAGGTCTTACCCATTCCTTAATTGCTAGTACCTTACCAGGATCCATCTTGAAGGCGTGAGGAGTCAGAACATGCCCTAGAAACAGAATCTCCTGTACACCAAAGACACATTTCTCTTGTTTAGCGGATAGCTGATTCTCCCTCAACACCTCTAATACTTGTTTAACATGAGACACATGGGATTCGAAGTCAGGAGAGAATATCAAAATGTCGTCAAGATAGACAATAACAAATTTACCTAAGTACTCCCTAAGAATGTCATTCATGAAGTTTTGGAACACAGCTGGGGCATTGCTGAGTCCAAAAGGCATCACTTGATATTCAAAGTGTCCTACCGGAGTATTGAACGCCGTCTTCCATTCGTCTCCCTCCTTGATTCGGATTAGATTGTATGCCCCTTTCAGGTCAATTTTGGAAAACCAGGTTGCCCCCAGAACCTGGTTAAATAAATCCGGAATCAATGGGAGGGAGTATCTATTCTGGACAGTGATTTTATTTAATCTCCGGTAATCGATACATGGCCTAAGACCACCATCTTTTTTCTTAACGAAGAAAAACCCCGCCCCCATAGGAGAGACAGAAGGTCTAATATGCCCTTTACCAAGGCTCTCCTTAATATAATCTTCCATGGCCTTGCGTTCGGGCATAGAAAGATTATAAATTCGTCCTTTAGGAAACTTGGCCCCCTCTACTAGCTCTATGGTACAATCATAAGGTCTATGGGGGGGTAGAACCTCCGGGGTTGGTGATGAGAATACATCAGAATATTCTCTAACAACAGAGGGTAAAGTATCAGATTTTACTGAGACGCCAGCCTGTACCACGGACAAGCACGAGTCACACTTAGGCCCCCATCTCACCAACTCCCCACTGGACCAATCTATAGTGGGGTTATGTAGTCGGAGCCAAGGCAACCCCAGTACCACCTCAGCAGGTAGGTTCTCCAGGACTAGAAGCGAACATCTCTCTGAGTGGCACACACCCACGGTTAGAGAAATCTCCGAGGTACATAAGCTCACCGTACCACCAATAAGAGGAGTAGCATCAATAGCCATGACATGGATAGGAGTTGGTAAGGCAAACATAGGAATACCCAATCTTACAGCATACTCAGAGTCAATAAAGCTAGCCGCTGAGCCAGAATCAATAAAGGTCTACCTGGCCATTTATCTACTCCCAGAGAAATCGTAATGGGTACCGAAAGCTTACATTTAGAAAATTCAGGGTGTACCTGGTCTTTAGGTTGCCTTGTCTTAGGAGACTTGACAGAGAGGACCTTCTTAGGACACTGGTTGATCCAATGGTCAGGATCTCCACAGTAAAAGCATTCTCCACGTCTGCGGCGAAGATTCCCCCGGGTCATGCCAACCTGCATGGGTTCCTCGGTGGAGACCTCAGCATTGTCTCTGGGATAGGCCTCTGGCTGGACCACCATCTGGGAAGAGAACTGTTTTTCCTGTCGTCTCTCTCTAACCCGTCGGTCAAGTCGGACAACAAGGGTCATCATCTCCTCTAAGGTCTCTGGAAGTTGATAACTGACCAGAAGATCCTTTAATTTATCAGACAGACCTGACCTGAACTGACTCTTCAGGGCTGGTTCGTTCCATCCTGAGGGGACACACCACCTTCTGAATTGGGTGCAATAATCCTCCGCTGGTAAATTTCCCTGAACCAGTGCCTTTAGAGCCGTCTCGGCTACTAGAGCCCTGTCTGGTTCATCATAGAGGGTACCCAAGGCCTGAAAGAACCCCTCCACAGAATATAAACAACTGGTGCCAGCAGGTAAAGAGAACGCCCAGTCCTGGGGATCACCCTGTAATCGGGAAATGATAATGCCCACGCGTTGACTCTCGGGGCCAGAGGACACGGGGCGCAAACGGAAGTAAAGTTTGCAACTCTCCTTAAAAGAGAGAAACTTCCTCCGGTCTCCAGAAAAGGGTTCTGGGAGCTTAATCTGGGGCTCAAAATGCGGACTGGAGGCCTGAGGAGTGGAAGAACCTTGCCCTAACTCAAAAGAACTGAGTTTTTCCCCTAACTCCTGCACCCTCTGCGTCAGATTAGAGACATGGTCAGTCAGGGTCACCAGAGGATTCATAATGCAGTGGTTATTGGGCCTGTTAATCTGTAACGGTCGCGTACACACACACACAGGGGGGAGGGAAGTGACCACTGCGCTCCACCCTTACCCCTGGCCCTGCCTACTTGCCTCGCGAGTCCTAATGACAGGGGACAACTGGACGGCAATCCCTAACTTGGAGTAAGTGCAGGGATGACAGACAGACAAACAACAGGACGTGAACGGACCGAGTCAATGCCAGGAAAGCTGCAAAGTACAAATGGAGCAAGCAGAGAATTGTCAGGAGAAGCCGGGGTCATAAATACAAGGAGAGCAGAGAAGTACAAGAGGAGTCCTAAGAGAGTAGTCAGGTGGGAGCCGAGGTCACAATACCAGGACGGAAACGCAGTACAGGAGGATCAGGCAAAAGGATGGTCAGGGAACAGGATCAGGTAAGTATTCAGCAGTCCAACAAATAGCCAGGAACCTAGAAATTAACAGGCAACCTGTAGCCAGCAGGCTGCCTGTATTTATAGTGGGGAGTGAGGGTCATGTGACGTGGCCAGCGTCACATGACCGACAGACCAACCAGTCGAGCACCGAGTGATCAGCTCGGCGCTCAAGGCAGACTAGGAGCAGGGAGCCACCCAGCTAGTAAAGCCGCCCTGGGAATGAGGTCAAACACAGGTCAAAGCTAAGCAACAGTTCTGCGGGCAATGGGGGACCGAGTGCACCTTCGGAACCCCGTGACAACAGTGGTTAAGGTTCTTGTCTCTAATGTAGAAGGTTGTGAGTTAAAATCCCGGCAGCAACATTTCAGAAATAGAGGCGGAATTTTACTTAAATACACTGGGTGTCCCCAAGCATACTGATAATGCTTGGGGATACCCCCTTCATGTCCATAGCACTGACTCCATATATGGACATAGCCATATATGGAGTCAGAGCAGGGACTCCTAAGCCAGGAACTAGAGTCCTGACTGTTCAGTAACACTGGGGCATTCCCCTTACAGCGATCTTCAGCATAGACCTGTGTGGACCCCCTAGGAGCAGTGGGCCCGGGTGCTCACGCCGACCCTGAATGTGCACATTGTGCACCTTCGGTGTAGTAATGCTTACATTAAGGCCCCTTCAAAGTATTAATGTCTGAATTTTGCTCCTTTCACTGAAGTTAGCCCACATTGTGCCCCCTCACAGTAGTTATGTCCACATTTTGCCCCCTTTCACTGTAATTAGCCCACATTGTGCCCTCTTACAGTAGTAATGCCCACATTGTGCCCATTCACAGTAATTTTGTTCCCGTTGTGTCCTCTTCAAAGTGGTAATGCTCACATTGTGCCCCCTCACAGTAGTGTGCTGTCCGCATCCGTTGGTCCGTTCTGTGGTCCGCAAAAAAAATATAACCTGTCCTATTCTTGTCCGCGCTTTGCGGACAAGAATAGGCAGTTATATTAAAGGCTGTCCCTGCCGTTCCGCAAATTGCGGAACGTACATGGACGCCATCCGTGTTTTGCGGACCGCAAAACACACAACGGTCATGTGCATGTAGCCTAATAAAGTAAAAAAACACTGAACTGAATTGTAATTACAAGTGAATGGGACGAGCTGTTGTAATTACACTGTGCCACAACTACAAAGAATACAATGCCCAGGTAATTTTGAAGTGGGTTGATCTTGCTGAGAGGTGCTCTTTAACTGGATGAGTGGTAGTCACTATCCTGCTAATTCCACCCCTTCTGTCAAGTTAGTCCGATTACCAGAACAGTTATGACAGTTTTATACATTATCTTGTTGGAAATGCCCCAGTATTACTTTTCAGTGGCCTGTTTTATTTTTTATTGTTTTACCATCTATTATTCATAAATGGTGCAATTACATAACATGACATAAATGAATATTCTTGAGAAATCGCCTGCACAGTGCAGGAGAACCACAAAGCAAATTGCAGTAGATGAGAAAAATCCCCCTCGTGTAGTGCAGATTTCTATATACAAAAGCTGCTCTTTAGTATATAGCCACATTAATAAATTCCCTTAAAGGGGTATTCTAGTTATTTAAAGTTATTTCGTATCCACAGGATAGGTGACAACTATAAGATTCATGGGGGGTCTGACTGTTCACAAGAAGGGGGGGGCGTTTGAAATAAACAGAGCAGCAGGTAGAGCAGCTCTGTTCTTCTCAGTGCCGGAGAATAGATAGATGAGGATTGCAGGTATGCGGTTGTATAGAATGAAAGGAATGGCAGTGTGCGCGCTAAACCACCGCTCCATTAATAGGGGGATCCCTCACTGATCACTGCTTATCCCCTGTCCTGTGGAAATCTTGGGGCAACCTATAAAATGCTCACTACAGTGCTACCCGCTACAATACATTGAGGTGTGCCATATCTACAGTGCTGCCAGCTACAGTACATTGAGGGGTGCCATTTCTACAGTGCTGCCAGCTACAGTCAGGAGGGTATGATTTTTGCCGGATGAGATGACAGTTTTATTGGCACTATTTTGGGGTGCGTTTGACTTTTTGATCGCTTGCTATTACACTTTTTGTGATGTAAGGTGACAAAAAATGGTTTATTTAGCACAGTTTTTATTTAAAAAAATTTACGGTGTTCATCTGAGGGGTTAAGTCATGTTATATTTTTATAGAGCCGGTCGATACGGACGCGGCGATACCTAATATGTATACTTTTTTTTTATTTATGTAAGTTTTACATAATAATATCATTTTTGAAACAAAAAAAAAATCATGTTTTAGTGTCTCCATATTCTGAGAGCCATAGTTTTTTCAGTTTTTGGGCGATTATCTTAGGTAGGGTCTCATTTTTTGTGAGATGAGTGCCGGAGAATAGATAGATGAGGATTGCAGGTATGCGATTGTATAGAATGAAAGGAATGGCAGTGTGCGCGCTAAACCACCGCTCCATTAATAGGGGGATCCCTCACTGATCAGTGCTTATCCCCTGTCCTGTGGAAATCTTGGGGCAACCTATAAAATGCTTACTACAGTGCTACCCGCTACAATACATTGAGGGGTGCCATATCTACAGTGCTGCCAGCTACAGTACATTGAGGGGTGCCATTTCTACAGTGCTGCCAGCTACAGCCTTTGGGGTGTGTGAGCTGTGCAGTCGCACAGCTGTGCCGACAGTGAGAAGGCTCCTTGGCCGGTGTAGCGACTATGTCCACATTTTGCCCCCTTTCACTGTAATTAGCCCACATTGTGCCCTCTTACAGCTTCTCACGAGCTTCTCATTTAGGAGATTCGAATCCAACAAATCCCAGGGATAGTCAACAGTATTGCCATCCTCAGGAATCTGCTGGGATTTGAACCCACAACCTTCTGTATCAGAGGCAAAGCACTTACCCACACAGCTATGAGAGCTGCATAGCCACTGACTGAAAAAATATGAGACTTCTACTGTAGACTCTGTTATAGCTGTTATAGCCAGTGTACATCTACAGTCGTGGCCAAAAGTTTTGAGAATTACATAAATATTGGAAATTGGAAAAGTTGCTGCTTAAGTTTTTATAATAGCAATTTGCATATGTAACATCCTGAAGTATGTCACTAAAACTTCTGTTCCCCTGCTTCATAATGTCAAATGTATGTATATTGTCATCTGGTATAAGTTTGCATCATTTTCCCCATAATGTGCATTTTCCAGGCCTGTTGCATTGTATTTATGCTGTAATATCCATGTACACCAGCAGGTGGCAGCAGTATGTAGCAGAACCAAGCCAGTTAGTATATCTAGACTAGAATAGACCATTCCAGGCTAGCTTCCCCCCCTATCTGAGGAGGAGTGGAATGTTCCCACATCCTACTTCAGGAGGAGGACAGGAAGTTCTAGGCAGTGTACCGGCCACCCCCTGTTGGGGTAGGCTGTGTGAATAGGAGCTCCCAGAAACAGGGACCCCAACCAGGGATCCAAGCCTCTGCTGAGGCCCAAGATCAACCTTCCCAGCCTGAGTCCCTTACCTCAGCTGGTGGACCAAGGAAGCAGCCAACTTCAGAACTATAAGATCTCCAGGACGCCACCATCATTCCCTGCGAGCAGTCCTGTAAGTACAGATTCCAAATACAAGGAGAAGATAAGTACCTCCACAGTTAGTCAGGCCCATATCAAGCAGACCTCAGACAGAGCAGAAGACAGATACCTGCCAGATTCTTAAAGGCGTGTGTACTAGATGCAGAATATATATATATAATTCCTGCCACATATTGCCAACACCTGCTGGGATCCTAGACTAAAGCTGTAACATTGTATGGATCAAGAGCTGCATATATAATAACATCAAGTAAAGACAAGTTGGACCCTATTTTCTGTGTGGAATTCCATCATTCCTCACTTACTCCTATTTACAGCACTCAATTTTGTTGCATGTGAGCCAGGCTACAGGAGTCCAGCCGTACCAAGGTAGGAGACACCGTTGACACCATACAGAGACAATATCCCCCTCTGGCATTCCTCATCTAGTACGTGTGCTCATACCATCTTAAAGGGCCCTGCTATAGTACCTGCGCAAGCTGCAACTGGCGTCACAAACTTATACACAACTAAATCTGACCCACTGCATAGCAACCCCACTGACCCAGTGTCCTGCTCATTGCATCAAGTGGCGTCACGAAAGGGATCGGATTGTATTGTGTGTCCATCCTTAACAACAGAACCGAATCTAATTGTGCGCAAAAACGGACCTAAAAACTGCATGTTTCACAGTATAATAAGGGCTGAAGATTGTGCAAAAATCGTTAAAAAGTGACTTGCTTACTTGTTTTGCTGTGCCAAGAAAGCGCTGCACGTGCGCTGCTGCATGCAAGGAGTTAATTCGATATTGTGGAGATTCGCCATATTCGCTTCAAGATGGCGCTGCATCTTCATGCCAAAGAGCAAAGAAGCCAAGAAACGCCCTCCCAGGAGTGCGAAAATGCTGTCTACGCCCCCCAGAAGCGGGAAAATATAGCGACACCCCCTCAAGAAAGGTGCGAAGATGTCGAATACGCCCCTTCAGGAGCGGGAAAAATAGAGAACGCCCTCTATGGACTTGTCACTGACCTAGCCCGAGGTGATAAAAGCTCCACCCTCTGCGGCCCTCCTTTAGTTTTAGCAATCAGTGTGGAACC
Organism: Bufo bufo; assembly: GCF_905171765.1. NCBI lineage: Eukaryota > Metazoa > Chordata > Amphibia > Anura > Bufonidae > Bufo > Bufo bufo. The sequence goes on from NC_053391.1 coordinate 304,250,997, forward strand.
AGATGGCCATCGATGGAGAGGATGTTTACCCCAATCAGCCACTGGATATCCGAGTCTCCCAACTTATGCAGAGATGCAGCCCCACAACTTTGGATGCCAGACCGGAGGCTGTGGATACCTCTGTGCACCAAACCCCTACAGTACCTACCCTGCCTGGTACACCGGAGATGCCAGAGAGGATGACCGCTGAAGTTCCAGCTCCTGCGATCGGTGTTCCGGACCTGATGATAGAGTTCCAGGAGGCCTGGATCCCTCCGCTCTGTTAAGTGCACAGGCGGAAGGCGACACACCTATACAAATGGATGTGGACGTCGTGCCTGCTCCCACGGAGGACGCCGTTGACGTCACCTCACTAGCTAAGGAGAAGCCTGCGATCCAGATGGCGCCTGAATCCGGAGAGGACCAGCAGAGGACACCGGAACCGGCCACCTAGCCACGACAGCAGGTAGGAGCTACCCTGCTCCCTGAAGCCCAGGCCCGGTCCGTGTCCGTCCCTCCGCCACGTCCAGAGACCCCATCACCGGTCATCAATCTCAGGCCTACCAAGCCACAGCCACCTACTGGTGCGGTGGAGGCGGCTGGAGATTCCACTCCACCGCCCAGTTACAGCCAGCTCAGTAGCCTCAACCCAGAGGTACCCAACGAGATAACCGCCTTTGCCCAGATGGCCTGGGAATACAAGTCGGCTGTAGAGGAGTGGGTCAAGCAGGTTATTGACAGCCCCCAGTCCGGAGACCCCGTCCTGACCCGATGTACCGGAACCGTCTTATGGTTTTCTGTGGAGCGCGGTGTGGGATTCCTCCAGGACAACCACTCAGGCACTGAGGTATTTGTAGGCCGCAGGTCGGTAAAACGCCACTACTTGCCCCAAGAAAGGCAGAGACCAGGTGGAATACACCCCCATGCGGTCAATGCAAGGACTGTTTGCAGCCGGAGTCACCCTACTCCAGAAACCACTCTCCCCTGCCATTACCCCAGAGACCTGGCAGGAGGATCCAGGCTCTGCAGCTAGGACCAGATACCTGCAAGAGACCCCAGACAGCCGACTGGTTTTCAGAGAAAAGGCGCAACCAGCCCCTGCACCTCTCATTCCTGACCTATCACCGCCACCAACCCTGAGGGTAGGACAGATCAACAATAGCGTCCTGACCTTCAACCCTAAGGTCCAGACATGTTTCCTGCCTCCTTATATGCTCCCCTGGAAGCAGTCTGCACAATCTGCTCCAGCTCTCCCTGCACCAATGCAGCCAGAAGTTTTGCTCCTTCCTGCACCGGCTGTGGATCCCGGTCTGCAGCAAGCTACAGCTACATTCTCCAGGTTGGCTGTACAACCAATACCTACTGTAACCGGTAGAGGGCGCTGGCGCACCACCACCAACACTACCCTCAGCTACCAGCAGAGGCAGGAATTGCCTCTGATGCATTTCAGTAGTTCCAGTAGCGATGAGGAGCTGGACACTTACTTGTAAGGTGTCCCCATCATAAAGACCAACAAGTGACATTGTTTGGGAGCCACGCCCTGGACTGATTACCTGACGGGTGAGGACCTGTTGGCATTGTTTGTGTGTTTTAACCCTTTTGTTCCAGGTTGCCATTGTTTTGTCCTCATCCAGATGGTCATGTCAGTAAGGACTCCCCCCATCAGCACTTAACCCCTTACATCCAAGTTAACCGTTTTATCCGCTTTCTCAGGTTACTTGATAGCCTGCTGCTATTCTTATATGACATTTTAACCCTTTGGATTACAATTGACTTTTGCCCTGTGGATTGCAAAGGACTTTTCTACAACTTTAAGCACTTTCAGGAAAAAAGGACTCAAGTTATTGTTGAGCCTCACCTGACATTAACATTCGCACTTATAAAATTTGCACTATTTTATATGTTTTATTGCAACATAAAAGCTTGCACTTTATTCTCATGCACTATTGTAACCAGTTTACAAATGTTATGCAACGTTAAAGATAACCTGCCCATTGTGTGTAGTATCCATCCAGGTGCCACAATGTGATTTTATACACGGTCTACCATGATTGCACTTGCCATTGCACTTAACCAAAACGTAGCTGTGGCAAAACCAACCTCGCCACTGGGTTTTGGAGGGGCCTGGCTGCTGGCCTCTTGCCCCAGGATTATAGGCCCTCTCATCAGCCAGGCCTCATTGTTCACAAAGGACTTGAACTAACTTGAACTCCTGGTCTAATTCGCGCCATTTTTGGATGTTAAATGTCTGTGTATTTGTCACGGGGTTCCGAAGGTGCACTCGGTCCCCCATTGCCCGCAGAACTGTTGCTTAGCTTTTGGAATGAGGTTCTGTGTTTGACCTCATTCCCAGGGCGGCTTTACTAGCTGGGTGGCTCCCTGCTCCTAGTCTGCCTTGAGCGCCGAGCTGATCACTCGGTGCTCGACTGGTTGGTCTGTCGGTCATGTGACGCTGGCCACGTCACATGACCCTCACTCCCCACTATAAATACAGGCAGCCTGCTGGCTACAGGTTGCCTGTTAATTTCTAGGTTCCTGGCTATTTGTTGGACTGCTGAATACTTACCTGATCCTGTTCCCTGACGATCCTCTGCCTGCTCCTCCTGTACTGCGCATACATCCTGGTATTGTGACCTCGGCTCCCACCTGACTACTCTCTTAGGACTCCTCTTGTACTTCGCTACTCTCCTGGTATTTGACCCCGGCTTCTCCTGACCATTCTTTGCTTAATCCGTTGTACTGCGTAGCTCTCTTGGTTCTGACCCGGTCCGTTCATGTTCCGTATTTTGTCTTGTCTGTCTTCCCTGCACATATCCTAAGTTAGGGACTGCCGTCCAGTTGTGCCCTGTCATCAGGACTCGTGAGGCAAGTAGGCAGGGCCAGGGGTGAGGGTGGAGCGCAGTGGTCACTACCCTTCCCCCTGTGTTTGTGTGGACGTGACCGTTACAGATTAACAGGCCCAATAACCACTGTATCATGAATCCTCTTACTACCCTGACTGACCATGTCTCTAACTTGACACAGAGGGTGCAGGAGCTAGGAGAGAAACTCCGTTCTTGTGAGTTAGGGCAAGGTTCTTCCACTCCTCTGTCCTCCAGTCCATATTTTGAACCCCAGATCAAGCTCCCAGAACCCTTTTCTGGAGACCGGAAGAGGTTTCTCTCCTTTAAGGAGAATTGCAAACTCTACTTCCGTTTGCGCCCCGTGTCCTCCGGTCCCGAGAGCCAACGCGTGGGGATTATCATTTCTCTACTACAGGGTGATCCCCAGGACTGGGCATTTTCATTACCTCCTGGGGCCAGTTGTCTAACTTCTGTGGAGGGGTTTTTTCAGGCCCTGGGTACCCTCTATGACGAACCAGACAGGGCCCTGGTAGCCGAGACAGCTCTTAGGGCACTGGTTCAGGGCCATCTCCCTGCGGAGGAGTATTCCACCCAATTCAGACGGTGGTGTGTCCCCTCAGGATGGAATGAACCAGCCCTGAAGAGTCAGTTTAGGTCTGGTCTATCTGATAATTTAAAAGATCTATTGGTCAATTACCAAATTCCTGAGACCTTAGAGGAGATGATGACCCTAGTTGTCCGACTTGACAGACGAGTTAGAGAGAGACGACAAGAACGACAGTTCTGTTCTCAGATGGTGGTCCAGCCAGAGGCCTTTTCCAGGGACAACACTGAGGTCTCCACCGAGGAACCCATGCAGGTTGGCATGACCCGGGGTAATCTTCATCGCAGACGCGGAGAGTGCTTCTACTGTGGAGATCCTGGCCATTGGATCAACAAGTGTCCTAAGAGGGACCTCTCTGACAAGTCTTCTAAGGCAAGACAACCTAAAGACCAGGTACACCCTGATTTTTCTAAAGGTAAGCTTTTGGTACCCATAACAATTTCTCTGGGGGTTAATAAGTGGCCGGGTAAGGCCTTTATTGACTCCGGTTCAGCGGCCAGCTTTATTGACTTTCAGTTTGCTTGTAAATTGGGTATTCCAATGTTTGCTTTACCTACACCTATCCATGTCATGGCTATTAATGCTACTCCCCTGATTGGTGGTACGGTGAGGTCATGTACCTCTGAAATTTCTCTGTCCGTGGGTGTGTGCCACTCTGAGAGATGTTCTCTTCTAGTCCTGGAGAACCTACCGTTTGAGGTGGTACTAGGGTTGCCTTGGCTCCGTTTACATAACCCCACAATTGATTGGTCCAAAGGAGAGTTGGTGAAATGGGGACCTAAGTGTGACTCATGCTTGTCCGTGGTCCAGGCTGGGGTTTCAGTAAGGTCTAATACATTACCCTCTGTTATTAAGGAATATTCTGATGTGTTCTCGTCCCTTACTCCAGAGGTTCTACCCCCCCATAGACCTTATGATTGCGCCATAGAGCTAATTGAGGGTGCCGAATTTCCTAAAGGTCGAATTTATAATCTTTCAGGGCCCGAACGCAAGGCTATGGAAGATTATATTAAGGAGAGCCTTGCTAAAGGGCATATTAGACCTTCAGTCTCTCCTATGGGAGCAGGGTTTTTCTTTGTTAAAAAGAAGGATGGTGGTCTTAGGCCTTGTATTGATTACCGGAGATTAAATAAAATCACTGTCCAAAATAGATACTCTCTCCCATTGATTCCGGATTTATTTAGCCAGGTTTTGGGGGCAACCTGGTTTTCCAAGATTGACCTGAAAGGGGCATACAATCTAATCCGAATCAAGGAGGGAGACGAATGGAAGACAGCGTTCAATACTCCGATAGGACCCTTTGAATATCAGGTGATGCCTTTTGGACTCAGCAATGCCCCAGCTGTGTTCCAAAACTTAATGAACGATATTCTTAGGGAGTTCTTAGGTAAATTTATTATTGTCTATCTTGACGACATTTTAATATTCTCTCCTGATTTCGAATCTCATGTGTCCCATGTCAAACAAGTATTAGAGGTGTTGAGGGAGAACCAGCTATCCGCTAAGCAAGAGAAATGTGTCTTTGGTGTACAGGAGATACTGTTTCTAGGGCATGTTTTGACTCCTCACGCCTTTAAGATGGATCCTGGTAAGGTTTTAGCAATTAAGGAATGGGTAAGGCCTTCATCCTTAAAGGCTTTACAACGGTTTTTGGGTTTCGCTAATTACTACCGTAAATTTATCATGAATTTTTCTGTAATTGCTAAGCCATTGACTGACCTTACTAAGAAAGGGGCGGATTTGGAGAATTGGTCTACCAAGGCCATTTCTTCATTTGAAACATTAAAAAAGGCATTTAGTAGCGCTCCCATTCTGATCCAGCCTGATCAGGAGAGACCCTTTATTGTGGAGGTGGATGCGTCCGAGGACGGCACAGGAGCAGTCCTTTCACAAGGTCCTGCTAGCCTCACTAACCTGAGACCGTGTGCCTTCTTCTCTAGGAAATTCTCTCCCACGGAGAGAAACTACGACATAGGGAATAGGGAGCTGTTGGCCATTAAATGGGCATTTGAGGAGTGGAGACATTTTTTGGAGGGGGCAAGGCATCGAGTAACTGTTGTCACTGACCATAAAAACCTAATGTTTCTCGAGTCCGCTAAGAGGTTGAATCCCCGACAAGCCCGATGGGCTCTGTTTTTTACCCGTTTTGATTTCTCCATTACGTTCAGGCCGGGAAGTAAAAATGTGAAGGCGGACGCATTATCTCGGAGCTTTCAGGCTTTTCAACCTACTGAGGTACCACCTGAATCCGTCCTACCAGCAAAAATCTTCTTAGCAGCTCTTACCCAGGATATCTCGGCTCGCAATAGGTCTGAACAACATCTGGCACTGGTATCCACCCCAACAGATAAGTTGTTTGTTCCCGTACAATTTCGTCTCCAGCTGTTGGGTGAGTGTCACGATTCTGCCTTTTGTGGACATCCGGGTATTGAGGGCACTAAGGATCTGGTTTCTAGATCTTATTGGTGGCCCACTCTGACCAGGGATGTCAAGTCCTACGTGTCAGCCTGTGAGGTTTGTGCCAGGTCTAAGACACCTAGGACTCGCCCTGCTGGTAACCTACGACCCCTACCCATTCCCAGTAGACCCTGGTCCCATATCTCGATGGACTTTATAACTGACCTACCGCTGGCGGAGGGTAAGACTGTGGTTTGGGTAGTGGTCGATAGGTTTAGCAAGATGGTTCATTTCATTCCCCTGTCTAAACTTCCGAATGCTAAAACCCTGGCGTCTATTTTTGTGAGAGAGATTGTTCGTTTACATGGCATCCCGGAAAATATTGTTTCGGACAGGGGTGTGCAGTTTTTGTCCAAATTCTGGAGGGCCTTCTGTCAAAGATGTAAAATTTCATTGTCATTTTCTTCCGCCTACCATCCTGAGAGTAATGGGCAGACTGAACGCCTTAATCAGTCTGTGGAACAATTCCTGAGGTTGTATGTTGCTGATGACCAGCAATTATGGGTCAAATTCCTTCCGTTGGCTGAATTTGCTCTGAATAACAGTGTCAATTCTTCTGCTGGGGTCTCCCCTTTCTTTTGTAACCATGGTTTTCATCCCCGTTTTCATTCTGGGTCGTCCGTCTCCTCCTCTAACCCTGAAGCTGATAAACTCTCCTCCGAACTGTGCACAGTTTGGGCCCGGGTTCAATCGAACCTAGAAAAGGCTCAAAGTTCTCAAAAACTCAAGGCCGATAGGAGACGTTCAAGGGGGATGAACTTTCAGGTTGGGGATAAAGTATGGTTGTCCTCCAAGAATCTATCTCTCAAGGTAGCTTCTAGAAAATTTGCTCCTCGTTTTATTGGTCCATATAAGATCACGGAGGTGATTAACCCGGTATCATTTAGGTTGGAGCTGCCCGAGTCATTCCACATTCATAATGTGTTCCATAAATCTCTACTTAAAAAATATTTTGAACCGGTAGTACCATCGAAAGCCTCGCCTCCGCTGGTTCTTGTTAATGATGCTGTCGAGTATGTCGTGTCTAAAATAGTGGATGTCAGGAAGGTGCGTAACTCCTTGCAGTATCTGATTCACTGGAAGGGGTATGGACCTGAAGAGAGATCTTGGGTACCTGCCAGGGAGGTTCATGCTCCTAGACTGGTTCGTAAATTTCATTTAGAACACCCTGAAAAGCCATCGTCTGAAGTCTTGGGTCCGGTGGCCCCTCGTAAAAGGGGGGGTACTGTCACGGGGTTCCGAAGGTGCACTCGGTCCCCCATTGCCCGCAGAACTGTTGCTTAGCTTTTGGAATGAGGTTCTGTGTTTGACCTCATTCCCAGGGCGGCTTTACTAGCTGGGTGGCTCCCTGCTCCTAGTCTGCCTTGAGCGCCGAGCTGATCACTCGGTGCTCGACTGGTTGGTCTGTCGGTCATGTGACGCTGGCCACGTCACATGACCCTCACTCCCCACTATAAATACAGGCAGCCTGCTGGCTACAGGTTGCCTGTTAATTTCTAGGTTCCTGGCTATTTGTTGGACTGCTGAATACTTACCTGATCCTGTTCCCTGACGATCCTCTGCCTGCTCCTCCTGTACTGCGCATACATCCTGGTATTGTGACCTCGGCTCCCACCTGACTACTCTCTTAGGACTCCTCTTGTACTTCGCTACTCTCCTGGTATTTGACCCCGGCTTCTCCTGACCATTCTTTGCTTAATCCGTTGTACTGCGTAGCTCTCTTGGTTCTGACCCGGTCCGTTCATGTTCCGTATTTTGTCTTGTCTGTCTTCCCTGCACATATCCTAAGTTAGGGACTGCCGTCCAGTTGTCCCCTGTCATCAGGACTCGTGAGGCAAGTAGGCAGGGCCAGGGGTGAGGGTGGAGCGCAGTGGTCACTACCCTTCCCCCTGTGTTTGTGTGGACGTGACCGTTACAGTATTGAAAAGGGTTGTGACATTGTATGTTTAAATGGTGATTTCTGTTCTGTTGTCCCCACATGTGTATTGGTGATTTCCCTTTGTCTTGAGAGATAATTGGATTACTCCTCGGGTGGCTCCAGGGCAGAGAGGAGGAAACCATGATGCATTGTGGGGATGTATTGTCTCTGTGTGTCCCGCAGTGCTGCATATCTGTCCTGTGTCCCAGTCTTCCTTCTGGTCCCCTAGGGGCGTGTACACCAGATGGGCTTGGTTGTTTTATACCTCCCTGTGGGCGGACCTGTATTTGCAACAACTGTAATAAAAACCAGGCTGGGTGTGCCAGCACCTCAGACCACTGCTTGACCCTCAACACGGAGCCTTGTCTCGTTATTGGGGGAATCCACCGTATGCTGTTAGAGACTGATTGCCAGGAGTGTAAGCTGATCTCCTTGGAGTCATTGCACACCTGACCAGTTAATCTGTCCTTGAGGCTGGTTTTAAAGTCAGTATAAAACTGAGTCTGCTTGTATAGAACCTACCATTAGCCATCTGGCTCCAGGAGAAGTATATGGTGGGTTCAGCATGCATGTTGGTACTTGCATCCCTGGATCCGATGAAAGCTGTAATGGCACCGGACGGGGTTACAAGCAAAGTGTACTTGGCTTGCATGCTGACCTGCATTCCCTGGATTTTATGTGGCTGTCATGGCCCATGAACAGGTAGGAACAAGAGTTAGGGACCACTCATGAGACAGCCTTGACGCGGTGAGTGGCTTACTATGCTTTGGCCAAAATATAAACCAATGTCTCATCCAGCATGGAGGGCAGAGTGCTGGATGTAGTGTGCGATCACATTTGCATTTTCCGTTTGTATATGTATTTCGCCATAGTGATCTGCACCTGCAGCAGGTTGTGCTGACCCAACCCCTTATTTTTTTCTTTGTAGTATATATTGGAGGCGTGGCGATCTCCTTGGAGTCATTGCACACCTGACCAGTTAATCTGTCCTTGAGGCTGGTTTTAAAGTCAGTATAAAACTGAGTCTGCTTGTATAGAACCTACCATTAGCCATCTGGCTCCAGGAGAAGTATATGGTGGGTTCAGCATGCATGTTGGTACTTGCATCCCTGGATCCGATGAAAGCTGTAATGGCACCGGACGGGGTTACAAGCAAAGTGTACTTGGCTTGCATGCTGACCTGCATTCCCTGGATTTTATGTGGCTGTCATGGCCCATGAACAGGTAGGAACAAGAGTTAGGGACCACTCATGAGACAGCCTTGACGCGGTGAGTGGCTTACTATGCTTTGGCCAAAATATAAACCAATGTCTCATCCAGCATGGAGGGCAGAGTGCTGGATGTAGTGTGCGATCACATTTGCATTTTCCGTTTGTATATGTATTTCGCCATAGTGATCTGCACCTGCAGCAGGTTGTGCTGACCCAACCCCTTATTTTTTTCTTTGTAGTATATATTGGAGGCGTGGCGATCTCCTTGGAGTCATTGCACACCTGACCAGTTAATCTGTCCTTGAGGCTGGTTTTAAAGTCAGTATAAAACTGAGTCTGCTTGTATAGAACCTACCATTAGCCATCTGGCTCCAGGAGAAGTATATGGTGGGTTCAGCATGCATGTTGGTACTTGCATCCCTGGATCCGATGAAAGCTGTAATGGCACCGGACGGGGTTACAAGCAAAGTGTACTTGGCTTGCATGCTGACCTGCATTCCCTGGATTTTATGTGGCTGTCATGGCCCATGAACAGGTAGGAACAAGAGTTAGGGACCACTCATGAGACAGCCTTGACGCGGTGAGTGGCTTACTATGCTTTGGCCAAAATATAAACCAATGTCTCATCCAGCATGGAGGGCAGAGTGCTGGATGTAGTGTGCGATCACATTTGCATTTTCCGTTTGTATATGTATTTCGCCATAGTGATCTGCACCTGCAGCAGGTTGTGCTGACCCAACCCCTTATTTTTTTCTTTGTAGTATATATTGGAGGCGTGGCGATCTCCTTGGAGTCATTGCACACCTGACCAGTTAATCTGTCCTTGAGGCTGGTTTTAAAGTCAGTATAAAACTGAGTCTGCTTGTATAGAACCTACCATTAGCCATCTGGCTCCAGGAGAAGTATATGGTGGGTTCAGCATGCATGTTGGTACTTGCATCCCTGGATCCGATGAAAGCTGTAATGGCACCGGACGGGGTTACAAGCAAAGTGTACTTGGCTTGCATGCTGACCTGCATTCCCTGGATTTTATGTGGCTGTCATGGCCCATGAACAGGTAGGAACAAGAGTTAGGGACCACTCATGAGACAGCCTTGACGCGGTGAGTGGCTTACTATGCTTTGGCCAAAATATAAACCAATGTCTCATCCAGCATGGAGGGCAGAGTGCTGGATGTAGTGTGCGATCACATTTGCATTTTCCGTTTGTATATGTATTTCGCCATAGTGATCTGCACCTGCAGCAGGTTGTGCTGACCCAACCCCTTATTTTTTTCTTTGTAGTATATATTGGAGGCGTGGCGATCTCCTTGGAGTCATTGCACACCTGACCAGTTAATCTGTCCTTGAGGCTGGTTTTAAAGTCAGTATAAAACTGAGTCTGCTTGTATAGAACCTACCATTAGCCATCTGGCTCCAGGAGAAGTATATGGTGGGTTCAGCATGCATGTTGGTACTTGCATCCCTGGATCCGATGAAAGCTGTAATGGCACCGGACGGGGTTACAAGCAAAGTGTACTTGGCTTGCATGCTGACCTGCATTCCCTGGATTTTATGTGGCTGTCATGGCCCATGAACAGGTAGGAACAAGAGTTAGGGACCACTCATGAGACAGCCTTGACGCGGTGAGTGGCTTACTATGCTTTGGCCAAAATATAAACCAATGTCTCATCCAGCATGGAGGGCAGAGTGCTGGATGTAGTGTGCGATCACATTTGCATTTTCCGTTTGTATATGTATTTCGCCATAGTGATCTGCACCTGCAGCAGGTTGTGCTGACCCAACCCCTTATTTTTTTCTTTGTAGTATATATTGGAGGCGTGGCGATCTCCTTGGAGTCATTGCACACCTGACCAGTTAATCTGTCCTTGAGGCTGGTTTTAAAGTCAGTATAAAACTGAGTCTGCTTGTATAGAACCTACCATTAGCCATCTGGCTCCAGGAGAAGTATATGGTGGGTTCAGCATGCATGTTGGTACTTGCATCCCTGGATCCGATGAAAGCTGTAATGGCACCGGACGGGGTTACAAGCAAAGTGTACTTGGCTTGCATGCTGACCTGCATTCCCTGGATTTTATGTGGCTGTCATGGCCCATGAACAGGTAGGAACAAGAGTTAGGGACCACTCATGAGACAGCCTTGACGCGGTGAGTGGCTTACTATGCTTTGGCCAAAATATAAACCAATGTCTCATCCAGCATGGAGGGCAGAGTGCTGGATGTAGTGTGCGATCACATTTGCATTTTCCGTTTGTATATGTATTTCGCCATAGTGATCTGCACCTGCAGCAGGTTGTGCTGACCCAACCCCTTATTTTTTTCTTTGTAGTATATATTGGAGGCGTGGCGATCTCCTTGGAGTCATTGCACACCTGACCAGTTAATCTGTCCTTGAGGCTGGTTTTAAAGTCAGTATAAAACTGAGTCTGCTTGTATAGAACCTACCATTAGCCATCTGGCTCCAGGAGAAGTATATGGTGGGTTCAGCATGCATGTTGGTACTTGCATCCCTGGATCCGATGAAAGCTGTAATGGCACCGGACGGGGTTACAAGCAAAGTGTACTTGGCTTGCATGCTGACCTGCATTCCCTGGATTTTATGTGGCTGTCATGGCCCATGAACAGGTAGGAACAAGAGTTAGGGACCACTCATGAGACAGCCTTGACGCGGTGAGTGGCTTACTATGCTTTGGCCAAAATATAAACCAATGTCTCATCCAGCATGGAGGGCAGAGTGCTGGATGTAGTGTGCGATCACATTTGCATTTTCCGTTTGTATATGTATTTCGCCATAGTGATCTGCACCTGCAGCAGGTTGTGCTGACCCAACCCCTTATTTTTTTCTTTGTAGTATATATTGGAGGCGTGGCGATCTCCTTGGAGTCATTGCACACCTGACCAGTTAATCTGTCCTTGGGGCTGGTTTTAAAGTCAGTATAAAACTGAGTCTGCTTGTATAGAACCTACCATTAGCCATCTGGCTCCAGGAGAAGTATATGGTGGGTTCAGCATGCATGTTGGTACTTGCATCCCTGGATCCGATGAAAGCTGTAATGGCACCGGACGGGGTTACAAGCAAAGTGTACTTGGCTTGCATGCTGACCTGCATTCCCTGGATTTTATGTGGCTGTCATGGCCCATGAACAGGTAGGAACAAGAGTTAGGGACCACTCATGAGACAGCCTTGACGCGGTGAGTGGCTTACTATGCTTTGGCCAAAATATAAACCAATGTCTCATCCAGCATGGAGGGCAGAGTGCTGGATGTAGTGTGCGATCACATTTGCATTTTCCGTTTGTATATGTATTTCGCCATAGTGATCTGCACCTGCAGCAGGTTGTGCTGACCCAACCCTTTATTTTTTTCTTTGTAGTATATATTGGAGGCGTGGCGATCTCCTTGGAGTCATTGCACACCTGACCAGTTAATCTGTCCTTGAGGCTGGTTTTAAAGTCAGTATAAAACTGAGTCTGCTTGTATAGAACCTACCATTAGCCATCTGGCTCCAGGAGAAGTATATGGTGGGTTCAGCATGCATGTTGGTACTTGCATCCCTGGATCCGATGAAAGCTGTAATGGCACCGGACGGGGTTACAAGCAAAGTGTACTTGGCTTGCATGCTGACCTGCATTCCCTGGATTTTATGTGGCTGTCATGGCCCATGAACAGGTAGGAACAAGAGTTAGGGACCACTCATGAGACAGCCTTGACGCGGTGAGTGGCTTACTATGCTTTGGCCAAAATATAAACCAATGTCTCATCCAGCATGGAGGGCAGAGTGCTGGATGTAGTGTGCGATCACATTTGCATTTTCCGTTTGTATATGTATTTCGCCATAGTGATCTGCACCTGCAGCAGGTTGTGCTGACCCAACCCCTTATTATTTTTTTCTTTGTAGTATATATTGGAGGCGTGGCGATCTCCTTGGAGTCATTGCACACCTGACCAGTTAATCTGTCCTTGAGGCTGGTTTTAAAGTCAGTATAAAACTGAGTCTGCTTGTATAGAACCTACCATTAGCCATCTGGCTCCAGGAGAAGTATATGGTGGGTTCAGCATGCATGTTGGTACTTGCATCCCTGGATCCGATGAAAGCTGTAATGGCACCGGACGGGGTTACAAGCAAAGTGTACTTGGCTTGCATGCTGACCTGCATTCCCTGGATTTTATGTGGCTGTCATGGCCCATGAACAGGTAGGAACAAGAGTTAGGGACCACTCATGAGACAGCCTTGACGCGGTGAGTGGCTTACTATGCTTTGGCCAAAATATAAACCAATGTCTCATCCAGCATGGAGGGCAGAGTGCTGGATGTAGTGTGCGATCACATTTGCATTTTCCGTTTGTGTAAGCTGATTCCTGTTCATCTGCTAGCAGCTATTCGTGAGGTTCCAGTTTGGAGTGCTATTTTGTATCCAGTTCGGGAGTTTGGTGTTCTGCAGTAGCTGTGCCTGTCTCTCAGAAAGGGGCATATCGCCTAAACAGATTTTAACCCCTTGTCTGCTGAAACGGTCCGTTACAGTAGCAACTTACTAAAGTGTGCCCTTTTTACAGCTCTTGTTCTCTCCCCCTTATACGGACTGTCATTATACGGACGTTGTACACCAAAGGCCTACACCCGGTGATATATACCCATAGGTACCCAGGGTAGGACCAAGTGGTAAGTCCAGGCAGGTCCAGTTACTTTACAGGTACCCCTGCTGCTTCAGGAATCGTTAGAAGCCCTAGGTTGCTCCTTCCCGCTTGTTAAATGTTCCGGATTGTTCCCATCCGGAGGTGTCTCATTCCAGGAGCGCACGGGATAATTGCTGATAAAAGCCTTTGAAACGTATGAAGTGCGTGTAATAATATTTCACTACATCACAGAAACAACTGAAACAAAGATCTAAAAGCAGGAGAGAGGCACTTGATACTGGCACATTGAGGGGGAGATGGCACTGTGATACTGGCACATGGGGGGGAAGGAGAGAGGCACTTGATACTGGCACATGGGGGGGTTGGCACTATGATACTGGCACATGGGGGGAAGGAAAGAGGCACTTAATACTGGCACATTGGGAGGGGGGAGATGGCACTATGATACTGGCACATATGGGGGGGGGGGAGAAGAGAGGCACTTAACCCCTTAAGGACTTAGCCCTATTTCACCTTAAAGACCCGGCCATTTTTTGCAAATCTGACCAGTGTCGCTTTAAGTGGTGATAACTTTAAAACGCTTTGGCTTATCCAGGCCATTCTTAGATTGTTTTTTCGTCACATATTGTACTTCATGACACTGCTAAAATGAAGTAAAAAAAATTAATTTTTATTTATAAAAAATACCAAATTGACCAAAAATTTGTAAAAAATTGCAAATTTCCAAGTTTCAATTTCTCTACTTCTATAATACATAGTAATACCTCCAAAAATAGTTATTACTTTACATTCCCCATATGTCTACTTCATGTTTGGATCATTTTGGGAATGATATTTTATTTTTGGGGATGTTTAGAAGTTTAGAAGCAAATCTTGAAATTTTTCAGAAATTTTCAAAAACCCAATTTTTAGGGACCAGTTCAGGTCTGAAGTCACTTTGCGAGGCTTACATAATAGAAACCACCCAAAAATGACCCCATTCTATAAACTACACCCCTCAAGGTATTCAAAACTGATTTTACAAACTTTTTTAACCCTTTAGGTGTTCCACAAGAATTAATGGAAAATAGAGATACAATTTCAAAATTTCACTTTTTTGGCAGATTTTCCATTTTAATAATTTTTTTCCAGTTACAAAGCAAGGGTTAACAGCCAAACCAAACTCAATATTTATGGCCCAATTTCTGTAGTTTACAGAAACACCCCATATGTGGTTGTAAACCGCTGTACGGGCACACGGCAGGGCGCAGAAGGAAAGGAATGCCATACGGTTTTTGGAAGGCAGGTTTTGCTGGACTGTTTTTTTGACACCATGTCCCATTTGAAGCCCCCCTGATGCACCCCTAGAGTAGAAACTCCATAAAAGTGACCTTACTTAAGGATCTACACTCCTCAAGGTATTCAAAACTGATTTTTACAAACGTCGTTAACCCTTTAGGTGTTCCACAAGAATTAATGGAAAATAGAGATACAATTTCAATATTTCACTTTTTTGGCAGATTTTCCATTTTAATAATTTTTTTCCAATTACAAAGCAAGGGTTAACAGCCAAACCAAACTCAATATTTATGGCCCTGATTCTGTAGTTTACATAAACACCTCATATGTGGTCGTAAACCGCTGTACGGCAGGGCGCAGAAGGAAAGAAATGCCATACGGTTTTTGGAAGGCAGATTTTGCTGGACTGTTTTTTTTGACACCATGTCCCATTTGAAGCCCCCCTGATGCACTCCTAGAGTAGAAACTCCAAAAAAAGTGGCCCCATTTTAGAAACTACGGGATAGGGTGGCAGTATTGTTGGTACTAGTTTAGGGTACATATGATTTTTGGTTGCTCTATATTACACTTTTTGTGAGGCAAGATAACAAGAAATAGCTGTTTTGGCACCGTTTTTATTTTTTGTTATTTACAACATTCATCTGACAGGTTAGATCATGTGATATTTTTATAGACCAGGTTGTCACGGATGCGGCCATACCTAATATGTATACTTTTTCTTTATTTATTGAAGCAAAAAAAATCATGTTTTAGTGTTTCCATAGTCTGAGAGCCATAATTTTTTCCGTTTTTGGGCGATTACCTTGGGTAGGGTATGATTTTTACGGGATGAGATGACGGTTTTATTGGCACTATTTTGGGGTGTGTGTGACTTTTTGATCGCTTGCTATTACACTTTTTGTGATGTAAGGTGACAAAAAATGGTTTATTTAGCACAGTTTTTATTTAAAGTATTTTACGGTGTTTATCTGAGGGGTTAAGTCATGTTATATTTTTATAGAGCCGGTCGATACGGACGCGGCGATACCTAATATGTATACTTTTTTTTTTATTTATGTAAGTTTTACACACAGGGGCGTACATAAAAATCATTGGGCCCCATAGCAAGAATCTGAATTGGGCCCCTAACCCAGCCCACTACCCAACCCTGGCCCATCCCACCTCCTGCCCTGGCTCCTCCCCTGCCACACCCTTAGTTGCCAATTCTGGTATCCTAAGGGTTAAAGGGGGCTATCTAACCCCTATTATGCCCCCCAAAATGCCCAGGCACCGCATACAGATAATACTTATGCCCAATGGGGGGGTGCAGACAATAGCAGGCTGCGTCGGAAATGAGCCTCCCTAGAATCACCCACGATGCTAGGGAGGCTCGTTCCCATCGTGGCCTGCTATTGACTGCCCCACCATGTCGCTGGATGTTTTCATCTGCGTGATGGGAGGCAGTGGCGACACTGCGGGCATCAGGAGCAATGCGGCTGCCGGGGAATGAGGCCCCGGGCATTTTGGGGGGCACTATATATAGCTCCTTTCACTGCTGCTGATGCTGAGTGTGCACATACATAGCCACCAATCATATCCCACCCGCAAGGTGACTGATGTGCTGGGGGGCCCTGTAGGCTCATAGAGGACTCAGGAGTACAGTGAGTAGGAGGAAAGCACATTGTCCTCCTGAGTCCTCTATGAGCCCACAGGCCCCCCCCCAAAAAAAATCCCAATGCTTGCTGCTGCCTTCCCCCCCATCAAGAATACCCATCCTGGTACACATACTGTATATGAACTTTTTATTGTCAGACCTCTAACTGTATGTGGCACACACGTCTGTTTATTCTAGCCCCCGGGTTCTATGTTCACTGACCGGAGCGGTCCTTCCTTCATTATGGGCCGGGGTGGGGGGCTGCACTCACTGGCACACTGATGATTTTTCTTGAGGGCGGCAGTCAGATGGCTGTGCCAGCTATACACTGGCCAATCAGCAGCAGGATCTTTGCGCTGCTAAAAGCTGATTGGCCTGTGTGAAATGCAGATGAGCGCAGGCTCAGCCTGGAGGAGGGAGGGAGCCCGCAGCCCGGAGGTCAGACAGGGAAGGGTGGCGTGTCGTCAACCAAGATGGGGCCCGGGGTAGGAGCCGGAGGGAGAAAAAAAACAAGTGGGTGGTCCACGGGACGCCTCCTATGAATAAACTGTCAGTCACTATCTTATGCAGAGTAGGGGGCGGGGCCTTCCATGTGCTCCGGGCCCCCCTGTGCCGCGGGCCCCATAGCAACGGCGTGGTCTGCCTATATTGGTGGTACGCCACTGTTTACACAATAATTTAAAAAAAAATCATGTTTTAGTGTCTCCATATTCTGAGAGCCATAGTTTTTTCAGTTTTTGGGCGATTATCTTAGGTAGGGTCTCATTTTTTGTGAGATGAGATGACGGTTTGATTGGCACTATTTTGGGGTGCATATGACTTTTTGATCGCTTGCTATTACACTTTTTGTGATGTAAGGTGACAAAAAATGGTTTATTTAGCACAGTTTTTATTTTTTATTTTTTACGGTGTTCATCTGAGGGGTTAGGTCATGTGATATTTTTATAGAGCCGGTCGATACGAACGCGGTGATACCAAATATGTATATATTATTTTTTTTTTTTAATTCTTTATTTCTATCTTGCAAAAA
Organism: Bufo bufo; assembly: GCF_905171765.1. Classification (NCBI taxonomy): domain Eukaryota; kingdom Metazoa; phylum Chordata; class Amphibia; order Anura; family Bufonidae; genus Bufo; species Bufo bufo. The sequence goes on from NC_053391.1 coordinate 304,268,582, forward strand.
TAACAAAATTATTGCATGTTGAATCACATTCATTAGAAAATAATAGTCGGACCAAGCCACAATACACATACAAGCCACAATACACATACAATTACAATACCACAGTCAGTGTTTGATAATCAGCTTGTGGTGACAATAAAGCACCTTGATTCATCTGACAAAAAATCATATAGAAAAAACACAGGCCAAGAAGACATGGCCTCTACATGAAATTAAAAGACAAAACAACAATCAACAACATAAATGAAGAGGGGGAGCACAGGACAAGGATACAAAAGGGGATAGGGAGGACAGAGAATTAAGGTAGAGGTGAAGGGAGGAGTGGAGAGTACATTGGAGTCCAGACGAGACTCTCAGGCCAGCAAATTCCGGTACTCCGTTGAGTCTTGGAAGGTGAACCAGGGGGTCCACATAGTAACAAAAGCCCTGTTACTACCTTTCATAGAGGCTGTGAGTTCCTCCATTCTTCGTATCTCTTCAACCTTCTGAATCCACATTCCCATAGAGGGAGGAGAGGCAGACTTCCACCTCGCAGGGACACAAGCTCTAGCCGCTATAACCAGGTGGCGCAAACAGGATCGCCGAAATAAGATCAACGGTAAGTCTGAGAGAAAGAGCAACAAAAACTCTGGTGTGTTAGGAATAGAAAAGGGAAAAATGGAAGCCAGAGTCCCATGAACAGATTCCCAGAACGGTCTGATTTTATCACAATGCCAAAAAATATGCAGGAGAGAACCTGGGTGAGAGTCGCAGCGCCAACATAGAGGAGATGCCGACGGGAACATTCTCTGGAGACGAGTTGGGACATAATACCATCTCGATAGCAATTTGTAACTGGCCTCCTGATACTTACTGGCAATGGATGATTTATGGGTAAATTGGAAAATCCTAAGCCACTGGTCGGAGGAGATATCCTTCTGCAAATCCTGAGCCCACTTGGCCGAATAAGAGGGGAGATAGTCCGACCCCGGCGTTACCAATGCCTTGTATATTTCTGAGAGAGAGTGCCGATAAAGGCCGGAGCCGATACAAATTTTTTCAAAAGGAGTGAGTGCCCTGTCAGACCCCTGAGAGGGGGGGATAGAGGAAAGGAAGTGGTGAAGTTGTCTGGATCTCCAAGGACCTAGAGGGCAAGGGTCCATCTGTCCTAAAATTTCCGAGTAAGTGAGCCACCTACCGGAGGTTCTAAAGAATGGTGCCCGACACCTGCCGCTCAATCTCCACTGAGCAAACGGACCCCCAGAGTTACCTGCCGGGAAGTCCGGATGTCCCAAGACAGGAAACATTGGGGAGGGCGTAGGGGAGATTGTAGAGATCTGATGATACTTACGGAACTGAGTCCGGGTAGGACCTATGAGAGGATGAGAGGAGAGGTCACTAGGAACCCTCCCATCAATCCATGGCAGTAGTGACAAAGGGGTCCGGGAAGAAAATTGCTCAATAGAGATCCATTGTTTGAACATGGTGTGTCGGAACCAGTCTACTACACGTTGAAACATTGAGGCTGCATAATACTTCCTTAAATCAGGGATCCCCAAACCCCCCTTTTCCTTTGGTACATGTAATAGGGATCTAGATATTCTTGAGCTTTTCCCCACCCATAGAAATTTAAAGAGGTCACGATGTGCAATAGAAAAAAAGCTGGCCGGAATGTGGACTGGAAGGGTCTGGAACAGATACAACAGACGTGGAAGGACATTCATCTTAAAAATAGCACACCTGCCGAACCACGTGTAAAGGCCTTTGGACCACCTCTTAAGATCTTCTCTGATCCGACTCAAGAGGGGGGTAAAATTTCTTGGGAATAACTCTCGTAAGTCTTTGGGGATCATCATGCCCAAGTATTTAATGGCGCCTGCCGTCCAGCGGAAAGGTAAGGAGCCCGCCAGTTCAGCCTCAAGGGTGGGTGGAATGGAGACATTAAGCGCTTCAGACTTTTGCAAGTTAATTTTCAGATTGGACAAGTTATGGAATACTTTGAATTCCTCAATTAGGTTGGGGAACGTAACCCTAGGCTTGGTGATCATAAACAGCAGGTCATCTGCATATGCTGCTATCTTAGTATACTTTTTTTTATCTATGTAAGTTTTACACAATAACAGCTTTTTTAAAACAAAAAAAATGATAGCAATAGAATAATGAGCGAGCACTCATACACTTGGCAACCAGATTGACATGTGCAGAAAATATTTATTAAAGCCCCATAAAATACAAGTAATAAAATTGATAAGAACAATATAGCAATAATATACAACATTACAGTCACATATATTGTGGTAGATATGATCAACACTATATTCATATGACTCAATAGTGTCGATAAATTCAATAATATATATCACACCAAAAAACTTCAAGTATATGCTGTTATTTGGAAAGAGGGGGTATTATCTTCTAGCACTCTATCCCAATTTGGGAAACTGAATGTCACTGAAAATGTTGTAGGTGTATTCACTGGGAGCGCAATATGTTCATAAAGTGTCCACAGGAATCCTGATAATGTGAAAAGTCTCTTATAGCATATCCTTTTAAGGTCGATATGAGCTTTGAATTGAAGAAAACTTTAAATCGATATTTGGCTTACCGTCTAGCGTCGATAGTGTCTCCATATTCTGAGCCATAGTTTTTTTATTTTTTGGGCGATTGTCTCAGGTAGGGGCTCATTTTTTGCGGGATGAGGTGACGGTTAGATTGGTACTATTTTGGTGGGCAAACGCCTTTTTGATCGCTTGCTGTTGTACTTTTTGTGATGTAAGGTGACAAAAAAATGGTTTATTTAGCAGTTTTAGTTTTTTTACGGTATTCATCTGAGGGGTTAGGTCATGTCATATGTTTATAGAGCCGGTCGATACAGACGCGGCGATACCTAATATGTATACTTTTTTTCCCTTATTTTTTCCCAATTTTTTTTACTTTATTTGGGGAAAATTAAGTTTTTGTTTATTTTTACTTTAAACTTTTAATTTTTTGGGGGGAAAACTATATTTTTTCAACTTTTTTTTCACTTTATTTTTTTGTCCCACTTTGGGACTTGAACTTTTGGGGGTCTAATCCTTTACAATGCATTCCAATACTTCGGTATTGGAATGCATTGGCTGTATGAGTAATACTGTGTGTATTACTCATACAGCTTCCGGCCTATGAGATCCAGGGGGCTGGCTCTCACAGGCTCATCACCAGAAGGCAGCGCGATGCCTTCCTTAGGCAGCGCGATGCCTTCCTTAGGCATCGCGCTGCCTTCCATGACATTGGGTTTCCCCGACAGCCGCATGGGGACCCGAGGGCACCGCCACACGCCGCCGCAAACTGCAGGTAAAGCCGCAAACGGCAGGCGGCGGTGATCGGAAATACACATGACGTACCGGTACGTCATGGGTCCTTAAGGACTCGGGAAACATGCCGTACCGGTACGTCATAAGTCATTAAGGGGTTAAAACTGGCACATTGGGGGGGAGATGGCACTATGATACTGGCACATGGGGGGGGGGGGAAGGAGAGAGGAACTTGATACTGGCACTTTTTTTGGGGGGGGGGGGGGGTGGCACTATGATTACTGGGACATGGGGGGAGAGAGTCACTACATACTGGCCCTTTTGGGGGGGTGTGGCACTGTGATACTAGGACATGGGGGGGAGAGAGGCACTTGATACTGGCACATGGGGGGGTTTGGCACTTGATACTGGCACATGGGGGGGTTTGGCACTGTGATACTGGCACATGGGGGATGGGAAGGAGAGAGGCACTTGATACTGGCACATTGGGGGGATAGATGGCACTATGATACTGGCACTTGGGGGGGGTGAGATGGCACTATGGTACTGGGACATGTGGGGGGGAGGAGAGAGGCACTTGGTACTGGCACATGATGGGGGGTATCTATGGGGACACTTACTGGCACATTATTGGGGGCATTATGGGGGTCCCTTTTTACTGGCATATTATAAGGCCCTTAATCATACCCAGTGTCACCCATAGCCAGTCTCCTGCCCCCCTTAATCATACCCTGTCACCTTTGCCCAGTCCCCTGCCCCCCTTAATCATACCCAGTGTCACCCAGAGCCAGTCCCCTGCCCCTTAATCATACCCAGTGTCACCTTTATCCAGTCCCCTGCCCCCTTAATCATACCCAGTGTCTGTCACCTTTAATTTAAAGGGATTCTGTCATCGGATTTGAAGCCTATAACCTAAACATATGGCCAGGTCCCTACTAATACCCTGAATCCGAAACTGACCTTATTAAATGCGCCTGTGGCTCTATTATCATATAAAACAGGTTTATATAACCTGTCACTCACGTACCAAATGTGTCCAAGGGGACGTCTCATCATGCAGGGTGCCCGGCTGCAGCCATCTCCTTTCGGTGCCCAGCGCCGCCTTCCGACTAGAAATCGCCGCCCTCCCTTTCAATAGAGCCGCCTACCTCACGTCATCGCCGCCTCTCTAACTTCAGCGCAGCCTCCGAAATCGTCCGTTCTCCTCAGCCAGATCCCGCGCTTGCGCACTAGGTATAACCTGGCTGAGGAGAGCAGACGATTTCGGAGGCCAGCGCTGAGGTTAGAGAGGCGGCGATGACATGAGGTAGGCGGCTCTATTGAAAAGGAGGGCGGTGATTTCTAGTCGGAAGGCGGCGCTGGGCACCAAAAGGAGATGGTTGCAGCCGTGCACCCTGCATGATGAGACGTCCCCTTGGACACATTTGTGACGTGAGTGACAGGTTATATAAACCTGTTTTATATGATAATAGAGCCACAGGCACATTTAATAGTTTTGGATTCAGGTTATTAGTAGGGACATGGCCATATGTTTAAGGGGGGCAGGAGACTGGCTATGGGTGACACTGGGTATGATTGTACTTGTTTGCACTTAAATTATCTGTAATAAAAAAAAAACTGTTTGTTACAAAGATTGTTTTCCTCTTTGTGTATGTTTAGGTGACCGGGGGGGGGGGGGGGGGGGCGCCACAAGATTAGCTTGCACAGGGCGCCTGAACACCTAAGGCCAGCCCTGGCTACAGTACATTGAGGGGTGCCATATCTACAGTGCTACCAGCTACAGTACATTGAGGGGTGCCATATCTACAGTGTTATCAGCTACAGTACATTGAGGGGTGCCATATCTACAGTGCTACCATCTACAGTACATTGAGGGTTGCCATATCTACAGTGCTATCAGCTACAGTACATTGAGGGGTGCCATTTCTACAGTGCTGCCAGCTACAGTACATTGAGGGGTGCCATATCTACAGTGCTGCCAGCTACAGTACATTGAGGGGTGCCATATCTACAGTGCTGCCAGCTACAGTACATTAAGGGGTGCCATATCTACAGTGCTACCAGCTACAGTACATTGAGGGGTGCCATATTTACAGTTCTCCCAGCTACAGTACATTGAGGGATGCCATTTCTACAGTGCTACCAGCTACAGTACATTGAGGGGTGCTATATCTACAGTGCTACCAGCTACAGTACATTGAGGGGTGCCATATCTACAGTGCTGCCGGCTACAGTACATTGAGGGATGCCATATCTACAGTGCTACCAGCTACAGTACATTGAGAGGTGCCATATATACAGTGCTGCCAGCTACAGTACATTGAGGGGTGCTATATCTACAGTGCTGCCAGCTACAGTACATTGAGGGGTGCCATATCTAGCTGCCAGCTACATTGAGGGGTGCCAGTACATTGAGGGGTGCCATATCTACAGTGCTACCAGCCCTAGTACATTGAGGGGTTCCATATCTACAGTGCTGCCAGCTACAGTACATTGAGGGGTGCCATATCTACAGTGCTGCCAGCTACAGTACATTGAGGGGTGCCATATCTACAGTGCTACCAGCTACAGTACATTGAAGGGTGCCATATTTACAGTTCTCCCAGCTACAGTACATTGAGGGATGCCATTTCTACAGTGCTACCAGCTACAGTACATTGAGGGGTGCCATATCTACAGTGCTACCAGCTACAGTACATTGAGGGGTGCTATATCTACAGTGCTGCCAGCTACAGTACATTGAGGGGTGCCATATCTACAGTGCTACCAGCTACAGTACATTGAGGGATGCCATATTTACAGTGCTACCAGCTACAGTACATTCAGGGGTTCCATATCTACAGTTCTACCAGCTACAGTACATTGAGGGGTGCCATATCTACAGTGCTGTTAGCTACAGTACATTGAGGAGTGCCATATTTACAGTTCTACCAGCTACAGTACATTGAGGGGTGCCATATCTACAGTGCTACCAGCTACAGTACATTGAGGGGGGCCATATTTACAGTTCTCCCAGCTACAGTACATTGAGGGGTGCCATATCCACAGTGCTACCAGCTACAGTACATTAAGGGGTGCCATATTTACAGTTCTCCAAGCTACAGTACATTGAGGGATGCCATATCAACAGTGCTGCCAGCTACAGTACATTGAGGGGTGCCATATTTACAGTGCTACCAGCCCCAGTACATTGAGGGATGCCATATCTACAGTGCTACCAGCTACAGTACATTGAGGGATGCCATATTTACAGTTCTACCAGCTACAGTACATTGAGGGATGCCATTTCTACAGTGCTACCATCTACAGTACATTGAGGGGTGCCATATTTACAGTTCTCCCAGCTACAGTACATTGAGGGGTGCCATATTTACAGTGCTACCAACTACAGTACATTGAGGGGTGCCATATCTACAGTGTTGCCAGCTACAATACATTGAGGGGTGCCATATTTACAGTGCTACCAGCTACAGTAGTTTGAGGGGTGCTATATCTACAGTGCTGCCAACTACATTGAGGGGTGCCATATCTACAGTGCTGCCAGATACAGTACATTGAGGAGTGCCATATCTACAGTGCTACCAGCCCCAGTACATTGAGGGGTTCCATATCTACAGTGCTGCCAGCTACAGTACAATGACCGTGCCATATCTACAGTGCTGCCAGCTACAGTACATTGAGGGGTGCCATTTCTACAGTGCTGCCAGCTACAGTACATTGAGGGGTGCCATTTCTACAGTGCTGCCAGCTACAGTACATTGAGGGGTGCCATTTCTACAGTGCTGCCAGCTACAGTACATTGAGGGGTGCCATTTCTACAGTGCTGCCAGCTACAGTACATTGAGGGGTGCCATTTCTACAGTGCTGCCAGCTACAGTACATTGAGGGGTGCCATATCTACAGTGCTGCCAGCTACAGTACATTGAGAGGTGCCATTTCTACAGTGCTGCCAGCTACAGTACATTGAGGGGTGCCATATCTACAGTTCTGCCAGCTACAGTACATTGAGGGGGTGCCATATCTACAGTGCTGCCAGCTACAGTACATTGAGGGGTGCCATATTTACAGTTCTACTAGCTACAGTAGATTGAGAATGCTATTTCTACAGTGCTGCCAGCTACAGTACATTGAGGGGTGCCATATCTACAGTACTACCAGCCACAGTACATTGAGGGGTGCCATATCTACAGTGCTGCCAGCTACAGTACATTGAGGAGTGCCATATTTACAGTTCTACTAGCTACAGTAGATTGAGAGTGCTATTTCTACAGTGTACTGGCACCCCTCAATGTAGCTGGCAGCTAGATATGGCACCCCTCAATGTACTGTGGCTGGTAGCACTGTAGATATGGCACCCCTCAATCTACTGTAGCTGGTAGAACTGTAAATATGGCACCCCTCAATGTACTGTAGCTGGTAGCACTGTAGATAAGGCACTCCTCAATGTACTGTAGCTGGTAGCACTGTAGATATGGCACCCCTCAATGTACTGTAGCTAACAGCACTGTAGATATGGCACCCCTCAATGTACTGTGGCTGGCAGCACTGTAGACATGGCACCCCTCAATGTACTGTAGCGGGCAGAACTGTAGATATGGTACCCCTCAATGTACTGTAGCTGGTAGCACTGTAGAAATTGCACCCCTCAATGTACTGTAGCTGGCAGAACTGTAGATATAGCACCCCTCAATGTACTGTGGCTGGCAGCACTGTAGACATGGTACCCCTTAATGTACTGTAGCTGGCAGAACTGTAGATATGGCACCCCTCAATGTACTGTAGCTGGTAGGACTGTAGAAATGGCACCCCTCAATGTACTGTAGCTGGCAGAACTGTAGATATAGCACCCCTCAATGTACTGTAGCTGGTAGCACTGTAGATATGGCACCCCTCAATGTACTGTAGCTGGCAGCACTGTAGATATAGCACCCCTCAATGTACTGTAGCTTGTAGCACTGTAGATATGGCACCCCTCAATGTACTGTAGCTGGTAGTACTGTAGATATGGCACTCCTCAATGTACTGTAGCTGGCAGCACTGTAGATATGGAACCCCTCAATGTACTGGGGCTGTTAGCACTGTAGATATGGCATCCCTCAATGTAGCTGGCAGCACTGTAGATATAGCACCCCTCAAACTTCTGTAGCTGGTAGCACTGTAAATATGGCACACCTCAATGTACTGTAGCTGGCAGCACTGTAGATATGGCACCCCTCAATGTACTGTGGCTGGTAGCACTGTAGAAATAGCACTCTCAATCTACTGTAGCTAGTAGAACTGTAAATATGGCACCCCTCAATGTACTATAGCTGGCAGCACTGTAGATATGGCACCCCTCAATGTACTGTGGCTGGTAGCACTGCATATATGGCACTCCTCAATGTACTGTAGCTGGCTGCCCTGTAGATATGGCACCCCCTCAATGTACTGTAGCTGGCAGAACT